>NW_028288649.1:2534666-3168333 GCF_059628265.1 Tinamus guttatus
CACAATCTTGGAATTATCCTCTTCTAACTGACTTCATTAACCAAGGATTTTATCAGCATCTGGATTCCTTACAAAGAAGCGAAAGTCTTGAAATTATTAAAATTACACCAGTTGTTTAACTTACTTATAACTATGCTTGGAAAATTTACCCAGGCCCAGTTGAGTAAAATGGTCTCCTACTTGCTTAGTTTGAGCATGTACTTAGAAGGACTGGCTTAAAGTATATGCTTAAAAATACACATTTGAAAAATTGTTTTGTAAATTTGGGGGCTTAAAATTGAAAAAGATCCTTTTATAAACTGAGGGAAGATGTACAATTCTGATATCCAACCATTAAATGTATGGTGAATACATGTACAGCATCTAAAGCTGCATGGAATCACACTATACTGCAAACGTAATAGTTTCAATTCTCATGCACTCAAAAGGAATCCCATGCTCCATTTAGGTTTTTTTTTCCCCTGAGTCTCCTTTGTAATAACCCAAGGCAGTGATGGAAAGCAAATTTATACCCACATTGGTTTGCTAGGATTCCCTTTTCAAGACCCTAGAGAAACAGAACAAGCTCTTACTGGCATTCTGCATTAGCAATTCTGCCCCTATGGGGGCTGAAATGAATTTTCTTCATCATGACTCGCAAAGATCAAGAGCAGAGGCCTTGATCTTTGCTCAGGAGTTTGCAATGCTACCTGCAGCCCTGGGAACATGTGAGGCAGCACGTGCGCTATCAGCAAAGCCAGGAGCACCAGCCAGACATGCAATAGTACAGAAAAAAAGAAAAAAAAAAAGGCCTAAGAAAGGCCATATTGCATCAAACAAAAGACACATGTAGTCCAGGATCTTCTCTCTGAGAGTGGCTGAAAGCAAATGCTTAACAAGAAAAACAGAAATAGGTAGTGTATATAGATCTTGCCCTGATATACCCTCCTAGCTTCTGGCCATCAACACTTTCTGGTGCTCAGGTTGTATATTGGTTGTATATCAGGTTGTATGGCACTAGATCCATCCTCCCCATTTCTATCTAGGTTTTTACTAAACCCATTTGTTCGTAAGGCTGCTTCTGCAACCTCTGTCTGTGGTCATGCCCATGAAAGGTTTCTGTGCTCAGTGAGTTATCAACACGCATAGCTGAGGACCCATTCAGCTATTTCAGGGAATCCAAAGGGACCAAGTTCACTGACTGATGTGGCTTATGAAGAATGAGCCAAGCAGAAGATCCTTGTTACTTATCCTGCAGATTTGTTATCTCTTCATTCTGCCAATGAACCACATTCCCACGCTAATGCCCATGTTCCTCCAAGCCGTTCCCTTTCCACTGCATGCGATGTCAATCTGCGAGGTTTTGCAAGCAGTTATACTCTGAGGTGTCTAACAAGCTCCTGGTAACTGGAAAATATAATTACCGATAGTACTACTTAGTCCATGCTACTAAAGCAAGCTCAGACTCACGCATATTCCGCTAGGCAATTTACTTGAGATGTTGACAACCAGCCTGTAAATGACAAAGTTACTTTGTTGTAAGGGAAAAGCGTTTGCGTACTTAAGATATTGATGAACTGGACTATAAGCGGATTATCACCACAGTGTAAGTAGAGACTAATTTCCCAGCAGAAAAGCTTTTTGAAATACAAGACAAAATGTCAATCCATTTACTAGTCACACATATTTAAAACATTTTTCTCATTTTACTCCTTCCTACTGACTCTTTCAGCCTTCAGAAGGCACAGAACAAGGTGGAATGTCCTGCATTTAAACACCACACAACTCTCAGAAAATCTGGATCTGAAGATTTGGAATTTGTTGGGGAGCTCAAAGGTTTGTACAGTTCCGTGGCCTCTTTAGATTCCCACTTGAGTCCTAAAGCACAAACATAAAGGTAGGATTTCTCCTATGGACGAGTGGAGGCATTGTAAAAATATAGAAGTCTCTAAAATAAGAGCTCTCTTATTAAAGCTTAGGGGAGAACTTGGAGGGAAATGTGAAAGCTTGGCTTAGTATGTACCTCTGCTTGAGAAATTCAGGCTCCCTTTTTCTTCTCTCCCACGGGCTGACCAAGCCAGTCTGCTGTTGGTTCCCATCTACTGATAGATACCTATCTTTACCCACTCAAGGTACATTGTTGGGCAAAGTAGTAATTAAACATTTGGCCAAAGAGCAAACGTGACTCTATTGTCTCTAATTAGGATCTCAGGCACTTTCCTCCATAAGCACTGTCTTTTGGATGCTTTAGTTGTCCCCCTCGAGAGTTTGATGTTGGCTCTAGACCCCCTTCTGAGGTCCCTAACGCTCCACTGTGTTCTTTAAGTGTTAGACTCCACTCTGCATGACAGACATTTCACTTTGCGCTGCCTATGCTCATTTTGGGGACCTGGCTTTGACTAAATGTGTCAGGTGAATGCAAAGCATGCTGCTTTGGGGGAAGGTAAGTATTCTTGACTACCATGGCCACTACTGCACAGGTAAGTATTTTCACTAAAACTGCGTGGTCACTTGGGGCCACCCAAGCACTGCTGCATGCCAGAGGGTGGAAAGCCATGGCCATCTCACAGGTGGCCCAGCATGTCCACACCACCTTGCTAAAGGATCGGGAGACCCAGATGATGCAAGCAATGCTGTAGGGATGGACTTGCCCCCACTGAGACCCAGATGCCGCAAGGGAAAGAATGAAATTGTGCAGTGAGGGCTGAGCTGAGGCAATTCTGCTCTGGTGGTCTCATGGCATAGCTCAAAGGGACTGCGCCAAAATTAACTCAAGATTTGCAGAGTACTTCTACAGATGTTTTTGGACAAGAGGGACACAGTTCAGGAAAATGCACAAAGAGACTGGAAATCCAATTTAAGATGATGACATTTAATTGTGTCATTGATTTTAATCTTGTCAGAGAATCACAGAATGGTTGAGGTTGGAAGGGACCTTTGGAGATCATCTGGTTCAATCTACCTGCTCAAGCAGGGTGGCCTAGAGCAGGTTGCACAGGATTGTGTCCAGGCAGTTTTTGAAAATCTGCTGAGAAGGAGACATGCATACCTATATTGGAGGTTAATACCTATATAGGAGGCAGTTCTCTCTTCAACTTCCACTTTTCCCAGTTTCCAGTTGATCACATCCTTATGTTGCCAGGGTCATTTTAATCACAGCTTGGTTGGAACAATACACAGGTTGCTTGTCTGGACATAAATCTATTTCTCCAAAAAAAAAAAAAAAAAAGAAAGCGAGAGAGGGAAGAATGAAAATCTTTTAAGTTGTTTTCAAATCCCAGACCTTCAAACAATGCAATTTCACAGCTGATTTCAGGTTCTGGATTTGTTTGTGCCAGAAATATTTTTTAAAATAAAGTTTTGTTTGAGCACCATTTAAGGTGTCCTGCCAAGGCAAGCCCTGCCTCACAAACGTCCGACTCCTGTATCTCACTCCCGCGGGGAAGGATGGGGTCCGCAAGCAGAGCAGGTGGCGTGTGGGTCACCAGTGCCCGAGTGACAAACTGTGATAATTGGATTGTTTGGGGAGCTGGGGGAGGGAAACAACCAGCGCATCCAAATCTCGGAGGGGAATTAAAAGCAAGTCTGCATCCAGTTAAGAGTGTCCTATAAAAATGCAAAGTGGCTTATGATAGGAAAAGGAAGTTCCATTAAGCCCTGTGCCTGATGCCAAACGGTATCATTGACCCTGGGAAGGATGTTTGCTGGGAAGGTCAGGCAGAAGAAACAGGTGCAGAAATAAAAGCAAACCAATGGCTCATTTTAAACCCCCCAACCTCCAGTGTTAATGAACACAAGGGCCAGCAAGAGCTAAAGAGACGAAAGTGGTTAGAGAGTGATCTTCTTGTACCCATTAAAGTCACGTTATTGCACAAAACCAAGGAAAATCAGAAAAAGACTTCCCAAACTCCGGCCATGCGTTAGCCCTGCAAAGGGATATACTGCACAGAGAGCTTGCCAAGTTAATTTGGGGAGGGTGGGATGGAGGACAGGAAAAGAGCAAGGAAAAGTTGCCCTCGGTCCCATGCACTGGAGAAGCTGGAGAGCTGGTCAGAGGAGGAAATGGGCTCTCGTCAGGCCGATAATGAGCCAGGCTCATTAAAAGACTAGATGCCAGCACAACAACACCCTCTTAATAATGCACACATCGCTATGACAACCGCAGAGTTTGATACCCGAGGACAACTTTTTTGTGCTTGTGAAATTCCCTTATTTTAAAAATACTATTTATAGTTATTAGGCACCGCGTCGCCATGTCCACCCTCCTCCTTGTCTCCTCACCCTTCTTGTTTCCAAGGCAGGATCAGCCAAAAGTAGCAAACAGCCATCAAGTAGCAGCGTCAGAGCGTGCTCACATAATTATCCTGCTACCCCCTACATAATTAGCAAAGCTAAGCCCAAACTATATTAATACCCGGATTAATTACAGCAGAAGCATAAACAAGGATATTAATGCTCTGGAAGTCTCCGCGCAGATATTCGCCAGCCCATATGCTTGCCTGTCGGACCACTAGGGATTGTGTTGAAGCGGGAGCTGCGCGGTGCCCTGACTGTAATGAGAAATGAGAAAACTGCTGAAAAATTGATGCCGCCTGCAGATTGCACAATCCGCCGAACAGCAGGGGGTCGGCTTCTTACATCTCCCACTCTCGGTACAATATGCTAATTTCTGCATGCATACGAGGGTAAAAGGGAAGAAGAAAAGATTTCACAAAAGGAAAAAAATGCAAATGACAACCACAAAGATCACTGCGGAGAAATCCATGAGCTTTATATGGATTAACTGTGTTGGAGCTAGCACTCGCTTGAGTTTAACCCTTTCTGTCCGCCAGCCTCAGGCGCCTCCTTTGCGCCGTGCAGAGGATCCTTACGGCGTCTTTGTGGGAAGGCAGAGAGGGAGCTGAGGGCAGCGGGGAGCTGAAAGGATGGAAAGGAACTTTCTTTCCCCAGCTTTTGCATGGCTGCTCTGCTCTTGCTTTAATGCTGACTAGGAGGCAAGGAGCTGGGAGGGAACAAAGCAGAGCTGGGATGGGGGATGTAGAAAAGGAGGGTCACCAAATGTTGGTGAGCTTTGGGAGGAGACCGCTAGGGTATAGCCTGGTCCAGCTTCAGCTGGGGGAACCTGGCAAGAGACCCCCCCCCCAGCCATGCAGGAGACGCTTGGACTCCCTTTGGCCCTTGGAGGGTGACTTTGGAGACTGCAGCTGGCAACATCCTCCTAATAATATGCGACCAAATCCTCACGGAGACGATCTCCCCCATTACTATTTTCCACTCACGACTCACAGCCTCTTCCTTCCGGGCTAAAGAAGCAGATGTGCTCGCTTGATTAAAAGCCCTCCTTTTTGCCGGAGACAGCTGATGTGCTGCCTGTCCCGCCGTTTCCCCGCGGCGTGCTGGGAAGCTGCCGTGCATCCGCACGCAAGTGGGCCCCAGCAGCACCCACACCATCCTGCTGCCTTCACCTTGCTCCCAGCGAGAGTCTAACCCATTCCGGCGCCACCGCGGGATGCAGCCCGGGTGTCTGTCCAACAATGTCCTTCCTCTGGGTGTTGGTGGGTTAAGCCCCTCTTGCAGCGGGATGGGAAAGTGAAGAGCATCTCCTCCCCGAGTTGCGGGGGGCAATTACCTGTGTTTTTGCAGTAAGATGAATCAAAGCCTTAATTCTTCTCCAATAATTAGGGGGATTAGTTGCTCCCTTTTTAGGAGCAGCAGGAGCAGCAGCAGATGCTGTTATGCTCGGTCCGACGTGTGCATAATGTGGTTTCTGCAAGCAAGCACCGTGCTGAAGCATGAACACAGTCCTTAGGAAATAGTTAACACTAAGAAGTTGCCACTGGGCCTATGTAATGCAGCAAGCGCTTAGGAAAAAGAAATTGTTTGGTTGTTCATTTTAAATAGCTTGGGAACAAACGTAGCGCTCCTTGAAGAAAGCACTGGTGCCCATGCAGCACAGAGCACAAGGATGGAAATGTCGTCTCACACCCGACAGGCAGTGAGATGCACTGCTTATGAAGGGCAGCTTGGCCCCAGCCTGGACAGACACAGGCAGGGAATAGGAGGGAAGGCAGAAAATCTGTCCCACAGAGGCTGTGTTAAAGGAGGACAAGCATTTTGGTCTTGGTGCAGCAGAAACTTGCCACGAGCAAATGGAATAAAAGCTGGTGAGAATCCTCCAGATTTCATTACCTATGTTTTAGTCCACAAGTGAAAAATACTTGTATCTTTTCAGAAACTCTCCTTCTGAGCGTCCTCACATCCACCAACCTTCTCCCTCAACATACCCCTTTTCCACCAAGACTCTTGGAGCAGGCAGCGTACAATACTCCACTTTAAACCTAGAACTGCTTATATTAATTGTTGATTTTTAGTTGGTTTTTTTTTCCCCTTGATTATGACTCATCAGTTTGATTTTAACCTTTGTATCTGTGGTTGCCTGCAAATGCTCTTCTTCCCTTACAGAATATTTTTCCCACCATATGATATCAAAGCTCTTCCCTGGTAAGGTGTCGGAACCTGTAAAAGCAGCAAGGGTCTCACCAGGGAGCTTTTCATAGCAGACCCCTTGTACCTATATGGTTGTAAAACACCTTGCAGACCCTGATCCAGAGCATCACCTACCTCGGTGGCTGAGGGTGGCTTTGACCCAAGCCGCTACGCAGTGAACATACCCTCGCTGGAACCCTCGGCAGCAATGGCACTAATGGGGGTAGAGCAGCAGTTAGCAAACAGGGACGAGCATCTGCTTCAGGTGGCTTCTCGAATGCTCATGCTTGCAGGTGAACAGGGGCATTTACAGAGAGAGCAGTCTTTCACCTAACATTTGTGCAAGCAGAAGTCCTGTTACGTAGGTGATGAGAAAAGCAAACAAATAAGTAAATGAAGCAGGACTTGAGAACAGCCGTCCTTTGGAATATTAATGAATATTTGCAAACAACCTTTTTACTGGGTTTGATCATCGCTACCTTGTAAGACCCAACCCGAAGATACGCAGAAAGTCGAAGAGGGCACTAAAACCTCAGTGTTCTTTTTTATTGTTCTGTCTGCATCTTCCCGACAAGCTAGGAATATGAATGCTGCGCTTTAACCTTGACCAAGTTAAAAGGTGGTCAGGGGAAGAGACAAGCAGTGTGTTTATAATGCTGTCCCCCTAATGACAGCAGCACGAGAAACACCATAGGAAGACAAATACCCAACTTGGGTGAAGGAGTATTTTGCCGTAGAGCGGCTGTGTTTCAGGAACAGCCTGCAAGCCCCCACTCAAAGCTGTTGGCTGGGGCCGGCCAACGAGGGAAGAAGTCAAAATGGCAAAGTCAAGTAGGGCAGGCGGGAGGTCACGGCGCAGGCGTCCCCAGGGCGCGCGCGGGCCCTGCGGCCCCGGGCAGGGAAGCCCCACGCGGGAGGCCGGGCCCGGCCATCGGCCATGGCCATCGCCAGCGGAGGGGCTGTCCCCAGGGCAGAGCGCCAGCCCTTGCGCAAAACCCACCGCAACCGGCTGCGCCGCATGGGATTCAACCAGCTCGTTACGGTGGCCTCTCAGACTGAGCAGCGAGGCCGGGCTATGGTGTGTGCCGAACTGGCTTCCCCTCACTCCCCACACCCACACATGCGTTTGATCCAAAATAGAAACTGTGCCTAATTCTGCCAGTCTGCACGGACTTGGCCGATGAGGAGTTTAATGTAGTGCAATGCTGCACTTCCCGCGGCAGCAAAATTCAGTTTAAACAGTTCTTACCCCTCTTCTCTCTGATTTTTTCCATCCCTGCATTGGCTCTGGTAAAACTTCTTTAAAGCTATCCCCTGCCTGGTTTTGTTATTTAAACTTGGAGCAGCTCATGGATCAGGTTAGAAGTGCAGGGAGCTGCAAGCAGTCCTGGTTCCCCTGCTAAAGGACAAGCACAGGAGCAGGGCGAAGGGAGCAAGAGCGGGCAGCAGCAGGGACTCCTTAAACGGAAAGCATCACTGCAAGAAAACAAGAAGAACCAGAGTCTTCCAGAACCACAAAACTCTGTTTCCAGAGGATCTGGCACAGACAAGGTTCTCCGGGGGGGAGTCGCTTGTGCCTGCAGGGGGACAAGCCAGGGACAGTCGTATTTTGCAATCTGCTGCAGAGCAATGCAGGGCATGCTTTCCTTGGGACATGTCCGTCCTAATTTGTGCTGAGCTCAGGAGTACCAGGTGAGTTTGCATCATTAACCAGCTGACCTTGCACTACTGAAGGAAACGCAGCTTCCCGGCAAGTCAATAGGAGTTTTTAAAGGATGAGTAATGCAAGCCCGAGCCCCTAAAGCAAACAGGAGCATTGCACATGGAAATGGTGAACTCAGCCATAAAAATGTTTATACAGTGGCAATATTTCTTTTTTTCCTTTTTTTTTTTTACAGAACTTTTAACTAATATCTTTGTGGTGGCATGGCAGTGAAGCACAGGAAAACGGAGACCATTGCCATGGCAGTGAAGCACAGGAAAACGGAGACCATTGCCGTGAAAGCACCTTGCTGCCAGTGCATAAATAAATAAATAAATAAATAAATAAAGTAGCCTTTGCAGCGCTCTTACGGCAGAGGAACTTGCTGCCAGTCCAGGGCCTGCCGAGCCTTGAGCTGCAGAGGTTGCAAGGGAGAAAAGGAGCAAAGCACCAGGAGAACAGCAGCAAAGCACCAGGAGAACAGCAGCAAAGCACCAGGAGAACAGCAGGAAAGCACCAGGAGAACAGCAGCAAAGAGCGGGCGCCTTCCCCTCCACAGGCTGCCGCCAGCCCCTGGAGCCCTGCGCAGCCACGCGAGCCCCACCTCAGATGTCCTAATGCCCTGGTGCCCTTCCCGGAGATGCCGCCCGCGCTCCCCCTTCCCGGGGGAAGCCAAAGCAGCAGCGACTGACTGGTGGCTCTGGGAGCGCCGCGGCTGCTTTCCCTGCCACGATCCAGACACTGATCCAGCAGCATCTGCCGACTCTCCTGCTCTCGCTTCCCTTCCCCTCCAGGCGATAACTGCAACACCCTTTGGCTGCCGCGGTGAGACCAGCCCCAGGGAATCTCAGCCAGCCGCCCGCGGCTCTGGACATCAGCTCCATGTGAATTCCCCTGCATGTGCCGAAAGGCAGGAGCTGCTCCTCTTTCCCTCTCTTCCCGGCGTGGCACCGGGAAAGCCAGACGCCTCTCTCTGCCTCAACAAGGAGGGAGCCAGCAGCCCCCAGGAGCTCAGAGCATGGGCTTGGATATCTATACGTATATACAAAACATACGGGGGGAGGAGGGGGGAATAAAAACAGGAGAAGACCACATTAACCACCAATTCCTGAGTTATACTCTGGAATTGCAGTAGTTGCACCGAAAGGCTAACTGATTACAAAGCACCTTAAAATGGCCTTTAAAACACCAAAAGGGACCATACCCCTGCAGAATGCCAGCTCATTTTCCAGGGTGTCAAAGAATACCCTATTTCCTCCCTTCCCTGTTAATATAACTAGCTATGTTATGAGCTATTTTATCAGCCGTTTGCGAGCTATTTATAACTAGCTACAATTTTAAATTCAGTGCAAAGCCAGACTAACCAGAAACCTCATATTCCTTTTTTTTTCTTTCTTTCCTTTATTTTTCACCCATTGAACTCTATTTTCCAATTTAGATGTGCACACACAAAGTAAAGTGACACTGTTTATCACTCGTGCACTCGTGGGCACTCCTGGGACTGGCTGGTCCAACAGGCATCTCACTGGCCTCTGATGCAGGTTGGGCTTTTGTTGCTTTTAACTGCTGGTAGAAGTGCACCCAGAGTGAGTCTCAACTCTTGGACTTAAATATGCTGTAGCATAAGTGACAGTCTCATTGTCACGCTCAAGACTGAAAACACCTCATGCCTGGAAATGAAGTGAATAGCTTGACAGGAGTGTTTCTTCCTCATCCCAAATTAATATTGTTATGGAGATGCGGGGACATGAATAGTAAAGCATAATGTTCCACATTTATAACTTGGACAAAGGGGAAGAAAAAAGTTTTTAAAGTATTTTAGGCCTCTTTACCTAAATATTCCTTTTTAACTGCCACCTTTTTGCAGTCTACCTACTCAAGTGGTAAATGTGCTTGCTTGAAATTACTTGCGTGCATCCCTTATTTAGGGATCACTTATATCCAAAGATGATATAGTTTCCACTCAGGGGAGAAAAAACATTCCGACTCTTTGTGCTACTGGGGAAGAGGGCACATTTTTTATACAATTCCCACTGACTATTTGGAGACATCCCTAGACTGACGAGTTTACAAGGTAAACATGTTGCTCAGGATGGCAGGACGAACTCTGCTGACTCCCAAAAAATAACAGGGTAATAATGAATAACAAGCGTGGGTCAGATGCTCAGCTAATAAAAACGGGCATTGCTCATCAGTGCTCGGTGGAACTGTGTTGGTTTACACCAGTGAGGGGCCCAGTTTTCTCACTCTACCTGAGGATATCTACAGAGGATTCCTTATTTGCTGGGGTGGCATGAAGCTGTTCTTGACATGAATTTGGGATGCCTGCTCCACTCATGATTAATGAGGCCACAAGTGAGTTATATTCGTCACCCTGGCATGACTGACACTTGGATGTTTACTGTGCCACACCACTGCCTCTTGTTTATGCCAAAGGATTTGCAGAGAAAAGCCTTGAGATGTTATTAAAACAGGCTTTTTAAATCCCTCTACCTATACTATTAATTTGTCTTAGTAAAGGCCTAAGAGGGAAAATAAATATAAATGGGTTATTTCAAATATCTCAGCAAGCCCCTGAAACAGTGAGTCTGTCACTCAGCACCACAGTTCTGAAATCTTGCTTTTCCCAAGCAGCTATGGTTAGAAACATTTGCTCTATTCTTCTGGAAAGAAGGATTTCTCAGCTTTCCAGTAAAAGAAAGCTTTCAAGGACTAATAATGATAGATATTGATATTTGCTTCTTGTAACTGTCACTGTTGGGAGGCTGAATATTGTACATATAGCAAAACCAGCCAGATTGATTGACTGGCTGAATTTTGAGTGGAAGCAGGATTTTGTGTTTGAAAAGGAAATTTTTGCTGCTGGTCAATGTGAAGAAGGTTACAATAAATTGGTTGCAGTATAAAATATCAGATATGTGTTCTCATTTATAAATAGATAAATTTGTTCTAATTAGGCTTGATATGTCCTGATCTGCAATCCCAGGGGAATTCTCTACCAAGAAGTTGTTCCCAAGCAAAGGGCTTCTTCAGCAAACAAGCCCAATCATTGAGGCGAACAAAGGTGAAAGTCAGATTAAATACAGCTTATGACCTGCTTTGGCAGCATACATGGATGTATGACCACCTCATAGGGTATAAGTGTGTGTGTGTATATTAAATAGCGGCATAAATCTGGGAATATGTAAATTCACTATGTAAAAACTTGGCTATACAGGCCAATTATATTGCTATAAAACTAAGTGTGAACTGTCCCTGATGCAAGCAACTGATAAAACTTTGCAGTGCAGTCAGTTCTTAGCTTCCCACCTCAGCCACAAAAGACAGTCTGTGGTCCAAACTACAAGGACGAAGCATCCATATATTTGCTCTGGCTGTTTTGTATCTACCATTACGTGGAATTAATTAAGGCTGCATTGAAAACCTAACAATCGGTATCTATGCAGATAGTTGAATAAATATACACTGCACCCACAACTGCAAACCTGTGTTTTCACTTTGCAAGTGAACATGCCCAGATGAGTGGGTTTAAGAAAAATCTGGACATTTACATTAGACATCCACATGCTGAATAAAGAAAGAAGGCTTAAAAAGAGGTTGAAAAGCCTGAGGAGGTGGAAACCACGTTAAAGTTGCTTGCAATGGTGTGTAAAATGGTGAGTAACTCCAGTGTCATGTAGGTTCAACAAGGACCTGGCAACATATGCTTGCATGTATGCCAGTTTTTCATGGGGCAAAGGAGAAGTTTCCTTGAATTGTCAAACCTGCTCCAGTGTTCAGATATTATTGAAGAAGTAATTTGGAGTGGTACTGGCAGGGCAGGTTTGCTTTCAGAGGCATTAGAGGTATTATATTCAGTTCCAAGTTACAGTGACATTTGCTTGGACTCAGATCCTCATGAGGCGCTTACTCCTATACTTCACCTACAGCATATTTCTTTTCCAGGGGCAAATGTCTCAAGATCTTGTAGCTTGCTTTTTCTGTAGAGAATCAGCTCTAGCACACAGAATAATCTTGGTGAAATGAAAGATGAAAGTAGATGAGGGAAGGGTTAGAAGAAGAGCAGCTAGGGAAATACCAAACTTAGGTAATAATAAAACAAAGTGTCCAGATGATTTACAATCACTTCTTTTCTTTCTGCTCCTCATTGTTGCCTTTTACCAACAGTTAAATATCAAAAGCAGCAATGGGCCAAAACCTGTGATCTGAACAGCTCCCTCCTTGCTCCCCTACTAAACTTGAGGGAAGTTCAGCTCAAGCTTGTTCCTGTTTGATACTAAATCAAACATCTCAGCATTCGCCACTGATTACACTCCTCAGCAAAGCTGCCTGCTGCTGTGCTGTTTCCATGGAGGTTGCACTTAACCGTTTTGAACTATTTTGACGCCTGTGCATGTTTTCAGCCAACTTGAAGGCATACCTGAGAAGATGTAAGGCGCTCTTTTTTTCAGGGAGTCTTTGGCAGCACAGTACCTGCACCCTGTGAGGCTTGCTGCAAGGCTGAGCCCAATGCACTAACTTCACCTAGAGAAAAAGGGCTGTGCCAAGGTGGAAAGAATTTACCTAAGGAAATCTACGCTTTGGGATCACTTCAGACAAATTACCAATTCAGGAATGAAATCCTAAATCTGCACACTTCTCACCAACTCTTGCTACCCGCACAAGGTAGGATTGCAAGATGCCAAAGCGATCTGGGCCGCCTTGTTTACCAGCTTTGCTTATGGGGTGCTGTAGGGACAGCCCCATCAGGGGACAGCCATCCTGGCACCCCTGCGCTGCTCTGTTCAGCTCCCTCTGGAGCTCACTTCCCTCTCGATTTTGTCAGCATAACTGCACATGAAAGGGCTCCCTAACCCAACTGCTGAAGTGACGAGAGCTACAAAAATAAACGTACTACTGCAAGTGTTGAAGCTGACCCAGATAGCGGTGACAGAATCGGGTTAGGGAGCACCTCCAACCTGCAGTGATGCCGGCACATCTGAAGCAGCGATAATGTTGAGCAGGGTGGGAAGGGAGAGACGGGGCACGGGGTGCTCTGGGAGTGGGTTCAGCCGAGGCCAGGAGAGCACGTTCAGCCCCGCTTTAAGCAGCCCCTGCTGCAGCAAGAGCATCTCTTGTTTCTTAATGGTGTGAGCCCTTCCCCACGGCACCGGCAGGAGGCTTTTCAGCGGCAACAGCAGCAAGGCTAAAAGCGGCAGCGGAGAGGAAGAGAGGCAGGGTGAGATGCTGATAGCAGAGGTGTAGGTTGTCCTTGCGTTAGGGTCTGGATGAAAGACCTTTCTCAATTACACATAAGAAATAAGAAAAAAACCCATCTTTTTTAAAGGGGACTCTGTTATTTTGTGCAGAAGGCCCGAGGTAGAGGTGAAGTCTGTTGTCTCGCTGAGCACCTCTGAACTGAGGCCCGTCGTTCATTCAACATGAGCGTTTCGTCCTCACCTAGCACTTGTTACGGCAGCCCCCTGAACCCGTGAATTTCTGACCCTGTCGCTTGATGGAAAAGACTGTTGCAAAGATAACAAAGATTAGGACAAAAAAAAAAGTAAATAAAGTTTTATTTTCTTGGAAGCATTCCTCTGCTTCAAGTTTTTAACTGAACACTATCACTTTTTCCCACAGAAAAGGAGCAATGGATAAAGCTTCTGCAAACCTGAATTGCTAAAAGTCTGGGTGAAGAACAGGAGAACCAGGAATGAAAAGCAACCACTTGCCAAGGTAAAACTATATATACTTGTAGCTAAAGGGTGTATGTCAGATCTGTCCTGGAAGGTCAGACTTAAGAGAGCTAGAGACAACATCTAAGAAAAGGCAAAAAGGATCTCTGTTATTCCAGACTACCTGGAATCTATCTGAGAGGGCGCCCCTGATGAAAGAGGTGTCGTGACACAGCCCCAGCCAAGGGAAGACACCATGGGCCACTCAGTGGCCAGGGGAACATCTCCCTCAACCCTGGAAGAGAATTAAGAGATTATATTAATTGGAAGCTATTTGCATTTTTTTAAAACAAGTTATCTTAGCTTAACAAGCCCCTCCTATTATGCTACGTATGCTGGGCATCACCCATGAATGACCAATGTCCCGTTCCAAACAAATGCAACCTATGTGCATATATATGAGGATAAAAAGCTCTCCAGTAACAGACTGGTGTGAGGGGTTTTGTTTTGCAGTAGACCCTGGAAAGGCTGGGCTTCTAAGCAACATCCTAATAGAGTCACTATCCTGTATCTGAATAACTAAAAACACCCCTGACTCTTAGCAGCACTCCCTCAGGTCTTCACAATCTAGTTCAGGTAATGAGGGCAAGTGTAGTCAGAAATATTATTAAATATCATGTTTAGCTGGAAAATTGGAAGCTGAGTGTAAGCGTGAAGGCCTCCTTTAAGTGAGTTTTTTTTTATTTTTTTGTGAGCTTTGTGAAAGGACTGAAGTGCAAGGCAGAGGCAGTCATTTTCATTTGCAATAATATTTTATTGATTTGCTTCAGCTAATGCAGTTCAATAACTCATCCCCCAAAGAGATGAAACTTCAGCTCCATATAAATAAGTATTAACCTCAAGCAAATTACTGAAGCGTCTTAATTGAGCAATGAGCTGGCACAGCCCACGCAGTTGGGCTGGTTAAGGGCGCACCTTGGACACGTGCTGAGGTGCTTCTCGCCCACCCCTGCCATGAACCTAAGCAGCACAGCAGTAACCCCAAACCCTCCCTCAGGGTGCTGGTGCGCTCAAGGGCTCCGCTGTTGCTTCAGCCACGGCCCTGCAACTCCCAACTGCAAATTCCGAAGAAAATGATGGCAGAATCCCATTTTTCCAAAACAGCAGGCCGCAAGATCACATTGCTGTCTGTGCCTATGCATCCAAGCAGCACATGGCAGCAAGAGCAGCAGGAACAGGAGAGGGTGTAAGACACTCACCGAGCACAGGGAGGCCGTGGCAAATCCCTGGGACGTAGTGCGGTCTTCGGTAGAAGCTGGAAGCAATCCCATGGATTCCAGAGGGCACCCTTCCAATTTTGTTTACAGCACTGTAAATTCGGAAGGACTCCGTGGAGGTCAACAGAGCTAAAGGAGTGTGAAATGGATGCAAGGGAGGGAAGAGGGGGGACCTGGTTCCGCGTTTCCCTCTGCCTGCACTCCAGCATCGGAGTCGGCGTCCCGGTTTATCAAAGCACCAGCCCTTTATATTTCCCGCTAGAGAAGGCGACTATTAGCATACAGCTGCACCTTTTGGAGAGCAAAACAGAAAGAATGGGAGTTTTGGTGGAGAGGCCTCTTTTTTTTTAACTTCTTTTTTTTCCCCCCTTTTTACAACAGGCAGTTTAAAACACACACGAGAGGGAGACACTACAAAGCAGGCTCCCGGCTACAGTAATTCAGCGCCGCTTCATTGTAGTCAGAGCAGCTCTGCACATTTGCACTAAGTTACACGAGCCGGTTAATTTACATCAGCCTCCTGCCCCCTCATCGCCCTCCTCCTGCACCCAGAGAGGCTGAAAGCCAGCGCGGAGGAGAAAACAACATATAAGGCTGTGGAAATTCAAGTGGTAGAGAACCCTGTGGCATGGGAAGGCATCAATATTTAACAAGGCAAAGACTATGTGCCAGGGAGGAAAAGGGAGACAGGAGACGTTGCCAAGAAATTCAAGTTTCCCATGGAAAAGGCATTGCAGCTGGAAGGTCCTGGAATGGCAGCATCACTTCCCAGCCTCTTCCGAGAGGGGGAAAAGGTACCTTTAAGGAGTGAGTAAACGAGGGAGGTGGAGATGATGGGTTTGTAAATATGGGAGCCCACAACCGCAGGCTCCCGTTCCCTCCCCTGCCAGGGCCGCCCTCGCGCTGGAGGCTCTGCTTGTGTCTGCTCCCCTGCGTGTCCCTCAGCGGGGCTTCGGGGGCTCTTCCTTCATTAAGGATGGATGTAGGGGAAGGAAAGAGCCACTGGCCACTGATTATCAACACCAGGCACCTCAGCTCCGTGGATAATTGTCCTTGCTGACTGCAGGACTGACGGTCGCTATCAAATCACTTTCATTTAATCGTACTCTTCCTTTATATATATATTTATTTTTTCGGTTCTGAGACTATCCATTTTGCACCTCAGCTAGCCTCCACATACTAACATACACATACAACCCCCTTGAACTGCTGGCAATCCAGCTATGTCTGTCCTAGCAAAGCTCTCTAGTGTATGCATATATAAATAAAAGCAGCCGAATCACTTTGGCTAGTGCACCTTTTACTCTAGTTCACTGAAGTAAATGAACTTGGCAAGAGAGGGGAAAAAAAAGCTTGTTTTCATGGTTGATGTTGGTATAACTGCAGTTGCCATAAAAATATAGCTGGAAACGGCACAGCAGAATCGTACCCTGACTGACAGTGAAATACCAGCCCAAGTTTCTAGCATAAATCTTGCATAAGAAAGTACCAAGGTTTAATTTCTAGGGCAAAGGCAGACCCAGCAGGCAAGAATTTAAAAGAAAAGAAAGAAGAAAGGCACCTTGGGAGAAAACAATTCTATTATTAAACAGCCATTCACTCATGTACATTAACAGATAGTGCTGTATTCCATTAACAGCCACTCGTGGAACAGCAAGAATTTTTATGTGTGTTTAAGGCCTTTGGATAAAGCTGCCAATTGTTGAATGGAAAAAGTTCCAATGAAAATATTTAGCTTTGGCAGAGACAAGGCCACCTACGAGTCTTTCCATTTCCCTTCTTTCTCCTTGTTCTCCCTCTCCCAACCCCCTTGCAGCCATTCATTTGCTAACAGCAGCTGTGATGATTGTCTGGAGATAGACAAGGAAGAATAAGAAGACCCTCCTGTACCTTGTGCCAGTGTTGCTAGTTCAGGAATATTAGAGGATTATTTTTAAGATGTTCCCCCTGCTGTATTCAAGGCTGGAACTGAAAAAAAAAAAAGAAAAAAAAAGGAACTTAAGAGGATTTTCATGCAGTGTGTTTGTTATTCATTTTGTTGTTGCCACAGCATGAGGGATTTGTGTGCGTTTAAGATATCAACTTAGCCACGTTCCCCTCACTTCATTAGTTTTGTTTGCCAGCTGATGGGATGCCAAGGTGAAGCAACTGAATCAAAGAAGATTTAAAGTAAATACCATTTATAATACAGGGCAAACAATATAATACCAGTGAGGTGGCTAGAGAAGGGGGAGAGGAGGAGAGCAAAGCGAGTATCATGCGCTGTCTCGGCAGAGGATGCCTCTTCAAAGGACAAACGACTGGAGAAACCAGCTGCCCTGACAAAAATCATCTCAAACGTTGCCAGAGACTTGTGTTGTCATCAGCCCCTTCTTTCAGAGCACTGCTGCTCTCGGCTGCATCTTTTGTTGTGTTGTAAGGGGATTGCAATCATTAGTTATTCTTACAAAGATAACTATAAATAATCTACTGCTCTGCGCACTAGGTTATTTGGTCTCATTTGCACAGTTTCATTACCGGTTTCATTACTGTCTTATCAGTGCCTGCCCGACAGACTTGTGTCACACTCTACTATGCAGCCACTCAAAGGCACACTGGAGATTTTGCCTTTTCCCTCCACGTTAAATGCTGGAAACTTGGGCTGTGAGCACTAACCATAAATTCTCGGCCCTATCTTCTTTATTTTCTTTTTTATTTTTGGATAGCCCTATGGAGATAGATCCCTTGTTATTCACATGGCAGGCAGATGTCACTGCCTTCACTGCTGTGTAGCCAGAAAAGCAAGACCTATTATTGCACCCCTATCTAGGATTCCTTTCGTCTAGGAGCTTGTCTCTGACAGTCGTCAGCAGCAACTATTTTAGAGAAAGGTGTGAGACAGCCCATTCACCATCACAAAATAACGCGGATCTTGCACAACTGAATTCTAGCAGCATCTCTCACTACCTGCACTTAAGGCGCTTTCAGCTTAGAGCCATATATTTTCACCGTGCTAAATAACAGAACAACATTTTGTTTATGGGAACACAATAGTGCAGGGGGCAGAATTCAGAATCTCTCTCCCCTCCCCAAACAAGACTTTAGAAATGAGAATATTTATTAATAGTGATAAATTGGAAAAGATATGGCCCAGTGATGGTGATATTATTGCTATACCTTGTGAAAATAATTTCCTAACACTTTAAATGGAAATGCCTATATAGCTTTCACTTGGAAAGAAAGGAACTGGGGCTTCTCAGGTCTAATAAATCCATGCAAAGCATGAAGAGCCATTGGCTAAGTTACCAAGGAAAGTCTGGGTTTCAAAAGGGCCTCCTCAAAGCTCTCCAGGCCCTACTGCCTTCCCGGGAGCTGGTCTCCCTTAATAACAAAGTTAGCCTTGAAAAGACATTGGGAAATGGGGAACCCTGAGTGCCGTCGTGCAGCTGCGGAGGAAAGGACTGAGGATCGGAGCAGGCGGGAGCTGGACTCAAGGGGCTACGGGGCCACACGTGGCTCGAGACGGGCCGAGCCACCTCGGTCCCTCTGTTCCTCAAGGCACTTGGGTTTTGCAGCCCTAAGGATATTCTTGTGCTGTCACTGAGTCTTTTTGGTCTCCTCTTTGCAAGGATGGTGCGCACACCTCTCGCGGAGTTTTACTTTTTTTGACCTCTGTTGTCTACAGGATCCCATTTAAAGAGTTGAAAATAAAATTTCTCTATTGATTGCTTTTCTTCTTCCATTTGGCAAACATTGATTTTTTTTCCTTGTGCTTTTTTAATGGAGCTTGAAATTAACATGAATCCGTTGGTTCAGATCCCTGTTTGAATTAGTGCCGTTTTAATAATAAAGTTAGGTAGCGGTTACCTTGGAAACAGAGGTATGGAAACAGAGCTCTGTTTTTGCAAACATTTTAACAAACATACACAAATAGAAGCCAGTGATACCGAGTTCCTTCCTAACAGATCAGTGGATGCTGATAGCAGCGCGTACCTGCAGCCTGGTACATGTTGATGGCAGCCGTTTTAAAAGAGTGTGAACTTGGGGGCTGCCGCAAACACGCAGGTTTGAGCGGGAGTCCCATTCGCACAGGAGCAGGAGGCCTCAGCTGCTGCACAGCTGCAAGGGGGAGCCTCGACACGAAGCCACTCACATACCTGTGACGCCTCAGAGCGGGTGGCACAATAGCTTTAGACTCTGGTATATCCACCTGGTGTAACAGGGCAGGACTCTTCTGCCCTCTCCTGAACCAATGCCCCCGAAGAGGAAGAGTTTAAAAATACCCAAAACCATTCGAAATTAGGGAACTGTTTCAGCACCTCTTGGAGAGGTTTGATTCATGCAGCCTCCACTGCCTTGGAGCATGAGGCTGAAGGTGTCCTAGCCACGCTGGCTCAGATTCCACCAAGTGTAAACACAAATGAAACGCCGAGGGAGAGACGACAAGCAGTTCTGCCGAGGTTTGTTGTTTTTAAGATTTTCTTTCTGGCTCCCAAGATCACCTTCAAAAATGAAACCTGGAGCTTTACAAGGCACTAGCTGGTGAGTTGCTTGTTTAGTTCTAGGCCCCGTCATGGACGGGCAGCAAAAAAACGAGGAACAGATGCTCACTGCCCGTAACCCCGGCGTTAATGCACACAGCATAACAGATGACTGGCCGCCGCATTTGAAAAGCAGTTCATGAAGCAAAGTAGAAATGATATGTGTGCAGGATATAATTACAGCAGTAATGTAATAACATTCCATGTTAGATTATTAGGGTCTATTCTGGCCTTGACATGCCTACATAACTCCCATTAATGTTAATTGAGGTTATGCACGTGAGTCAGCAGCTGAGCAAATCACTAAATTAATTACATGTAAAATATCTGTTTCGTTGTTCTAAACCCATTGATATATTTTGCCAGCACAAAGCCCAGGAAAGAACTACCACAGGGTGGAGGAGAAGAGGTGTGGAGAAGAATACATGGACTTAAACATCCCATTAAGCAAAAATAGCTTTTGACAAACAGGCAAGGGATAGGGGGAATAATAATTCCTGGACAAGGCTTTCCACACATGTTTCAGAAACCTTGGGGGCTCTGTTTGAATGAGCTAGGAGAAGATCCCGTTTTTTCCCTCCGCAGCATGTCCTGCAGGGGAAGTTATCCGTGGCGTTTATGAACAGAGGTGTTAAGCCCTGGCTCTGTGTTAAACTCTGGCTTTGCAAGCCCCGGCAGCCCCATGGTGAGTGCAGCCACAAGAGCAGCAGCAGGCGTGGACGAG
This sequence comes from Tinamus guttatus, assembly GCF_059628265.1. NCBI lineage: Eukaryota > Metazoa > Chordata > Aves > Tinamiformes > Tinamidae > Tinamus > Tinamus guttatus. The sequence goes on from NW_028288649.1 coordinate 2,555,009, forward strand.
GCACGCGGCTACTGTTCTCCTCTGCTGGGCACTCGCAGGCGCCGCTTTCTGTCCAGGAACACTTTGATGGAGCCGGTGCGGTGACTGGGACCAGGGCGCTGGCAGCGTCTTTGCCTATGGTGGGAGAAGTTTGGGCTTGAGGTTCAAAGCGTGTGTTTCGCTGAAGGGTCTCATTCCGCAAGCGCTTATCCTGGAGCTTGAAAGGTGGCAGTGCCTATGCGGGGAACTGAATCAATCTCCTCTCGCTCTTTGTCTGATTTTTGGTTTAAGTGCCAGGGCCACTTGAGCTTTCAGGATGCCCAGGTGCTAAATGAGGATGCAAAGAACATGGTTAAAAGCACTTCCCGGAGGAAGGAGGGGGGTGGAAAATGCCCTCCATCGCCTGCACCTCTTGCCTCATGGTGATGCTATAGTTAGAGCAGAGCTGTGCTCGTCAGCCTTTTCCATACCAGGAAGCCCCTGGAATTCCCTGCCCAGCTAGGCAGAAATGGGAAGGGATTCCCCCACCCGCTCAGCAATCCGAGAAGGCCCTGGTGCTCATAAAACCCGGGCACTTGTTTGTGATCTCCCCTGGGAGGGGGGACAACTGCCCTACATTCGGACTTCCCAAAATAGAGCAGTGTCCTCCATGCGACCAGCAGGTTTCCTGCTTACGGGCTTCCCCAGGAGGCCTGTGCTTTTAAACCTTTATTTTGCGTGGAGTAAACAGCCTCTCCGGTTTCACCCGCACCTCTCTGCAAGAGCAGCTTCAGGGGTGGCTTCAGTTACAGGGATCTCCGCTGGCCTGGCAGATCACCTGGGAGCTGCCTCCCCGTGTGTGCCGGGTGGCACATGTGCACGTTGGCCGTGCCCAGCCATGTGAGGAGAGGCCTGGCTTCAGAGAGTTGCTCCCCCTCTGTTTGACGGGGAAATGGGGACTTAAGATGCACCTCAGGACAGCATGGATGCAGCCACCAAAGCAAAGTGAAGTTAAGCCCCGTCAGCTGCACTGCTGATGGGGTTCCCAATTTCATTATTTTAGCAACAATTTGTTGTAATTCTTAATAGATATTTTTTTCATTATAATATTCATTTATCTGTAGCAAGGTAAGAACTTAGGAGTTTCTTGCCATCACTGTGGGGTATAAACAGGTTTCAGCTTGAGGCTTAAGCAAAGCACCTAGCCTGGCAAAGAAAGAAGAGAGGCAAAACTGCAGCTTCAAATGAGACAGATGCTCTGGATCTCACCGCAGCTTCCATAGCTTCATCCCTGGCTGGTTCTGGAACAATGACATAGTTTTTCCCACCAGCCCTATCCTTCCTGAGGAATAACTATCGGTCATGGTTGTGCCACCTTGGTGTCTACCTTGTAAAGAACAAGGAGAGGAGCACAGACAGTAGGACTGCAGCAGCTGGTACTGACCTATGTATTTGCCAAAGAAACCAAATGGCTTGTTCATCCATCGGTTTTATTCAATTCAGCCTACAAAGGTCTCTGAAAAGCATTCAAAGTTATGAAATCTGCTGTTTGAGAAGGAAAGATGCATCTTGTAGACATAGGACTTGCTTTCCACACTTCTTAGGAACCTTTCTAAGTTCCTAAGCATTTGTCTTAGAAGCTCAGTTGCTTCCCACTTCATTTGAGAAAATGCAATTACAAAACAAAGGGAAACTAGCATGTTAAAACACTCATTGGCCAGTTTTACAACATTTTATAAAATACAACCTTAGGGTCCTCACTTCACAAAGGAGAGGACAGGTACGCAGGGCAGAAGCTGTGGCCCGTCAGGCAACGTTATATAGCAGCACATCCACTGAAATGTGCTCCTGCCCCATCGCACTGTGTGATTTTTCATCACTAAAGGAGTGCACAGATCCTGTTCCTGTAACAGGTCAGATTCAGAGATATGGGCAGTCGACCTTCAGATGGACTTTGATTTCTTCAGCCCACAATGCCTTCCTAAAGCATTACCCATACATACAGGCTTTGTGTATGCATACAAAGTCCAGTAATTAAATACCCTTGTATCAAACAGTCCGGAGTTGGAAATTTTACTTCATAATTCCACAAATATTGATCAATTGATTTGAACTCCTCTGCTCTTTATGATATATTGTAAATCACATTTTATTAGAGCCTCTCCCTTGCCATTAGAAATTGCACTTCAGCCTAGATATTTAACTCCAGTTTGTTTTGCTTAATAAAGTTCTGGGCACATCTGTGCTGCGAGGGAAGTTATAAATAATATTAATAGATGGCAGGTCAAGCACTGCAAATAGAGCCAGCCCAATCAAAGAGAATTTACAGGATTCAGACTTTCACGGTATTAAATTTTAGGCACTAAAAAAAAAAAGCGGAATCGGATTATGCCTCTTTACACTGTGGCCCGCTGTCACAGAAGTCAGCAGAGACTTTTCACATGAATACACTTCCACCACCGCATAGGATGGTCACAAGATACAGCCCCTCAGCAGCAGCCTGTGCTGGAAGGGAGAATTTTCCTCGCCACGTTCACAGGCTCCCCCGATTCGCGCAGGTGCATGAGACACTCGACACAGGGTGGTGGCTGCACCAAGCCAGCCTCGCCTCGTCCCCCTGGCCGCCCTCATCCTCATCCCTTGCCTGCCTTTGTCCCCTGGTGCCCTTGTCCCCTGGTGCCCTTGTTCCCCTGGCCCTCCTCGTCCCCATGGCAGTCTGCAGCCCCCATCCCACATGTGGCGCTCAGGGGAAGGATGGCCAGAGCAGGAGCGGGACACGCAGTGGCTGCCACCCTCCTTGCCTCGCTGTGGGGAGCAGGGTGGCCACGGCAGGAGGTGGCATCCTCTCATCCCGCTCAAATTAAATAATGCCCCACTCCCTCCCCGAGTAGCAGGTGCTATCGCAGATATGTCGGGAGGCAGGGAGAGAGGGAAAAACGGGGGCAGGGGTAGCAGGGAGCAGGCGGGAAGTAGCAGAGAGGGAAGCGGGAGCCCCCGGCCCTGAGCCGCCCCTGCCGCCCCCCAAGCCCGGGCTGGGGATGGAGGGAGCGCCCGGGGGGTGATATTTCCTGATGGCCGGGTGCTGGGAGCCTTGCTTGGGAAAGCCACGTTCAATCCCTTGGAAAACAAACACGCCTCCCCCCTCCCGCGCCCCCGGCGCCGCTGAGGCGAGCGCGCTGCCCGCGCCGCTGCTGCCCCCTGGCGGCCCCGGCCCGCGGCGACACTGAGCGATGGAGGGCGGGAAGAGGCGTCCCGGGGACCCTCCTTTCCCGAACCCGGCCGGGAGCGCCCGCCCCGGTGCCCCGCAGCTGCGGGGGGGATCGCGCAGCTCCGGGGAGCGCTGGGGCTCGGCAGCGCCTGGCCGGGCTCCGCGCGGCCTCCTCCCGGCACCCGAGGTTTCCTCTGCAAATCCTGTTAGCAAAGCGGCCAACTGGAGCAAAGCGGGATTTCTGCTCTGACATTTTGTCGGCTCCTGGCTGATTTCAAGTGTAAATTAAGGCAGAATTTAGTTACAAGTCAGTGCAGATCTCCTGCAAGTTGATCCTGCTGTCTTTGAGCAAGAAAAGTCTCAAATGGTGTAAGTAACACTAAAAGTTTCTCAGGAATAACTGGAACTCCTTGGTGGAATATGCCAGAACTTTATTTCCCATCCTAATCTTACCTTTTTCTTGCACCCTTTCCAGTGCTTGTGTGTGTGTGTGTTAATAACATCCATTTTGCAGACGAACCCCAGACTGATGTGATTCACCCTACATCACCATATACCTCCTCACTCGTATCCTTTCCCTCAATCTGCGCAGCCAGCCACAAGATGCTCAAGCACGGGAACAGGCTGCCCAGGGAAGAGCTGAAGTCACTGTCCCCAGCAGCGGCACTTGAGAACCGTGTGGATGAAACACTTAAGGACATGGTTTAGCAGGCATGGGGCTGATCGGTTTAGCGTTGGACTCGATGATCTTCAAGGTCTTTTCCACCCATAATGATTCTCTGAAACCAACCTGGGACTTCCAAGCAGATGCCAAGGCACTTCCACGTCAGGATTTATTTCTCCTCCAGTGTGTTTGGTGTCACAAGGTGACCATGGACACATGGTGGCTGTCGCTGCGATGGGCATGGGTCCTTGCGAGTCAGTGACTTCTGGAGCACTTCAAAAAGTAAAACTAGGACAGAAGTTCCTCATGAACCTTCTTTTGGTAACAGGAAATAGGAAGAAAGATTCAAACGCTGCTGCCTATCACTGCTTTATTCACATGTACAGCAGCTAGGGGTACAGTCCTGCGGGTTTTAGAAAAGGATTCCTACTCAGGTAGAAAATGCGTATTCCTCTGTAGCTGTATTGATTAGCTTTAGGTGTGAATAGCAATGCCATTCTTGCCCTCTAAATGCTCATTCTAGTCAATAACAAAATTAATTTGTATACCAACAAATCCACAGCTATCCAGAAGGGAAATGAGCTCAGTATATAACAGAGGGGAGAGTTTTGGCAAAAGGGAGAATGTAGAAAGTAACCTGCTTATAGGAATTATTGATAAAAGAATTACATATTTATAGAATTCAATTCTGTATCTTGAAGCATTTTATACACTTAGTCATCAGTGATAACTGCAGCCATTTCAATAATTGCTGCATGGTGAAGGAAACTGATTTAAAAATATGATCTCTTACTCATTTACAAATTATTACTACTATCTTTGTATAAGGTAGCACCCCAGTCTGTAGCACAGATTTGGCTTGTGCTTGGTGCCACGTAAACTCATAATGAAGGACCTGTGCCTTTGAATCATCAGCCAAGAACTGGCTTTTTAAACCATACAGTGAAAGAGATGTGGGATGTTCATGTATTTGTAAGTGTAATTCAAAGATTACACTGAAGTCCAAACGGAGATAAAAGCATAAGTTTTGCAAGATTTAACGTTTTAGAGTCTACATGGGCTCTCAAATGCTAACAGGTGCCTTGAGAAGGCTACTATGCTGACATAAAAGTGCCTAACACACTGAAACCCCAAATCCAGCCTGAGCATCTAGTGCTGCAGCCACAGGGTTCTCCTCAAACTCCTTGCTGGGAGGTCTGAGCTCAAGAAGAGTAGTGGAGTCCAATTCACCAACATCTTCAGTCTCTCTCTGTGCCAACCCGAAGCTGGGAGGCCGGAGAGGGAAACACAGGAGGGTTGCAGAGGTGGGATAGCAATGCAAGCACTCCACCTCTCCGCTGGATTTCCTGGGAAACATTCACCTCCCCACTGGGGCTGTTGGAGGGAGGAAGAATTAGGGAGCAAATGGCCCAAAGAGGCAGAAACAAACAAATGCACTGGGACTCTCCAAATCCCAAAATAAGTTTGCCACTGTACTGCAGATAGGTAAAATCAGATTCAAAAGTGTTAGGAAAGAAGTATTACTCTCTTCATGTTACAGCACATGCTGAAACTCTCTTACACAGGAAATCTGTGGAAGAAGCAGGAACTGATCCCCGTTGCAGTATTTGAATAACATGGCTTACCACCTCTTAATCTTGGTATTAACCAAAAGGCAAAAAAAGAGGAAACTACATTTCAGGGCCAAGTGACCCCTTTCTATGTAACTGCACCCGCTGGGGAGAAAGAATGAATGTTTTGAATAAAGCAGAATACAACACAGAAACAAGTAACGTGGGGGGAGTCTGTCCCCAGGCTAAGCCCATGCTAAGCCAGTGATCTTAAGTGATACATGGGTGCTGTGCAAGCCACCACGCTGAGGTGTCACATTTGGAGACACAACAGAACCTGAGAACGCACAGAAAGAATGGCCCTGTCTGGACAGGCCACTGTATCTGTGTGGCATGTCCTTCACTTATCTCCAAAACACATGAAGTGCAGGCCTCTCAACAGCAAGGTACCACCCACCACAAATGTGACAGCGCCAAATTCTTGGCTTTGCTGAACTGGCATAGTTCCACTGAGTTACATAAACCAGCAGCCAGGTCGTGAACTAAAACCCAAAGCTGGGGAAATTATTAAATTCTAGGAATGCAGACATTTCAGCCTCCTTCACCTCCTTCCCCCCTTCTTTTGTTAACCTTTTTTTTTTTTTTTTTGGCATTTACGCAAAAAAATATGCCAGTCTGTCTTTTACAATACCCCGGTGAAGAAAATGTAAACTGTTCTGCCTGATATTAAAAGATGTGGCAATTGGTAATATCTGGATGGAATCCAATTGCTGAACTGCTGAACTGTGGTTTGTAATGTAAGCGCAGCTTGGAAGGAAAGCAGCAAGAGAGAGATGAAAATGAAAGTTATCCAAAGGAATAAAAGAACATGTGAGCAGAAAGCAGCAGGAATATACAGTGCCTGAGAAGGGAGAGGAATGTACCACATGCATTTACAGCCATATCAGTCACTTAAACACAGCAACGTTGTGAAACTCAGCACTAACGATAAAGTGGGAGTGAGCAAAACTGTAGTATGCAGCCAACTGTATGATGACATGGGGGGAAATGACAGTGATCCCCACCTGGAATACGCTAGACGCTAAAATACAATGTGGGCTACTTTTTGAAGCGAGGACAAAAAAAAAGTTTCAGTATGTAAAGTTAATACGTCTTAGATAAAATAGATTCACCTGCTATTAAAAGGATCAGGGTTTCGTCAAAAAGGACTTAGTTGTTTAACCTCTAAGAATTTAGTCTTTGAACAGCTGCAATTTTATTATATACATACAAGTGTTAAATAAGCGTGGGATATCAACCTTAAACTTTGATTTTTTTGTAGATATTGTCAGTTGATATCTGACCCTTGGTATTACTATTGCACGTTTTTGCTAGTAATGCAATGGTAAGTTCCCAAGAATATCAGAGACTCATAGAAAATAAGGTTGGAAAGGACCTTGCGAGGTCACCTAGTCCAGCCCTTTGCCCTCAGGCAGGATCAATTACACCCAATCATTCCTGACAGATGTTTGTCTAACCTGTTATGAAAAACCTCTAGAACCTAAGATCCCACAACCCAGGCAATCTGTTTCAGTGCTTCACCACTGCTAGGCTAGAAAGCCTGCCCTAATGTCTTATATCTCCTTTGCTGCAATTTAAATCCATTAGTTCTTTTCCTATTCCGAGGGGACACACAGAACAATTAATTACTTTCCTCTTTGCAGCAAGCTTTACATATTTGAAGACTGTTATCACATTCATCTTCCCTCCTTTGCATCTCCTTTCTTTAGGTATATAATCCCATTTCCTTCATTCTATCCTGAAAGGTCTTGTTTTCTAGACTTCTGATCGATACTTACTGCTGAACTGTCCAACTGGTCAACATCTTTCCCTTCTGAGGCATAGTGCACAAAAGGAGGCAGGTTACTCCAGCTAAGGTCTGGGGGACAGAACAATTAGTGTAGGATTACTTCATGTTTCTTTGCCATGACACATCTATTCAGAGCCCAAATTACATTAGCTTTCATGACACACTGACTTGTGTTCTGTTCTTAATCCATGGCAGTCACAGATCCCTTCCTGCAGAATGGCTGCTAAGTCAGTCACTCTCATCATTTATATATATTGTTGACTCTTAAGAATTCAGCGACAAGATCCTGGTGAGTTCAAAACAACTTCCTTGAACTTTATCAAGGCTAGCAAGGAGCTCATGTATCTATCAGTGTCATTTCACTGGAAGCGATGAGGTAACATCAGAAAAGAATTTAGCCCAGGCTGCCCATATGGGATAGAGGGATTCAGTAATGGTTCTTTGTGTTAATACCATGTTCAGCATATTCAGCCTGCAATAACCTGAAATGCAATGATTTCTTTTAGAGGAGTTGGCAAAGTTTAAAATGTGGAAAATTAAACACTCAGAATTACCCCAATACGGTGGAAGTCTCCTATCTATTCAGATCCTGGTGGGCATAATGCCCAGTGAACAGAGAGCTATTCCAAGCCAAAATGGGATGAAATGGGAACTGTATTTTATTAGGTCCACCTTGGTTGCAAGTTCCCTCTCCATATCTATAATATATAGAATAATATTTATTGTAGTCTTGAAACATGTCACAAGAAAACAGCTGTTCATCCTCTTCTTGTTCTACTGGCAGATCCTTTTCTTTGCAGTCACAGTAATTTGTATGTACAGCCTCTAGCAGATACAGAGATCAAGGTTCATAGCAGTAATAGGGGCCCCCCTGAAAAAGACACTACCATAAGAAAAAGGCCAATTATTCAAGTCCCAAAGCGGTGTTTCACCTGACCTAAAATTACAACTCCCTGGTTACAAGCACATTAAGCAGAATAATAGTGAAATTAAAAATTGCTCTGAATTTGACCTTGCTCTGATTTTGATTTTTACCAAATATTTAAAACAATTTAGCAGGATTAAACATTAATAGTGGAATATTTGTTCTATTGAGCTACTTAATATTCTAATTCCCATCAAACTTCCCGTAATTCCCATAGATGCTTCTGAAAATCCTTGTTTTGAATGTTTTTGTCCCCTGGATGGACAGCTTGAAACATCCCTGGTTTTCACAAACACGATCTGCCTGCTATAATTTATGAAAATCATAAAATTGATTTAAGCTCTGTTCAGTGCTCCATAAATTTTATGCAGTCCTTAAATTACAAAACTGCCGCTGCTGCCGCAGCACTGATCAGAACGATGCTTAATCTCTTCTCTAGAGATCGCTGGCACGTTGGAGGAGAAAAGGAGAGACTGAGGCCGCTCAATTGCTTGTTTCAATTTAACAGGGCAGCGCAGAACAGCCTAGATGCCAGGGCTGTAGTCCACTGGGACTGTGTGGATCATGTTCATATTCCCAAAATAATTATTCTAGCCTTCCTCTACCTTTCCCTACATTAAGCTAAAAAATAACTTTTCCTGATTTCAGGAGGATACTTTCTAGCACATACCATCAGATTTCAAGGACATCTACGAGATCCTTGAGATGTTCATTTCCCTTTTAGTTTATAATCAGCATGTTCCTGTTCTCATACACCGGACAACGGTATTATCTAATTGCACACTAATGTAGAAAATCTTTGCAAACCTCATTACATCCTTGTCAGGTAGTATCCCTCTCAGACCAAAGCTGTTCCAGACCAATGTAGACTCTGATTTTACTAAACTTAGACTTGCTAGAGTATTTTTTATCTCTACATTCTTTGGTAAAGATTAAAAATCGTATTTTTGGCACTGAATCTAAAACAAGTTGAAATTAAAGTCCTAAAGAAATGTATTTGAATCAGCTACATCTCTCTCATCCTTAAATTTAGCCATCTGACATATTCATACTACAGAGTGCTTTGTCTTAATCAAGACTTTGTTTTGTGCTAGCTAAATTCAAATGAAGAGCACTTCTGTTTTTCTACTTAAGTCTCCTCTGGAGTAGCCCAATTTTCAAAGGCAAGTGCTCAGCACTTTATTAAAATCACTGTTTTCAGCGTTTTATCCTGGGGATCCATAGTCAGCAGCTGCTATAGTCTTTTTCTTGGTACTGTCACTTTCTAGCTCTTTCCACTCTCCTGACAATGATTCCTAGCCTGTCATTCAGACAGTTGTCATTTTTAAGGGATGCCTTTTCAGCCTCACTATACTCACTTTTCTCCCACGTAACCCTGTGAGCTTCATTCTTGTTCATACGCTATGTTTTTGCTCAGAGGTATACAAACCATCTGTGCCTCTAATACAATGTTCTTAAATAGCCTCCAGGCAGATCTCTATGGTTTTTAAGTATTTCTCTTTGCCCTTCAGCCTGCTGTTAACCATTTTCCTTATAGTTTTGTAATCTGCCCTTTTAAAGTTCGTTGTTACTATGTTGTCCCTAAGGGAACAACTCTTTTACGATATCAGAACTAAAAGCGTGCAGTGATCACTGCTACCCCTTGGAGGCTTGATAAAAACTTCCTCTAATAACTTCTGCCTATTACAAGGTAGCTCCCTCTTACCCGTGGCCTTACCTATTAACTGGTGATCCCTGTACTGAGGACTGCCATGGGAGTCAAGAGAAAGGAATCCTTTGCCATATGGACCAGAATGGCACCAAAGTCACTTTTCTCTACATCACTCTACAGAGAAAACCTGCCTTTGCCAGCTCCTGCTTTACCTTCTGCAAAAAAAGCACGAACAAGAGGTCATGACGGGAGAAGCGCCATAAAATTCAATTTTATGTTATTTTCCGTACTGTTCCCATCCACTTTGCTGAGGAAAAAATTACTTTCTAGGGGCTGGCTCTAAGATTTTATTGCTTCTCAAAATCTCCGGGAGCTCTACAGGCAGTTACTGCCTTTTATACAAAACTTTTTAGCGCTTTTCTCTTACCCTTGTACTTGCTGCATCTGGAGCATACTTGAGGAAGTCTAGGAGCAGGGGATTCCTACAACACAGAAATGTTTGTTTGTTTATTTTTCAGACTAACTCCTTGCCCCAGGAATGGGCATATAATGGGCTGATACTGAAGAGGCAGCTGACACACCAGCCTCTGCCCCTGGCAAACGCACCAAGGATTGATTGATGCCACCTTGCCAAGGGAAAGGGCTATCGGTTATTGACTGGCTTCAACGGATGACACTTGCTGAGCCTGCACATGGCACCTCTTCTGGTTTGCCTGAGGTAATGAGTCATGCTCAGGGAAGCCTCGTGCCCTTGAGAGCGCAAGCGACTCCACGCAGCCCAGTGGAGCATTACTTAGTTAAGGCACTACAGCATAAGGGCAACAATCAGCCAAAATGATGACATTGCTGCTTCCTGCCTCATTATAAATCTGCAGTTGCCTAACAGGATTGTATACTGCAGCACGGTAAAAAAATTATTAATTCCAATGATGAAACTTCAAAAATGGGTAACATATAATTAAAACAGCTAAATACAGGCTTCTCGGGCTCAGCGTGTCTACAAAACACAGCCTCTGAGTCTCCAAGTGATATTTCCTGGGAAAGAGATGGACAAAAAAACTATCAGAATAAAATTCTCAGACATCTGTTCCTGTTTAGGCCAATGAAATGAACATCTGCTGACCCTACAAATTTGTTTTTACTTGATGAGAAAATTATTATGGAATAATAATAATATGGGAAGGAATTCCTGGGCCACCTCCTCATACTTATATTTTCTTGCTTACTCCATCCCATGTCTTTGCAATTTCTGTCTCAATAATGCAACATTTTTTGTTTTTTTATCACTTAAGGAGAGATGCCCTTTCTTCTGAAGACCGGGTGGTCTGATTCCTTGATGACAGGCACCAGGCCTGCCCTGAAATAAGCTGCTTGGATATCACCAGGAAGGATGAGTTGCTCTGTGATCCTTGCAATGCAACAAAACTTCCATTATAAGCAAGCATGGCCACAATACTACAAGGGTTCACCACTGTTTTTTTCCAGCTTACTACTAAGCCATGAATAGTGAGAATTAGCACCACTATCAATAAATGTTTTTAAAGACCTAAGGATCTGGGAAATTTCAAACTTTCACTATTAAAAACTGTATGAAATGACCATATTGGGTAACAAGCCATATTTGACTAACTAAACTTATACTATGCAGGTTAAAAAGCTTATTTATCAGATTAAGCTCCTTTCACCTTGCTCCTCTATTGCACTTCTCTCACATTTAGCCAAGCAAGTTCCAAAAGAAAAACAAGCAAAAACCAAAAATCAATAATCAAAATATATTTCCCACTACAGAAGGCAAAAGATAAAAATAAATAATTAGAGAGAGTCTGGAAATTCGTCCACTCCAGTCCCATGGTCCATGCACTCAACTTTGGCATCCCATTTATTAGAAGTTTCTCGTGGTTATTATTTTTTCCAAGTCCCACTGCTTAAGACGGGTGATTGCTCAAGACAGTTTCACATTGCTTTCCTAAATGAACAAGTAATTGTTCTCTTTAGTCACAGGTTCCACGGGGAGTTGACGGCGTGTATAATTTTCCTGGTGTGTCACATTAAGAACACTGAAATTTCACATGGTTACCTGACTGAAACGCTTTTGTGCATCACTCACACCTCTTAATAAAATATATCCAATTAATTATTGTTAAGTGAACCAGGAGTGAAATACAATGAATACAAAGGTCTCCTGGTCAGAGCACTACTAATCACAGACAGAATAAAGGAAAGAAACTGTGTTTCTGTATCCACCTTTCTTCTCCCTGCTGTGTTGCCTGAACAACAACATGCCTTCCATTATACTATTTCCAAGCAAATTCAATTAATGTATTTGGCAGATGTCCGGAATGCATGAAGTCGCAGGGCAAGGAGGATGATTAAGCAAGAGTATTGCACCGAATATTCTGAAATGACCCTCTTTTTACCAACCTTCACAAGTCTTTCACCAAGAAGAGTAAATTTTGTTTAAATGCAATTATTGACTGGGTTCAAAAAGAACATCAATCTTATTTTGAATGTGCCAAATAAGCTAGATAGTTGGAAGGCCTCTCAAATTGTAAGGTAAATCTAAATTCCTTCTGATCCTTGGCAAGCATTTACCTCTTGATAACCATGTCTCTGGAACTGCCCTACAGCTAAAGTGAAGAGCTTTCAGTCTGCACAAGAAAATGTAGGCACGTGGATTTTTTGTGCTGACAGACAGAATCAGAAAAGTTTAGGTGAGTATTCATATGTTAACTCATTCTTTAAAATGATCCTCAGCAAGTTAGAATATTTACTCCATCCTAGATACACCACAAAATACTTCTTTGGTATACTGTAACTCTACAGGATCTCCCATGGGTATACTTAATTTTTAAAAAATATTTTCAAACAAAGTTTAACCATAGCAAATGAACAGAAAGACTAATGCTCAGAAGCCTTTGACTCAGTGTTTCTTTTTCTTGCCTATGTTTTGCTTTCTAGTTAGGTCATCATTCTGCACCTCTGGCAATTCTAGTATAAGACCAGTGCCACCTCAAAACTTGAATATCCCCTTATAGGTCTGCTTTTAATTTCCAGAAACCACAATATATCTATTTATTTTCAAAACACACACTCACAAAATTAGTTTGAAATAATATACAAACTTAGACGCTCTTATGCTGCAGGAAGTTACTATATACACAGGTAGCAATGATAAGAGAATTACAAGCTTTGGAGTCATCTGAGAGCAGGTTACTCCAAAAATCCCATTTTATGCCCTGAAAATTTAAATATATTTGGACTACACATAGAAAACACAATTTATTAATACCACATTAACAAATTAAAAACAGCTGTTTCATACAGCGAGTTCAGATTTGCTCCTCAATGAAGCTTTATGGCCTGAATAATTTTGAACATCTTGTGACACAGCAGCAAAACTGATTTCATAGCCCCACATCCTATAATTCTGCAGCAATCTCAGGTCTGGCTTACATACAATCACAGAACACACACTGCACTACATTTACTCCAATGACAATAAGTCACTAGACCTATTTCCACCACCTTGTTCTCCCCAGCCCCATCAGCTTGCAATGTTATTTTTAACTTTAGTGTGTGCTGTTACATAAGTCACACAGAAATGGTCTATTTCAATGGTCACAGTCGAACAGTACATGGTCAAGTGAAGAATTTTTAAAGACGTTTTATCACAGCTGTAACATTTCTTGACTTAGACTTCCTGCTTAGAATTTCCTACTGTATCAAAAACAAGCAGTTTTTCATACATACAGATAACATACAGGTTTTAAAATAAACAGTTCCCAAATAATTATGCATGTATATATACACTTTGGACTTGAAGAAATATACTTAAAAAATGCTGAGCCCATTAAGCGTGATAACCAAAGAAGACAATCTCCAGAAGTTTAGACATCTTTCTTCTGCAGAGGCTGATACAATCAACTAGAATCAAACTCCTTACTTTGATTTCATTGATTGTACTAGCAAAATCAATTCAAATTAATGTGGTGCTTCTTGGATTGCAATCTGGATATGTACAGGTGAATTTTGTTGCTCCTTTGCGACAGTGAACAACATTGGCATACATGTTTAAATTCTCTTTTAAAAACAAAGACATGAGATACTGCTTATACAGTTCCATCTGAAATGGAAAACAGTGAGCTCAGTTTTGCTCTCACTAGTTTTATACTACGCTACTCTAATTGGATTGTAACAAAGAGCAGACAAAGTAAGACAACAACACTCAGTTCCTAAGAAAACGCTTAATCTTACTCTGTTCTCTGAAATGGTACGTGAAATATGAATTCATACAACTCCTAATCATCATTTTCTTCATCATCAAATGAGAGAAGACTGCTGTTTTTTATTTGCTTAACTGCACTTTGGGGTGTAGATGCTTCTTTTTTAGCTTTCTTCACCTCTTTTATCTTCTTACTTGAACTTACATTGAGGTCTGAACACTTCTCTGATGAGCGTTTGGCAGGCTTCCTGAACATAATTTTTCCATCAGCAGGTTCTGGTTCATCATCTATGAAAATAAGAGTTAAATCAGAACTCACCTTCATATGAATGATACATACACATGGAACTTCACTACTATCTTTTCTTTTTCCCCATAGGCAAAATCAGCCAGATAAAATAAATAATTAAGCAACAGTGAAAACATTGTGGGTTTTTCTTTTTTTGGCCCTAAAACCTCCACTGGGCTGATGCCCTTCATGCAAGTACAATTGCAGCATGGCAACCAGCACCTGAAGGCAGCCCTCCTCCCACAGCTGCTATTAGGAAGGGGGCTTTAAATTAGGAAAAACTAAAAGTAGCAGAGCTCTTCCCACACAATCCAGTTTCATCCACTTATCAAAAGACAACTTTATATGATCCTCTAACTCCACAATAGCAAATACAATTATTTCTGAATTATGGTACCTCTTTAAATGACTAAATATCACATATACAAGACAAAGTTTTTCATTCATTTTAATAAACCCTGTCCTACAGAGACAAGTAAAAAGATCATGTGACCATAAACCTACTTTTTATTATCATAGCAGATGAATGTCTCTTCATATCTGCAAAGCCACCAAACTATGCCATGAAAACACATCAAAACCCACTAGTTCTCCTCATCTATATGTACTAAAAAAAAAAAAAAAAAAAAAAAAAAAAAAAAAAAAAAGCTTTTTTTCAGGATTATCAGGCATACAAAAAAAAATCCTCTAAATCCTAGACAAGTAACAGCAATTGGGCAGTATTTCAGGGGAGTATGGGGGCGGAGGGGAAAGGGGAAAAAAAAAAAAAAAAAACTTAATTTTAAAGTCATGAATCAGAAGCAAAGGTTCATGCTGCAGTAGTTCACAATTTTTATAATGTATATGTGATGGATATTATGGAACCATAGTGGTTCCATGCAAGACATTTTTCCTAAAGTAGTTTTCTGAATAAATTATTCGATAGAAATTTCCTAATAATATAGTAGTGCTTGACAAGATTATCTTTTATTTAGTTATAACCAATAAACACTTTTTGCCTTCAGCACAAATTCCTTCTTGAATTACCTAAGCATTATGGCAGAGGACTAATATTTTCGTGCTATCATACACAGTGCTGGCTAAAACTTTTCAGTCCATTCTCCAAACGATAAAACTATTAGATCAACTGTATTAAACGTTTTGTGGTACACCTCAAGACATCAACTTATTTAGGAAACTTCACTTAAAATTCCCTTTTTTCCTTTTTTTTTCCACAGACTTTTTTTTTTTTTTTTTAAAAAAAAAGGAAGAAATCTAGCCTGAAGTACTTCCTTAAGGACTGCCAATTCTGTCAATGACTTCTGCAGAATGCAGATTTCTGCAGTAGTATACCGGGAAATAATACAAGGCAGAAAATAACTAACTGAATTTTTTGAATATACCTCAGTATTTATGCTCTAGAAAAGCATCACAGTTGCAAGAAATAACTAGCAATAATATACAGTAGTTATTAAAAGTATGTTTATCAATAGTTCTATTGTGAATTGTATGCAAAAAAACCTTAGATGTTTAGATGCTATACATGTAACTTTAAACTTGTACATATACAGGTTTAAGAACAGTCCACAGTAGCTTTGGGGAGGGAAAAATCACTACTTAATATATGCCATATCTAGCCAATCAAAATACAGTACTTATCAATTCTCTCAGAAGTCATACTAAACTTTATATATATATTTTTTTTCCCATCACAAACTCCATTTTGGGGTTCAGAAGCTTAATGTAAAATAATTCACCTACTGATTGTTGGTCAGCTACATGAGAACAAAGGGGTTTTTGTCTAGAAGGAGGCCCAGATTTTCTAATTTAACAAGCAAATGATAAGTCGGATCCTGGAGACCAGACCTAACTGTCTATATCCTTCTCTCAGCGAACACACAGACTGCATACAGTACCAGCTGAAGCTGTGGAAAGGGGCTTCAAAGTAACCAGCTAATGCAGAAGCATGAGGAGTAAGGTCAAAGTCTCTTTAGATGCTCTTACAAGAGTGGTCATTACATTTTCTTAGAATGGTAAACTTAAAAAAAAAAAAAAAAAAAAAAAAAACACAGAACTACAACAATCTAACAAAAGCATACCTGCAAAATAGAGCAGCTAAACAACTATGTACTCATACTCCACAGAAAAATGGAAAACAGGAGCTTCAAATTTCACTCCCAGCAGTCCTGCTATCCATGCTATGAACTGCATTAAGCCTTTCATTTTGTCCACGAGAAGCAGAAACCAACAGATAGCTTTGCAACATGAGTTTAAAATCTTTATAAGCAAAATGCATAAACAAAATGAAGCTCAGAAATGCCACTAAAAATGGCAACTGGGTTAGCTCTGCTATCTAGGGCCTCAATATTATTTGTGTATGATTCTGCAATAAAGAAGACCTGGCAAAACACTGACAAAATTTTATTATACATATGTTCAACAAAATTCATTTCAGTAGGAAACTCGGGCCAGCTTCAGACAGCTAAGATATGTCTGCAGAGCTTGACAAAGAATGAATCAGATAAGGAAAAATAGCAGGTCTGGCTCTATCTAAGCAACTTGTGTAGAGAGAGAGAATAGAAAGATTATGCATTTTGAAAGAATTTGATTTAACAGCTCAAGAATTTAATGTTGATTTGCTAGGACTGTCTTTTTCAGTTAGTACAAAGTCACCTTAGCTCTTTTAATTTTACTTGGCTGCTATACATCAGCTGCTGTTTGCATTGATGACCTCCAGAAATTGATTTTTAATCATAAATAAGCAGGGCAAAAGAGATTCAGGAAGCAACCTCAGTGTTGGTAACTTTTAAAACAGTATAAAACAAGCGCCTTGATAAAAGACTAGATAGTATTACAAATTAAGAAAAGAATTTCTGGTAAATGCATTAGAAGGTACAAGGTAAAGGACAACCAAGATACATCACAGAAGTAATAAAGTCTTGGCCATAGCTGCCAATGCCTGGATCACAAACACTTATGCTGCTAGACTGAGAGAGATTTATTCAGATATGGAGTTGAAATCTCACGTCACAAGTGACATCAGCTTACAACACCATGAATTCAGAAAGGTGTTTTCCCCTCCTTTAATTACAAGAAGTATCTTACAAGCAGAGTAGAAGTGAGGAATTGAAAAAGAAACACTGCTCTTCAGGTTTTGGGTGGGTGGGGGCTTTTTGTTTGTTTGGGTTTGTTTGTTTGTTTCTTCTTTAAATACCATAAGAATAGCCCTGATTTAGATTCCTGCTGTTCACTTGATAAAAAGCAACACGAACTCTAAATGTAGTAAAACAACTGCTTAAGATAAGAAAAGAACTCTGAGATTCAAGACAGGCAGAAGGGGCTGGATTCTCTTTGCCTCTCCTCTCTCTTTTCCTCTTCCACTGCCAGCATATAGAATGACACAAGAATAATACTAATGACTTCAAATGAGTAAAGACACCTCCTGACAAATTCGGTCATCTGCATGTATTGGAGTGTCCCAGAAGCCAAAAGAACAAGAAGAGCAGCAGAAAAAAAATCAATTCCAGAGACTATAATGAATTCTGGGAGAAAGTATCTTGCAGCAATTACCATCTTTTGTGCAATTTTCATTTCTCATAAGACCATTTTTATCTATCTCTGCACTGACAGAAACTATTTATAAAATGCCCTATAAAATTCCTAAGCAGAATGTCTGTTGGTAAACAAATGACTTGTTTTTAAAAAGTCTGTAAGTCAGTCTACCATGGATGAAAAGATTTCAGCAAAGGAGGAGGCTTTTAATATAGAAAAGGTTAAGCCAGCTAAAAATGTTCTGCGCTACTGTACTTGCAAAGCCAGTGTTAAGAGCATTACTAAATTTTGCTCTGCCTCAGGAGGCAGCTAAGGAACATTAATCAACTGTTTTTGCCAAATTAATGGAAGATTCATGCTCATCTTTTAAAGAAAAAGCAAGTCACAGGAACTGCTGGTGCTTGAAACAAAAGTTAGCCAACTGAACAAAATGAACCAGAAGAAAGTAAATGAGATTGGTAAAATCCTAGAATAATATCCCAAACTAAAGCCTGAAGACAAGGACCTTCAGATGAAGACAGTCATTTCAGATACATAGACAAAGGTAAGCAGAACCTTGAAACTGGTCATCTGTGGTGTTTTGGAAAACTAACAGACAGTTTCTAGTCACAACATACAATGAGAAACACATTACTTAGGATCTATCAAAGCCCTTTGGCCCTACTCTCAGCATGGTGGAAAAGAAGATAAGCAGTTCTGAAACTTAACTCTCCTTATTAAGCTAGAAGTAATCAGCTGCCTAAATATCTGCCTCTGACTAGAAATCAGAATTTAAAACTGGAATTATAACTGGTATGGCAAAGATGCACACAGACTCAAAGAAGCCTTCAGCAAGCTAAGAACTGTCACTTAAATTTCCATTGGAAACCTGACTTCAATCTGTTCCTCTCCACAGCAGAGGAGCTGCTGCATTCACTGTTCATTCCCAGATGAAGAAAAAAAAAAAAAAAAGAGAGAGAGAAATCAGCAAATAGTAACAGAACTCAGAATAGAGAGCAGCAGACCCCACAGCACAGTGGTACCACAATCCAGCTATTCCCTATTGTGCATCTTTCCCTTCAACTGCAAGTTATTACTCCAGGGAGGAGCGGGTGGGAAGCAGAAGTGCCAAAGCCCTACAGGGGCTCAACAGTAGTATGCTTACTACATGCATTTATGCTTTAGGAAGGTCTTTCTCCACCAGAGAAGTTCAGTTTCTCTGTTCAAATATATTTCAATATTGCATATTGGTAGATGAACTGCCTTTGGACTTTTTTCACAGCATGGACTCCATCTCAATAGACTCTCCTGGACAAATGCTTCTTCCTTGTACAATCATCTTTTCTTCTACTATTATCACACAAAATTCCAGCGGCTGCTATAAGAGCTGCTTACATGAGAAATTGCTCAGAAGGAATCTTGCCCCTTTCTTCCAGTAGGCTGAAATTTCCCCCAAGACCTAGAAAGTGATCCCTTTTAAAAAGAAGATATGTGACAGCTTTATAAACACCACCACCACATACAGGCATTACACTTCAAAAACAGAAACCAGACAGCAAACAGGAAGCTGAGCACATTTTCTCAGAGGAGCTTGAACTGTATAAATACAGCCCTTGGTCCGCTCATTGGTTATGCCTGCCACTTTTACATAGCTAACTACAGAAATAAATCAGATCATTTACTTCAAAGCTAACTTATGTTATGAAATTCTAAGACTTTTTTCATCAATGTGCTTTTCAAAATCATAAAATTCTCAGTGTATTTGTTCCCTCTACTTATTTTTTGACTTCTCCTTTTCCTATAATTTTGATTTTTACACATGCTACTACACAAGGACAGATTTGCAGCCCAAACCTGAATTTTCTAATCCAAGAGGTAGAAAAAGACAGAAGTAGGTATGGATGTCATACTAGTATCTCTGTGCTAGCCTCTTATTCTGATCTGAACTCTATTTACAGCCTTCAGAAATAGCCATAACGGTTAGCCAAGGAAAAAAATCCCCAACTTTTACAAATCATCTTTCTGTTTTATACTTGTGAGGTTCCAGTTCTAGTTAGTTAATTGTGTTAAGACATTTTCCCTAAAGACAGCAGTATCAACCTATTACTTGATATATCCACACATAGGCACAGAGCAAAGCTAGTTCTTCACACCCTGTGTTATGATGCAAGAGTTTGGGACTCGCAAATAATTTGTGTCAACAATACCTGAATGAGGAATACTCACAGATGTTCTTAACTCTGTGCATGAAGCATAATTTTGTGTCTTTACTGCAACAACCACTTTCATAACACTTCATCTTTCCATTGCTGAAAAGCCTATGCAATAACTTAGATAAAACCATTACAAAGAAACACGTTTCTTTTTTCTTCTCTAGGTGTCTGTTGCCATCATTGTATCATATGTTACATTCAACTAATTCATTTAATTTTGCATAATGTATTTGTAGCATAGGTTTACATGTAAAGCTGTTGTGAAAGGCCATTCAGCAGAAAAATGTACATGGACCTTTAAAGTCTGCATATCGCTCATGCTGTATCACACTCAGAGAGAAATGCAGTCTTCACTGATATCAATTAATATATTAGAAGACTTCCCAGATGTAAGGAAGATTTGATTTTCAGTCATTTGTGGAAGATGAGATATTTTCTGCCTCTTTCCTATTTTTTTTTTAATCTAACTCTGGCCAAGGCTTACATTTTACTGCAGAAATGCTATTTGCATTACTTCAGTTCACTTAGTTGCTAACTTTTAGAAAGTTAAAACAAATACAGTCATCAAGATTTTTGAGAATAGCTAATCACCTCTGCCCAGAATTACCAAGTTTTTACTTACATTTATTAAGAGTGTAAAGCAATGTTCAAATTTTTAAAAAGGATTTAATAGTACAATGAAATTATCCCTTTCCCATCAAGGGCCAAAGCACTAGGTAGAAGCTTAAATGGTGTATTTCATTTTATTAACTCCTCCGTCATCAACCCACAGTGACAGCTGCTTTGTCACTATCTACCTGCCAACAATAAATTAATGTATTGTATCTTTCTCCTCTAGGGCTCTAGAGACTTTCTTATTTCCATAGGGAACATGCAAAAAAAGATATAATTTTCATTACTTTAAGCAGTGTAAAGGGGATTTTTTTCTGATGTAAAAATCTACACATTTTTTAGATCATAATGATCTGAAAAATAGGTAATTCAAACTTTTTTTATAATTACATAAATATAAAATTGCATAAAAGATGAACCACTGCCTCATGAGCCACAGAAATAACAAAGTCTGAGTTACGACGGTTTGTTTACTACAGTCAATGTTCCAAAATACCAATATGGAAAAACTCAGCTCTCCCTTTTCATCCTACAACCTCCATCCACACGCTCTTGAAAACCTTCAGCTCACCTCCTTCCACTACTCCTTAGTCTCTCCCATGGCCTCACAACCACTAGCTGTGGAAGTCACAGCACACACTGGGGCTTTCTGAGCAATTAATACGAGCCATTCAGTTACTTGACCATGTTAGTGGGCTTGCACACCAGCCATTCTCTCCTTAGAAGAGGCCAATTGAGTTTACTCCTTCTACTCAGGCATTCTTTTTTACCAGCTCATATTGTTGTCTTTAAGACTCCTCAACTCTATCACATTTCACTGAGCTGGATTCAAAAGCTATCATAGGTGATGACAAAAAGACTGTTTATCAAGATGGCACCCCACACAAAACAGATTATCGCTATATGGAGGTAGGATGTACAGTCAAGAGGCATGTAACTGCAACACTGTAACAATTTGGAGATTCGGGACATGCACTCAAATAGCACAAATGATTTCAGAAAAAAAAAAACCACTATTAATCAGAGGTAATATTAAACAATTAACAGTATCACCAAGCTTTATTTTACTTTTTTTTCTTTCTTGTTTGCCATACAAAGCAATTAGTAATTTGAAATTCACCTGATTCATTTGATTTTAAGGCCTCTTTGATTTGTTGCTTAATTTTCATTGCTTCTTCTGCAGTCAAGTCCCCCTTTTTCAGTGTCACCACTTGAGGCTGCTCATCCTCTTTGTCACTGCCATTCTCACTGTCATCATCTGGAGTTGGAAGCTGTTCTCTCTAGACAGGGGAGAGACAAAAGCAATTCTGATCACCACCCCAAATCACAACTCCCAAGATGCAACTGTTCTGTCTGGAACTAAGGAAAAGCTTTTCCTGGGAAGGTAAGCACTGAAACAGGTTGCCCAGAGAGGTTGTGCAGTCTCCATCCTAGGAGACACTCAAAAGGATGTGTTCCTGGGTAACCTACTCCCAGTGTCCCCGCCTGGGCAGGGGGATTGGACTAGATGATCTCCAGAGGCCCCTTCTAACCTCAACCATTCTGTGATCAACCTTTCATTTCCCTTCTGCTGTTAAATTAGTAAGGAGTCCTGGCTTTCGGTACTAAGCTCTCCTAACACACACTGTCCAAATGACACCAAGTCACTGCCATTCCCTTCAGGAAAAGGGCGTACATGACTCTGGCCCACCAGGCACACTCCCTCATTGCAGTACAGCGGGCACAGTCAAAGTCTGTTATGATTTGCTGGTACTTGGCAACTAAATGGGCTCTTGGGGAGCCGCTGCAGCTGGGCACAAGGTTAATAGTCCAATTCCACCATTGAGACACGGATTCCTGTGGAAAAAAAAAACAGTATGTGTTCTTTCAATTAAAGACCAAAGCAGTATGAGCTTGGAAGGTAAGAAATCCATTGCCTTTGTTCATATAAATAATGTCTCTCACATCACACTAAGATACTCTTAAACGTCTAGGACCAAATTTGAATCCTCTGAGATACACTCAAACAGTGAGAAGGGAAAGGGAGTCCATGGTGGCTTTATTATTAAAGCTACTCAATTAAATTGCAAACATTATTAACATAGGGAGATAACTCTCCTGTTTCCACTCTCCCTCATTCATGCTGTGAAAAAGATTTACCTGGGATTAAAATTTTACATAAACAAACTTGGTCTAAGGCAGAGAATCACTACAGAAACTTCAGTCCACAATGCAAAGTTTGGTAAGATTATAGGAACTGGAAGCAGTCTTATATTAACAAAAAAAAAAAAAAATTAAGTATTACCCAAATCAACTGAGGTTTCCACGGGAATAGGCAAATTGCAGCCTTCCCCAGGAAATGAAATAGCTCATGCTAACTGCATAATTTATCTCAAATTCATTTACACATTTCCTTTCTAAGAAATCATTACTGTTATTACTTCACTGACCTGTCTGGCTTAAGCCATATACCTTGTGTACGTGTATAGATGTATACACAGTAATATATACAGCTTAAGGTCTACTACATACAAGGATTGCATCTTAAAAGGCAGAAAAGGCAAATGAGGCCAGCAGTGAAAGCCTATACTTCGTTTGCAAGACAAGGTATTCTCACAAATAACTTACATGTCCTAACTAGATGATACTTATTATTTGAGCAACAGCCATAAGCACCATTCTGTGCTTTTAAGTAATGAACTATCACAGTTAAGTACCATGTAAGAACAGCATCATAAAAAATACTTCAGAAAGTGGCTGCAGCTTTGGGGTGGCAAGGCTGGGTTTAACAGTAGCTAAACCAGCTGCACGTTACAGTGGCACAAACACCTTTCCGATAAAGGCCCTGCCAATTGTAACAACTAGTCACTACTGCTTGATGGGTTGCTTCCCTCTCCCCAACCCCAAGGTTGCTGCATACAGGTCATCTTCAAGGTTCCCCTAATGTTTCTGCCAATACAACTAGGCAATAACATAACTGCACAAGCAGGACTACCACCAAAACTACACTACAGCTTAAATTTAAAAACTTTGGGTCTTCTGCAGGAAACACCAAATCAATCTATAACACATTGGGGTAATGATAAGACTGTTTTTTAAAGAGGGTCCTGCAAAACGCTGCAATTGGCAGAAACTCTGCAGTTTGGTAAACCACACAAATCATCTGACTCCGGCCTTTAGGGCCCCAGCCCTGCACCTCACCATCACACAAGTGCTTGCAGCAGCCGACCCGGCTTCAGGACACCTTACCCCTTCCAGATTTTAACAGCACCATAATCACTTCCCCCCACGGCCCCACAGACCGCTGGGCACGCCAGCAAGGGCCCCAGCCCGTATGCACAGGGCCGAGGCCCACGTATACGGGTCTGGTGGCGACAGTAACAGGGTCCGAGCATGGGGGAGCGAACAGGGCCGAGGAGAATATCCCACCGCCGCAGGGGCCAGGCCTTTACCTTGGTTTCCACCGTGGGCCCCTCCCGATACCCGACCTGCCGCTTGAAGCGGCTCAGAAAGGCGGGCTCGGCCGGCCGCACGTAGGAGACCTGGTTCCGTTTGCTCATGGCGGCACTCGCCGCCGCCGCCGCCGCCGCCGCCGCCGCCGCCGCCACTGCCCCTCCCCCACCCCGCCGCAGCCTAACGGCCGGCCCCCGTCACACGCTTCCGGCTTCACGGCCGCGTGGAGATGAGGATGGCGACCCTAGAGGGACAGACTTCCTCACTCCTGCCCCGCCGCTTCGCCGTCACGTGATGGAGGCACGGCTCCCCCAGCCAATGGCAGCGGAGGAGGCGGGGCGGGGAAGGGCGGGGAGCGAAATGGCGGCGCCCGCGGCGGCTTCAGCGTGGGGGCGGGGCTGTGCCGCCCGCCTCTCATAGCGCCAAATTCAAACGCGCCGCCATTTTGGGCCCAGCGGCCGCGGCAGTGGGGAGGCGCCGGCGGGACCATGGCTCCCGGCACCAAAGGTTAGGGGGGACGCGGAGCGTTTCCCTATCCCTTTACCTGCTCTGCCGCCGTGCCCCGTGTGTGGAGCGGCCGCGCTCCGGCCGTGGCGCTTCGCGCGGGGGGAAGCGGGCGGGCAGCGCAGGGCCCGTGCCCGGGACCGCGACTCTGGCACCCCCTCCTTTTATCCCACCCGCCCTGATTTCGTCAAGTCTTCGCTGCATGTGAAAGCTTCAGCTCCCGTTGGTGCGAAGGTCTCGTGCCCCTGGAATGCCCTTACTCGGGGCCAGTCCCTTCATTTGGGAGCTGGGGAGGGTAACAGGGGCCGATGATTCCTCAAGGTGTCCCACCGACAAATGCCCGCCTCTTTACCCCTCTGTCTGACTTCACTCCTTAAAATGTACCATTTTCCTTATGCTGACTTATTTTGACGCTTCTGAGTTAAGCATTTATTCTTCGACTCTACGAAGTTGATGCACTGTTGAAATGTTTTGTGGGTTGAAGCAAACAGGCTTCAACACTCTTCCATGTATTTGTTTTGTGTGTAGGAGTAGAAGGATGTTTGTGTAGCGTGAAAGCTACTCGAGATCTGTGCCCTTGTGCCTTATTACTAATCCTACTCTTAGATTAGAGGTTTAAATCCCCCTGCAGTAAAAGTTGTCCAAGTTTAGAGGCTTAATATTTTGGTAAATCACCTTTGATTGTTGTTTTATTTGTATTTACTTGTGTCCTTAAAATAGAATTTTTTATCACACTATGTGGAGTAATTTCATCTCAAATTCATCTTTAAGTAAAAAACAAGTCACCCTGTCTGTCCATGGAGTTATTCATGCTCTCTGCCTGAAATTTTAAGCTGTGCAGAGTGATGATCATGTGTACAAAAGGACCGTGTGCATTACTGACTGATGCTCAGTCTCTTTTCAATCATGTGAAAGCAGAATAAGTGCCCACAACTTGTGGGTGCAATTTCTCAATCACATCAATACAGCTATTTCATACTGTGTGGTCTTTTGCCTGCACTGAGTTAACAATTTTAAAACATAATGGAAATATGCGATGCTATTAATATTTGTGTTTCTAATTCTCCAAAATACCCACAAAAACTTCATATGCATTCACATAAAATTGGTGTTCAATGAATATATTCATTTTAACTGGCTACTTGTGAGCATAAAGTTAAAGCTTCTATGTGCTTATGTTGCAGGACTAGAGGATTCTCTACCTTTGCAAGAAAAATTCTGTCAAAGGAAGATAGCTTTTGTTCAGTTCCACATCATTGTGGAACAAACATGTAAAAAGCTCTTCGTTTATTTCCCTCAGTATTGATTACAGTATTTTCTATTTCATTGTTTTTGAGATAACCCTGTACGCTTGGTATTTATGTGCTTTTTTCACTTCTGTTTTATAGATTTGCGTGACTCTACGTTACCTTCATTGAAGTTGCCTAGGTAAAGAAATATTTATCAGTTCTTTTATATGAATAATCACATTGCAGAAAACATGCAAACATTTATGTTTTTCTTCAGGAATTTCCTGCACAAGATTATTGTCTTTCTTTCTAAATTTAGAATTGCTCTTAATTTAAAAAGTGGTTCTGAGACATCAAGTTCATCTTGGAATGCTGCTCTATGATAAATTCTCATTTGTGTATTAACTCTACAGCTGATTTTGGATTATCACCAAAGGGACAGTAAGCTTGAATTTCACCAGGAAGTCGTATACTAAAAGAAAAATCAAAATTTCTGTCCTCACCCAAAACAATACTATATACAGAAAAAAGTTTTGACAATTTAATTGTCATCTATCTCAAATCCAATACCACTTACCTCTCCACTCCTCCCTGAATTTAGCCCTTTCCTCTACCATGTCCCTATCCCACATTCCGGTCATGAAGTCATTTTACACTTTTAAGTTTATTCTGTTCCTTTTGCGAGCAGCAATGAAAAATGCTAGTAACTTTCTTGCTGGAATATATCATCATCTGCTGCGTGTATAAAATCTCTTCTAATCTCCAGTAGCAAGAAGGATGCTTGAACTGTGAAATCTTAGCTTATTCTAAAGCCTTTAATATAACGAAAGCTTTGTTGTTTATAATCTATGTGCGTGTCAAGTTCTCTCTGAAATGCGCTCTTTTAGAGCTAAAGTTAAATGCAACAGCCATAAATCCCAGTTAACTTGTTCTTTGCTTTTAAATCTGCCTTATCTTTAGCTTCAATGAATCTGACTTGTAATGAATTCATGACTTTTGTATGAATTCACATGCTTAATCTGATTTTTGTGATTTCATTTTGTCAAACAGCTGAGAGATCTATTTCCAAATAATCTAATGCATACATATTCATTTAGTGTTGAAGGTGATGCTATCAAAGTTTACGTAAGGGTACGTCCCCCTTCAGAGGGAACTGCGTTACCCGATGGGGATCAAGGCTTGTGTCTGTCTGTTCTTTCAACAAACACCATTCGTCTGCATTCGAAGCCCGAGCCAAAGATCTTCACTTTTGATTATGTTGCAAATATGGAAACAACGCAGGTAAAAACTTTTAACACTATTGCGCTTTTTTCTCCAGATTATGGCGGCTGTTATATTAAACCTTTCTTAAAATTTCTTGGATGTTAATATTTGATGCAACGAGACTGGTTTAATATTTAGATATAGTACACAAATATTACACTAAATTAAGGTGGTGTATTGTACCTCTTTAACACAACGCAAAAATGAAAAAATACGCCCTGAGACAGGCTATGATTTGGTTGGAGCTAGGCTATCACTGCAGGTTTAAGAAATATATGGTAATAGATTATAGTAGCAGTTCAGATTACTAAATACAGCACACTGCAACTGATTTACAGAAAACAGGACCTTTTCAGTGTGATAGGCTAATTTTTGACCTACTGATGGTACAAACAACTTGGCATAATTACAATCCAAAACACGGGATAATTGTTAACATAATACATTTTTGGAAGTCTTCATTATGACGCTGAGTTTCATTCTTTTAGAGTGAAACAAGAAATATTTTTTTTTCAGGATGTATGATTTCATGTCACAAATACTTACAATATATTGTTGTGTTGCAAAAGAACTCTAGGAGTCATGATAGCATTGTGACTTTAAATAATGCAATGTATTTTATATATTACAGGGTTATAGCATAGCCAATGCTAATAGGCAAGAGATTTGAACCACAGGTGCCAACCACCTTGTTTTTTTTCTCTCCTCTCTCCCTTGTCTCCAGGAGTCTGTATTTTCAAGTGTGGCCAAAAGCATTGTTGAATCCTGTATGAATGGCTACAATGGAACAATCTTTGCATAGTAAGTCATTTACTGGCATTTTCTGTCAACTGCAACACTTGAGAAGTTTGTGTAAATGAATGCAAGTGGTTTTGAGTCCCACAGCCTTGCTTAATGTTACAGCTGTGTCCCACAGCTTCCTTATTTAGTGCACCATCATGTAGGGGCTATTCTTGCAATATTGAAGAGGACTTCTTATTCCTCTGCTGAGGCATCTATTTATCACTGTTGTGTTTCTAATATGTAAAGCCAATAATGCGAGTTGTAACTAATCTCAATTTTACCGTTATATTTATTTTAAAAGTACTGTGTTCTCTTACTGTGTTGTTACAGAGAAAGCCAGTTGTTTTCATTATGTCATCATTTGCAAAACTGAAGTTAAATCCACTTTGTTACAAAATACTAACACAGAAAAATGAAATGAAATTGCCCTTAAGTTTTTGTAGCACGATTAATAGCTATGTTTATAAAAATGATATATTCAATTTGGAAGGAAGGATTCTTTCTGCTTTGTTTTTGTGTTCTATAAACTCAATGTAAAGCCCAAAACATTGAGATCAAAAGTTAATTTTATGTGTAAATTTGAATGCTCTTATTTCAATGCTGAGTTCCACTATTTCCTTTTCCAGCAGAAACAAAGAAAATGGCTGGAGGAGTAGGAAATATGGTTGAATACAAGAGAATTGTGGCCAGATTTACTGCTATGTTTTCATAGGTCTTTTTAGCTGACTGGTTTTCAACTTGGTTGTGGCTTTTCTTTAAATTCTTAGTTTAGGAGAAAATATTTCTGCTATTAAACTACCAGCATATCACAAAATATGCAGATAAATGGAAATTTCCAACCAGATCTTTTTTTTCCCCTCCTGTTAGTGGCCAGACTGGATCTGGAAAAACTTTTACTATGATGGGTAAGTTCTTAAGCGTGATCTTTCAGTGTTTTCTTAATCTTTTTGTCTTGAGTTGAAATGTCACCCTTCTTGAATACCAGAGGTGATGTAGATTTTTGTCTTTGTGTAAATAGCTTGTATGGTTTAAAAAAAAAATGGCTGACCACTCAATGCAATTATTCATGCTCTATACCAAAAGAGGGTTGAGTAGTTACTCATTTTGAATATGTATAATTTTTCTGCTTTTCAGCAGGAAAAAGCTTTTCAATGAAATCAAAAGCTTTAATAAGTTGTTTCAAGAATGAGTAGTTCTGGTTTTCCAATATGAATCTTCCACATGAAAACAGGAAGGTTTTAAAAATAACTGTATCCTAGCCAATTAGGTATTTAATTTCCCTTCTGTATATAAAGGAAGTCTCCAATATTCCTGCTGTACAGAGTGTTAGTTTTATATGCATTTATATTGTACTTGCATTTAGAAAGTTACTGCAATAAGCAAAAAGAGTGTGGCCTGCATGTTTTAGAGGACTGCATAGAGATTAATGGAGTGTGGGATCTTTTTCTCAGTTCTTCAGATCAGGAATACGGCAGGTGTGCTAGAATGCCTGCCCATCTGTATATGTGCTCTATGGAAGTCCTTGTTGTTTGTGCTGTTTTAGACTTGCAATATTTTAGCAGTTATGTTGCCTTTCACGAGCATCACTTAGAATACATTTCAATCTGATTATGGAGTATCAGCTTAGATTTTGAAACATGATTTTGATGTGTTTATGCAGTGTTTTGCCATAAATTGAATAAAACCTCTTTGCTTAAGTCCTCTATAAGATGTCTTGAAAGGATCAATCATTACTATTGAACGGTACTAACTAATTAAATTTTTTTGATTAAAAATCTCTTTAGGACCATCTGATTCTGATAATTTCACTCACAGTCTGAGAGGTGTAATTCCACGGAGCTTTGAATACTTATTTTTTCTAATTGAACGTGAAAAAGAAAAGGTATATTTATTTTTATGTTTATCATTGCAATGAAAGTAATGTTTCAGATTTAAGATTAGCGTGATCAGTATTTGTTCAGCAAGCCTGGTGTGTACGAGTTAAATCTGCTGCATTACATCTGCCTTGCACGAGTATTATTAACGAGCAACAAGTCCTTTTAGTAATCTGCTAAATTATGGTGGTCGGTCTTTGGACTCGATTGTGCTTATATTTTTAGTTTGTAAATGCACCTAGCTTTCTGTGCGACAGTAATTGTTTGGATATCAGAGGTATCTAATATAGAGAACATATTTCCAAACTATTAGTTCATGTACATAAAAAGAAACTAATTGCCAAAATGCCAGGCTTAATAAAGCCAGTCTGTTTATAGTGCTAATTACCATGTTTTTCAGGCTGGCAATGGAAAAAGTTTTCTCTGCAAATGCTCGTTTATTGAAATCTACAATGAACAGATATTTGACTTGCTAGATTCTGCTTCAGCTGGACTCTTTCTCAGAGAGCACATCAAGAAAGGAGTCTTTGTTGATGGTGCTGTTGAACAGGTGCTGTCATCGGCTGCTGAAGCATACCAGGTAGTCCTTTGGTTACTTTCTAATGTTTGGACAACACATCTCATTGCTGATTTGGTTAATATTTCCATTTGATTAGAGTATATATTTCTGAACCGTGTCTGTGACGCCCTTTTCTACTATCTCCGTTTTCCACGAAAAACAATGGAGAAATCTCTTGTTTCTAGGAGATGTTTCCTGACTATCCCACTGTAAGGTTGGAATGTATCAATTGCAGCAGCAGTAGTCTTTCCCAAATGCATGCACTGTTCATCTCTGAAATAGCAACAGAAAACAGAAGCTGGGGCCATTAGGGTAGTGTGTATGTTCCAGAAATTCAGGTTTATTCTTCCAAGAGGACACAATACTTCTGCAATTTTAAGTATTTCCTTCCTTGCATACTGCTAACATACCCCACTGTTAGATATGTTATACTCTCAAAATGTAGTTGCACTACAGGAGGAAAGAAGTGAGTGAGAAGTTGCTGCTCTCTTTTTTGCCTTTTAAAATACTTCCTTATTGGAAAAAAGTTGTGGTTTTGGGCAGCTATTACACTTTTATCTCACCTTTGCATAGTTACTGGGTACAGTCCGAAACACTTGATACTTTTATTGTTATAATTGATTTATTTATTTATGCCTAGGTATTAACTATGGGCTGGAGAAACCGTCGTGTTGCATCTACCTCAATGAACAGAGAATCCTCGAGATCGCATGCAGTCTTCACTATCACAGTGGAATCAATGGAGAAAAACAACGAGATTGTGAACATTCGATCGTCCCTGCTCAACCTGGTAGATTTGGCAGGATCTGAGAGACAAAAAGACACCCATACAGAAGGACTGAGATTGAAGGTCAGTTCTGTAACATCTGGGTTTTTTGTTTCTGTTTATTTTTTTCAGGCATGTTGTCTTGCCCCATCCCTGAAAGAGACCATCACTTTTGTTTTCTTCTCTTTTTAGGAAGCGGGTAATATAAATCGATCACTAAGTTGCCTGGGCCAAGTAATCACAGCACTTGTTGATGTGGGTAATGGAAAACAGAGACACATTTGTTACCGGGATTCCAAGCTCACCTTTCTGCTGCGGGTAAGATATATCATTGGGATTCTGCAAATCAGCTTCTTTTTTTCTTTTTTACCCCTCAGTTTAAAAAAACAGAAACATCCTCAGAAATAGGAGGGTGGTTGTGAAAGAAAACTTGAAAACTATTTTGGTAATGATGGGTAATTTTTGTGTAACAGATCACTGAGAGTGTGAAATGTGTTTTTGCAGATATGTGAAAACACAAGAAAGGCATGTGTTAATGAAAAAGGAGCATATTTTTCTTCCCTACAATTTGGGCATATTTAAGTGTTTAGAAGCTTCCAGAATTATCCTATGTGTCATAAGATTCGGTATGATGTTAGGAATTAGACTTAGTTTCCTATTTGAGAATTCATGGGCTCTTTTCAAGATGAATAACAGAATAAAGGTAGAATGGTCAAAGATTTTTCTGCTGAATGCAAGCACGTAGGAAAATTTTGCAACCAGATATGAAAAAACAACTCCAACTTTTAATATAGTAATATAGCAGTTAGCAAAAGTCTTTACTACCACAAGAGAATTTTCCAGCAATTCCTTTACTGTTTTTTGTACATCTCAGACTCACGTCTTGGAAGATTTTTTTCCTTCCCCGCCAGGTCAATCTAAAATACATTGAAACTGGAAGAGAATTGCAAATGCCTCCGCTGCAGCAAGAATGCTGTGGAAATTTATGGGCTTTTTCTTTTAGCCTCTTCCTTCTCCACAGAGTTGAGACCTTCTTGACAAATTGCACTGAGATGTTTGAAAACATGTGAAATGGAGAGGGTTTCATTTATTTCTTTGGTCAAATTGCCCAATTGTCCATGGATCATGTGGGGTTTTTTGTTGGTTTTTTGTTTGTTTGTATGGGTGGGGTTTTTGTTTGTTTGTTGTTTTTTTTTGAGAACTACTGTTAGAAGATTTGTAAGAGCCATGAGTAGGCTAGATGACCAATTGGTATTGGCCAGTGCCAATACCAAGGTGCTAATAACCAAGTTTAAAGTGAAAAATCTACTTTATTCCCACATTTTTCCCCCCTTCTTGCTGAGTGCTACTAATCATCAGTTTGAATAACTGATGATTAGTAACCTAAAATCAGAGTTTTAAACCCAAATAAAGCTTTTTCTTAGTGGTATTCTATAAGGTTAGAAAGGAAATTTCAGAAACTTAAGCAGCATAGAGATTTGTTAAATAAAACCCTGTTTTGCAGTTGTTCAAAATGATAGCTACTGTAAGGAGGAAGTTGATGATTTCCTGCCATAACCAAAAACACACAAATGAAACAACTTTCATGTTTTCAAACAGGATTCCCTTGGTGGCAATGCAAAAACCTGTATCATTGCAAATGTTCATCCTGGATCCAGGTGTTTTGGTGAAACACTGTCCACTCTTAATTTTGCTCAGCGAGCAAAGCTGATTAAAAACAAGGTAAGAGTTACTTTTTTTTTTTGGTGGCAACTAACTTTTATCTTTTAAAAATACATATTTATTGCCAAACAAGATAACTTGTTTGAAGTACTCTTGTGCTCTCAATAACTGAAATAAAAATATTAAGGAAAGTAATCTTAGAATTTTAAAATAATCTATGTATAATGTGATTTTGATTTTTTTTTTTTTGAGAAGGTTTGTTTTATTTTCATTATGAATAGAGTGCAACAGCTAGAGAACAGATGACTAATAAAAATTTTACAAAATTGTTTTTTATCCATTGTTTGTTCATTGAGCACTCCATTAAAATCAATATAATGTAACTATATCTGTATTAAAATCTAAAATTGTGATTAAAAATGTTTTGATAGTATTTCAGTGCATCTAGTTTCCATATATGTCAACATCCAAGCAAATTATTTCTGTCTTAAGTGGATTTTGACAGTTTGACATCTGATTGTTAATTCTCCTTTGCTGTATATTGCTTACCTTTAGTCAAGAAAGTTGGAGGGTAAATTCTTCAACAAAGAAGAAATTAAATTTTTCCTGAACATGTTTTTTAGTTGAAATATAATTTACTGAAATCTCAGAAAACTGAATGCTGCTTTTTCCATTAATTCTTTTTCCCTAAGATGCTAAGACTTGAGGTAGTTACACGTCGCTGTGCAGAATTTGAGTTTTCTATTATCCTGTAAGTTTTTTTAACTCCTCCTGTTTTTCTCTTAAAATATTTATGAAAGGCTGTAGTAAATGAAGACACACAAGGAAACGTGAGCCAGCTGCAAGCTGAGGTGAAAAAGTTGAAAGAGCAGCTTGCTCAACTTACTTCAGTGCCATCAATATCTGGAATCTGTGTATCTCAAGGTAACTCATGGGTAGAGGGAGAAAAATTTCTTTTTCAGACTAGCATTTTGGAGCTTTATGTAAATTATTGAGTTGCTGAATAATTAATATTTTTGTTTGTGGGCATTGGCCTACAGAGACTTCATTTGTCTTGTAGAGTAAATTGCTTATATTTGTATATAATATTTTTCGGATATTGTTCCCCTGCTGCTATTTTATCTTCCTCTTACAAGTTTGTGTATTGAGTTGTGTTTCGCTCCTATCTAGAATTTTATACCAGTTTGTGAGACTTGGACTGTTCAGTCTCTTTCAGTATTGAAAAGTTTGCACATTGCCTCTGCACTTACCAGTAATGTTTAACTTCTGGAGAGAGTTTGCACAGTACCTAATTCATCAGAGCTATTTACTGTATGCAGTTAAATCATGATTTTTTAATATATTAAATTACAATGGGTAGTTATTCTGCCCCTAGATACTGTAGTGATTACTATTCTATAAATGAGTATCGTGCTGGCTGTATGAGGATATTTGGGAAAAATATTTTGAATTATTTTTTAAAGTTAAAACCCTTTAATCCTTTGTGTGGACATTTTCATCCAGAATAAATCATTAATTGTCCACTTGACTCACTAATTTTCCTGAATTTCCTTTTTATAAACCAGTTAGTTCACTTCCAATGTTTACAAAGTACAATAATAATGCCACTATTGTCTTAGTGTTATCAAATTAATTTCAGAAGGGCTTTCGTATTTTATAAATATTTTCAGCTAAACAAGCTGATTATTTAATTTTAATAAAATTAATCTTAAAGCTATTGTTCGATAAATATGTTGTAGCTGTATTATGTTATTGTATCATACTGTTTCTAATAGTATTATGTATATTAGTTGTCTTTACAAAAATTAACATGTGTCTAAAAATTACAGTCTAAACATTTCTTTGCTCTGGAAATGACCTATGATCTTTGCAGAAGAATTACTTTTCTACAGGAGTAGGGTTTTTTAATAAAACTGTTGTGTTAGATATGCAGGAAAACCTGTTTTAAATTAATATCATAACAAATATGACATTAGGTTCTTGGACTTTTTCTATAGGTTCTATTGAAAAAGAGAAGAAAAACCTAAATTACATGAACAACTTCCTTGAAGCAATGTTGTTCTGGGAGAAATCTGAAGGTGAAAACAAGGTAAGAAAGCACTAACAGTGCAATTCTACAGTGCTTTCTGTGTACTCTCTGATTAGAGCATAGTGAAACACACTCTTCATGATTTATTTTTTTTTGTTTTCATTCTTGAGCAAAAAATACTCTGCCCCGAGACAGCAATATTTGGTTGCAGAGGAACCAGTCAAATAACAAAGATAAAATGTTTCATCTCAAATTCAGACAAATCTCCCAGTTATCCCTGTTTATTGTGCTTTGGTTCATGTCATGAAGCAGTGCTGGATTGTGCAAATTTCTTTTGGAAGGAACAGAATGGAAAGCTGCAGTTTTTAAGAGTGTCTCTTATTTGCATCACTGTTTATAGATATTTGGTCCCCAGGATTGTACTAGAGCTTCTTCGGAGTAAAGTTTCTGCAATAAGTACAGTTGGTTGTAATGGAATTTGTATTCTTGGTATGAACTGTTGTTCTCTACAGATCTTTTCTAAATGAACCACAGAGTATTCAAACGTAGCTTTTGTTTATTTATGTAAAATATTGTTAAAAGTGAGTTCTGGTTGATTTGCATACATATGCAATACATACACCCTAGAAATTCAACTAGCGTCACTGTTATTTTTTTCTTTTAATTTACGTATGTGCTTTTTAAGATTTTATTAGAAAAAATTGCACAACTGGAAGATCTCTGTGCTAAGAAGGAGAAATTTATTCAGTCCAATAAAATGATAGTTAAATTCCGGGAAGACCATATTGCTCGCTTGGAGAGATTACACGCAGAAGCTGGTGGAAGTTTATTGCCAAAAGAGCAAGAGGATTTCCTCAGTGAATTGCGGAAGGAAGTACAGACGCTCAGAGAACAGGTACTTATTTTTCATTTCTAAAAACAATTTTGCTATCTGAGTTTTCTAGCTTATGTGACTGGAATTCTGCAACCAATGTTATGGCCTTGGTAAGTCACCATGAAACAGTCAAGCTCCAGATTCTGAGGAGAGTGATGAAGGCAAGTAGCAAAGTAAAGACCCAGAGCTTCAGAAGGCTTCTAAGGCTATATTAGCAGTAAAAGAATAAACAAGAAAAACATGGAGCTACTTCTTCTGAGACTAAACTCTAAGAGAATAAGAAAATTAACATAAAGCATTTTTAACCACTTCTATTAACCAATTTTAACCACTCTAAGGAATGCTGATTTTGTTTTTGTTTTTCTTCCATTGCAATTTAATATTTACTAAAGGTTGTGGTTTAACAGTTAAAACAGTATAGCATTATTTGGAAAATAAAAACTGTTGAAAAATATTGCTCATTGCAGATGGAACAACACCCACGAATTGTTAAGTATGCCATGGAGAACCATAACCTCAGAGAGGAGAATAAAAAACTTCAATCTTTGCAATCAGTGAAAAGAGCCCAAGAAATTGATGCTCAGACAATTGCAGAGCTAGAAAAGGCTTTTTTGGAAGCTTCAACCACAGATAAAAACAGTGGAGGTAAAAATAAGCTAATGCTTTCATGAGCTAAAATAGCCTACTCTATTTCTGTTGTCTGGACTGTAGTGTCCTTCACATATTTTTCCTTCCTTCAAAGTGATACCTGCAAACTTTGAAACAAATTTGCTTCATTTTATTCATGCTAGCCTTCGTGCAAACACAGCTGTAGGGGTTTTGGATCCTGGTGCATTTTGTGAACAATATCTGTAATCCCATTTTGCTTCATTAGTTGTCATGAAGGTTGTAGTAATACTAACTATTTGACTTGGTGTTTTTTTTTTTGTTTTTTTTTTTTTTCCCCTCACATGAAAATGATCATTTTGTTCAGTCCTGGTTGTACTGCTGTTCAAAAGCATGCAATTGTTATAATTTTGATAAAACTTTTTTCTTTAAAGTGGCTCTGTTTTAAGAGAGGCTATCTTCTGTTTTTTAGGTCATCAATTATACTCCACCAGCTTATCAGTAGAGGGCAACTCCATGGCATCTGTTGAAAGGCTGAAAGTCCGCCTGCTGCATACCCAAAGTGAACTGGCAAGTTCCAAACAAGAATATGAAGAATTTAAAGAGCTAACCAAGTGAGACAAACAGTATAGAAATATCTTCCATATTTTAATGTATTTTATATTGCTACTTACATTGATCTAAGAGAAAAATAGTCTCACATTCTGGAAATAGAATAAATACATTCTTTGCATTTTAGAGTTAGGAAAAACATGACATAGATGCAAAATCCTTTCTAATTCATCCCTGTTTTGGGCTAGTAAGCAAAAGTGAAACAATCTGAAGGCACGTCTGCACTGTGGCAAATTTCTTTCTACAAGCTCATCATATGCTAAGATGCAAAAAAATATTTCACATATACAGGAGATATTCTCATGGTCATCCTCTTAATGAGACGGGGAGTTTGTCTCACTGTGCTAGTTTTGGGAATATTTTCATTAACTGATATCTAAACATGAGGGTGTACTTTGTCCTTACTGATGCAGTAGAGACTTTACTGTCACTGTTCTCCTTGAAGCTGACACAAGATAGTGTGGAAGTCCTGGATGACACCTTCACTTACATATATATTCACATGCAAACATGAGGCTTAATCTGATTCAACTCAGTTTTTGGAGGGAGGGGGGGAACAGGTCCTCTGCCTTCACATGTAAGGAAAAATTATTTGAGCAAATATAACATACACCTAGAAAGCAAAGGGGAACCTGGGTTTTGTTTCTTTTAGCTTGCACCTACATTGTCATTTGTACTGATTTGTGCAACTGCGCGAATCTGCAAAAAAGACATTACAAAGCTACTTTGCCTGAAACGATGGGGAGGTGGAAACTGAAGGCTATTTTCTGCCTGGTGCCTCTAAAATTACCCTCTAGACACACTGAAATGAATTATTTTCATTTTCTTAGTGGAGTGTAATCAAACAGAAAAGCGCTTTTGATCCTCTGGATTCATTATGAATATCTAAATACAAAGCTTGCTTTTAGTTTCAGAGTAATTTATGTGTAATTATATGTGCAAGTAATACTGCATATATCTGCAATGTGTATATGTCTATTAAAAATACTGTAAAATGTAATAGTTCTACTCTATTCCCTATATTATTTTGTTGTAGATTCTAAAGTTGTGAGGGAAGGTGATAGCATGGAACTCCCCAAAGATTAAAATATTTTCTGTTTGTCTGTAGACTCTGACCCTTCAATTATGTCAGTAAAGCAAGCTGTCACAGTAATAACAAAATACCTGATGAAAAGTATTTCCAAATTTCTTTCAAGTGGTGGATTTTTAGTTAAGACTATTTTGCATTGTAAGGGTACTTTAACAGAGAAGCAAGAAAGGATTTTCTTTAATCCTCGCTACCACTAGTTCAGGCTTCTCATATAACTGGATAACTTTTAAAGCTTAAAACCATATTGGTGTGGGTAATATCCCTTTTTTTTTTAAACAGAAATTGCAGAGCTCTCAGAATCCATTACACAGTAAGAAATAAGCTTTCTGACATGTTTAGTTATCCATATGATTTCTCCCTTGTGCCATCAGAAATAAGCTTCCTGGGCTTTTTTGAGGGAAGAGGGCTTGGGGAAAGCAAGAGGGCTTCAGTATGATGCTCATTGCCAATATATCACCTTATTTTTATTGATGATGGTGAGCATCCTAGCCTCTTGACAGTAGTAACACTTTTCTGAACAGGAAAAAGCACATGGAACTGGAATCGGAGCTTCAGTCCCTTCGGAAAGCAAACCAACATCTTGAGAATATTCTGGAGGCGACCAAAGCTCACAAGAGGCGAGAAGTCTCTCAATTACATAAGCTACATAGAGAAACTCTTAAGGTACAAGAAGAGTACTTAAAACCATACACAATTACTCATGAATTGTGTGAGAACATAACATTTATTAATATGATCCTTTATTTAACTAGTATTCGGGCATAAACTGTGATAAACTAGAAATGCTGTGTTTTATTCTGAAATTTTCTGAGTCACTACTACTTGTAATCAGATGACAAATATGAAAAATCATAGTAGTATAGAACTGTGACCTGCTTTAAACATTTTATTTCATTATTCTGCTCATAAACCATCAAAAATGTTACCAGACAGTCTAATCCTGTTTTATAGTTAAAGGCTGCTTTGTGATTTTTATAACAGAACATAACCACTCCAACAAAAGCCTACCAGCTAAGGTCTCGCCTGGTGCCTCGAATAAGCCCAGAAATCTTAGATTATCATTCTGAAGATTTTCCGTGTTCAGGCGAGATGATGGATGACATTTTTAAAGAGCCAGTTCCCCCAGAGATGAATGAACAAGCCTATGAGGCCATTGCGGAGGAACTCAAAGTGGCGCAGGTGAATGTTCTGGGTAAAACTAAAGAATGTCTTGATTTTATTTTAAAGCAGGTTTTTTTGTCATGAAACAGCTTTGTCTTGTTCCACTCCACTCCTCCCCACCCTTTGCAACAAGAACCTTGAAACTGAAAAAAAATGAAGCACTAGACAAATTTAAGTTCTCTAATTATATGTTGTATTTAAGGGGAATTAAAGTGAAAATATTGACATTGTTTGGGAGTTGATATCTTAATTATGTGTGGAACTGAAACATGCTCTGCATTCTGTCTGGAGAACCTCTTATTTACATTTTTCAACAAACTGTAATTTTATTGGATGCTCAGGAACATTTAAACTTTGCTATTCTGGCCTGATAGCTTGTTTTCAAGGGAACTTCTAAGTAAGGTCATAATGACAATTGTATTTGGAATAATACCCATGCTTAGTGTATGAATGTATTATTTGAAGAAACCTGCCAAATATTGTTTGCCTAGAATTATACCTCAATTGTCTTGTACCCTTCCTGAATAGAGAAGTGCTACAAATTCAGCTGAACTACTGCAAATGAGGAACTTCGTTGTGCGTAAAACCTTGTAGAACTGTCCAGTTCCCACTTTGTTTACTATAGTGCAGAGATCTGCAAGAAATTAAGCTAGTCTATATTCTGAATAACTTCTGTTTAGAGTCTTATTTCTCTAAGATAAAAGTGTCTGAAGACTAAAGCGCATATTAAGTATTTATAGGATTCAGTCCTTACACTGTCTGATGGATCTCCTTGTGTTCCGGCAGCTTTTATCAGCAATAGGGGAGAGATGGGCTACTTAGGATGCCAGTTTATTTTTGAATGTTCTGTTTCCTGCTGTTTTGGGTTATTAAAAAAATAGTAGTAGTTGATACTTTTTATGTTTAGTATGCACAGACTGCCATATGGCATGTGAGAATATCTTGAAGACAGGTGTTCTAATTTTGACTATTTGTTGTGCCACAGGAACAACTGAGTACAGTGCAGGCAAAGCTGGATGAAGAGGAAAGCAAGAATATAAAACTTGAGCAGCAGGTTAATAAGCTAGAGCATCACTCTGCACAACTACAGGAGGTGAGAGAACAGTATAATGCAGGGGCTTTCACAACTGTGTCTGCATACATGTGTGTGTGTCTGGTACATACACATATATGACAGGCTGAAACCTGTTTCACTCAAACTAAATGTATCTTTTGGTGAGGTCTGAAGCATTGCTTAATTTTTCAAAAGAAAATGCTACTATAATCTTAGTTCTGAGCTGTGCAGAAAGACAGGGACTACAATTAACTTCATATTGCAGTTCAAAAAGTATGGTACAATTTTGAGCCTACCTGCTCTTGAACATAAGTAAAAACACTCACAAATGCTCACAAATGTAAGCACAGATATCTGTGCTTACATTTAATGGTATCTTGTGAAACATCAATAGTCACCAAAAAATTGTAAGACCTTTTAGTGGCCACGTGCTCTAGGTGTTCCTGCTTGAGCAGGGGGTTTGGACTAGATGATCTCTAGAGGTCCCTTCCAATGTTAACCACTCTGTGACCCTGTGCAATGTGCTCTAGGTGTCCCTGCTTGAGCAGGGAGGTTGGACGAGATGATCTTTAGAGGTCCCTTCCAACCTCAACCATTCTGCGATTCTGTGATTCTTTGGAATGCTGAAAATTCTGTTTGTCTTAACTGTAACTGAAGTGTCATTACCGCATAAAGTATTCACAAGTTTTCCTTAATTAGTTTTGATTTTAATGTAGAAAATGACAAGTAAGGTTTGAACAGCTCTTCCCATAGCAGTCCTGTTCGAAATATTTTTGTTTTGGAGCAACACTCAGCTCCCAAGCTGTGGATTGGTTTTAAATGAACATTTTCTCCTTTGATAACTTCACTTTTCCAGTTGTATTGAAATAATTTTTCTTGAACTAGTATGGATTTACCAAACTCTATTTATCTTCAATAAATAATCAGTGAAGAAATGTTTTAACACGTTGTTGCTTTTACAGGTTTGACTTGACCTTTCCTATGTTTATTTTCATTCAAAAATTTTACTTCTCTTTTCTTAAGCTTTTTTCATCAGAAAGGAATGACTGGAATAAAGAGCGTCAGGAGCTCCTTGAGCAGATTAAGTTACTTGAAAAGCAATTCCAAGATGCTCAAAGCAAGGCTGATAGTAAGTCAATGTAACACAGAAATGCTGGGCGAAGTATTGAGTAACCTTAATGTTTTGAATTAAAACCAGCGCATGTTAAGTAGATGTTTTGGTTTCAGGTGTTAAATATCTTACAGGCTTGATTAAAGAAAAAATATGTAATACTGCCAGAATAGCCTTTTACCTACCTGCTCTTTCACAGTGTACAATACTGATGATTACTCTTCCTGAACATGAAAGAATAGAGAATATTTAAAGATAAAATATTAACTAAAAATAAAGGATAAATCCATTATTACTCTACAGAACTGCAGAAATCTCCAATATCCTCTAGAATATTTTGATTCTGTTTATATTCTTTTCATTGACCCTACTTATAAATCTCTCTTTTTTTGATTTCCAAGGTTAATTCTACTAAACACATGTGAACTTTGCTGAGACTGTCACATGAGATTCTGTAGTGTTTGTTGCTCTGTATCTAGCTTAGTTTTCAAAAAAAAAAAAAAAAAAAAAGTAAAATATTTGTTTGTTTTTCAACAGTATTAACAAGTGAGGTCCATGACTTGCGCATTGTCCTACAGTCTGCAGATAAGGAGCTGTCTGCTGTAAAACTGGAGTATAGCACCTTTAGGGAAAAACAAGAGAGGGAAATGACTCAGCTCTCTGGTAGACATATGGACGTACAGTTCCAGCTGGATAGCGTCAGGTATGTTGGAAGCCTGGTGAAGTATCTTAACCTTCCTGCCAGGTGAATCTAGTGGTTTATTTCTACTTTCCTGCATGTGACCTTACACTTTATCATCTATTTATTTGTCATTTTATGCCAATGTCTTTTCCCTATTTCTTGTTCAAGTCTTTCCTGCCTCGTTCCTAGTCTTAGTGGAAAATGGTGAAATTAGCAGGAAAATACTAAAATAACGCTTCCTTAATTTCAATATTGGTTTGCTATAGCCTTTTTCCATTAAGTAGGATCTGCCTGTTAGTTTTTTGATCTTCATAAATAGAGACCTTATGGCTCTTAAAAGTGTCTTAAAGAGGACAAAATTGTTTAATAATAAAAAAAAAAGCCTAAAATAACTACTACTCTTCAGTCTGTTCCCAAGAAGCAGATGACATAATGATGCTGATCTAAATACATGCAGAAAGAAACTACAAAAAAAAATGAAACTAGACAATCGAAGCCTAAAAAGCTTACTGCATTGCTTTCAATAATCGACATTATTATTAGGAAACAGAAATCAATTATGTTTTTAATCTTTAATACAACTAAGTTAACCATGATTTACCTGGAAAGATTAACTACATTATTGCAATTTTGTCCTGTCTTAGCTGATGTCATCTTTTGAGTGGGGCATTGTGAGACTGAGAACTTGGAATAGAAACCCAATGTCTTATGTACTATCAAAAATACTGACTTTTGGAGGGTCTGTGGTCAATATTCTTACTGTGGGCCTTCTATTAATAACATGATTCATAAAACTTTAACAACTCTTTTATCCCTCTTAACTTTTGCATTTTGTGAAAGATTCAATGAAATAAATCATTTTAAAGGAAAGGCTCCATGTTTGTCCAGAATAAGGAAAGATGCTTATGTGGGACAAATAACACAAGCATCAGTTAAACAGATAGTCTAGCTACCTGCATCATTCTGATAGTTATGATGTGTTGGTTTTGTAGAGCAATTTTTTAAGGGGTAGAGCAACACAATCAAGACAGTGACTAAAATTCCTACATGGGTATAATTTGGGAAGAAGTATATATAGGAGCTAAAAGGGTACTCTGTCATCTCTGCCAGGGTCCCTTAAAGTTCTTTATAAATCTGGTGATTCTGATTAAAGCTGTCACTCCTTATAGTTACTTTTTTAAAATTAATTTTCTCTAAAAACAAGACTATACTCTCAAGCTTGTACTCTCAAGATTCTCAAGCTTGTAAAATGTAATTGATTAAGACATTTTGTAATGGAACAAATTCTTGTCTCTTAATACTATGCTTTTTCTTAATAAAGGCTAGAACACGAGAAGATTCTTGAGGAAAAAGCAAGCCTGCAGGATGATTATGACAATTTGCAGGAAGTAACAAAATTTGAAGTGGACCAACTGAAGCAACAACTCGAGGACAGAAAGCAAGAAGCTGAAGCTATGAAAACTGAGCTTTGTGTAAGATCATCAAGGATTTTTAAAAACTTTATTATATGTTTCCTCATGAAACCAGATTATTTAATTCATGTTATTAAATCACTGATAATAGGTTCAGCAGTAGTAACAGGTTTTCTAATAGTCTCATCTGGAAGATGTATCCAGATTTTTGTTGTTTTGTTTAAATCCAGTGCAAGATTTTTTGCAACTGAAAGCTAGAAAAAATATCCAATAGCATGATGAGGTAGTTAGTTCTTTAGCTGAAGAAATTGCTTTGGGAATTTTGAGGGCAATGGATTAATTAGGAACAGAATGAGAAACCACTTTGCAAAAATCCCTGACATTGGAATGCTGGTTATCTTTGATCTTAGTGCTAGCTAAGGCCAGCTTATTTCTTCCATCTCTGAAAATTTTAAGGAGCTACTTTCTATAGTGGTAGTGATCTTGTTAAAATGATCTGTGCCTTTTTGTGTTGGATCACTCTCGTGCAGTTTAGTTGATGCTGTCCTTGAAAAGCTGTCAGACAGCAATGACTGCAAAACAGCAATGAGGTAGCTCGAGGGCTTTTGCAAACGATTTTG
The DNA here is from genome assembly GCF_059628265.1 of Tinamus guttatus. Classification (NCBI taxonomy): domain Eukaryota; kingdom Metazoa; phylum Chordata; class Aves; order Tinamiformes; family Tinamidae; genus Tinamus; species Tinamus guttatus. The sequence goes on from NW_028288649.1 coordinate 2,598,983, forward strand.
CCTGCTTTTCTGCAGTGTTCGCTATTTGCCTGCTCAGCAAGCTTGCTATAGTGTTTAAAGGCACACTGACAGATTGAAAATCACGTTTTTAAGACTTTTCATAGTCTAATCATTTACATTGCAATTTTAGGAGTTCAGGGGTTTTGTTTTGTGTTTTTGCTTACATTATTCTAAGTTCTCTCAATAATCTTCATCTACAATTGTAACAGCAACACATAATCTTCATATTTTAGACACTCTTAAAACTCCTGGAAACAGAAAAAGAACATAATCAAAAACTAGCATTACAACTACAAGAAGACAAGGAAAACAATTCAAAGTGAGTTTTGATTGGGTGTGGGGTTTATTTCCACTTAGCTTCAATGGTTTTGTCTTATGCTAGCCTTTTAGTAAGGGAGCCTTTTAGTATGTGTGTTTGTCCCTGTAGAAATGATTACATAATGGATTTTTTAAATTTATACATTGTACAATAGTGCTGCATCTTCCTGTATTGAATTAACATTACAAATGTTCTTCACGTCAAAGATAAAGTTCCAACACTGATAGCAGTATATTACTAGTAATTGAACTAATAGTGTTTTATACAGTACTGAGAAACTGTTAGTTAAAGAACTCATCACAACTGAATGTAACTAAGAATAAGCTTATAGGGATTGGTGCCTGTTAAAGCTCTTGCATTCTGATTACATTTCTCGCAAGGAACATGTTTTCTTTTCCAGGGAGCTCTTAAAAGTACTTGAAAAAGCACAAGTGGAGAAACCTTCCTCTGAAATGGTGACACGATGTGAGCAGCAGGTACAATACTGGAGTTAAATGACTCCAGATTGTATGTTTATGGATCTCTGTGGGCATTGATAGCATTCTAACTGGTGTAGAGATAGCATTCTAACTGGTGTAGAACTGACCTGTTCTGTAGATAAACAGTAAATAAATGTAGAGTTCTCTAGTTTCAGATTACTCTCACTGCTTTTTTTTTTTTTTTTCTCCCAGTAAGATATGCAATTAAGTTCTTTCCATTTATTTCATAGCTTTGTGCATCTAACAAACAGATTTCCTAAGTAATTAAGGCTTTCTTTCACTACTAATATATTTTTCTAGGAAGCAAAGCTGCTGAAATTGGAACAGAAGGTGGCTGCCGATAAAGAGATTATTGCTTCTTTGAAGAAGACAAATGATGCAGATAAGGTTTGGGCTTATTTGTGTTACTGATATCCAGGTTTTGCAGGTAACTGCATGTTCTGAAGCTGAGTTAAAAGCCCCAAACATTTTTATGATTCTTGGTAATTCTAGTCAAGTCTGGCTGTGTATCAAGGTAAAATAAATTCTAGCTTTTATTCACATGGAGTTTGCAGAATGGGAGAAAACTGGTGTACTCTTAGAGAAAATACAAGATGATTGGAGAAAGGAGAGAAAAGGGAGAGGAGGAAAAGGATAGCAGATGATCGTAGAAAGGAGAGAAGAGGGAGAGGAGGAAAAGGATAGCAGAGGCTTAAGCTATCTGGTGGGTGAAACATCCAGTGCATAATTTCCCTAGTGATTAGCATGGCCTTCCAGTCAGTGTTGAAGTGGGTTAATAGAAAAGGTGAGGCATCATAAGAACATGACTGTGATTATGACTCTTTATTAATAAAATTGAAGCATGCTTACATGCAAAGATAGCTCCAGCTTTGGAAAGCTTAAATAACAGAATTCTCATAGCACAAACACTTATTCTATATGTAAAATAGTTTTTTAAAAAAATGCCTAGTGTATTTGTTAATCAACACAATGCATTGCTTCAAGTGTTGCTTCTTTCTACCAAAAACAAATCTGATGTGTAGGGTCTGAAGAATCTGGTACTGTTGGTGCAGTGGTGTTTCTGAATGTACTTTCCTTCCTAACAAATCTGAGCTTCAGCTAGCGACTCTAATCTTCTATTAGAAGCGCATCACAGACTGACTCTAAAGCTTTTGTATGGGGAACTAGTGTTCTCTTAGTCAGCAGAGCAGATTATTTAACTCTTAAGTAAGTGCTTAGCACAAAGCTCATGATTTATCAGAGCATTTCCTGTTACTCCTTTACATGTGCAAATTGAGGCCTCATTTTCAAATATTGGTTTGAAATCTGGAATTGACAAAATATACACCAAACAATGTCCAGTAATAAACGTTTTTTTAAAAAATTGTGACCTTTTTTCTTGTGTTGCAGGAAGTTGTAACTGACTTGATGAAACAGATCCAGGAGCTGAGGTCTTCAATTAATCATAAAACTGAGTCCATAGATGGGCTGACAAGAGAGCTGGAGGACATAAATGTATGTTCTGTCATTTTGAAGGACATAGTATAGGTTTTCAAAAATGGAAGGCAATGACATGTCTTATCACAGGTCTCAAACAGCATAACTTGCTGTAGTGTTATGGAAGGAAACTTCTTTGTTTTGACATGTTGAAATCTTCTGAACATTTTATGCCTAAGGCTGTCTTGAAACCGAACTCTTTCCACGTGGTGGGTAAAGAGCAGCGTCTCTGAAGGGACCTATTCACATCCTGTAAGCTACACTCAGCTGACACTCACATTTAGATTTTCTGGGAAATTGGTGCTTTAAGACATTTATAATTGAAGCTGAACTCAGACATTTCTGTGAACTGTAACTGAGAAATGATTATTATCTACATCTGTAAACACAAAGAATTAAAATTACCTACGTGAATAACCTACGTATAAATATGATGCATCTAATTTATTTAAGTAGATCTTACAGAAACTGATATAGCATCTAAAACATTCCATTGGCTGCTCTATACTTATGAACTATGAATCCAAAAGGTGCTAAGGACAAGATGTTTGAGACTAATTTCTACATATCTTTTCTATCTGTAATGGATGTGTATAGTGGTTAATTTTTCTTTAATTCTGACAACCATTTTTTTATAACCTATGGTTTGTAGGATTGAACAAGTGTGACATTTCACTAACTTTAGTATCATTCACACAGATGAGTTTTTAAACATGAGGTTTATAGTTGTCATAAGACTTATGATATGCACTTATTTATATGGTACTTGTCAATACTCGCAGCATGTTTTCATTCCTATTCTAAAATTTAACTTTTTTTCTTAGTGCAAGTATCATTCTGTTTTGGCTGCAAAAGAAGAAAGCAAAGCAATCATAGAGGATCAGGAAAAGAAGATTGAAGAACTGATGGAAGACTTGGAGAGAAAAAAAATAGCAGATAACATTGAGGTAAAAGCTTTAGTGTTCCATGTATTGTGAACACTACAATTGTGATTCTCTGTTTAACAAAGGAATTCCATGTGTTTTTGTTCAAAATACTAGTATGAAACTTAACCTTATTTAGTTCAAATATAACTGATTAGGATGTTCTGAAAGGAATTTTTAGTGAAATACCTGACAAATATTGCTAAATTATTTGAAATAAATATTTTATAAGCTGCTTTATAAATACCTATGCTAAAGGCCTGCTTTATTCTTAAGGCGACTGAGGAGACAGCTGAATTTAACAGCAGTATTCGATGATGCAGCTGAGAAAATATAAGTTAGAATAATATATATAACATTATCTCTTCTCCCACTGCCACTTTACTAGATGGTTCTCTTAACTCATAATTTTATCCAAAAGCTCCATCTGCTGGAAGCAGACTTAGGATGCATGTTTGATTCAACTACAGCTTTGCTTTTATAACTATAACTTTTTAATTCAGTCTTTCCTCTTATTACCCTTTCCTTTATTTTGGAGAACATGCCCTTCACCCAAAATAATTGGCCTGTCCTTATGACTAAATTCAGGTTCTACAAGATATTCAGTCATACTCCATATGCTGAATCCAAACAACTAGCAAAAATGATGTCTGAGTAGTGTGGGATTCCAGCCAAGTGAATTGTGTGGATTTTGTGGTTGGTTATTTTGGATTGTTTAGGGTTTTTAGCAAAAGTAACGGCATTCTTACTATGGCGTTATCCTTTGTCGTCAGGAGCTTGTATCTGCCTCCCAACGTAATTTTAAGGTTTGAGTTTATCAAATGCTAATTTCCTTCATACTTTTTTGATTATATGAGATGATCCCTCTGATCCAAGGGTCATTATAGGAAATTCTGATCCTCTTCTATGTTAATATACCTCGTGGAGGTATGATGCCCTGTCAGATCAAGGGACTGAAGACTAGATACTAGAAAAAAATCCAGACACATCTATAGAATAGTAGTGCAGTAAAAAAGCTGCAAAGATTAATTCACATTGAATTAAATGTAGGTCTTCCTTTCTAGCCTTCTATTATTAAATAACATATACTAAAAAAAAATGTAGCTATGTTTGAAAAACGTGGTTGATTCTAAGCATTTCTCACAAATATATAACTATATTGTAAGATGGTTCTCATTTTGATTCTGCAGCCGAGACTTGGGAAAACGTGCTAAGATAAGAATTTCATAGATGAATTTTTGGCACAATTCAGGAAAAAAAATAAGGAAAAATGAGGTATTGTAGTTGTTAGTGGTCTCTAGCAACAGTGACAAAAACATCTTAAAACAGCTGCTTTACAGTTATAACTCTTAATATTTTCTTAATTCATCCATCAATTTAAAATAGAGAGACCTTCTGTGTGAAGATTTGCATCATGCCACAGAGCAGCTGATGAGGCTGACAGAAGCCTCTACGAAACATAGTGTACTGCTTCAGTGTGCACAGGAAGACATAACAAAGAAAGAAACCCTAATCCAGGAACTGAGGGAACAGGTATGACAAGAAAGTCTCCTGATAATTAGCTCTTTGGAGCAGTTGTAGTTATTAACAGCTTATAGAAATGGTGGGGAGTTACCTGTAATTTTAGAACATTTTGTACACAATACTGTTGGTGAGCAGTGCTTTGAACAAGGATTTTGAACAAAGACTAGATAAACTTTAAATGCTTGGAAAAAAGCGTCTAGAGATGGCAGAAATGCTAACTCTAAAAGCAGAATAGAATTATCAGTACCTGGAGAGTAACCTGCAGTCTTAATTAGTGTAAATGAAGTCTTTACTTCTTCCCTTCCTTTACACTTGTTCACAAACAGTATCATTATATATTGGAGATGATTATTGAGCGCTGTAACGGATGCAATCTGAGAGTGATTTGGAGCTTTTGGAACAAATAGCTATATTAAGCTTTTTCAAAATTTAATAGTCCTAACTGTCATAGTGCTGACTGTAATATATCTTACCTCTTTTGGCAAATCTCTAATAAAGGAAGACAGATTTCAGAAAAAAAGGGCCCTCTATCATGTTAGCATGTTCGTTGAGGAAGTTAAGCCTGTATCAGTCAATTTATTGGTGATATTAGACCATGTTTTGACCAGGAGTGTTTGCCATTGAAGGTCTTACTGGTTCATCTCTGTTAACAATCCCTTTAAATTGCAGATTAAACATTCCCAAGGCAAAAAATAAAAATAAAAAAGCCAGAAAGAGCAACACAATTCATTTAGAGACAGTGTGTGTATATATAAGCATATAGTGTGCTTTGCAGCAGTGCTTGTTAGATGCAACTGTTCAGCGATTAATGATTTTATTGGGTAAACATAGAAAGCAACCATGAAAGTGAAGTCTGAAATATTATTAAATCATCTATGGGATGTATTTAAATATTTTATTCAAAGTAGAGATCTCTGCTGTTTAACATTTTTGAGGTATTATGCACTAATCTAATTCTAACTGGGGTTTCTAATAGTTGGATAAAAGGACAGAAGAACTGGAGAGGAGGAAGAATGAATATGAACTAAAAATGAAGCAAATAGATTGCTTTGTGGACTCATCTTCAGCAACATTTCCTCAGGTATGGCAACTGAGAGAAATGCTTTCACTCTAAAAGCTATTAGAACTTAGCTCATTGAAAAAGTTTACCAATGAGTTAAACAACAAGTTTTTTTAATTCGCTAGTGTCCAAAAACTCCTCCTAATTTTGATGTGAATCTGGCAAAAATCTTGGAATCTCATGAACAAGAAATAGCTGATCGGAGGGCTTCTGCAATTACGCTAGAGCACCTTGTACGTGAACTGAATGAAGAACGAAGAGCGAAAAATGATGAAATTCTAAGACTTAAGGTACTGTAAGTTGAACCCTAAAAAGGCCATTGGATTAAAGTAAATGTGAATTCTGTATTCTGTGTTAATGGGCCCTCATTAGCAGTATGTCTAGTAATGCAGGAAGGCTGCTCTTGGTCTTCCTGCCTAGTGTGGTAGCTAGCTTGACAGCTTCTTGGAAATGGGAGCCTCCTCTAACTCTCTCTCTCTGGTGATAGGAAAGTTTTACACACATGGTGGTAACTTGCCTGGGGGTGTCCATATATCTCACTTTCCTGAGGTCTCAATTGATTACTGTGCATGAATATCAATGGTAGTATCACTTTTGCTGGTGTAACTGTTTTGGCTTCTTTAGAAGCAAGTTTTTAACAAAGCTGTAATTAAAGGGGTTGTGCAGGTCTTTGTGAAGCAAAAATGTGCTTGTTTTCTTTCAAATAGTTTTATCAGCTTGACTTTTTAAAATAGGTTCACCAAAAACAAAAATAAACATAGGAATTTCATTTCTGTGTTGTTGCATTTCTTGTTTAGGAACAGTTAAGCGAATTGGTGAACCTGCAACTGGAAATGCAGATACTAACAGAGAACAACAGGAACTTACAGAGTCAACTTGCAGAAGCTCAGAGACAAAGCAAAAACAGGTAAAACAAAAAAAATTCTTTTACATTTTTGTCTTTAAACAATTGGATAGGATAAACTGAAATTTACATTTGTTTTGGAATACAATACTGCATTACAACTTATTTGTATAATTAATAGCAATCTCAGCCTTTTTGGTGAAAGTCTTTTACTGACGTACAAACTATTGACTTCAAATTACAAGCTTCAAATTACAAGTTAGGCGTACAAATGCATGAAGAATACAAAATTGCATGTGTAGCCATTATAATACATTATAAATTTCAACACTACATATGAAGCTATGGATTCAGTAGATATAAAATACCACAATGAATTCAACAACAGTGGAACCACTTCATGTTTTCAAGGAGGAACAAACTTCTGAAGAGATGGCACACTTGTATCAGATATCAGATTGGAGGCATCCTGAGATTTGAACTGCAATCTGTACTTTACTTTGGACTGAAAAGATTTGGTTTTGGACACTGCTGCTTTTTAACCTTTTTGGTTTTGTAAAGAATTGCATACTCTGCTGCTTCGTATTTTGACAAAAAGATAACTCATTGACAGTACACAGTTGATATTTAATGACAATCACTTTTTAAGGGGGTAGTTTACTAAATATTGACCTAGACTGATAACTTAATGCCAAGGTAATAAGTAATAACTTTTTTTTTTGCCTATTATGTTTCCAAGACTTTTTTTTTTTCCACTTCTAGACTATCTCTATTCAATAAAGTATCAGTGTGGCCTGTTTGAGAAACAGCTTTCTTCATAAGTATTCAAAATTAAGGGACCGTTATTAAGCTTACCATATTAGGCATTCCAATTAGAAGATGCTTTAACTGCAGGTGCCTGTGCACCCCCAACTTGTCCTTGCATATGTATTTATTATACAATAACCTTCAGTTATTGAGTGATTCATGGAACTTGTGGAAAACAACCTGTGCACAAGCCTGTTGGGACAGATCAGGTGGGAGACTGAATGATACTGTTGTCTCTAGGGCCTTCTACTTAGTTTGTGGCAGCAGGTCTCAAGTGTGCAGTGATAGGGATTTTTCATAAAAACATGTGATAGTTACTTACCCTGAAAAATTGTTTCCATGGCTTAGCTTTTCATGTGGTTTATAGGGTAGGTCATTTAGACCTACCTAGACTTCTTTTTTCCACATAAGAGCATTAATTTTATGTTCCTTATCTGCTGGGTCCCTGACTTGAAACCCTGGGGTATCATTTGCAAAGCATTTGCAATTCCCAGCAGCGGTTGAAGCTGACAGGAGTTACAGTTTTGCTAGGTTGAAGGCTGTATTATATTACATGTTCTATGAAAAAATAGGTTTCGGTTATCTCAGGTTGGGATATTCTCAACACAGACCCCTGCCTTAAACATTAGGAAACAGCTGACAGCAGTAGCTGCTGATTACCCTTTGCAAGGCCAGTGTTGTAACCAAGATGATTTGATTGTTGGTCTTGCATATGATAGAGTGGTGAGGATCTTGGGCTATCTTGGAGGCTGTAGGTGGGTGCTTGAGAGTACAAGATGAGGCCAAGATCTGCCCTCTTTTGGTATTAAGCCTTAGCACGGGGAAGAGCAGCCATACAAGGAAGGTCAGGCTTCACCTCTGCAATGCTGAGCTGGAGCAGGCTCTGGTCACCTCTTAGGCATCGATGCGGCTTGACCAGTGCTACAACTTGAAAGACTGAAGTGTAACCAATGATGTATTTGGGGATTTTACAGGTCATGTAACTACCAAGAGGGAGGAAACACGGGTTTGTTATAGTCTTTCCCAAAGATTTTTAACCTGGCTAAATGTAGGTGGGTTCTGTAGAGGATTTGTACAAAGCTAAGGAAGAAGTGACTGGAAGTGGCTAGACTGTTGAAACTATTACTAAACATTCAAAAAATAAAACCAGGCCAACCCACACATTCAACCTAAGGCAGCATATATCACCTATGGAAAATATCACCCTATCTAGGTAGGTCAAAATAGATTTTAAGCTACTGAAAATAACAGACTTTTATATTAGGATAATGACTAATCAGTACAGTTTTCCCCTGAAGGCTAGTTCTGAGACACCTGTGAACTAGCATTAATGGTATTTTGATTCGCATACGGGTTTGGTTTTTTATTTTTATGGTATTTGCTTGCTTCTACCTGTAGTGATGATTGTTAAAAATTAGTAAAATCATTTCCAAGTCTTCCTAATACAAAAATCTCTTAACTTTTGGCAAGATCACTGAGAAATGATCTTGTAGGAGGGAGTCGCTTTCTGAAGTCTATATGCAAGTGAACACTGTCAGTAAATCACTTACCTCAGTCCTGAAGTTATCTAACATACAGTTGCATAGTGGTAACAATTTTTGTCAAATGATCTTTTCACTAAAACATTATTTTTTCTACATTTATGCTCTACCAAAGGAAAATGTGGTATTTCTAGAACATTAAAGTTAAAACGCTTCCAGAGTTATGCCTTATGATCTAAATGGGCATGCACTACAATCTTAATTTGGAGAAACTGTTTTTTTACTACTCGTTCCTTTTGTACGTACAAAATTTTACTCAAATTCTTGGATTTCCTAGTGATCAGAAACATCCTGATGTTCAACATGCCAAAGAGGAGAAGATTGCTGAAGAACGACTGGCCAAGGTTTGTCACTCACCAGTATTCAGTTTCTGTTTCCCTGATAGCAATTATTGCTCATTATGTTTTCTTCTGTCTTGTGTCAGTGAAACAAGCACTGGTTGCTACTGAATTCTGATGGACACAGCACTTCAAACTGATCTCTCATGGTTTCTACCTTGGATTAACTGTAATGAATTTGGTGTCAAATTTACAGAACAATAAGTAAAATAAGATTCAAATCAAAAGATCTGATTGATTGCCAGTAGGTTGGAAAGCAAAGATTATTTCACTTGCTAATATCAAGATTTCTGCCAAAAAGAGGTTAATTTATGGACAGTGACATTAATGTGAGTCATCTGTGCTGGTATGAAACAAATACGTGCCTATAACAACATTAACTTACAGTGAATGTTAGAGATGCGAGTTATTGGGTAACAGGGTTATTTTGGTGGCATCTGACTTAAAGATACTAGGCATTAAGTAAGGGACAGCAATAATTTTAAGTATGTGCATATATTAAATATTAAGAATATAATTTATATTTTGAACTTTTACAGAATAAAGCAGTGGAGGAGATGCTGAAAATCAAAGCAGAGTAAGTTTAGTATTTCTCAACGGATTGGAGATCTGTATTAAACTTATTAACAGCAAAAAGATGTAATTTGAATAAGATTCAATTCCAAGTATTTGAAATTCATGAATTTGTAAGACAGTGTGGAGAGAATGTTTATACTTTTGAGAAAAACACCCCGTTTTTACCCCCTTTCATCAGTAGGTGGTAGTAGTACCTATTACTAATTTGCTGCAAGAGTAAGTAGTTTGAAGAAAATAGTCTTGAGGAAGTGGAACTGTGCAACAGCTTCACTTGCAAGGGACTTTTTGGGATTGTATAAAATGATCTACAGCACAGGGCTTTGAATTTCTATATGTGGTGACTTTTAAGTAGAAATGCTGTTAAGCTTGATGACACAGTTCAATATTCTGTCATCCTGTTAGGGTTAAGCCATTCTCAGCAGATGTGGCATTTTTCCAAAGTGATGGTGCTTGTCCTGTCCCCTGGCCAAACAAGCTCAGACTCCCTCTGAGCTATTCAGTGAGGTTTCTCAGCAAAAATGCTGTTAGGGGAAAGCCCTATACAAACAAGCTGCCAAAACTAGCAGAGTTCATTGGGTGGATTTACCCTGTGCTAGGTGATCTCCAAGGGTCCCCTTGGGCTAAGTTTCTATTGTGCAATTGTATGTGCTGGCTTGGAAGCAGCATGCTTCCCAGGAGCAGCTCCAAGCCACGGGCTAGTCACAAACAGCAGCCACCATAAAGCTGGGAAGCAGCATATATGTTTTCCTTCTGTTAGCACTGGGTTCTACAGAAAAAACGTGTTTTTTTTTTTTTTTTTTTTTTTTTTTTAAAAAAAAAAAAAGAAAAAAGAGGCTGACATAAATCAGTCATATGCCATTTATTTTGTTTCTGAGTATTTTGTGATGCTTTTATATTGGCAGACTAGAAGAAATCAAAAATACCCTCAAAATCAAAGAGAATACCTGTCTTGAAATGACCCTGGAGATGGAACGAACAAGGGCTTTGGAACTGAAAGCATTTCATGAAAAAGAAGAAATTAGATCAAAACTGGAGGAAACATATGAAGAGAAAGACAGAATTGCAAAGGTTGTAAATGTGTACTTTTGTTGTTAATGTTACGACAGAATCATATTCAGTGGAGGTAAAACCACTACCGGTTAGTTGATATTGTGAAATACTTGGCAATCAAAGACAATGTTTTGCCTTACCATTTAGCTACATTTACAATGGTATTTCTTGGGTTTCTGGTAAAACACTAGGGGAATTTTGGGTACAGAAATCACTGCTGCAACTCACAATAAAAATCAAATCATGCATTTCTCCTTTAGAGAGATCTAACATTGTACCCAAGAAGGCCAGTGACAAATGCTTATTTCCTGCATGAGGCAACTCTTAAGCCATGCGTTTCAACACATTTAAATGGCAGTGTCAATGAGTTTCAAAGAAATTTTTTTTGTGGTGTTCTGTTTTTTTTTTTTTTTTTTTTTTCTGGAAGGAGAAAGGAAAGCTAAAGTCAAGGTACAAGTAATGATTAGTTATTAATTGCAGGAAATGAACTTGCTGAGGAAGCAAGTGGAAACTCTTGCTGAGGAGAATGGGAAATTGCTTGGTCATCAAAATCTAAACCAGAAGATTCAGTATCTTGTGAAGCTGAAGAAGGATTATGCTAAACTCACTGAGGTAAGCTTCAGGGAGCAGAATCCAGGTGCAATGATGGCCTGATGTAAAAGAAAGCTGAGCTTTGATAATGGTCGAATTCCTCTTCTAGTTAATAAGACTCTTGCTTATATGCAACTGTGTGACTGGTCTGTCTCCACTCAGACATTTAAATAAAAATTACCCCGCTCCATTTCCTCAAGTATATATCGTTTCAAACACTTGAGCAAGGGCAGATATGACTGACTTTGAAATCTGTAAGAAATGAATACAGCTTCCCTAATACCTATATAGTTCTAAGTATTGTTTTTTTTTTCCCCTGTTTTACAGGAGACTGAAAAACTACGTGTTGAAAATGCTTTCTTGAAAGAAACTAAAAAATGTGACATGTGTAGAAGTCATGAGCAATTGCAAGGACAGACATGAAACTGCGCAACAATGTTGTCAGCTATACTCAGAATAATGAAGTTTTTTGTTTCAGGATGTTTTGCTGGAAGTAGCTCTTAGTGATGAATCCTACTCCAGCTAAAAAGGCAGCTTTCATTCATATCGTAGCACCTTCTTATTGAAGGGGCTCTATAATCTCACACCAACCGATTTTGTACAGGTGCTGGAAGCAACTTCCTCAATCTTGTGCCTTGCCAAGGAAAAGCTTTCCTTATAGGAACATCTCTGGATTTTTGTTTCTTTCTGTGCTTGAATTCAGTTTTATGTTTGTTCTGAAATGCTACTTTCTTTTTTCATGTTAGTTGAATTCATATAAGCACAATTTCTTAGTGATTCTTAGGAAAATTTACAATGTTTGACAAGTTGATTTTTAACCCACTACAAACCTATGAACTCATTAATACTTGTGGGTTCCTTAAAAATCATTTTTATATTGATGTTTGTTAAGTAAAGTAGAACATCCTTTTAATAATAGATTTGTAAATAGCACTATAAATATCTTGTGGCATTGTCTTTCTCACTTTAGTCGAAATTAAAAAGCTTTCCCCCTCTTGTAAATTTACAGCAGATTTCTGTAACAGCATTGTGGAAAATAACTTTATGAGCCTTTAGCAATCATTTTTCTAGGAAACTAAAGATCTTCTTCCCAGAAGATCCACACACTTTTAAGCACACATTTCCACCTGTATAAGTCACTTAAGTCATTGAGGTTTATTGCAAGTAACTGGACATTTTATTAGTAGAACAGACCATCAATCTTTATGACAATATCAAACACTTATAGCTGGATTTTAGGTTTCTGATACACAGTCAGTCATCCTATTCTCTTTTTGGCTACTTTATCATACTAATCAATGATGGAGCAACTATAAACAACTACATGGCTGGTAAAGTTAAAACCTTAACTCCTGAGAATCCCATTTCATCCCCCTTCGAAAGTCACATAATGCTGTAGACAGACTTATTTCTACTTGAACTCAGATCTTAAGCACCGATGTTTAAAACTGGGCTTAGGCTGAAGGATTTGAACCTTAGAAGCTGGAAGAAGACAAAAGGATAGTGCAGAAAACAGCCCCTTGAGGCCCTTTTGGCCCCTGTGGCCGCTGCTCTGGCACAAACATTTTTGCAGTTATTTTTTATGGTCCTGCCTAAGTTTGCACTGCGGGGGCTGCCCCGTGCCTGCACCCCTTGCACCAGGGCGGCCCTGAACCTGTCTGTGTCCTACATTACTGCTGCCTATTTCAGTACTATATGATTCCTTTCTATTTGTCGTTCTTTTTTTCCTAAAAAAAATAAATACAATAAAGCCTGTACCTATAAGCGCAGCGAGCACCCTGTGTGTGGGACAGGGCAGCGCGGCCGTGACGCCGCCTCAGCGCTGGGGGCGGCTCCTCGGCCCGGGCCCGCCCGCCGAGGCGGCACCGCGGCCCGGAAGGCGGCGGCCGGGGCCGGGGCGGCTCCATGCGGGCGGGCGGCGCAGGCCGGGGCGGCTCCATGCGGGCGGGCGGCGCGGCGGCGGCCGCGGGGCTGCTGGCGGCGGCGGCGGCGGCTGCAGCGAAGGCGGCGCTGGCGCCGCGGGGCGGGGTAAGGAGCGCGGCCGCGGGGAGCGCGAACCGGGGCTCCGGGGGAGCCTCGGGTTCACCCTGACCTCCGCACCCCCACTGAATAAATAAATAAATAAATAAATGCAGATTTTGCTCTGCGCTGTGAGAGAAACGGGAGCGTGGAGTCACTGAAAATGCTGGCAGCATCTGTTTGGAGGAGGGTTTCTCCTTCCGGATTTGCAGAGCAGCTGGCCGTTTGTCGGTTATTTGAAGCTTTGTGAAGCAAAATGCTTTGTTTCTTTTTCCTAAACAAATTGGTTTCTTCGGTTGCATCTTTCGGATGCATTTTACATAGGCAGTAATTTTTGGTAAATGCCGTAATGGTCTTTCTAGCAGGCTAAATACCGTGCGGCTTCGGGTGCCCCTGGGGGGTGTGAGGGCTGTTTTCATCCTGCAGAGGCATCTCCCAAGGAAGCAGAGGTGCTCGAGAAGGAGCCACATGGCTCTAAAGCCGAGGGCAAGGGACCAGCAGCTGCTCGTAGAGGCTAGAAGCGGCAGCGGGCACCAAAAGTGGCCTTATTCCTTCGGGGTAGTAACGTCATCACTGGGCAGCAGGATGCTCCCCGGTGGCACCCAGAGAGCCTCCCGAGCCAGGAGGGTGTGATGGGATGTCCCAGCCCCAGAGCTCTGGCCACCAGAGTCATTTCACTGGAACAACAGCTTTTCATGCCCCTGGCCGCCTGCCAAGCTCCATTTAAATTTACTTCCGCCGCTCCGGGGGTGATTCTGGATTATCTCAAGTGTACACTGAAATTAATCTGCCCTCAGAAAAGCAGCCAGCGCAGTAATCCTTGACTCAGCGGGCCGACGCGGCCGAGGGGAGGAATGCCACCGCGCTCTTCCTCCTGGCGTGCAGCCAGGAGATGTGCCCGCCTCAGCCTGCGTGGTGCTCCAGGTGCTGCCAGGATGGCAACCAGCTTTGCTGCACCACGGATCGTCCCGTGGAGTAACCCTGACTGGATGGGAGCTCCCGAGCTCCGTAGCCCCCTGCCCAGCATAGCCCAGGTGGCTCCTCGCTGCCTCCATCCAAGCTTTGAACATCTCTAAGGGTGAAGATCTCACCAGCTCTGTTGCAGTGTTTGACCACATTGATTTCCTCTGTATCTGGTCCAAATTTCCATTGTTCTGACCTGGGTTGGCTGCCCCTAGCCTTTTCCCAGCTGGGAAGAGTCCAACTCCTTCTCTGCACCCTCGGATGGGTTGTTGAAGTCAGTCTTGAGAACTTCTTTCTTAAGGCTGGATGTAGTTAAAACTCTATGGTTTCCTCGCATGGTGTTTTCACATCAAGTACACAATGCCCAGGGACTAGGGCAATGGCCACAGCAGCTAAAGCTCGGGGTAGGGAGTAAAGACCTTTTAAGAGAAATTGCTCTTTTCTTTTTCTTCAGATCAAGGCCATTCTTGGATGCAGCTGGAAGTAGATGTAGGGCTCTCTTCACAATGACCTTGTCACCAGCACAAAGGCCGTGCCCTAGCATTTAACAAGAGCGATTTGTCGAGAACATAGTTGTCTTTGCAGTGTTTTCGGGCTGAATTCATGATGGACGATGGATGGATCCTGGACCATTCACTGCCTGCACACATGTTGCATGCCAGAGCTCAGTCTGACCCTCTTTCATAAATCTAGAAATGAGTGAATTTCGTTTCACTGGATGACATCTGCATCATGTCTTGGGCACGAGAGCTTTCTGGACTTTGGTTTCTGACGACAGCTGCTCTACATTGCCCTGGTGTTGTTCAGCTTAGAGCCATGGGTTGGGGGCCCTTTCTTGCTTCCGTTGCCTTCTGTGATTTAATAATACATTTACAACTCATATTCATCATCCTTTAATAACATTAGTACTTCAGTTTCAAGACCCTGCCATTTGGTTTTGCTCCAGGTGTCCTTGAAATGAGGCGGGTGGGTGAACAGTCAGTGCAAATACACAGGTTTTTCCCTTTTGTTCCGCAGCTGAACATGCTGCTCCGAGGAGGCTGCTTTGGCCTGGTGTTCGCATGCAACGCAGTCATGTGGACGCTCTTCGCAAAAGCCCTGCGGCTCTCCTCCTCCTCAGCCGCTGCCTCCGTGACCACAGCGGCCTCCAACTTCATCTCCTCGGTGAGTGAATTCACCCCAGAGGTGCTGGAGGCTGCAGAAATGCAGCGACGAGAGGACGCGCTGCTGGGCAAGACGGTCCTAGATCATCCCTCAGTGAAACCAGGGGCACCTGCAGCTGTGAAGGGAGATTTAACTACTCCTCTGTAGGCAGACATGAAATAGTTGTGTCAGGTATCGCTGGATCTGACCCCTTTGTGTAGGTGTTTTCTGAGTAATGCAGGAAGGGCGCTGCTGCCAAGCACAGTACCTGGTGCTGCAGTGTTTACTGAGCTTTTCTAATTGCCTGAAATAAAATGGGCCAATGAGAGCTGGAGCTGGAAACTTTTCCTTCTTTTGCTTTTACTTTAGCAAAACCTCGCTTGCCGCAAGACAAAGCTACCTGGGTGTGACTGCTCACTGCAAGAGCGTGTCAGACCTGCACATTTCCTCTGCTTTCTTTTCAGGCTGTTGCTCTCGTTTCTGTGCTCTAGCAGTTCTCAGTCGCTCTATAGGGTTGCTCAAAACACTTTAAAACCAGCGGGATCTCTCTTTTATTGACTTGAGTAGAGTCTAAGTTCCCTAAAATTGTTCAGAAGGCAGCAAAAAAGCTGTGCCTCTGCCAAACTCCTGCTTTGGGCCTCTGTGTGGCTGCACCTCCCAGCCCAGATGCCAGAGTAGACCTTTCTCAACATTAGCAGCACCCTGAAGCAGCAGCGGCAGCATTTCTGCTGGTGGTCCTAGCAGTGCTTCTCTTAGGCTGGCTTTTCCACACTCAGCCCTCCCTGCAGTACAAATCCTCTCTTTCCTGTTCTTCAGGCCGTCCTGGGCAAGCTCCTCTTCGGGGAGACGTGGACGCTGCTGTGGTGGCTCGGCCTCGCCATGACGCTGGGCGGCCTCGCGCTGCTGCACACGGCGGCGCCACAGGCCACACCGCTGCTGGCGGGGGACAAGAGGAAGTGAAGAGGACGGAGGGTACCCGGAGCGGCGCCGCCCGTCGTGAGGAGCCCCTGCTCCGTATCCCAGGGGCTGCTGATGGGTGGTGCCAGCCCCTCGGACACTGGTGGGACGATGGTGTTGGGCTACGAGGAACAGCAGGCAGTTGTACTTGTTCAACATGCGGCATTCGCAAGGGGCAGTGGAGGAGTGGGGTGAAACCTGCACTCCACAGATTTCTGGTCAGCTCACCAAGTAATTATGGTTTCGTATTGAATAAGGCTGAATGGTTTTGTGCGTCACCTTTTGGTTGAGCCTGGTTCCTTTCCCTCCTGTTTGTTCTTGGGAGTGCGGAGGATTGTGGGCCATGGGAAAGGCAGCAGCAGTCAATGGGAGAGCTGGAGAAGGCACCATTTCATCTGCCAAAGTGGGCTTGATTCCCAGATGCCTCCAAAATGTTGGGCCTCCACCCATGCCTCTCAGGGCAGCTCCTTAAAACACCTGAGTGGGAAGTTTCCCTTTTTCACTTTTCGGTCTGGCAACATTTTTGTTGACACCTCCTAATTCTGCCCATACCCTCCTCATCCCACACCCCATTTCCATCTTTCCTTGCTGCGCCGATGTGCCCAGGCCCGTGCCTGTCACATGCATTCACCCTCGGGAGCCCCTTTGCCTGCTTCCCTGCTGATGAGCAAAGGCACGCACGCGCGCTGCGCCTTCCCTGCTGGGAGCAGCAGCCTTTCCTCACGTGCGGTGGTGGTGGAGAGCTCCTGCACGTGTCCGGAAAGGCTGCTGCAAAGAGAGGTGTCCCTTCTCAGTCAGTGTAATGGAAATGGAGGCTAACAGCCCCATCACCCTGGAGCTTTCTCCATTTGGGGGTAGAAAATGGAAAGCAAATGTGGTGGCTGTGCAAGGTTCCTGGGCATTGAGGCTTTTCCATAAGAGGAACTAGCCTGGAAGCAGAAGTATGTCAACAGAATACTGTTGACATACCTGCCCTGCTTATTATGGTTTCCCTCTCTGCCTCTGGAAATGTCCCCATGTTCATGGTAGGTTCTCAGTGCTCGAGAAACTGTGAATCACTTAATTCCTTCAGCTTCCCCAGTCAGTCCCATACATCTTTTCACTCGCCATCTATATCTGCTGTCTATGCTTTGCGCTTTCCCATTCCTGATACATTGCTCATTTGGATGCAAGGCTGATACAGTTAAGGTTGTTTTCCAGATAGGTTGGAAGTCTTCAACAGCTATTGCTGTCCCGGATGGACTTTTGATCGCCATCACTGGTTTCGTGTAGGCCAGACTGTGATTTTGGTAAGGACAGAGTGCATGTGAACCGCTAACAGCTTTGACTGAGGGTGCCCATGGTCAGTGCAGGGTATGAGGAAAAACTCTCCATTAGCAGCAAGGGGCACCCAGCATGGCTGGTGGGGGAACCCAAATAACCCCCCACCTGGCTGCTTCTAGACACATCGCAGGAACATGTCAGCCCAGCAAGGGCCACTGCAAACCCAGAGGAACCCAGGGCAGAGAAGGAGAGAGATGTGGGTGATCTGGGCAGAAAGTTGTTTATTTCATGTTCGTTTCAAACATGGGAAGCTAGAGATATAGGAGGGTCCAGTCAGGTGAAAATGTGGCTGATGGGTACAGTTGTCTGGCCAGGGGCTGCGCCTGACCAGCGCAGCCTGTCGCATCTTCTTATTAAAGCCATTTGTAACTGTTTTCTTGGGTGAGCATCTCTGCATCACACGTGGGTGTGGGTGTGAGTGGCTCTGCACCAGCAGTCGTGGGAGCACCGAGGTCCAGGTGCCAGCAGCTGGTGAGGGCGGCAATCCAGGGCCGCTCACTGGCTTGGCTGAGGGTCTCAGCCAGCTGCTGGAGGATCCATATATACATATATGTGTGTGTGTGTGTATGTGTCCTTGTTGATCCCTGTGTTCAGCTCCATGTATAATGTGTGTATGTGTTGGTGTGGGCGCCCATAAGCAGGAACATCTGCTCAGCCCTGCTCCTGCTCCTACTCCAGCTCCTGGGTGGACCCTGGGGCATGGAGCAGCAGGCACCTTGCCCTGACAGGCAGCCAGGTTTGCTTTTTGCACAGTGTGTTTAACCATATCGCTGGCACCTGTGCACATGCTAAATGTTGGGGTTAGGAGTGCTTGTCAGGATGAGATGCATGCCCGTACATTGCACGTGTCAGGAATTACCCTTTCTAAGGTATCACCTTCCTTCCCCTACCCACACAGGCTTATTTCACTTAGAAAGCTTTTAACAGCAGTCCTCACTAGGAAACATAGTGATGCCTAAAAGTGGCTTGTATCATGCTGCTGATACCACCAGCTCACCCAGAGCCTGCCAGGCTGTCTGTGTCTTCTTGCAGCAGCAGCCAGTGAGTCATGGCTGTGGCATGTGCAGAAAAGCTGAGGACACATTTGGGAGCCTCATTACCAGAACCTGTCAGGTCTGTCATGCCTGGCAGGTGTGCCTGGTATCCAACAAGAGATTAAAAATAGACTCATATAAAGAGATGCCGCTCTTGGCTTTGTGCCTTTTCCTTCCTTATATCAGGAAGTCCCAAACTCCAGGCCCCCCCCAGAAGAAACTGTTTGCTCCAGGTGCCCTGCCTGAAGATGCTGCCCCAACTCATCACATATGGCATCCATGTCTCAAGAGAGGAAGGATCTTCCTCTCTGCCCCTGCATATATGCCCATAAATCTTTCCCTCCAAAAGAAGTTGCTCGGCACATGTAATGGAAAATCGAGCAAAGTTCTCCGAGTGCTTTTTCCCATTAGAACATGGGTTTATGGCTAGGAGGATCTGCTCGGCACCTGCCAAGATGCAGCAAGTGCTAACATGGGTCGAGCGCTGACATGGAGTGAGCGCGGCACGCTCAGCCACCTAGAAAGTAGAAACCTGATGTGGTGACAGACTGACAGAGAAGGAAGTGTTTTTTGTTTGATTAGTTGGCTGATACCTGGTGATGGATTGGTTTGAATCTGCTTAATTCAAGTACAGGCAGAAACACAAACATTTGCCAGACTTGGTCTGACACAGACCATCTAATCCAGAGTGACTCACGCCAGACGGAGGTGAGTCCTGTAGTTGGTGGCAGAGAGATATGTGAGCCAGGAAGTGCCTGGACGCTGCAGACGCTGACAATGCCAGCTCCCAAGTCTGAGCTGCTTGCCCTTACTTGTGGTTTTACAAGACTTACTGACTCAGTCAGTTGCAAGCTGCAGCCCCCTCTATGAGACAGGCCAGAGAAGGACCCCATTGCTGGGGCTGACAGGATTTCTGGCTTTGCCAAGTAGTGATGCCCAACTTGTCCCATGCCATTAGGATGTGCTGTGCAACAGCAGCCACACAGCAACAGCAGTGGCTGTCCATCTCAGGATGGCTTCCCTCTTGGCTCAGCATATACTCATAGTAAAATGCAAAATGTGGAGTTTATATCGCATCCGGCCATACACTAGTCCATATTCTCATTGAGATTGTCCGGGAGCAAAATGCTGGAGGGTTTCTACCAAATAGGAGTTTAGTGCATGGCCACATCTTCTGGCAGAAGCACAGAAGAAGTTTATTCTTCCCATTCGAGCTTGCGCTGCATGGTTAGCGTGGCTGCTTCCCCACCTCCTAATGTGCCTTTGAAAAGATTTTTTTAACGTCATTCTCTTATAAAAGTGTCATAATTGCTGGTAAAGGCCTGGAGGTGTTTGTACATGTGCATAAAGCCCAGGTATTTTACCTCTGTGACATTTACGTTTTAGGCAGAAGGCAAGAACATGACTGAGGTTGCAAACAGACAGGACAACACCTCATGAGTGGCCTGAGGCTGGTGACAAGAGTTAGGCATCCAGCCCCGGCGGGAGGGAAGGCTTGCTGAGCAGAGTGCGTTTTCAGCAGAATCCTCCTCCTCCTTGGCCTTTACAGGGTTTGACGTCTCTGCCCAGTGGTACCTGTCAGCAGGGCTGGGGTTGCAAGGAGGGTGGTGGTTAGGGTACAGCACAAGGTCGCACTTCTGGCAACTACTTTGTGTTCATTCACTCAAAATGCAGATAGAGGTGACTTCCAAAAGCAGTGCCAGCATTTCGCCAGCTGAAATTCTGTATTAGCACATACTTTAGACCCCTCACGCACACAAGAAGAGTGATGTGAGGCTAATGAGGGAGCCGTGCATGATTAGCACGCCATTCCCGTGTGGTAGACCTGGCCAAGTGAGCTGGCTGAAGATCCTGGCCAGCTGCAGCCCCTTGGCTTACAAGACCCAAAGGTGGGTTACCTTACATGGGGGCCACCTTCATATGTTTGTATGGAGCTTCTTCACACGTAAGATGAGGTGTTGCTCAAGGTGAGCAGAGTCTCACCAAAACATTTGTCCTGAAACCTCAGTGAATTACCACTTCTGTTTGCGCACCACAGGGAAAGTCTCCCAGGCCTTGGCCGTAGTGGGTCTCTCTCCTAAACTCTCCCTTCATTCTTAAACACAACCTTATTTTTTAAGCTGATATGTTGCTAACAGTGAGGCTCACAATGTCATGAAGACAGAAGTAAGTATGATTGAGCTAATGGTGGGAAGCATTTGGAAAAGCTGTTGTATAGACTAGGTCCACAAATATTCTACCCTGTCCTCAGTTAGATAAATCCTGGCACATCTTTACAAGGAACAAATCCAAACCAACTTAGATCACAACTGAGCCTTAAAACGTAATTTGACTTGATTAGATGAGCTCCACACAAAACCTTTGAAATGCCGCTGTTGTCATTGTCAATGAGCCACTGAACCTTGGAAGGAGGGCATGATAGATCAGCTACAGCTCATATCAAACTCACTTACTCCATACCATGTTTTATCAAAGTTGCATGACTGGCAATAACAAAAGGGGATATGATAAATAAGACATGATAAGATGATAAGATATGATAAGATCAATTATTCTTCTGATCTCAGATTTTTATTTTCTTGAGAAACAGAGCCTTATCTTTCCAATAAATTCTATTCAGAGGTGGTTTAAGTTGCTTCAGAGAGCTTAAATACCATTGAAATTACAAGGATGTCAAACGTACACTCAATTGCACTGCAGCACTAAAAGTTCTGGTGTGTCTTCTAAGAAGGAAATATTGATGACTCAACTCACAAGAAGAAAAATGCTCTCATGGATCTGACCTTGGCTGTGAGCCAAAAAACATGAAGCTAGGAATAAATTGGCAGTAATCCTGATATTTCTGTGGTAACAATTACACAGCCAGGTGAACCACTTTTATCTTCTAGAGAAGAGAAGGACTGAGCCTCAGTTTTGAAGATTTGTGAACTGCAGAGCAGCAACTTGCTCCCCAAAAATCCACACTCTGGGCACCATTACGGGACTGGGGTCAGGCCGGGCCAAAGTGAGGTGGAGCAGTCACCCATGTGTCAGGGTGCCCGTGTCCGGACAGCAGCAGAAACAGTAAAAGCCATTGGAGCCCCCAAGGTCTAGACATAGTCCATGAGTCAGGCTGTTGCGTGATACCAAGGTGGCCAGGGGCCAATGAGAAAAGGTTGAGGGACCTGGATTTGTTTAGCAGGAGGCTCTGAGGCTCAAGGCTGAGGTGATTTCAGCCAACTGGAGGGGGAAGTTACGGAGCCAGCAGAGCCAGGCTGTTTTTGGTATAGAGAGGCTCTAGAAAAAGAGGCAACAACCACAGATGGCATCTTGGGAGGCTTGAGACGGAGATTAGGAAAAAATTGGGAGGCTGCCAAGAGAGATGGCTGAATGTCCATCTTTGGAGTTTTTCCAGTATTCAGGTACACATAACCTCAAGCAGCCTGCTCTGGTGTGATGATCATCCCACTTGGAGCACGAGTTTGGGCTTTCTATGAGCCACAGTGCATGGGGAGATTTCATGTGCAACACCACCTACAGTGGGGTGGCCTCTTTGCTTCCAAGTCCATGGCCCCCTCAGCGTTGCCATGACACAGAAAGGAAGTATCTCCTTGCGATCCTGAGCCACCAGGGGCTTCACCACCAACAACAGAAACCTTAACACATACTTACGTAGCCACATGGAGCCCAAAAACAAAAGCACTGCTGTCAAAGACACCACCACATGCAGTTGGTACCCGTGATGGTTCACAAGACAGTAGGGAATGAGCAGGAGAGTTTTGCCTGCTCAGAGGCTGTGACAGCTGCCATTTCATGACAGGAGCAGGGGCCTCAGTTCTGCCAGTGGTAGCAGTTTGCCCTGTCCTCCCCATGGGAGATGTTTTAATCACAAGCAAGGCCCTGGGGAAGGATTATCCACCACAAATTCCACATTTGCTGCTGCTGAATGACAGTTGCTTAATCCAGTGATGAGACGGCTAGGACAAATTTCTTTCCCTTCAGGACACGCTGGTGTTGCGTAACTTGGATCCGTGGATAGGCCAGGAGATGATGCTGCAGGAAAACACTCTCTAGGAAACCCCGGCGGGTGTTCCCGACACCATCCGGGATGGAGCTCAGGTGTGCTGGCTCCTGCGGCCAAGGCCATCATCATGCACCACGATTTCATTTGAGTCGTGGACCCCAAGATTTTGGGTGGTGCACCAAAATGCAGGGCAGCACAGATGCTGATAAGGTGACAGACAGATGAGGGAAGCTATTGCGCTACCCCCGGAAAACAGGAACGTCACTTGAAAATATTGGCATGCAGGTTTCTGTTTTCTCATTAATACACACGTGTGACCAAGTATTTCCCATATCCTGTAGGTGGGAAGGTATTCAGTCAGTGTTTTCCTTGCCTGCTGAAGCTGTTTCTAATTTACAGATAAACTATTTTATCCCTGGTTCAATATTTGCGCTATTGATTTCCTTGCCCTTACCATTTATTTTCTGCAAAGCTTTCTTGCTTCGTTTTTCCTCATACCTGTTCATATTGTTTGCTCTAGGTGTAGTCTCTGGCTACGTGTCTGCAGGGCAGTCGGTACGTGTGGGCATACACCTGATGCGAGCGCGGGGGTCAGTGGTGCCAGGGTGGATACAGGCTTGGAGGAAGCGCATCCACCCCGTTGAACCCTTTCCAGACATACACCACATGCTGCGGGATGACAGAGCCCTTCCCTACACCACACGACGGGAGTCTTTCTCCCCACTTTGAATCACTCGGTGGGGTGGAAGAAAGGTATGAGGAACAAATTAGCATAGCAAGACTGCTCACAGCGAAAAGGAGATGATGGTGGAGTGTAGCAGAGGTCAATAACAGCATGGGTTGCATGGAGAAGGTAAATAGGGACAGCTGTTTGCTGACTCCTCTGATACGCAGCCAAGAGGCCTCAAGCGAAGCTGGCAAGCTGACTTCAAAACCAAGGGAGCTGTTTCTTCATATGATACCCTCCATCATAGACCAGCCCAAGAACTCTCCTGGCCAAGCACTGCGGTCGCTTGAGGTTTACACAGGTTCAAAAAGAGGGACAGTGTTATGAAAGAGATCTGCTGAGGGTCAGGGTGCCTCTGCCTCGGATGACATTATAGTCATTTCTTTTTGTCATTTATTGCACTCAATTCTAAAGAAGTGCTTTGCTGAGAAGCGGAAGTATCTTGGCCTGAGTCATTTCGTCATTTAGCATCTTGTATAACGCAACCATCTCAGCACCATGGAATAGTTACTTCAGTGTTTCCAGCAAAAGAGTACGTGTAGCATAGTTAAAAGCGACCATAATGCTGAAATTCCAAGTTTAACTTTCATACATCATTGCTCCTGTGTGGGAACTGATTATGAAATTTTCTTCCTTCCACTGAATACAGAAAGGATTCTTGAGAAGTGACTGGAAAAGGTATTTTGACATTATGGGTTTTTTTAGTTTGCTGTTAAAGCAGGTTTCTGCTTATAAGGTGTCCTAAAACCTCAGTTTTCTGTGAAAACCACAGGTGGTTTTCTTTCAAGGCAGGGAAAATGCTATACAGGGGAGTTTTGCCTGAGCAAGGGTTTCAAGGTCATTAACTTATGTTTGGTATGTAGGTAATTTTGGTCTCCATTTTGAGCTAAAAGGGCTTTTTTGCCTTCTCTAGGAGCAGACTCCCTGGCTGATGCTGAGTTTGCCCTGAGATTATACGGGTTTTATTCATTTGGGATGTAAGTGCCCAGAACTGGTCCAAAATCCCTCTCCCAAGGCCCCAGGAGAAGCCAAACAGGAGATTTCCATGGTAAGCTTATCGGCATCTCTTGCTTCACTGCTAATTCCCTGTGGGAAACTCGTTGCCGGGGATGGCCATTTTGGAGCCAGTTGTGCTCTAGGCTTGGCAAGCTGCATCCAGTTAAGTTGCCTGGCTGCCCATCACAAGCCAGTCCATGCAAGAGTTGCCACTCTTGCTGGCACTCTGCTGGCGAGGAACGTGGGAAGCCCTCAGGGAGCAGATGACGGGCAACCGCCACGGCCCATCTTAATGTGCCTGAGCAAGACAGACAGGTCGACAGGTCAATGCTCCTTCAAGGGTAACAGCAGTGAAAGCACGTCACATCTGCTGCACAGAGATATGTCGGGATAAATACCAATGCCGAGCCATCCTAGAGGGATGCTTCACTGCCCTGAGCTGATGCCTCGCTCTCTACCTGGCAGATCACAGCTACCCTGCCTTGCTTCTCCATGAAACTGCACCTACGCTGCACGGAGGCTGGACATGGTGTCAAAAGTGGAAAACCACAGTACTTTCAATTTGTGTTTTCACCCCTAATGGTTTATTTTGAGAGGCCTCTGTCTAAACATGGAAAAAGAAAGAGAAGAAAGACAAAATGGAAGCAACTCAAAGACTTAGACACTGGTAAAAAATGTAGGTCCACATGTCACTCTCATAAAAGCTGGTTGCTCCATAACTAAACATGGGGCTGGAAGAACATAAAAACATAGCTAAGGAATGGGTGGAGGGGTTGCATATCATGTTTTTGAGTGTGACCAATATTTGTTGCTGTGCTTATCCTAGTCATCTTCAATACCCAGAAGGAAAACAAAAAAGACAAAGGACAACAACTGCCCTGCAAACAGGGGAGCAGCTTCTGGGGAATTCCTATTTTGCTTGTTTACAGTATGTCCCCTCCCAGGGCTGGCTAACGAGGACACTCGCCTGCTGCTCAAGGTGATGCAGGCAGGACTGATGGATCCAGCCCCTGGTGTCTGGTGTTGCAAGCAGGGAAGTGAATTGCGGGAGTTTGTCAGGAGTTCTTCTGAACTGATTGGCAACACAGCCTGGCATCTTCCTGAAAAATTCCTTTCTTGTGCTGGTTAGAAAGAATGTTGACTTTTCTTTGAGTCCAATTGAAATGATTAATAGTTATAAGTGTTTGGGGAAAAGATCAAAAGCGCCAATATCTTTCATTAATTGCCTGGAACCAACAAGAGAAAAAAAATCACAGCCAGTCCCTCTGTAGTTACACATAAATGACTTAGTAAAGCCAGAAAGAGATTTGTATGTAGGAAGGACAGAAATCATCTGCTGACAAGACAAAACAAGCCAAAACCATGTCCTTGAAACAAATGCCTGAAAAAAAAAACTCAAAATCTCTTTTCTCAGACCTTGACAACAACTGTCTCAGAAGGTGTTAACTGTCCTGGGAGGGCAACCTTGTGCAAGCCGGGGAGGAAGGTCTCATGGGGGCACACTGTGTCAAATGCCAGGCTTAGTGCCACTGAGTGGAGATGCCACCAATTTGTTGGAAAAGTTGCTGGGAACAAGAGCGGTAGCACAAACTGAGAGGAGGAATTAAAGCTACATCCCGCCTGGTCTCTGCTGGCACAATCCAAGCATTCCTGCAGCCGGGGAAAAGGTCAACCACCTTCCAAGATTAAGGAGGTTCGTTTCAGGGCAGACTACACCCTTTTTAATTTCTTCAGTCCTTGCTTAGATTTTGAGGTTCAACTGAGGATGAGAACACGCATATCGTTGATAACAGCCTTTTGCAAAACCCTGCATTCCCTGCCTCCACCATTGACCTTCCGGTATGCACCTACCTGGAATCTTTTCAAGAACAAAGTGTTTTGAGAGCAAAAATTATTCACAAAAAAAAAATCTATATTTTTCTGCTGTAGGACCAATGTGTCAGCACAATTTAAGATGACTTCGACAAAGCTTAAACTCAGGCTAGTTCTAAACAAAAATTTTGTTCACCTTCTAGGATGAAAGAAACGCAGGACAATAGCAATGCTGGAAGATTAATTGAGAATTTAGTGATTTTTTTCCAAGTAATAAAATATGTAGCTGCCAGCATATTGCCTGATTTTGAGTGGTAAGTGATGCTTGACTTACTTATTAACAGTGTTGGCAGTTAGGGTGTTTGTACAGATGCACTGCAAGGGTACAGATGCGTGCCAAGCCGCTGGTGCCTCGCAACGTGATAGAGTCACGCTCTCAAGTGGGGTCATCAAGCAAGCAACGACTTGCACGAAGGGTGGCATCTGCTCACTCTACACCCAGCTTGTACCTACATTTCAAGCACCAAATGGAGCATTTCAAGCACCAATTGAGCTTTTCTAAAGCAAATACCAATAGAGACAAGCTGGTGCCTTGGGAGGCTTCCATGGGGAGATCATGTTTAGGAAGACCCTACCTGCAAGTCCTGCAGATTGAGTCTTACTTTGCTGGCCAAAATGTACCATGCTGAACTCAACCTTGCAGCTGGACTGGATATGAGACTGCCATAAGGCAGAGGACCTCAAGGAGTGGGTTCTGCAGTGCCTTTGATGGGACTGGTTCGCTGCTGGGCCTCTCCTTTGCTTTTGAGCATTTGGGAACCTGGTTGCATCTTCTTCTGCTGCAGGCCAATGTGCTGTGCAGGTGTCCACCCATGTAATCAGCTCATCCCAGGGCACCCCAGGGAGATGACGGGCAACTAGAGCCCAGCCATCCACTACGTCCAGGGCCAGGACCTCAAGAGAATTGTCAGCACATGGCAGCCAAACAACTCTCGACCCACCAGGTCCCTCTCTCCTCCTGGGCACAGTGTGTCTCTTCTCTTTCCCAGCCCACTGCAACAGCTGGACCTGCCCCCTAATGAAAGGGCACCCAGCACCCAGCTCCTCAGGTTTTCCAAACAACGGGTGCAAATCTTGCATTTTACCCTCCAGCCTCAACTGCTGCAAGCCCAAACCCAACAACAAAGTCAAAGAAAGTGAGACCTGTATCTTGTTGTCCTCATGGCAACTCTGTTTTCTTAAGAATTGTATGTTCGCAGGCAGACTTTTATGGGTAATCTGGGAATTATGGTTCTCATGACCTGAATGTTATGGCATAAGTGCATTCCTATTCCTCATCCAACCCCATCCATACTCTCACCGTTTTGTCAGTGAAGGGCTCGTCCACCAGCCATTACCCCGTTGTGCAAAGTCACCTTTCACATGAGTTGGGATTTAAGTTTTGCTATTCTTCAGGGTCTGACTATGTGCAGAGGGAGTTGGAGTCTTTTTTTTTTTTTTTTTTTTTTTTTTGATGGGAACTTCCTTTTGCTAAACACCACCCTTGGCATTGGACCTGCTGACACCTCATAGCTGGAGACAGATAAAAGGGGCAGCTGCCTTCCTTCTTCAGGCTGAGCAGCAAGTGGCAGAAGGAACCACTCGCATTGCAGACGCTTTGGGTCAAACACCAGCAAGCAACATGAACCAACAACCCGGTGAGTTTTTAATGATCAATGTGACTTAAAGACAATGCGTGTTAGATCTGCAGCTTGGCAGCGAGGATTGGTGCTCCAGCAGGCGTTTCAGGCTTTCCCATGGCACGGATGGGACCTTGAAGAAAAGTGTTTCTGTGTAACTGGAGAATAGCACATGCTGGGGATGGGCTTGCTCTAGATGTGCATGTTGTGGTTTTGTTGGACTGGTAAATCTGAAAAATACAGCCTGATTTTCATCGTTTTTCATGCCGGGGAATCCATAGCTTTCTCAGTGATATAACAGAAAGAGAAATGCAGCTTTTAGAAAAGTTGCTCTGTGTCAGGCTGAGAGGAATTTCTTTCTTTCAGGCTACTTAACCATGCAGGTTATTGTTTTTTAGTGATAGCTGATACCACTTGACAAATGCTTCAGAACAAATGAGAATGTTATTTCTTTGGCCCGTGGCCTTCTTCCCTCTGCTATTGCCAGAAGCTTTTGCAATTACCTGGAGAGGTGCTTCAGTCACCCGCCGATGCAGCCTCTGAGCCGCGATGGCTGGCGGTGCCCGTGGGGCCAGTCTGACCGCAGGCACCCGAACACCCTGGTGTGGCACAGCCGCTCTGCTCCGTGTTACTGCTTTTTAGTCCCCTACACACACTCAGAGCACTTGGTGCTGCAGTTAAGGGAGTGACGGACTGGATGTGACTCCAAGCTTCTGGAGCTGCTGTCAACCCTGGCTCCAACCTCTGGATCCATGGGCAGGATACAGAACAGCAGAGCTCATCTTGGAGGAATTGGCAAAATCCTTCCCCACGCAAAGCCCTCCAGCCCCCATGTTTGGGCTGGGTGCTTGCTGTGCCCATGGGGCTCTGGATGCCTCCCCAGAAAGGCAGCGAAATGTGGGGCCAGTGGGGAAGTGTAGGGAAAAGCTGCAGAGAGGATAACTCATGGAAATGGGGTGTCCATTGAAATGTGTCCACAATATCAGCTATGCCCCAAAGTATCACTGAAAAAATTTAAGGGGGGTCAAACTGAGTCCAGCCCCTAAGTTAGAAATGCAGGGTACCTTGGTCCACCTGCCTTTGGTCACAGCGTGGGATGCAGTGGGAGGCTGCATCTCATTTCCATGGCTCTTCATCTTCAGGGCCGTCTTCCAGTAGCTTTGCAGCCCAGCCCCAAAGTCAGAGAGCACATGAGGTTTTTCCGAGGAATCGATGAAGCTCCACTTCTATAAGGACATCCATTAATTCGAAGAAAAGCATGCTTCCCCTTCCTCTTTCTTCAGCCAGTTAAGCAACTCCAGTTGAAAATGTTGACATATCCACACGCTGTTGTGCAAATGGTCAGCTGCAGGTTGGCATCTGGCTCAGGTCATTTCAGCCCTGATGAAGGCAAGCCAACAAAAAACACTCAAAAACTGAATGAAAAAGGCTGCCTAACTAGGTGTATATTTATCAGACTTCTGATAACTGTTACGCAATTAATATAAATTTGTTTTCAAGAGTTACTGGCGCATTTCAGCTTCTTCAACTCTAGCACTGCCTCTTGTTCATGTTCAGATACCGTGCAAATCTGCAGAGACATTTTAGGAACTAATCCCTCTCCCATTAACCATTATACTTCAGCCATGGCTTTTTCTAAGGCACCTTAAGCCCTTTCTAATTTCCTGACTCTCCCATACCTTTGTCTGAATCAGTTGTGAGCCAAGAGGTCTTGCTACTCCCTGCTGTTTGCAGAGCACTTATCCCTTAGGGTTAATTGGCAGATGAGGATGAGTATAGACATGACACAGCTTAGACACCTCCATAGAGAGAGGGAGCTCACCAGCTTCTGGCATGTGCTACCTTTCGTGGTCGCCTCGGGGCACCCTGTGCTAGGGTGATGCACCCGGTGAGGAGCCTTGACAGGTCCCAAAACTGTGTCGAGTTCAAATGGCAGAAGCAGTGCTGCCCCCAAGTTTATCCTGCCCTCTGCTCTGCAGGCAGAGCTGCCTCCTTCCCAAACCTTCCTTTGTTTCTTGCTTTTTATGGGAAAGCCAAATTCTTGTTGAAAAAAATGAACAAAACTTTTGCAATAGTTCACAAGCACAGACTCCCATAGAGGGCTGATTAACTACTGCTGTGATATTATCGGATGAATGTCTGAGAGGAAGTATGTCGAATCAGCTCCTTCTCAGTCCCTTGGCTTCCCTGAGGCTTTTGGGACCCAGCAGTTCAGGGGACCTGAATTTCAGCTGTTCAATTCCATCTTGACTGCATGCATCACATTTGGAAAGGAGCAATTAAAGCTACCGTTAATTACTACTTGATAATTATTAGAGATGTGCTCAGTGCTAGCACAAGACCAGCCGTTGGCCAGAGGGAAATACAGGGAAATAAAATCCCAACAACAAGGACTAATTTCTAGGCCTGTATCATTCACAACTGCTGCTAAGATCAGAAGAGGTTACCGTCCACACATGGGCAGAAAACCAGGATTAGGGAGACATTCACGTCAGGGCTAAACCTGCAAAACTGCACTGAGGTGGTCAGTGGAGTAATATCTTTTGTGGGCACTTAACTACTCTATACTGTGTGTGTCTACATACACATGTGTAGTATATGTGTAGCCTTTTCTGCATGTACGCACATGTGCACACCCATACACGTTGCATACTGTCAAAGAAAGCAAGAGGAGAAAAGTGCATTTTCACAGGGAAGAAGTCCGAGATGGTTCCTGCGGGTGTCCACTTCACAGGTTCAAGAAAAACACTTGTGTTTTTATGTCAAGATGAATTTCACCTTGCGGTAGAGCAGCTCCTCCATGTCACAGGAGAGTGTTTTGGAGCTGCTACCTCTTTCGCATGGGCCCAGCACCATTTGGATACAAGGGTGACATAAAGCCCCAAGCCCTCTGGGTGCAGGACCCATGCACCCAGGCATTACTCTAACCATCTGCCAATATTTCAGATTAACAAACACAGAGGAATTTAAAATATCTGCTTGCTCTGTCTCTGTAGAGTTTAGGTGTTGATCATTTTCATTGCCATCAGCTTTCTCAAAGGCCATGGTATGGAGGATCATTTCTGGCCAGCGTGGCCTCCTGGATTGCAGTGTCAGGTGCTCAGTGCTCAGGACAGGAGGTCCTGCTGGTTGTTACACCACCTTGATGTAGTTCCCACAGACATTTCTGTTATCCACAAAGCTCCATTACAAAGATTAAAATTGTCCTTACTGCAGTTTCTCACTGAACCTTTTTCTTTGTCTCCCTCTCAGTCGACAGCTCTTTAGAGCCCCAGCTGATGGTCACTGGGGTTGACTTCCTCAAAGGCAAGAACACACGCCTGCATCACACCAATGCGTACGAAAACCAAAGCCTGGTGGCGAGACGCGGGCAGGGCATCGAGATGAAGCTGTTGTTCAACAAGGAGCTGAGTGCCAGCGACAAGCTGAAGCTGCAGCTCAGCATCGGTGAGGAAGTGGGTCACTCGGGCACTGGGCAAAGCAGGCAAGCCCCCATGTGATTCGGTTGTGCATGGTGGCACAAGGTAGCACCTTGCTGTCCGTCTACTCGCTCTGGCCATTAGACGCTGTGGCGCTGCCAGCTCATGTGGCTCACTTTTTTTTTTTGCTCCCAGGGGATAAGCCAATGAAGAACCAGGGGACCCTGATCTCCCTGAACCTGAGGTCTGGGAAGAGCTGCAACGGCTGGCGTGCCACCATTATCACGTCCTCCAACAAAGAGGTAGAGCCTATGGATGGACGTGCTGCTTCCATGTGGGTCAACAGTGGGGGGAAACAGTGTTGCCTCTGCTGGCACCCCGTGAGGAGCCTTGATGGGTCTGCTGGGAATTGCAGAACAAATTCTCATGTTTCCATCCTGGTTTCCTGCTAGCTTTCCATGATGAGCAGTGTCATGTTTGGTTCACTGCTCTGCCACCCCATACACAAGAGCTGCCCCATCCTTGACCCTTTCCCCTCTTCATGCAGCCCAGACGGCCATGGTTACTAGCATCAGTGCTTGTGCTGGCCTCACACAGGCTTGCTTGTGCTGTGACTGTTGCTATCGTGAAGGATCTGCCACCCTCTCCTCGTCTTCTCCCTAGTGCCTGGTGACTGTGACCAGTCCACCCAATGCCATCATTGGAAAATACAGCCTGAAGGTGGTGACGGGGTCGAACAGCTATAAGCCTGAAAATGATGCTGTCTACCTTTTGTTCAACCCCTGGTGTAAAGGTAAGGAGAGAGATCTGGTGATTGCAGATTATACTGTCACCAGAGACTGTGCTGAGGAGAACTTTTCCTCATATTGTTCTTCTCTTTGCTTGGTACAACTCTTTTTCTCCCTAATACACCTCAAGTGCATCATCATGGAGCTAGCTGTAAAATGGCAATAGCAACAAGCTCCAATTCTCTCTGTAGTCCACATAGTCCACTATGTATAAACCTTTATTCAAAATGAAGCATTTTCCTACTATAAAACATTACTGTAGAAACAAAAAGAGTAGTAGTCTTCTAGTTGATTCTTCCACCAGAGGAAGAGAAGTATGAGTGTTGATATGGCCATCAGCTGATGTAAATGTTACCAGCCACCAATTTCCACAGTTTTACTTGCCAAGCAAAGCTTCCTAGAGCATATGTGTGACAACCAGGTAAGTATCTTGTGGGTTTTTTTTGTTCCAGAGGATACTGTGTTCATGGCTGGCGATGCTGAAAGG
Source organism: Tinamus guttatus (assembly GCF_059628265.1). NCBI lineage: Eukaryota > Metazoa > Chordata > Aves > Tinamiformes > Tinamidae > Tinamus > Tinamus guttatus. The sequence goes on from NW_028288649.1 coordinate 2,631,861, forward strand.
AACGAGTACGTGCTCAACGACATGGGATACATCTACGTTGGATCAGCAGACCACATCCGCGGTAGACCTTGGAATTTTGGACAGGTAAAACTCGGCTACCTGTTCTACATTATTAATGTTATTCTCTGAGGCATCTAAGTGAATCACACTGATGAATGGCTTAAGTGGGAAGCCCAAAGCATTTGATGCTACCAGTTTTGCTGGGAAGATTCACCTGCTTGGAGTAATCCCTGTACTTAAGTGTTTCCCCTAGCCATGGCTCAAGAGTAGAGTTTAATGAAACATTTGTAACTATATCATGAGACCCTCTTGAAGGATATGGAAATTGGGAAGAGATCATTTGTGGCTAAAAGAGTTTTTTAAGGAATCCTTTCTTCTCTAATGCTACCAATTGTTGATTGCAGCAAAGCAATTGCTGCTGACGAACTACAAAGCTTTTGAGAGTGTTAACAATCAGAAAGTCTGATCCTCTACCTGTTGCATCCTTATCAGAAAAAAAAAAAGAGGAAAAGGCACTATTAGAGGTTGATATTCCCTAGTTACTTTCACTAACAGGTTGGTGCATTGACAGGTGCATGACATAACCTGTTCTCCCTTACCAAAAGGTCTCTCCTTTAGGATCCCTCCAGAGTCACTTCAACAGAGTGGAATGGGAAACTCACTTGGACTAGAGATAAGAGGTGGATGCTGGAGCAGATCATATGGCACCCACAGAAATCAGAGAGAAGCACAAACAGAGCAGCTGGCACTTTATCTAGACAGACTCAGAAAATGCTGGGGGGAGATAGAGATTGGCTTTTCAGCTTTCTTTTTTGGTTTTGATTTGTTTGGTTAGTTTGTCCATACTTTCAAGATAAAGTGAAGTCCAGCAAAGGTCCTCATGCTAACACCTTTCTAAACCCCAAACACCTCTTCCACAATGTGACAAAAAGGCATTGTACATTGGACTGCTCCTGTCCTAATATTTATTCTGCTATTAAGTAATGAGAGTTTGCACCGATAACGATATTCTCTCAAGCTTCGTGACCTAGGATGTTCAGCATCTCTATGAATGGGGCCTAAGGGAACTTTATCAGCAATTGTTAATGAGGAATCTTGTGCAGCCTTTATGTACCTTTTCTTTTTTTTTTTTTTTTCTTCCCTCAGGGTGTATTTTGTATGTGTGTCAATAGATTGGATAGCTTTGGGTCTCTCAAATTTTCATCAGTCCTGTGAGTAATCTGTGAGACTTCAGTGAGATGATGTAGGTAACTTAGCTGACACCTGACCCAACACTCTTTATCTCTGTATGTTACCTGTGTTTGCAGGCACATGACAAAGTGAGTCTTACATAGTTTCCCTCCAACATGGTCTGTCACCTAAGCCCTTGCTACAAGAAAACAGCCTTGGAGACAGTCCCAATGGCTGGAGAACTGGGTTCATTCAGCATCATAAAGCAAGTTTAGAAGTCAGGAGTAGTCAGTTTCACCAAGCACCTGAAGAGATGACGTAGAGATGGAACAAAGTCTATTTTACAGCAGTATGTAAGAATGTCTTCATTTTCTCTCCAAAACAGTTTGAGGACTTAGTCTTGGAATCCTGCATGTATCTACTGGACCAAAGCAAACTCAAGCCAAACGCTAGAAGGGATCCTGTGCTTGTGTCCAGAGCCATGTCTGCTTTGGTATGGCTCCCTTGTGGAAGGGCTTTGCCACTCCAGCTTTTCCTCTTCCTCCTTATTTGTTCTTCTCTCCCTGGGGCTTTGATCACCATTTTGGAATGAATTTTCAATAGATTCCTTTGGAAAACTGCAAGGGAAGAGCCAGAGGAAATTTTGGGCAGAGAGAAGGGATGAACAAAATAAAGCATCTCCCAAGCTCACAACACTGGGGGCTGCCCTCCTCCTGGCAGTTTGGAAATAAGGCAGTTGTTCTCTGCATCCTTTCTGGGGCCCTGGGGTTTAGGATGCAAAATGCAGCCTGTGCCACCGCTGCCCTGAGCCACTAGGCTCTCTCCCACCCTGAATCTCAGGGCAGCCTCAACGGGGAGTCGCAGGGCAGGAGGGCACATGGGGAAGAACAGGCTGGGAAGGGACCTTGAGGTTTAAGCCACATTCAGCCTAACCCTGAATTTGTCTCCTCTGTGTGTGTCCATGTGCCACAGGTCAATGCCAACGATGACAGAGGCGTCTTGATGGGGAACTGGTCAGGGATGTACGCCGGCGGGACCTCCCCTCTTGTGTGGGTCGGGAGTGTTGCAATTTTGCAGCAATACTACAAAACGAAGCAGTCCGTGCTTTATGGTCAGTGCTGGGTCTTCTCAGGAGTCCTCACTACAGGTAAACAGTGAACAACCTCCCTTGCAGTTATCCCAATTCCTGGGCAATTAAACCTAATTCCTGCACCCTTCCTGAGTGCCCTGGGGTGGCAGGGAAACTTCTGCATGCCCTTTGGGCATGAAGTTTTGATTATGGGCCTGGAGGATCTTTCATATGAGGAGAGGCTGAGAGATGTAGGGCTGTTCAGCCTGGAGGAAAGAAGGCTCAGGGGGATTTTATCCATGTCTGTGTGTATCTATCTGATGTGGGGGAAATAAAGATGATGGAGCCAGTCTTTCCTCAGCGATGCCCAGTGACAGGACAAGAGGCAACGAGTGTAAACCAAAACCTCAGACAGGTCCATATGATTGTTAAAAAAAAAAAAAAAAAAAAAAAAAAACCCTTTTTGTACTGTAGGGTAACAGAGCACTGGACCAGGTTGCCCACAGAGGCTGTGGAGATAGTCCTGCATATCCTAGATATCCTGGGAGCTACTCCAAAGCCCTGGGCAACCTGCTCAAGGTGACTCTGCTTGAGCGCAGAGGTTGGACGATCTGCAGAGGTGCCCCCAGCCTTGGCAGCTCTGTGAACCCATGTTTTGTCTGTTTCTCACAGTCATGCGCTGCTTGGGGATCCCATCCCGGAGCGTGAGTAACTTCGATTCGGCACACGACACAGAGGAAAACCTGAGAGTGGACATTTACTTGAATGAAAATAGAGAGCCACTGAGCAATCTGACATCGGACTCCATCTGGTAATTGCCAAAGGGGGCTAACACTTGCCAGCCTCCCTGCATCATATCATGTACATGATGTGTCCCAGCGCAAGCATGCTCTCCTTTGAGCGTTTCCCTATTGCTTGGGGCTTGCTGCCTGAAAGAGACAGAAGTCCTGGGGTTACCTGTAATCAAATCCCCACTAACCCATCCCTCTAGGAGGATAAAGCAGACGCGTATATGTTGGAGGTGCATTTCATGCTGCTGTGAGCCAATAATTGTTGTTTTGTTGTTTGTTTGTTCCTTTTCATGCTACCCTAAATGCACCCAGGAACTTCCATGTGTGGAATGATGTGTGGATGAAGCGTCCGGACTTGCCAGCTGGGTTTGACGGCTGGCAGGCCATCGATTCGACCCCTCAGGAGCAAAGTCAAGGTAGGAGATGCCTAGCAAGGCTCTTCTGTGACTCCTGGGGCAGGGAGCAATTTCATATGGAAATCAGGGTCCCTGATCAACAAAGTCCAGAGCTACCCCGTGCCTCGCTAAGCACTTGGGCATGAGGTGCAAGGAAAAGTGCAGCAGCACCATTAATCACTGCAGAGACTTTTGTCCAGTGCTCTAGACAACTCTATGGAGATGCCTGCAGCTTTCCTGCCTAATCACAATTTCTATAAAGCTTTCCCATGAAGGGCATGAGCCTGATCATTTCTATATGTAAGGAAGTTCTGCCAAAATTGACCACTACCCTCCCCGCAGAGATGGGGGGAGTCTAGAGGCAGGAAGGGGAACACAACTCTCAGTAGGCCAGATACTGCCAAGAGGTGCACCCAGGTGCCCAGGTTCAGTGGACTCCATCACACAGTTGTGACTTTCAAACCCTAAGATGATTATGAAGAGACAGAAAAGCAAATAAAGGCTCTCAGGAGACCTTTGCAGGATGCATCTTTGATGAAAACACAGTTGGTTCTGGGAAAAAAAAAAAAAAAAAAAGCTATTGTAGAAATTAGTTTTTCTGGAGTTCGTAACTGCATTGGAGGAGTGCTAACAGTCATCTACCACGGCAACAAGGTCCCACTTCTGGGGAGAGGGATTGGTAGGTGGAATAGTAGTTAGAGACTCTGCTTATCCTTGGAAAAGTGAATGATACTCAAGGTGCTTCCTAGGTGTTTACCAGTGCGGTCCGTCTCCGCTGAAGGCTGTCCTGGAAGGGCACGTGTATGTGAACTACGACAGCAAGTTTGTGTATGCGGAAGTGAATGCTGACAAAGTCTACTGGAAGGTGAATGTGGTGAATGGCCGGAATAAACACACCAAACTCGCTGTGGTTACCAACGCCGCCGGCAAGAACATCAGCACCAAAGCCGTGGGGCAGAACAAGCGTGAAGACATCACCATGCAGTACAAGTACCCTGAAGGTGACTGCCCCCTCCTATAAAGCAGTGACACAGAGGAGGGCTGTCTACATAGGTCATCCCGTAGCGTTATTCCCAGGAGGAGAGCGCAGGGGCAGCTGCAATGGCAAATGCCATTGTGCAGCCTGGGGGAGGCAGCTCTGCTCCTGGAGACCTCGGTGCCTGCAGTGACACCTACGGGCTGCTGTCCTGGGAGAGGTGTGAGCAAACCTGCAGGCAGTGAAAGAAATGGGCCGAGCAACAAGCCAAGAGTGGTCCAGCTCGCTGTTGTTTCAATTCTTTCCCTTTAGTCTTTCCAATCCTCAGATCACATTAGGAAAAAATAATCCTCTCTCCTCAGCTCTCCCTGCCTCAGACCCAGACATGATGGGCTGGAGAATCGGACCCTTCTCTGTGAGGAATGGGACATTCACAGGCTAGAAAGCTTAAGAGTGCCATGCTCTAAAAGTGTCTCCTCCAGGCAATTCCTCCAGACCTTCATCAGTCCAAAAAGCCACAGTTAGATCCGGTGGTAGTGTAAAGCTTCCTGAGTCTCCTGAGTCAGGAGGCAATTGGGGTGCCAAGATCCTCTCTGCACAGCAGCAGAAGGATAAATAAAATGAAGGTGACTCTGGGCGAGGACACTAAGATACAGCTGATTACCCAGGTTTTTTCTTCATCCAGGCTCACTAAAGGAAAGACTGTCTATGCAGACAGCTACCTCCTTCCTCTCAGGAAGCGGATCTGGGACACGCTATGCTTCAGCCATCGTTCCCAGGGCTAGGATGCGAGACGATGTGGGCCCTAGCCCTAGGGACCACGATGAGGAGCCCCCCAAGCCTGAGCTCGAGCTTGAGATAACCAGCAAAAGTCCTTTGTATCCTGGCAAGCCTATTGACCTGGACATCATAGTGAAGACCTTTGCTCCCAAGAGCCAGACCATCCATATTGCTGCCTCCTGCCAGCTGCAGTCCTATACAGGAAAAATTAAGGCCAATATTGGATGCATCAAGGAGACCATCAAGCTTGAAAGCAAATCTGGTAAGCACAGAGATCTCAGCTATATTCTGTAGATTATTCATTGTGACAGTTTGTGATTTTCCTAAAGGTGTAATGGCTCTGCTATAGGTCTGACCATGGCTCTGTATAGCAGAAAGACAAGAAATTGCCTGTGTGTTACTTACCTCTCTTGTGACGAGCACCTTTGAGAGCCTTAGTCATTGACTGGGATCCCCGTACTGTGGCAGGGATCAAAGCATTGGAACAGCCCCTGCCTCTGCTGCAATTTCAAAGAAATACATCTAGAAATACCTAGAAATACCTCTCTCTGAGTGGGCAGGCGTTAGCACTGTGCGGGTGAGGTGTGCCTGTGTGTCTTGCTTGCAGGTATCGCGCACAACACAGCCCTAGGAGCGTTGCATGAGTGTGATCGGTCAGATCCCTCTGACAGGGTTTAGACAGGCTGAAAATGTCAGCCTCTTCTTTCTTGGTCTTGCTGCTGTAATGTTGATGAGCTGGTTGCAGTTTTGATGACTCCTCTGTTATTTTTGCAAAATTAAATCCTTTGTCCAGAAAAAAAATCCAGCCTCTGAGCTGCTGTTGCAGCTGATGCTGAGAGCTGTTTCCTCTGAGCTACATTGGTTGCATTTCTGATCCCCAGCACTGCGACTGAAGTTCACTAAACAAGAGAATAGCAAGCGGTGGATAATGAGCAGCACTCACTCCTTCCGAGAATGAGTCACTTACGCAAAAAAAAAAAAAAAAAATCCATGCTGCTGGTGGTTTCTGAGTGTTTTCACACATGTGGCTGCCAAACTGCAGCAGGATAAGTTATGACCCGTTGGAGATTTGAAGCAAGGCGCAAGCAGTGAGTTGTAGAGCAGCACTCCCTGCCTCCACGCAGGGCCTTCCCCAGGGGGAGCGCGCTCGGCTGCGTGCACCCACGTGCTGAATGTGCACACGGATGTTCCTCAGCCATCTCAGGGGCAGCTGGGGACATGCTGAGCTGTGCTGCAGAGATGCTGCACACAAGGCAGAGCTGGTGTTTGGTGGGGAGATAGCACAGTCTCTACTGGCTCTTTGTGTGGTGGTGGCCCCTCATCACACGTCCCACCAGCACTGCAGACGTTTGCGGTCAGATCTGGCTTTGCCACCCTGTTCTTTGGTGGATGATAGAGCCACATTGTCACTTTTTTTTCCCCCTGCAGAAGGGAAGGTCCCTCTGAAAATAGCGGCTGACAAATACACGGGGATGCTGGCCTCAGTGGGAGATGAAGATGTCATCAAAGTCACTGTCATCGCCGAGATCGAGGGAACGGATAAAAAATTCGCCAAGGATATGTCGCTGACCTTCCAGTACCCCCCCATCACTGTCGAGGTGAGGCAGCATCCTCCAAGTCAAGGGTGGAAAGTCCTGTTATCTTTAATGCCAAGGTTTCCTACAAAGGTTCCAAAAGCAGAGTGCACACCCAGCTCAAAGCTTGCCAGAGCAGCCACATTATGTAGCACGAACGGCAGGGTTTTGAGGGACCACATCCTGGATGTGGGGCTCTCCCAGGCAAACAACCTGGTGTGTTCTGAGTTGGGGTTTTATTTGACCTATGTTAGGCTTAGAAGGGATCATAAAATAAAGACTTTGTTGTGTGTGGAATGGGCTGGAAGAGCAGGATGGGAGAGGACAGTTTATACAGGGCCTGTCTTTGGCTTCAGACCACATTGCAAAAGGGAAAAAAAAGAGGTTGAGAAACCAGAATAGAGCAATAGAAACAGCAAGAGGGGCAGAGCACGGTGTGCAGGCAGAGAAGGGCCAGATGCTCACAGATGTGCTGGTGGTGGCACGTGTCTGTGTGCGATTATGCAGGGACCATGGGAAGGGACTCCCAGGGTCACCCAGACCAGTCTCCTCCATCTGAGTGCCCCAAACCTGGGTTCAGAGCAAAACAGCAGCAGGTCCAGCACTGATGGCCTCCATCAGCAGTCCGAGCCCGGCGTTCATGCCCTTTCCCCCTTCACTTGTCAGATGCCAGAGACGGCGAAAGTGGACGAGGAGTTCTCCTGCGCCTTCGTCTTCAAGAACACGCTGAGCGTGGCCCTGCAAGACTGCAAGCTGTGTGTGGAGGGCCTGGGCATGTTTAAGCTGACCACGTTTGATCAAGGGTAAGGCAAAGTTTTGAGTAATCCCAGGCCCATTATTAAATCAGTACGTACCTTGTGAGCTTGGCAGAGCTGTACTTTTCTAATTCCTCCTAAAGGAGCAGAGAGGGGACCAGGAGGAAAATGTCCCTTTGAATGTAGTATTTGGGCTTGTGGCCCACTCGGACACAGGTCACACCTTTGGTGCGCTCAGAAAATGTGAGGGTTTTCCCAGCACTGTTCCCACAGCCAACATGAACGTGACTGCTCCTTTCAGACCAAAATTCAGTGTTTCAGCAGCATGGGGCAGGAGTGGGAGCTCTGTCCTCAGAGAGTGCTGGGACCATCAGCCAGACCCAGCGGGGCTGACAGGACTGGGGAGACATCAGCACCAAACAGATCTGATGCCTATTTCTCCAAGTGAAATGATTAGAAAGCATTGAAATGATTAAGTGAAATGATTAAAATAATTAAGTGAAATGATTAGAAACTCATGCTGAGGCTCTGATTTTTCTTTTCTTCTCTTTAGGGACATTGAGCCTGGTAAGATCATTAAGTCCAGAATAATCTGCACTCCAAAGAGAGCAGGAGAGAAGAAAATAGTAGCCACGCTGGCCTCAATCCAGGTCAAGGGGATATCTGTGGAGAAAACCATCACCATCACCGAGTAGGATCAGTGCCTTGGAGGGCTGTAGATGGTGACTTGCTAGATGCATAACACAGCTGTATGCCAATGACATGTTCTGCCTTCTTGATTGCTGGATAGTAGTTACCAAAAGGAAAAAAAAATCCTATCAAGCAAAAGGAATTAAAGTGACTTAAATGGCAGCTGCTTTGATTGCAGTTAACGATGATTTAATAAAGGTTGTTAAAATCAGCGGCGTGATCCCGTTGCATGGCATCCTCATCCCCCGGGGCTGGGCAGGGGGACGGCCACACACCAGGGTTGCTTGTCCTTGTGGGGCGGTCCCAGCTGTGCGCAGGTTTGGCTGGTGACACTTGGGTGGCATTTCAGGGCTGGCAGTGCCGTGGTGCTGCCGGGAGCGGGAGGTCACCCCGGGGCCTGGCCAGGCTGTGCTGCGACTGTGGCTGAGCCCTTTTATATCTTTAAACAGCAAAATGAGCAAAGCTGGAATGGTTTTCCAAAACACCAACTTTTTTACATCTTCCTTCTCACCCCATTTTTTGGGGAGAGCCCTTGGGGGTGTTTAGAAGAGGTAACATCTTCAACACCATTACCAAAGCTTTCCTGGAAAATTGAAAAATATACATCATTTCTATCTCCTCCCTACCCCCTTGATGGCTGCAAGATGACATGCATGAACCCAGCTAGTGCATTTCTGGAGTACTTCCAGGAAGAGCTACACAGGGCACCAGCACCAGGGGAGAGCAAATTCCTCCAGAGAGATAGGGCAAGCTTTAGTATGAACAAAATCCCTTTAATGCCTTGATTGGCACCAATTACTTGAAAGTAATGTCATGGAAGTTTATAGAGAAGAAAAAAAGTCACCAGAAGCACAGTGCTGTGCTTCTGTTCCCGGGTTACATGAGCCAACGGGTGGCCTGGAGCAAGAGGTGACTTTCTCCCCTTATGCCGTGAATTATTTGGGGACGTTCCTGCCAATGTGGTCCCGAACAACTTGGATTTCTGCAGTTCCTGTCCCTCTCAGTTAGTCACAAGTCTGCAAAGCATCAACTTAGCATCCAACAAAATGATTCAGGAGGTCCTGCCTCACGAGCACCAAGGGTTGGCTCAACACAGGCAGGGTGGAGGGAACCACTGCAGGAATTACTTTCCTTTGGCATCTCCATTTTTTCCAGGCCTCCACCATAAATTTATTAAAAAGAATCACTGAGCTACATGGGAGGAGACTGTGTCACATCCTGGAGTGCCAGTTAGGATAGCCAAAAGCACACAAAAAGAAGCAAACAAAAACCACAAAGCAGTTTGATGTTGGCTATGCACTGCTTTCACCCAGCTCAGGTTGCCCACATCCACCATCCCATGCAAGTCCAGCATGGGTGTTTCCAACAGAGAAACGGGGGGCACCTATCCCTCACGCAATGTCATCTCTCCTTTCAAACATCACCTGCCATCGCAAGGCTGGTCCATCCACAAAGTGTCTCACCCCATTGCCCAGTTCCCAGCGAGGAGAAGGGGCCAGACAAGGTCCTCCCACAGCCCTCCTGCGTCCGGCTCTTGCTCTGCTTATCCTCCCATGGCACAGCAACCCCCGGAGCATGGACACCCTCCCTCCATGCCGCGCGGGCCCATGGGCCGTACGGATAGCGACTGCCCAGAGCGGAGATGGAGCACACGGTTCTTGGGGGTGGAAGGATTAATTTTTTTAATAAGTACAGTTGCAACTGAAGGCATAAAATGAGTTACAAGTAGCAAAATATATATATATATATTTGTAAGAGATGTAAATTCTTTTCTTGCATAGAAAGGCTGCTTTAGAAGACACCGGATATAAAGCACAGGAGTACTTTGCACATCTCCACCTTCAACAACTCATACCGAAGCAGCAAGTTGATCTCAAGCATGTTTCAAGTGGATCACATGTCTGGAAAGCTTCGCAATTCCTTCATGGGAAGCACAACACAGTGGGGCAGAGCGTTACCCCAAGGTATCCCACACTCACAGCACACCATGGTCACCCGTCCCTTACAAGCCAGACGTGACACGAGCCTATCACCAGGCCCTGGCCTCTTTGGGAACCCACAGCTCTGTGGACAACATGAAAATTCATAGCAGCAATCAAGTAATCTGGTCCGAAGACTAAGGCACCATTTAACAAGGGGCAACAAGCACATGGACGGAAGGAGAGAAAAGTGGTGAGTTTGGTTTCGGCTTTGCAAGTCATGTTTGGTCTCAAGCTACCAGCCAGTAATTATGAAAAGAGGTTTATGCTCAACCTAGGGATAAAACAAGTTTTTTGCATCTCAGGAAGACTGCTGCAGTTTTGGACTTTTCACCACGCTACACTGAGACGAGTGGAGCAGGAGAGAGCCTGTTGCTACCCCACTGCGGGTGAGGAGGAGAGGACAACCGAGGGACACCCCAGAGCAGTTTGCCAGGCCTGAGAAGTCCCTGAGCTGGGGTGGCCCAGCTGGGCGAGGGGGACACCAGCACAGGGGGCTGCCCTTGGGTCCCGCAGCTCTGTGCACGGTACGGGGACGTGGTCCTCGTCTGTCTCCTGTTGTGACTGTAATTTCTCCAAGGAGTGGAGAACCCATTTCTTCACAGAAATGAAAATCACAACCTACAGGTTCAGATGAGGAAAAAAGAGAGAGAGAGAGAGAGAGATCCTTTTGCTCTGAAGACGTTGACTTGCTTCCTGACAGAAGCTTTTTGAAACAGGTTTCTGGCCAACCCCAGATAAATCTTTTCCCTCTCTTGTCACTGCAAAGAAAGATAATGAGAGGCTGTTTTCCAATTTGGGGCATTTTTTCCTGCTCTTGGGCCGTCAGTCAGGTTAGAAAACTAGAGAGTGCTCTAGGGGAAAGAGACTGGGGAAGACGGGGGAAGACTCGTACCGGATCCTGTAACCCCTTTTGCCTGCATAATGGAGGCAGAGAACTTAGCTGGCTGTGGAGGCTGAACCACAAACCAGAACGAGGAAACATCAGCTAAAAGGGGAGTTTTAGCTTTCTAGGACTGCACGAAGTCCCTCAGCGGCTGCTCTTGTCCTGCTACGGAGCAAATGCATCCGAGCCCTCATGTCCCAGTGACACAAGAGGACTCCTCAGCTCCCGCCACGTACAGAGTGGTTTTTTCTTTAACTAAAACCTCTGTACAAATACGCAGTTCCTGCAGACTTTTTTTGCCTGTTTTTCATTTAAAAAGCAGGACATTTTCTAGCCAAGTCACTGGACTCAGTTTATCAACAGCCCCCAGTCCCTTGACTGGAAAAGGATTGCAGTGCCAGAGGACAAGCCCCGTCCCTCAGTGAGCTATGTGAATGTCACACCACTAATACATATTAAAATGCTGTTTTGGAAAATATATATATACAAATTCCATTTGGTATTGCTTCAATAATAACAACAATAATAATAATAAAAAAGCTAAAGCTAGATCTTTCCCTGTTCCACCCCTTCTTCCCTTAAATCGTTTATTTTATTTCCCATAGGAAACAATCAACTTTGTCCTGTTTCCAGGTTGGGGCTGGACAAAATCAAACACAGCCTGTGGTGGCAACCAGTAATATGTGATTTCTTAGATCCTGCAAATTTTCCTGAAAAGTAAGTTAAGGTGGAAGACAATATGAAAATGGAAGGAAGGAAAAGGGAGGAAGGAAGGGAGGACTAAGTCAAAACTACAGCAACATCTGGAACATGCAGAGCCTCGGCAGCGTTTTGAAGGCAGCAGGTAGTGTCATCTTTTTACACAGTGATTACCACGATCTGCAGCAATCCCCATCTTCCCTGGGCAATGCACGAGCTCTCTGTCACATTTAATCCTCATAAACAAGGAGCTACTCCGAAGAGTTATGGCACTGGTAAAGGCAATCACTGCTCATCATGAGTTGCTTGCAAAATGAGCCTAAGGAAAACCTGAATCATGTCAAGTACTACTAAGATAAGCAAAAAAAAAAAGGTCCCACGCAGCCCCAGGTGCATGGGTTAAGCTATCCGCAGGGATATTTCGGAGCCTAAACAAGGGAATCGCACCTAGGCTCAGCTCATTCTCACTTCTGCTCACGTCTGAACTCGCCCAGTTCTCGTAACCCACGGACAGCATCCATAAGAAGAGCTAAGAAAAGGCCTTTTTTTCAAAAACCCATAAGAACTGGGCTAATCTGGCCATCTCTTTCAGTCCTCCAAAAGGTTACAGGAACAAAAGAGAAATAGGGCCTCTGCGATTGCACATTTCTGGCAGCTGCAACCAACCTATCAACAATTATGGACTTTCCTTAAAGGCCACAACAGAAAAGCTTGATAAAGCAACTGAAAAGGAGCTTATGAATCACGTCATCCATAAAGCTTTCACTGGAGATTTGCATTGCTTCTGCTAGTGTTGTACCCAGCTTCTGGATAAATATTCGTGATTTTTTTTTCCCTCACCAAAAGTCAATTTTAAAATCCCCTAAATCTTCACCACAAAGTTATTAAAAAAAAACCTGAAAGCGTCTCTTGAAGTCTTGGAAGATGCCTTGCTTATTCACGTAACACTTGGACTGCGACGTCTTGAGCTAGAAATTGCTCAATTTCTTCTTGGGTCATAATCGCGGACGCAGGGGCTGCTGCTGCTTCAGGTGAGGGCGGGTTTTTACAGTCCAGGTTCGAAAAAGGACTGAACCAACCCAAGGAGAAAGCACCACCGAAGGCCACCTTCATTCCTTCCCAGCCGCTGATCCTTTCCCAAGTCGGCTTCTGATTTTTAAGACGCTCAATACCCTGCAAGAAGAGAAGAGTTTGGGGTTGTTTCACACTTAAAGCAGGTGTTTGTGCAGCATGGACTGAAGCTGAAAACTCAAACCAGGACTCAACATTTTCTCTTGGCCTTGGTCAGTCAATATTCTGATGCATTCTCTTTCTAAGAGCATCCCCTTACTAAAACATTTTCACTTTACTTCAAATATCAGGTCCCTTGAGTTTTGGCAGTGACTTTTCCTGGTAGTCTCTTCCACATAGAAATATGGCACTAAGAACATTTTTAAGGTTACTGGTACCTGAAATAGACAGTTTTTTTACATGCATCTTTGACATCACATAGGAGAGGAGCCAGATCTAGGGCTGAGCATTATACATTCACAGTAATGCAAATGATAAAGTAGAAACTGTTCCTAACAAAGCAGGGACATTGGATCAAAGTTTTGAGACACTTGAGAAAAGGAAAAACAAGCACGTTCCATTAAAATCATTTAAAACAGCAGTTTTATAACAGCAGGATGAAAAATTACACTTCTTGTTATGTTTTAAATCTGCAGATTTTCTCTAATTACCCACAAGTAATTTGCAAACTTTGCAGGGAAAAATGAATACATGTAGTGTAGGGTGCATTAGCAGGGAAGGTAGGGGTTAAATAGCTAATGTAGAATAAGCTGAGTCTTAGAGCACAAGGACCCATGATAACTGGCAGAGTCCGGATGTCTTGCTCATGGCAGGGGCAGAACCCTTGATAGATGGCAGGGTCAGGATGCCCTGCTCATGGCAAGGTCTGGACCCTTGATAGGTGGCGGGGTTAGGGTGCCCTGCCCTCAATCAGGATGATAGGGGGGCTGCTTATCCAGATGTTTTAATTCAGCAAAATAGATAACATTAACAAGAATGCAAAACAGGAAAACGGGAGGGGGAACACTCTTGGGTAAGAACGGTATAAAAGAGGGACGCTCGAAGTGGTCGAGGTCCGTGGTGTGACCCCTGCGTGGGAAAGCCCGGACCCCAGCTAGCTGGTAATACTTATTATCTTTCTTCTATTAATAAAAGACAATATATCTATGGTGGTTGTCTCTCTCTCCCTGTCAATTCGGATACCGGACCTAACATTTGGGGGCTCGTCCGGGATCCGAATGCAGGGGAGGAGAAAGAGATAGAGAAAGATAATAAGTCAAGGGAGGCCTCAGGGGGTGAGAGTGAGCCGACAGAAATCCAGGTGGACGCACCGAAGGATAGTCGGCTGGAGTCTGAGGGAGACGTCCCTCAGACTCCCACGAGAAGGAAGGGTGGTTGGTTAGGTTGTTTGGGAACACCGTATCTCCTTAACGAAAGGAGACCGGTGTGGGAAGGGAGAATTCTGTTAATAATCGCCCTTACTGGTTTACTGGCAGTTGTATTAACTTTGGTTTTAAGCGACGAGCTTGATACAATGGGACAAGGGAAATCCACCCCTTTGTCATTTATGTTAAATCATTTTGGATATGTTAAACGTCGGGCACATAATTTGTCTGTAGAAGTGTATAAAAACCGATGGGAGGCATTTTGTAAAAGTGAGTGGCCAAGTTTTGATGTAGGCTGGCCGAGAGAGGGAAGTTTTGATTTAGAATTAATAAGGAGAGTAAAAGAGGTAATAATGAGACCTGGGTCAGAAGGACACCCAGATCAATTTCCATATATAATCACATGGGAGGATTTGGTTCTGTATCCACCCCCATGGCTGAAACCTCTTTTGGGGGAGGATAGAAAAGACGGAAAAGTTGATATTTACGTAGTGAGAAAGGAAGGGAAAAAAGCAGTACTACCAGATTCGACCTTATATCCAGAAATATTAGACGAAGAAAGTAGGCATAACCCCCTCCCTTACGTACCTCTGCCCGAGGCACAAAGGGAGGCGAGTAGTAGTGATCAAAGAAGGGAGAGAAGGGAAGATAGGGGTCCCGCATATAGGACACGATCTCATCAAAGAGAAGATGAAGAAGGAATATCAAGTACCACCCATGCCTTCCCAGTTAGAACGATTGGAACAACTGGGCCACAGGGACAGCGTACGTATCAATACTGGCCATTCTCTTCTAGCGATTTGTATAATTGGAAAAGTCAAAACCCCTCCTTTTCCGAGAAACCGGGGGCGTTAATTGATTTATTAGAATCCATCTTGTTTACGCACAACCCTACCTGGGATGACTGTCAGCAGCTTTTAAAAGTGCTGTTTACGACCGAAGAGCGTGAAAGGATCCTGACCGAGGCGCGAAAGTTGGTGCCGGGAGAGGACGGGAGACCCACCGGGCAGCAGAACCTTATCGATGAAGGATTCCCATTGGTAAGACCACCGTGGGATTTTGAACAACCTGAAGGTAGGGAGCGTCTCCGAACATACCGACAAACGCTGATGGCTGGGTTGCGGGCGGCGGCGCGTAAACCTACTAACTTAGCAAAAGTAAATGCTGTTAGGCAGGAAGCCGAGGAAAGCCCTGCCGCTTTCTTAGAGAGAATATTAGAGGCGTTTAGACAATTCACTCCTTTAGATCCTATGAAGGAGGAGAATCGGGCAGCTGTCATCTTGGCATTTGTAAATCAAGCTGCCCCGGATATAAGAAGGAAATTACAAAAGATTGAGAGGTTGGGGGAGCAAACATTACAGGATCTTTTAAAGGTAGCAGAGAAAGTGTACAACAACAGGGAGACTCCAGAAGAAAAACAGGAGAGAATAAGAAGGGAGGATTGGAAACACCAGAGGGAAATGGCTAGAAGATTTTTTGAAGCAGGAGAAAAATCAGAGAGGCAAAGAAGGGGACCGCCACCCCCCAGAGGAACAGGGGTACGGTTAGGAAAGGATCAATGTGCAATTTGCAAAAAGAAAGGACACTGGAAAAATGAGTGTCCAGAAAAAGGAGAAAGGAGGCCACCTAGAGTACTGGTGGCAAAAGAAGATAGTGACTGAAGGGGCCGGGACTCGGAACCCTTCCCCGAGTCTTGGGTAGAATTAGAAATGGAAGGGAAACGTGTAAAATTTCTGGTAGACACAGGGGCTGAATACTCAGTAATAAATAAAGCAGCGGGGAAACTATCGACAAGGAAAGCTCGAGTACGAGGGGTAAATGGGAGTAAGGTATATCGGTGGACATCAGAAAGGAAGGTAGATGTAGCTAATAGACAAATCACGCATTCATTTTTGTATATACCGGAGAGTCCGGTACCCTTAATGGGCCGGGATCTCCTAACTAAATTGGGGGTAAGGATATATTTCGAGGACGATGGGGTAAAGATCAATGACCGGGAAGGACAACCGATACAGGTCCTGACTGTTAGATTAGAGGACGAATATAGACTGTATGAAGAGAGGAAGGAAGAAATTGGACCAGAAACTCAAAAATGGATGAGGGAACTCCCAGAAGTATGGGCAGATAATTCGGGGGTAGGAGAGGTTAAAGGGAAAACTCCTCTGGTCGTGGAATTAAAACCAGGAGCTCACCCGATTAGGGTTAAACAGTACCCAATGACCCCTGAAGCTCGACAAGGGATAGCAAAGCACATTAAAAGGTTACTGGAAGCTGGCATTCTGCGTAAATGCAAATCTCCTTGGAATACTCCTCTACTGCCAGTAAAGAAGCCCGGAGGAGATTTCAGGCCAGTTCAAGATCTGAGAGAAGTTAATAAAAAGAGTGGAGGATGTGCATCCTACAGTCCCGAATCCATACACTCTGTTAAGTACGATGCCACCAGATATGGGATGGTATACAGTTTTAGACTTAAAGGATGCCTTCTTTACCATCCCCCTGACAAAACAGAGCCAGGAAATGTTTGCTTTTGAATGGGAAGATCCCGAGAGTGGATATAAGGGTCAGTTAACTTGGACCCGATTACCACAAGGGTTCAAAAATTCACCGACTTTGTTTAATGAAATACTGCAGGAAGATTTGAGTGAATTCAGGAGACAGAATCCTAGTGTGAAATTGCTTCAGTATGTGGATGATCTGCTGCTAGCAGCAAGAACGAAAGAGGAGTGCGAGGAAGGTACGAGGAAGTTGTTGCAAGAATTGAATAAACTAGGCTACCGAGTAAGTGCTAAGAAAGCTCAGCTATGTAGTCCTGAAGTAACATATCTGGGATATAAGATACGAGATGGTAGGAGATGGCTAACTGATGCCATGAAAGAGACTGTTCTTCGGATTCAGGAGCCCAGATCTCCAAGGGAGGTTCGAGAATTCTTGGGGACAGTAGGATACTGCCGTTTGTGGATACCTGGATTTGCAGAGAAAGCGAAACCTCTGTATGAGGCGAGTCGAGAGAAACCAGACTGGCAGTGGACAGAAGCTATGAGAAAATCTTTTGAGGAACTGAGATTAGCCCTGCTAGAGGCCCCTGCACTTGCACTCCCGGACCCAGCCAAGGATTTCCATTTATATGTGAGCGAAAGAGCGGGAATTGCTAAGGGAGTGCTAACTCAAAAACAAGGACCTTGGAAAAGGATAGTGGCGTACTTATCAAAGAAATTAGACCCAGTCGCCGCAGGGTGGCCCTCGTGCCTTAAAATCATTGCAGCCGTGGCAATGATGGTTAAGGACGCAGACAAACTCACGTTTGGGCAAAAACTGTATGTAACAGCTCCCCATTACGTAGAGGCATTACTCAAACAACCGCCTGAAAGATGGATAACAAATGCTAGGCTGACTCATTACCAAGCCTTACTTTTAAACCCAGAAAGGATTATGTATACGTCCCCAACGACTTTAAATCCAGCCACTCTCCTACCTAACCCAGAATATGAAACACCTGTGCATAATTGTCAGGAGGTGTTAGCTGAAACTGCGACGGTGCGGGAAGATTTAAAGGATGAGCCGCTGCAAGGGGGAAAAGTGTGGTTTACAGATGGAAGTAGCTTGGTCGAGCAAGGAAAAAGAAGGGCGGGAGCTGCAGTGGTAAATCAGAACGGAGAAATAGTTTGGAGCCAGCGTTTACCAGATGGCACTTCGGCTCAGAGAGCGGAACTGATAGCCTTGGCTAAGGCACTAGAAATGGCAGAAGGAGAGCGAGTGACGATTTATACAGATAGTCGCTACGCATATGGGACAGTGCATATACACGGAGCAATATACAGAGAAAGGGGATTTCTTACCTCCGCAGGAAAAGAAATCCGAAACAAAGAAGAGGTTTTGCACTTGCTGTCAGCTTTGCAGAAACCAAAAGCAGTGGCAATTGTGCATACCTTAGGACATCAGAAGAAAACCGATACGATAAGTAGAGGGAATGCAGCTGCAGATAGTGCAGCCCGGCGAGCTGCGTTAGAAGGACAAATACAAAGGGTACTAGCCCTGACTCACAACACTTTAAGAGAAGAAGAGGAAATTGGAGAGGATGAATACACCCCAGAGGAGAGGGAGTGGATTCAAAAGGTCGCAGAAAAGCAAAGTGCAGGAGAAGGACATTACGATACAGAAGGAAGAATGTTAATTCCTAAGCGGTTGGGACAGAAGATGGTGCAACAGTTACACAGTACCACACACTTGGGGGAAAGAAAAATGGGACTGTTAATAGAAAAGTTCGGGTTGAGATTCCAAGATCAGAGGAAAATATTAAGAGGGATAATAGAGGGATGTCAAGCATGCCAGGAAATGAAACCATCGAGGGTCAGGAAGGTACATGAAGGTATAAGGGAAAGGGGTGGTGAGCCTGGAAGGCATTGGGAAGTAGACTTTACAGAAATAAAACCAGGTAAATACGGATATAGATATCTGTTGGTATTAGTAGACACCTTTTCAGGGTGGGTGGAGGCCTTTCCCACTAAGCAAGAAACAGCCCAGGTGGTAGCGAAAAAACTTTTGGAAGAAATAATCCCCAGATATGGGATACCGGTGAGCATCGGGTCTGATAATGGACCAGCTTTTGTGGCAAGGGTTACACAGGAATTAGCCCGAGCACTGGGAACCAACTGGAAATTGCATTGTGCCTATAATCCTCAAAGTTCGGGTCAGGTGGAAAGGATGAACAGAACCCTAAAGGAAACCCTTGCTAAGCTAGTAAAAGAGACTGAAGAGAACTGGGTAACAATGCTACCTTTTGCCCTATACCGGGTTCGGATAACTCCATATGTACTAGACTTTACACCATTTGAAATAATGTTTGGGACCCTACCCCCAGTATATCCGTTAGAGATAAGGAAGGGAATAACTAAAAACTCAGGAATGAGGAAAGAGATGCAGATCTTAAAAGAAATACAAGATGAGTTATTCCCATTACTACAAAACTGGTATAAAAGAAATCAGAAGGGGTCAGAAATGGATATCGAACCTGGAGATTGGGTGTGGGTAAAAAGGCATAACCCAAAAACATTAGAAAGCAGATGGAAGGGACCTTATGTAGTAATTTTAGTAACACCCACTGCCGTTAAGGTCGATGGAATAGGACATTGGATTCACCATTCCCACGTCCGGAAGCTAAACAAAGAAGAGCGGAAGAAAGCAGAGGAGTGGGAGGTCCGAAGGAATAGTAACAATCCTCTGAAATTGAAATTAATTAGGAAAAATGTACAGTAACACAATTTGGGTAATTATGGTCCTGCTAATTATGATTCTGAGGTGTTCTAATGGGATATACAACATAGAAGAGAGAAGTAATATGTGGGTGACTTGGGCAAATAACACAGGGAATCAGGAATTCTGCCTGTCCCTCACCACCGCTAGTAATCCATTCAGAACCTGCTTGTTTGGGAAGCCGGGATTTGATGACAACAGTTTTAAAAAGGTATCTACGGGAAACTGCTCAGGGGTAGTAAGTGCCTCGGAATGTGCCGTAAGGCTAATTAAGGGATTAAATATCTCATTGCCTTGGGACCCCCAAGAGCTCAATTTGATGGGGGCACAAGCAATTGGAAATAGTTCCAATAATTGGACCCAAACGTGTTTTATGTTTGGGGACAAGTTTTTTGGAGAAAAGGGAGGAGTGAGACTCCTGGCACAATGGAACATTATAATTAAAGGAGGCCCTAGGCCCCAATGGTGGAATGCTTCGGGTTGGACTGATGTATCTCCCGACCCAATATTCGACTGGCGTAAGACCATAGGAGGAGATGGAACCTTCGGTCCCATATATGCAAACGGGACATTCTGTGGGATAAATGGGACAGTCGATGGGTTACAAGAACGGTACCCTGCGGGATTACCCTTAGGAGCATATGGGGGGGATCCATCAGGACAGGTACATAATAGGACAGATTTACTATGGAATAATGATACCGCTAAGGCCTTGCCAGATGGAGTGTTTCTAATTTGTGGGGATAGAGCATGGCAGGGAATACCTAAGAATGCCTATGGGGGACCGTGTTATTTAGGGCAACTGGCAATGATAGCCCCGTCTAAAGCTAAGTTGTTAACTATGAAGCAGGAACAAAGAAGGCAAAAGCGTTCCCTTGGTTTAACACCGGAATGTGATGATAATGTACAATTAATATCTGTAACCGCGCGGGTCGCCTTAGCTATCTTTGTGCCAGGAGCTGCAGCAGGAAATGCATTAAGGGAGCTTTCGAAGTTAGCCTGTTGGAGTGAGAAGCAAGCAAATGCGACAACCGAGGTATTGGAACAACTCCTGCTCGATCAGAACAGCCTGCGACACGCACTACTACAGGACAGAGCGGCTATAGACTTCTTGCTCCTCGCCCATGGACAGGGATGTGAGGAGTTTGAAGGACTATGTTGTTTTAACCTGTCGGACCATAGCCAATCGATTCAACAACAATTGCGCTGGCTCAAGGAACACACTCAGAAGATAACACAGGAAGAAGGACTGATGGACGGATGGCTAGAGTCATTGTTTGGAGGGTTACCTGGGTGGATATCAGGACTGATAAAAGAAGGATTACGCGTATTTGTAATTTTGTTATTACTGTTACTGTGTATCTGTATAATGTGGAAATGTGTAATGGGGGTAATGGAAAAAGCTACAAATCGAGTTAATTCTATGCACATAATGTTCATGCGACAAACTCAGAAAGATCGAGAAAGGATTCTCTGATATTAGCAAAAGAAAAAGGGGGGAATGTAGGGTGCATTAGCAGGGAAGGTAGGGGTTAAATAGCTAATGTAGAATAAGCTGAGTCTTAGAGCACAAGGACCCATGATAACTGGCAGAGTCCGGATGTCTTGCTCATGGCAGGGGCAGAACCCTTGATAGATGGCAGGGTCAGGATGCCCTGCTCATGGCAAGGTCTGGACCCTTGATAGGTGGCGGGGTTAGGGTGCCCTGCCCTCAATCAGGATGATAGGGGGGCTGCTTATCCAGATGTTTTAATTCAGCAAAATAGATAACATTAACAAGAATGCAAAACAGGAAAACGGGAGGGGGAACACTCTTGGGTAAGAACGGTATAAAAGAGGGACGCTCGAAGTGGTCGAGGTCCGTGGTGTGACCCCTGCGTGGGAAAGCCCGGACCCCAGCTAGCTGGTAATACTTATTATCTTTCTTCTATTAATAAAAGACAATATATCTATGGTGGTTGTCTCTCTCTCCCTGTCAATTCGGATACCGGACCTAACAGTAGTAACTCAGCAGCACCCCAAACACGGTCGCAGTAGGTCTTATAAATAACACATTTTAATATAACAGCAGTTCGGTTTTGCAATAATACTGAGTGAACATAAGCAGGCCCAGGAGGAAAAAAACCATCATAAACAGCGAAATTAAATGCAAAGCTTTTGCAAACTTAATTCACGTCACATTTCTGCTGCTGACTCCAGAGAAACACAGCGGCGAATCCGGAGAATGAGAAATTACACAGGATCAAAATTCAAGTCTTCCAGGTTGGCAATTCGGAGGAAAATCCAGCCTCTGAGGCGCAGTGTTCACCCTGCAATGCCCAGCGCAGAGTGCGGTGCTCTGGCACTTGTGCCAAGCTTGCAAGCGCCCAGTTTTGACCAAGTCAATACATTCCAGGGAAAATTCCAAGGAAAACTCCTTGTGCTGTGCCCAGCAGTGCCCGCAGCCACAGCCCTGGGCAGGTGGCAGCAGGCGGGTGCCGTGGCCACTTACAGCACAGGAGCAAGGCGGGCTCAGCTGTTCTTTAACAAAAACTGGAAAATATCCCGTATGTTTGAAGGAAACCACCCCCTGGCTGCAGTATTTATTGTGTGTGGGAGGAAAATCAAGCGGCACAGGGCAAGAAGAGAAGCACATCAAGTTTTTAAACTCCTGTCAGGCAGCACGAGCTTGAAACCTTCCCTCATTCTCACGCGTAACCCAACCCAGCCGATATCACCACCTAGACTAGGAACAAGAATCCTTAATGTTTCTGGGAAGCAAACCCAAAACCGATACCGCTCGTCTCCATCTCAACAGCAACCTGCTAATGGAGGCGATAAGCGAGGTCAGTGCGAGGCTGCACTCCTGTAGATCAGTGGACAGGTACCCAACCTGGACAGGTCAAACTTCCTCTCTCCTCATCTCAGCTCATCGACCCTTTCAGGGTCAAAACAAGCTGAAAATTTTCTTACAATTTTCTTACAATTCTTCTACAATTTTCTTAAAAATTGTATCCTGTGCCAATTTAGTCTACTTGCCCCACAGGGGAGAGGGAGGAAGGAGGAAGAGGGAGGAAGAGCAACTCCCTGTTTTACCTGAGCATTACCTAAATAATCCTAGAGTTGACTTGCCCTGTTTCCTATGCTCTTTTCCTCAGCCCTGGGCACTGCCAGAGGAGGATGGGACAGCCTGGCCCAGGGGGGCCAATCGGTCACACAGCTCTCGTGTGTTAAGAGATAGGTGAGGTTCCCCGAAGGGGTTTGACACTTCAACCCAAAAGCAAAGAGCAAACACAGCAAGCAGCATTGTAACAATGTGTGAATTAAGGCTAAGGCACAGCAAATATTACTATTCAAAACCATGATTAAGGCAGACTTGGACAGGAGACCTCCAGGCCTCACAAAACATAAGGCCTAGAAGGTCTAGATGTTCCTTAAATTCATACCTGGTTAAGTTCTCCAAAAAGACCAAAGCCATGACCGTGATGTAGGAACTGCTGCTTTGACGCAGAATTTCTCACAACCTTTCCCAAGTTGTTTCAACACCAAATGGTCAGTTGATCACCTTAACCTCACTCTGAAGCTTGTCTAGCTTCAACTGCCACATCTGCCTGCCTTAACGAGTGGGCAAAGCTGGTCGAACGCCAGGGGTGGTGCTTGTGACCAAGCTTGTCCCTCCGCCTCCCTCGGCCACGCTAAAAAAAGACAAGCACCTGAAATGAGGTAATGCTGTTCAAAAGACAAAACAAAACAACTCACCCTTTTCTTTAGGAAAATCAGCTATTTTTTGCACCAAATTGCACCACCAGATTGGTTGGTGCAAGTAAGATGGAGAACCCCAGGGAACCAAGACACACAAAGGCATACAAATGACAGACAACAATTGTTATTTTTACAAGCTGTGATAACATCATTTAAAACCAAAACAGCTTGGTTGAACGTATCAATATTATATAGCATTGCTTAGCAAGTTGAATTTGTTAGAAACAAGAAAAATTCAGTAACAACACTTTTTTTTTCCAGTAATGATCTGAACACCAGAACAAGGCAACACACCTTCGTCCAGAAC
Source organism: Tinamus guttatus (assembly GCF_059628265.1). NCBI lineage: Eukaryota > Metazoa > Chordata > Aves > Tinamiformes > Tinamidae > Tinamus > Tinamus guttatus. The sequence goes on from NW_028288649.1 coordinate 2,655,358, forward strand.
ATACAGGCAATAAGAGTTAACTAAATAAAGCACAACTGGAATGTGCATCAGTGGAATTTGCAATCAAAGGCATTTTTAAAGCTATGAAATATATGGCGAGGTCTGCTTGCTTGCTTCTTGCTTTGAGTAAAGCAAAAATAAAAGTGATTTGATTTTGTGTCATGACTGCTTGAGGGCCAGATGCTCCACTAGTTCTAGCTACCACCTGCACACGCCCTTCCAGCTAAACTCATAGTGTCCAAAGATCCAACCCTTAGCTGTGAAACTGGTACCATTATCTGCAGAAAACCATATCATACATGTATTAAAACCAGAGCTACATATTTATTTACCATAGCTTATCACTATCAGCAGACCACAAAACCAAAACTTTTCCTTAACTTTTCCTCATCAGGAAAGAAAAAATGTGTATGCAAAAGCCGTATTTCCTTCGCAGCATCTTCCAGTGAGACACAAGTGCAGACACGGTGGCTCTCTACGTGCAGTCGTACAGCACAGAAGCGACAACACATCCCTGCAGACCTAATCCCGAGCGAGCAGGAGACCGGGGGCTGTTCGATTTACACAGCTGAGGCAGGTATCGGCAGCCACGTCCATGCAGGGCAGTAACACTGCTCATTAACAGAGCTGTACATCACCGATTAACTCATTTTTAACCTTAAAAGTTGAGCGCTAAAGATAGTCAACCTTCATATGCTTCTACCAGCTTGCGTATAAGAGTGAAAGCTCAGAGCATCACTACAGATTTTACCAAAGTGAAGAAAGAAAATAAGAGCAAACCGTTCTTTTTTTTTTTTTTTTTTTGGAAAAGTTTTATTGCATTTGTTTTCCATATGGAAGCATTGACAGATTGAAAAGATGCAGCATTCACATTACTTCCAAAGTGAGACGTCCAACAATTTCTCCTTCCCTGATTTCCCTCCCTTTCCCCATGGCTTTGAATAAGTCTAAACAGATCATTTTCCAAAAATACCACTCTACCTGAAACCAAGGAAAGACAAGATTCCTTGGGGCTCGTGGACACTGTGGATTTTACACCTTTCCTTTGTCTACAATCTTTTTGCAAGCCCACGAGAGTCATGATGCAAAAATATAACAAAATTCCTGCCTGAGCACAAGGTTGTAATCAAGAATGGTTTATAACTTCACCAGTTTTTGGCATGCCTTCGGTCCCTCCCGCCTTCAGCAGCACACACTGCATTACCTACACAGTTTATGACAGCATGCATGCTCCGTGCCATCCGAATTTCCCAATTTAGATACTTACATGTGTGTGTACCTGTCACATAACACATGTATGCATAAATAAAAGATTTACAAATCTCTACGCCAGGGCAATGCTAAGAATACACTCACCCTGATACACCTACATACCCATCAATATTAGTTTTTATTTCATTCCGTCTGCCTCTGGGCATTCATATCAGTTTTTTTACATTAACAATTTTTGATCAGGCATTGCTCTAACAACTCGTTTACCAAGACAAACACACACAAACAGATATTCCTGCTATCCTAAACACCTGAAAATTAGATTTCTTTTTTGTTTGTTTGTTTTCCTGCAAGTGTAAGGCATTTAAAACCCAGAAGGTCGTCTAAATCTGCCACAGTTACTCTAGGAGGGCAACAATTTTCTGCACACAAGGGAGGGAACAGACAAAAAAAATGCCAGAAACATGAAATCAGTTCTATGGCTGGAAAGAAAAAGGCCAGGTTGGGATGAAAGGGTGGAAAAAGTGGTGTTGGCAACATTTGTTTTTAATACTTTAACTGTAAGCGATCACCAGGTCAACTGGCTCTCTTGCTGTGTCGCGCTCGTCTTGCACTTTTTGGTAAGTGAAGTGTCTACTTCCCAGTTCGAGTTCGTTTACAAAGGAGCAACGGGCTCCTTCAGGGAGTCCAAAGGTGTCTGTGTAGGACTTGGCACTCATTTGTCTTCCACAGAGCTCCTCGCAGTCAGGAGACAGCACGAGAATCGACTCGGAAGAGGTGGGTCACAGCAGAGAAAGAGGATCCCCTTCACATTAGTTATGCCATACAGAGAGCGGATAGAAACAAAGGCCAGTAAAGTTAACATGATTAAAAAAAAAGAAAAAGAAGGAAAAAAAAAGAAAAAAGAAAGAAAGAAAGAAAGAAAAGAAAGAAAAAAAAAGAGAAGAAAGCAAAAGAAGCAGCAGCAGTTTCAGCCAGAGATATAGAATTATCTAAAGTTGTGGAATACAGGGCTTTTTTTTTTCTGCAATTATCAGCCATTTCTCATAGACATAAAAAAAGTTTGTTCTGCTTTTTGTTTTAAACATTCATGGAAAAATTATAACAGTAGTGCTGTAATATATTTCTAGTTTAGTGGAAATGCTGGTCAAGAAATCCTCAGACCACATACTGATACGGGTCTGCTTTTCCTTGGTCTGGTGTTGCGAATGGGCTAAGCCATGCTATAGAGAACGGATGGCCAAATACTGCTTTCATGTTCATCCATTTTGTTTTTTTAGCCCATCTTCTCTCTTCCTTTTTCAACTGTTCTATTCCCTGAAAACAGAAATATCACATTTTCAGTCAAATAGTTAATTTTTGTAGTTCTGGATTTGGGGAAATGTCTACTCTCAGCTACCCCTTATCCAAAGAATGCAGTAAGAAAACAAAAATCTATCTCCTTTTTCTCTTCAATGTTTTATGATAAAATAAAAATATTAAGGATATCAAATATTCCCCGGAAATAAAACTGCTCTCATTTTGTTCAAGCCTGGAAATTTCTTTTCCAACTTTTAAAGACCTGCCCTCCAATTACCCCATCCATTAAAAAAAAAAAGCCCATCAACTAAAACCAAACACAAAGAATGTGTTTTGATGGCTGAAAGAATTATGTGCTGACCAGATGGAAAGGTTTTAGAGGAAATCATTACAAGCTTGCAGACAAAAAAACCCCAAGATAATCTCTATAATGCTCCCAGATTCACCAAGCAAGTTCAGGAAGTGCCCATGGTTCAGTGTGGCTGAGTCTACCTGGTGCCTCTTCATGTTTCCTTAAAATCACTGCCAAAACATGCATGGGCTGACAGCAGGGAGAAGGGGGTTAAATATGTTCACTGATTTAAGAGAAATCGTTGGCATGGTTTAGTAAAGGTTAGAGAACAAAAACAAGCCACCAAGCAAATCAGCCAAAACATTCACTCACTTCAAACAAATAGACCATAAAAAAAAATGTATTGTACCTAAAACCCATCAAGTCAATTGGGTTTTCCAGGAAAGCTACACTTAGCTGCCACAGGAGCAATATTAACCAGTGCAGTCACTGGAGAGCACTGCTCTTTACCAAGTATCAGCAGCAGACAGGCACTTCTGCTCTTTAACTTAGGATCTTTCTGAAGGCAAGCCTTTCCTGACCTGCATCTCTCTCCTGTGCTACACATCAACACACTGTAATTTATCCATGTCTCAAGTTCCCGATTCTCAGAGCTCTGCAGAAACAACAGGGACAGCTGCAAGAGATGCTTGGTAACATCATCTCTGGGGGTGACAGCTGAACACTGGGGGTTGTGGGTCTCCTCCAGGAGAAAGGGACCATCTCTGTGGGACAGCATACACAGAATGGTGAGGTCTCCCACAGCTGGAAGAGGGAGGTGAGCAATGGCAAGGCATAGCCCTCTCTCTGAACAGGAGCTAAAACAGAAGAGATCACAGCAGGAGGACTTTCATCCCGGAATATTCCTCCACACAGAATGCTTTGTTGCATCCCAGACATAGCTAGCCCAATGCTAGCTAAAAATCAAAAGTAAGAGATGTCATGGACAACACAGAAATGTCCAACGAGCAAAATCCCTACCTTTTAGTATTAAAAAATAAAACAGATTGAATACCGTCATACAGACACATGCAGGGTGGGGCTATATTTCATTTTAATTCCAGGTTGTGACATAGGTGACAACCTACAAACCCACAGAGGACTCTTTCAGGTACCTCGCTGTAGGAAGCAGGTTCACAATATATTTGCCAAGCTCTCAAACACTGAAAGATTCAGATATGACTTCACAGATAGCATTGTTGACTTATGTGATAACAAATAAACTCAAGCTTGGCAGGATCGTGTTGTTTTGTATTACACAGTACTTCTTCTCAGGAATCTCCCCAACAGAAAAAAAAAATAATTGGGGATCTTCCTCCAGACTCAGAAGAGTTGCACAGTGTGATCACCACTCTCTTGCAGAAGCCCAGCATTAAAGCAAGTACTGTGAAAAATCTGAGGAGCGATGGGCTCTTACATACCATGGCACCAGTTCTAGCTCTCTTATGGCAACAAGGATACACATTCCAGCTTCAGCTGCCCATGCACAAACAAGTGAAGAGGAAGGAAAACTCATGGAGGAGGAAGGAGGCAAGAAGAGTTGCCACTCTTTTAAGGCAATTGCTCCCTTCAACCTCTCCAGTTAACTGCAGTCTCTTGGGGCGAGCTACCACAGATGTCTGAGCGTGCTTGGTGAAGGCCAGCAGTATTTTCACAGGTATGAAAACATCACCAGGAGTCACAGGCTCCATCTTTGCAAAAGTGGGCAATTTCAGTGATGTATGAAGTACTTCAGCATTAAGTAACCTCTATTAAGTAACCTCTATAAGTAACCTCTGCTTTTCAATTGGAGATAACGTGGGTTTGCAGCAGAATGTAGCCACCAAGTTACCATGCACCTAGATATTTTTTTCCCCACCTGGCAAGACTTCTTGAATTGTTTAACAAGTGACTAAAGTTGGACATTTCCCAGGCTTAGGGGGAAAAAACAATCCCTCCTCCACCTCACTGGACCCTCCCACTCGGCTGCCTAACTCATAAAGCTGCAAACACCGATGCCAGGGCATCTGCAGCAGAACTGAAAATGACACCAGCCTGACAGCATTCCAGAAAAGGAAAAATCTCCAATCCACAGGGACAAATGCTCTATACAGAGTAACCCCTTGACCAATGCTACCTTACCAAAGTTACTGCCAACACAGCATCCCAGCCTACAAATACAAATGTGCCCACTGTAAGCTAAACTGTGCTTACTCAGTTTGTTGGAGCATTTTCTTCCCCAAAGGACACACATCCACAACCCCCCTTAACAGTGAGCTCGAGGCCTGTAACATTTCACTGTTTCTACAATTGGCCAGAGAGACAGGGTGAAGAGGAGTGTGAGACACCCACCGTTTCATCAGTGCAGATGGAGTGTACTTGGGTCCCAAACATTACCGACGTGAAGATGAGGAATAGGAGAGCCTCAAAACACAAGAGGATAAGAAGAATCACTGTAGTTGGCGGTGAGAAGGAGCTGCATTCTGTGAAGAAAAAGCAGTGGAGTTGGAAAGGGAAAGATCGGATAATGCAGCAGCTGCAAAACATCTGCAAGCTTTCCCTACTCAAATTGTAAAAATAAACTACAACGGGGACCATTCTCGAAAAGGTATAGGGGAAGTTTTGACAGTCTTGAAGATAGGCAACATGAAAAGATCGCTCCTGCAAGTGCGATATTTACCATAGTGAAAAAGTCCATCAGAAATCAAGCTGGTGGTCAGAAAGGAAGAAGATTGCTTCTGCACCATTATAAAAATAGAGCTTGCTTTCTTTTATAGCTCCTCTAAGTCATAACCCAAATAAGTGTAAACTAAGCCAAATTCTTGTGTTTTTTTTTTCCCCTCATACTCTACCTATAATGCAAACTCATGGCAACCTCCAGTGAAAGCTGAAAATGTCTGTTTGTCCTTTAAAGGGCAAGTAGAAAAAGGAAGATGGAAGAAAATACTGAGTTGGTTCATCAGAATTTTTCCAGACTTCTCTGAAATCAATAGGTATCACTTAAAATACTTCCCCTCTGTGAGAAACGTTAACCTTTAACAGGCATGCAATAACCAGGGGCCAACACCACCAGTACAGATCCAAAGCAGAAGCAAGGCCACATCCATCTCTGTTCTGCCACCTTAACCTGGGGCCAGTGGGAAAGTGCTTCAACCACACGGACCAGGCTCCAAAAAAGGGGCAGAGGAAACATCCTCCGTTGACATATCCCTTCCACAAGGCCTTGGCCATTACAGTCTAATCAGTGTCATTTGGCACCTGACAAATTTCTGCAGAACAACCTTGCCAAAAGTCCAGTGCAAATGGGTATATGCATGCATCTTCTGTGGCATTATTTACCCAAACTTGTCATTATGGCAAGCTGAATGACAGAATTAAATTCCAATAAAAATTAAGCTCTTCCAAAAAAATCTGCAAGTGGCACACAGAGCCCTGCACGCACGTCCTTCAACAGCTAGCTGTCTGACTCAACATTACCTAGATGGTTTCCTGTGTCGTATGTCCTTCAAAAACAAACAAACAAAGAGAGAACAACTTTGTGAGAATGTACTTGGTGGACACTGCAGAGCACCGTCCGGTAGGGTTTTTTTGTTTGGTTTGGTTTTTGTTTTTTTATAAATGGAGAGGAATTGTTTGTTCTTGTGAGGGTGGATTTTTGGATCTAAGCTAACGTGCTTTCCTGGCAGTCTTGCAAGAATGATTCACGTTACCCTTTTAATAAGGGCATACAGGTTCTTCTTATCTTGCTTTGACATTCAGGAAATCAGTGCAGTATTTGTATAAACAGTAGATTACTGCACAAATACTCTCTAGGAGTCTTTACGTCCCAGATTCTACCTTGGCAGCCTCACGCTTCAGTTTAAACAAGACTTCTCTCTTCAGGACAGAGACACTAGCAGGTCAGACAGAATTATTAAATTCCAGGACTGATTTTTAAAGTAGAGCTAGCACGACAGAGCCCTGAGAACATCCCTCTGAAACCAGCATTAAAAGGGGTTGCCTTAGAAGCAAAGTTCATTCTAAGATCTGCTTCATAAGCTAATCTGATATTTGGAAGAGATCCCTTGTTCGTACTCACTTGTCCAGTCTTCTTCAAAGCAATACAAGAAGTGAAATCCCACCATGATTAGAGCATGCAGGGAAATCAGTGCTATATACATCTGAAAAACAAAGGATGCAAAGAATGGCTAGCAGGCAAAGCTTAAAATCGAAATGCTAAATCTTAAAGCATTTTAAAATAAAGCAGTCATAAAGTCTTAAGATTGTATTTATTTTTTTACTCTTATTAAAAAATATTTATTATTTTATTGCATATATATGCATACATGCACATACACACACACATATATACTTACACCCCCAGAAAATAAAGCACCCTGGAGCTGGAAAATGCCCAAACTACCCCCACACACACATCACACTCTGGCATTCCTAGCACCTTCAGTGCCATTTTACAAGGGCAGAGGAGAGAGACTGCTTTATCCCAAGGCAGTGGGACCCAGAGCGCAGCCTCCTGCACCCCTTCCAGCAGCGCCTTCCTGGTGTCCTGCAGCTCTGTGGCATTCCTGCCGGGCACAGCACAACTGTTCCCAGCCAGGGAACAGCAACACGCAGCCCAGATACTGTGTTGGAGCTCCACTCCCGGCCCCACTGCCTGTGCCCAGTGAAACAACAGCTCACCAGTTCTAATCACAACGAGCACTTCATTTGATTTCCAGAGCAAGTGAAAAATATGATTTTATTTTTAAATAAATCTTTCTTCTGAGGCAGGCACTGACATGGAAAATTCCTGTCAAAATTCAACAGTCTGTACTTATTTTTTTAAATTATGCCTTAGCTTTGTAAAGCTTTACATTATGTATAGTGCTACATGTACTGTCTACAATTTACCCCAAACTAACAGGAAGCACCCCCTGAACCTACAGATTGCAACGAAAGAGCCAGTAGATGCTGGAAACAGCAGAGATTGTGTTAGCAGAGAGATCCCTGGGAAAGCAGGAAAAGCAAGAAGGCAGGAAACTATTTTGTTCCTCCTTGAGAGCTCAGCCTGCAGCTATATGTGCACCTCTCCAGGTCTTAGGAAGAGTAAGCAAAACCAGAACTAGAAATCTTAACTTTGTTTCTCTCTAAACAGGTATTAGCTTTAACAGAAAAAAAAAAAAAAAAAAAAACCCTTCTGATAGGATTGAAGCACCCATGTCACTCTGTGAAGACTGAAAGGACCCCTGCTCAGAGGATAAGCAATGACATTCATTTTGTTCTGAAACCCAGAACAAACGCATTAGGAGTAAGACTTTCCACCTACCCAAAGTTTTCCCCCTTGTTTTTAACTTGGTAATGGAAACATTCTTCTCTGAACCTACAAATTTCCCCAAAGATTTATTAATAAAACAGCACATCACTGAATCTCAGCCTTGCAGAGTTCATTCTACTCCTGCTGGATATCTGCACTTGGCTTTGATGATACACATTTCAGCCATTCCATAAATATGCAGTATTGGAATTTGTGCTGCCATTTTCTTACTCACTCTGCCACAGATAAGGTATAAAAAGTCAAACACCTCCCCGATATTTCAGTATGTAAATAAACTATTGGCAAGTAGGAGGTGGATAATCCTTGCCAAAAGAAAGGATGGAGACTTCCTTCCTACTCCTGCTCACCAAAGCAGCAGCTACAGCTCTTATTTTAAAGCCCCTGTCATATGCATTCATGCAACTATAGCATTTAAGAACCCTGGATATGGGCCAGGGCCCTGCTGGACGTGACACATCACAAAACAGAACAAAAGCATCGCCCATGCCTCCAAGAGCCCAATGCAATAAAAACCTTATTGCATTATGAAAGAACATGGTAAATCAACTGGTAGCACAAACCTCACAAAACCCAGGCAAATACTTTTTGTGAGACCTTTTTCCTTTTCTGTGTGCTGCGTTCCCTAGCGAGGGACACAGAAGCGTCCAGCAATTCCCTATGAAGTTTGATGTAACAGGAAAGAAGAGGCAGCCTGGAGGGCCCCTTTGCAAGCCGTGTCCAGCATTGCCTTGCTGCCCACGGGACAACTGCAACCGCCACTTGCAAAATACTTACTGTAAACAGTACAAAGTACTTCTGGTTATTCTCTCCTACACAGTTATTGACCCACGGGCAGTGATGGTCCATTTTCCGAATACATCTCTTGCAAACACTGAAAGAACACACATCTTTATAGCACATTTCATTCCAGAATACAGCAGGAGTTCACATGTGTTTTGGGAACACAGTGAAATGAAAGGAAAGAATCAGGGATGCAATTTGAACCTAGATAAATCCGCTGGTCACTACATGAATATTTCTGGTTTGCTCACTTGACTGCTTCTGTTCACAATGAACCACATTACAGCAAATCACTGTTGTAAATAAATAAATAAATAAATGCCAAGCAAAACACATTAGCACAATATTTTCATCAGTGGTTATGCCAAAGTGTAATTTGAAGAATACATTCAAGCAGATGTAATATGTATGTTTTAGCCCAGGTTTAACCTACTCACTCTGTGAGAATGTCCACACATTAAAAAAATTAACAAGTCAAAAATTTAAAAATGGTAATGGATAAATTTTACAGTTGCTAATAAATAAATCTTAACTTGCTGCTAATGCTAACTGGTAGCAGGTGCTCTCCAAAAAGAAATATAAAGCATTAGAAAAGGTTCTTGACATAAAGGTGAGGCACTTACTAGCATAAGCCAGCAGTGGGAGTCAGTCAGGAAGACAGTTCCACAAGATACAGTCAAGGTAAAATTAGATGTTAAAGCACTTCACAAAACCCGACTAACAAAATAAAAATGCAAATCCCTGCCAGCGTGCAGACTTTGCAGGAGTCAAGCAATTAAGAGATTACTACTTTGTCTAAACACCACACTCTCGGTTGTTCTGCTTCAACTCACATCATAAAAGAAGCCTTTTTCTCTGTTGCATTCTCATTTGATGGGGGAGGAAAGGCAGTCTCCTGATACCGCATTGCACAAACAAGTACAGAAATCAAATATGAAACCAAAAAACCACAAACCCCCCAAAAAAGACCAAAAAGAAGCAGTCGTTGCAGAACAATATTGGCTATATGGAAACAGAAAGCACTGAGGGCTCTAATTTTGTGGGGGCATTTTTGACCTTAAGGGAAATAAATAGCAACACCCAAACACTAAAGACAGACCAGGAATACTCTCAAACAAAAATCTAAGCGTGGTCCTGCGAGTACGTATGAATAAATAATAGAAAACCTTTCTCAGAACTGCCTTGCATTCAATGCACATTGTGCGAGGGGAGGCTCCCCAGGGATATATGCCATGCCTGAAAAACAACACGAGCTGGGATAGCCCCGGACCTGAAGGAAAGGCTGCCCAGACAGGCCCAGCTCCTGGGCACATGGCTGGATCCAGAGCCACTTCTCTTGAGGGGGGCACAGGCATTAGCTGGCATAGCAAAAATTATCTGCCTGATAATGCCATTGGACAAACAGCAACTATTGCTAAAAAAAGCTAAAAGCTAGAGGAAGAGCAAGTACTCAAGTGACCATCTAACTGCTCCTATCCCCCTGAGAGGCAACGTAAAGCAGCCAAGCCAAGGCCACCTCTGTGAAGGCAGCTAAGGCAGAGTGGAGATTTTTCATTCTGTGTACTTTTGCCAGAAGTGGTTCGAGGCAGACAGTAAAACTAGCTGCTGGAGAGGAAAGGAAACTGAGAGTGGGAGGCAGTAGGGATTGCCCATGTAACACCCCCTGTTCTTTCCCAAACCTGGAAGGAGTGATTTGCTGGGCACAGGGGACTTGCTTAGTAACATATGAATGAAAAAGCCTCCCTGAGGTGCACAGTTAGCAAGACCTGTATGGAAAGGCTCCATGGGCACAGCTTGTATCACCAAAGACCAGCACCGAAAAAAAAGACCCACACAGAAAAAACAATAGAAGATTCTCAGCAGCATCAGTGCTCAGTTTTCCAAATCTTAATGTCTATAAAACTATCTTGAAGCAAATAGAGAGGTTCAGGGAGAGGAAGGTTTGTGTTTAGCCAAGGAGTCCTTTTCATTTACCTATACCGCGAGTAATCGGCAAGGCAGCATTTTAGCTGCAAAGTTTCATTCATAATTGAAGAAGTGTCGGAGGGGGTTTTACAGTAGCATTAATAAGTGATGGGCACGATCGCATTGCTCCTGCTGACTAACCAAGTCCTGCTTTTGAGTAAAAGAAACAAACAAAAAACCACCATTGGCAAACTGAAGCTCCAGAGAGACATTTGAAAAATGCAGACAGCAGAAGTTTGTTCAGCTCAGTCCCATGTACTCCCCTTCCCACAAGATCCCTGAGTGAACCAGCAGCAATGATACAAGCTCTCTCGGTGTGCATTGGGTTTTGAGTAGATAAAAAAGAGATGCCACTGCAAACTCTTTAGCTACTTACTAGGAAGAAGGTTCTCTTACTTTAAAGGCATAAAAGAATTTTAGAAAGCAGAGTTTTTTGTTTTAGTGTGTGTGCGTGTGTGTGTGTGTTTTATGCACACTGCCTTTAGGGCTAAAAAGCTCAGTAACTCGCCACTAAGGTTGATCCTACCAGGAAAGGAAAGGACATTCTGATCTGCCACAAGGCACATGGTTACGTTACTTAATGAGAACATGAAATGAGAACTTTTTTTTAAAAAAGTGCACCTATTACTGGAACTTCAGTTTAGAATTTAAATATCACTTCTAAATAGCATTACTCTAAATAGCATCTGCGATTACACAAATGGGTCCTTGAGTAAGGAGTAAAAACAAAATTAGAAAGGACTCTTGCCCTTTGAGAGAGATCCCATTTTATGGATTTCTGTGCATTCTGATATCTAATGTCTCCTTTTCAAGTTGTGGCTGCATGATGAAACCTGCTAAGACAAATTACGGAATGCCAATCAAAGTATCTTTTACTTTGAAAAAAAGAAAAAAAAAACACAAAACAAAGTCACAAAAGTATTGTTCCGGTCACCTCAAATGCATTTGGCACTATCATTAACAGAATTTGCATGCTGAACTCTAAATTTAACCACTGTAGTCTCAGACCCCAATAACACACTAAATCAAGGCCCACTGACTAATCCCTGAGCTCGAGTGGGATGGGAAAACACTTTACCTGCAGTGATGTGCTCTGTCTGGTTTAATGCTACAGCATTTGGGGCACTTGTAAACCACCTGTCCTGGCTTTAGCTGCAAGCTCTCAATGAACTCCTTCGTGGCGTTACCTTTGGGCACAGCACCCTGCAGAGAAAAACAAACCAGGAGGTGAATCTGGGGACACAAGCAGTGCCAAGAACTAAAGAGCTAACTCAAAACTAGGAGAGGGGAGGGGGAAGACAGAGACAAAAACTTCCTGGAGCTCTGTTGACATTAGGGCGGGAAGATCCAGCAAATAAATTAAAATGAGGTGTTAATATATGGAATCAGGCAATAAAAACCTAATTTTCCACTCCTTTAATCAAAAGCAGTAATTAATTCTCACTTAAGGAATCAGTCTATTGTAATCCTATGGTAAAATTACCTTAAGAAACCTTATCCCTTTCTTGACATCTATCAACAAGTTTATCATCTCAGTGCTTCTTATCACAAACTGGAGACCACAAATGTTTAATTCCAGGAGAAGTAGCAACTTTTGAAGCACCACTGCGTGCATTAAGAGTAGCTGATAAACATCTCATGTATTTATAGCCATGCTTCCATCTGTGTATTTGTTATTTAAATGAAGGTTTAATGTTCAAACAGCACATACTTTCCAAGGATTTCCCCTCTCCCAAAGAAAGACTAGGAAAATATTCTTAACCAAAATAAGACTCGAAAAATACTCTTAACTATGTAATGTACAGTTTAAAATATGCATCTTTAAGTGTGCAATATACTTTTGCTACAGGACCATGAGCTTTCAAATGGTACCTAATCTACAGTTTCCAGCCTTTCTAGAGCCACAATTAACTCACAATAAATAAATAAATAAATTTTAAAATGCAGTCATGAAACACACTCTATGAAGTCACTGCTGCTATACAGGCACAAATGCATCTACACAGAGGCAGGCCTTAGCACCAAAATAAACAGAGATGTAGCATTACAGCCATATTTCTGAAGGAACCTTCTCCTCTTGACAAACCTATACAATCCCAAGAGCAACAAAAGAACTGAACGTTAAACTAACATTTCAGAAATCTCCTGAGCGGTCTTTGTTTTTTGTTTTTGTTTTTTTTTCCCCCCGTAAGAACTTACCAATAGGCCTGAAAAACCCAAACCCGATTTCCAGAAATGCTACAACTCCTCTCCAATTGTTGCTCTCTCCCTTCAGCACACTGGGATGCTCGAGACCTTAGGGACTCATTTAGCAAGGACACACAGGAAGCTAATTCTGCACAGCCTGGCATAGGCTATCAGCTTCTGAAGGACTCAGGTTTTCATTTATCTGTAATAAGAACCCTGCTTCTGTTGGCATCAGCAGTGCTTTCTTTGACATTCTGATCCTAGATGCAGCCCTGGCTCTCCACGTACCAGCATCCTTTTCATCACAGGCTCACGGTGCCTACATTGCTGCATCCCATCCTGCTGCTTGTCTTTCCCTCCTCCATTTTGTCAGCTGATTTCTTTATTAAAAAAAATACATATATACCCACAAAGAATAGAACAAAATCCTACTGGCCGTCTCCATCCACACACATAAAAACCACTACACAACTTGTAACTAAAGTATCTTTTTCCCCCCTTTTACTCTGATTTGTCATTATATCTGTTTCTCCTACACCATGCTTGCCCAGGCAGCTCTTGAATATAGCTTCTGTTCCATGAGTTATAGCTAAATCTGCAAAATAATTCTGGAGACCCAAAGGTCTTGAAGCCACAAAACATATAATAATTAACATTAACAATACTTCTATCTCTTAGGATATAAGGTCTGTAGCAAAGGGCTGCAAGTCCATGTTCCTGGGTCCACTGACAGGAGCTTCAGTGCCTCAACTGCGGCTCACAGTTGTGCTGAGCAGCAGGAGCATGCAAGGAAAAAGTCTCTGCTTTAGGATATAGAGGGAAACTACCCCAAATCAAGACACCTCTGCAGCACTGTGGCTTCCGGGAGAGCTGGAAGCTAAGCAATAAAGGCTGCACTGAAGATTTGATAGCCTGTAAGGATGTTCCAAGTAGAAAACGTTATTTGGAAGGCATATTTTGAGTAGTAGAGACTCATTGCCACTCCCAACAGCAAGAAGTAGACTTGGGGGAAAGGAGAAGGGGAGACTGAGCTTGTTTCTTTCTCCCACTCACTAGGGGCGATGAATCCCCCTTGCAGAGGTGGAGTAGCAAAAGAAATCACCCCAGGACATTCAGAAGGAATAGGAAAGCATGAATCCTCACTAGCCAAAAGATGAGGAAGAAACAGGCCTGATCTCTCATGAAAACATCCTATGGAGACCCAAAACTGAGGGTGGGGGGTGTCTCACAACCCTTGAGCTTTCTGCCTGCCTAGGAACTTTTGGCTCACCCAGTCAGGAGCCTGGCACTCACTGCAGACCTAGAAACACAACCTCCCTTTGGTAAAGGAATTTAGTGAAGAATCAGGCCCACGTAATATCTGTTTTAACACGGCCCAATAAACTCGGTGATGTCACCGGTTTGAGAGATGCGACAAGGCTTTTCAAACCAACAAATGCTCCATCCTGTCCTGCTGAAGCAACATTTACCAAGACTGACAATCGAAACCAGTTTTTCTAGCTTTCCTGTTCGTCAAGACATGACAAGCCCCAAACAGATCTGCCAGTGGTGATAAAACAGTGTCAGAGAGAAACATGCTCCTTTTCAGCATGAAGAGCTGTTCACACAATGGGATCCAAAGCTTGGTCCCCAACTTCACACCTGCCTTGAGTGGGATGACAAATTAGCACAGCCCACCAGTGGCCTCACTCAGAAGACTGACACACAAGTATTATTTAAATCTGCCACTCACTCAACCAACAAGTTACCCAACCTGTAGCAGACAAAAAAACCCCACCACTCAGTTCCTGCCAAGACATACAAAGAGGGATATACTTACTGGATCCGTCAGCATAGCACGGAAATGCGAAGCCAAAGCGAGGAAAGCCAAGGTGTTGAACAGGGTGCCATTGATCACACTATAAACGTAATCCCGTGACGGAACCAACATGACAAGGAGGACTACAAAGTCGGCATAAAACACGAGCATCCAGGTCACGACAGCACACGCAATGCCACAGCCATCTCGGATAAACCACATCGTTCCCAGGGAAGCGCGGCTCGGAGGCGGGACACACTTGTCGGGCTGGAGGTACTCGGGCTTCCTTTCAATGTCTCTGGAGCGGTGGACTGGAGAAATCATCATAGGCTATAATGTCCATACTTGCATCTGAGAAAGGATCAGAAAAAAGCATTTCACTGCTTTGTAAGAAAAGCTGAGCTCCTTTCACAAAATCATGTGGAAAATTCTAAACTGCAGGAAAAAGTCAAAGAAAAAAACAAAGATAAATAATCAAGAAATAATGGATTTGGAAAGCAGACTCTCATGCTTATCAGAACACTTCTTACTCACAAGAATCTCCAAGCGCTTTTAAGACGTGCTTAATTACACATTAAATCCATGAGCTGGCCACCTCCACCCCTGGGCAAGAAAGGCAACAAGTGTTTCAGGAAGAACATGGAGATTAGGTAGGTACTGAGAGGAACAGCCACAGCAAGGACTGAGGCAAGAACTGGACACTGGCATATGGCAGAGAGCTAGAGACCCGATAGAGCTGTGAAGGTCCCTGTTCTCGGGATCAGGCCTCAGCAAGGGAAGGGTCTTTCCTATAGACACTGGAAGTTTAACAAGCGGGAAACATTTCCCTCTGCTTTTAGCCGTGGACTCACAGCTTCGGAGCAGAACTGCAAAACCAACCCACTGAGGAGGTGCAGAGGCAGGAACTGCTGAGGAAACCACCAGCACAGAGATTGTCTCAGGAATTCCTAGTCCTGTCTGGAACATGACTAAGTGACAGCTGTACCCACTCTCACCTCTTCCTCTGGCTTTTTATCCCTCTTAAGTCTTTTACTCTGCCTTCCTTCTCCTGCTCCCTCTGCTACCTCTTCAGGCACCTTGTCTACCCAGAGGGTAAGGCCCATCTCTAACGCCACAGTGCTCCAGGTATGCACAAAGCTCACTGTACTTCCAGTTTTCCACCAAGCTTTGTGCAACTGGGGATAGGGAGGAATAAGAACAGTGTCCATAAAACTCTGGCAAGAGATCAACAAGCCTGTGCTGCAAACTTGCCCCACTCTGGATGTTACAACACACCTGGAATGTAACACTTGGAAAGCAGCTCTTCACACACTTACCAACTTCTTCCAAGGACACTTCTTAGCAGAAAAAAAAAAAGGCAGCCAAAATGCCTATTTACACAGTGCTCTAAATGTTCAAGACAATCTTCCTACTTAAAGGAGGATTACTTATTCACCTTCTCAAAAACTGGATGCAGCAGTTCTGCTATCAGACACGCTGTCCTCCATATGCCTAAACAGAATGGTCTGGCCTCCTCCTATTCCAACATGCAAGAACAGTTCATATTTCTGGGAGACATTGTGAAAAAATACAATGCATTTCTCTAAATCAGAGACAGAGATCTTCTAGATCTTCTGCCAAAGCAGTTCATGCTGTAGTTATCTTTGCGCTTACCTGTTCAAAACTGGCACCTTTGCCCAGACAAAGCGGATAAAGTCTACAGGAAGCATGCTGAGAAGATCACAAAAATACCTAAGACCTTTAATCGATATTGCAGTTTCTCAAAATATTCATGGCAAAGAGCAAGGCAAGAGCTCTACTTTCCTGCAATGAGTTACGCTGACCTAAGTGGAGATACTGCTTCCCCTGTCTAGGCAGCCAAGGATTTGGTAGCCTGATTTCTGGTTATTTCGAGAGGATCAAACTCATAAGAGGACAATTAGTCCCTTGCAGCCAAAGGTTAAGGTCATTATTGAGCAGGATAATGAACTCCAGACACCAAAGGGATCGCCCTGTGGATGTTAGTGTAAGCGATACGTGAGACAGGTCCCTGCACCCGTAAAGGGAGCTGGTACTGCCCACGGAGAGGCAACACCCCGGAGAGCAGAGCTGCTGCTGCACAGCATGGGGGAACCGGGCAAGCCAGGAAACCAAGCACCTGGGTGCCACCTGCTCATCACAGATTTTTTTTTTCAGAATAACAGTGAATAATAAATTAAGAGAATTAAGGCACTTTCCTACATGTCTGCTTTTAGCATTTAGTAGGCTGTCCAACAAGACAGTTCAAGATGTTTTCTGCAACTGGAAAAGTTGCCCAAATTCCTGCTAAAGCACACCAGTGTCTGCATTGACACAGGTAACATAGAAAACAGAAAATCGAGACTAAAAATGTGCGCACATGCATCTCATCTGCTTAAGGGAGGTCGGGGTGGCACCTCCTCTCCTCATTCATGAAATTCGCACACTACATTGTAATTTATTTTCTGCTTTAGCCATAGCTATTATTTCACTTCATGTCTCCTGATATTTAGAGAAAGGTGCTCTATCATTTTCAGAAACAGCTATTACCTGTACAGTCTGCTAGCATAAGTCCATATAATTTCCCTAGTTTTTCATTATTTCTGTGAGGACACTTAGTTATTCACAGATTTATTCAGCTTAACAACGTTTTAGAGACTCAATTCTGCCCCCATCTCCCCAACACACACAAGTTAACAAATTAAACTTCATTAAATTACTTCATAATCTTATTAGAAATTATGCTGATTTGCCAGCATAAAATAAATGAGATTAAAGAATCATGCCTGACAAGGATGTTTTAGTTGGCAATAAGAACATAGTAAACTAAAATATAAGAAAAAGAGTACATTAGGTGTTTATATTTTAAAACTAAAGTTTTAGGTTTGGCATCAGGTGCAGTAACAAGTTGGAATAGTCCTGAATATAGACAGGATATTTTTACCTGGACTCTGTAAGCTTTACTTACATTAAAAGGCTTGGTTTTGTTTTCCAAAGCAAAGCATGGAAAAGCTCACATGAAAAAACACTTCCTACCTAACAGAGGCATTAGATGGACAAATGGCATTGCACTAAGTATTAGCAGAGACTGATACCTAGGCAAAAACCTAGTGATTAAAGCTGTGGTTTTAGTCCTGACTAGCACACTGCCTACCAACAGGCGAGTGAAAACCCCATCTCCTGCAGAGGCGGGAAGTGGTTTCCCCCGTGACACATCCGGAGCTCTCTGGCAGGTGTGACCGGCGCAGATGGGAGCGAGAGCCTCAAGAGGCCCTGCACACACACCTCTCCAAGTTTGGGGCAAATTTCCATGTGCAAGGAGCACGTGAAGCGGGTATGTGGATCCAGCAAAGGCTTCCTGCTCAGGCTTCTGGCTGCAGGACAGATTTGTTACTGAAGAGCTTTTGTTACTCAATACCCACTTAAGAGTCATCTATAGGAGACAGAAGGAGGAGTCAGGAATCAGTACATAAACAACATTCATTCACCATTCTTTAATTTGGAAATACATCTCTGTGGCTTGGTAACTTTTTAAATTCCTTGTTATATATAAAAACATCTGTTTGTTTACAGTGCCCGACCTGCTGTTCTCATATAAGCAAATATCTCCACACACACAAACAGGAGCCAGGGGGTAGGAGGGCCAGGAATATCTTCACCTAGCTGATCTGCCTTTAAATCACAGTGCATGTGATTTAATTTATAACAGATCATTTATAACAGCTGGAATACGTCAGCCCCTCCTGCTCTGCATATGTAAACACTGAGGGCAAAGGGCTTACACACAGTGTAGGGCCAAAGGAGAGGCTACCACACAAGTATGAGATATAGCAATCATGAGTGCATCAGTCTTAAGGACGTCTCAGAGTAAAGCCCTTTTCTTTTGTACCTGAAGGGCATTTGGCATTGCACGTACAGCCAAAAAATATATAACATACACATTTGGGATGTAAATAAATTATAACACAGTTGCCACTGTAATGAATGTAATGAACACTTAAAACATGCTTTTATACCCTATATAAATGGAGTAACTGTTTCTGACATGAGCCATATCAAGGATTCTTTTTTAAACCACCTGCCCTAGCAACTCCCGAAGAAAATATTAAGAATCAGCTACTAAATGAGTTAGACCTTCATTCTCCTGGTAGCTGCAGGGTATCTGTGGTTTGGATGTTATAAAACTTAGACCAAGCTTAAGCCCATCCTACTTACTTCCATGTAATTACTCACACTATTGTCAAGTACATGGGTATGACTTGCAAAGCAACTGTGTTAGTATTTAGCCTTTGCAACCGTTTCCTCTCTTAGAGGTCTATTAGCATTCAACTTCAGGAAGAGCTTACATTTTGGCATATAAGCTCAACAAACCTCACATTTTGGCAGTTATATTAAAACAATTTGAATAGAAGAATGAGACCACAAACAAGTACTGCAACTTTTCAGGGGTTTCAGTTTACTTCTTACATCCTTCGCAGAGATACTTTGGAAAACAACTTCTCTGGACTACAGTTCATTGACACTATGCTAATAGCTGATAAGAGTAAAAAGTTAACTTTAATATTGCTTATCAAGAGGAAACAAACATACATTACCAGTCTGGTTATACTAGGAGCCGCTAAACTAGGTAAGGCAGATAGATATGTCTTAAAAAAACAAAATAGGGGATATAGATTGAAACTTTAAGAGAGACCATTTTGAATTCCATTTCTGTATGTGTAAAGCATAACTGATTATAACATCACATATTCAATCTCCCTTTGCAACAGAGATGGGAGAATATGTGCTGTTTTCTGATTAACAGGCTATGAACCAGTGCTGCTCCTGCCACACTGTCATACAGCTCAAATCTAAAACAAGCCTGTCAAAACTTGCCAAAGCAAGTGCTAGCAGGAAAAACATGGAAATATCAATATTCAGTATACATCTCCTAATGTAAGTCCTAGAAAGCTTTATCTGATCAACAGGAAGGGAATGAAATAACCCAGCTATGCTGAGAATTTCTGGCAGCCTCCTGCAGACTGACCAGATACCAATCAGCATGGCAGTTTTCAACCCAATTTACATGGGCGTCCATGGAACGTCAACGGGACACAACTAGCTGGACTATGAAAGGCAGCTAGAGGGAAAAAAAAAAAAAAAAAAAAAAAAAAAAAGGAGAAGCCCATTATTAGCAAGCTTTATTTCCACTAGAATATTTTCAGGATTGAGTTGAAAACTACCTCTCTCTGGCTAAAACGGCAAAAGCGATAGGGAAGGATCAGGCACAGGGATCTTCTGACTGCACTGAGGAGCCGCCTGGTGACCCACAGCAAAGTGTCACAGGGCAAAGCAAGCACCACGACCTCTGTTCCCGCTGTCCCAGGAAAGCAGCAGGACTACGCCGTGCATGGGGATGAGTAGGGGCAGCTTCCCTCGGGCTGCAGCTGACACTCACAAAATCTCAGCTTCTCCAGAAGCCTTCTGCAATTACATCAGACTTGCAGTTCCCACACTGAAGAAAAGTGGCATAATGAGATCACATCATTTTAAAACATCATGAGGTTTAAATTTTTTTTTTGAGGCTAAATGCACAAGTTTGGAAATCTGTTGCAGGGGTGGGGGACACAAAGCCCAGCAATAACCCCGTTACAATGTTTTCTGCATATAAGAGGAACAAGTGACTTCATTACAACTCTGAACTACATCCATGGTTTTAAAAACTGTTTACATTTTACACGGTTATTTCATTATTTTGATGGGGCCATGACCAAGAGCTGAGTGAAAACAGACACTTAAGAGGCGAGAGATTTTCATGGTTTTTATTGGAAGCACGTTGTTAGCAGTGAAGATTTAACTGTAGTTGTGCCTTTCCAAGGAATACATTGGAACTGTTTCCTACCCTACTGTTAGTGGCACAAAAGCTCTCAGGAGTGTTTGCGACAGCTTTCTTGGCTAATGTCTGTATCAGCTCTGTTTAACCAATGGAAAGGAATAAATTGCAATGCAAAGGAATGGAGATATTTGATAAACGATTGCACCACCACTATGATTGCACCTACCACCAAAACGATTGCACCTACCAGCCTGAGCAAAGGAAGACAGAGACGATGCAGTTACTGTCCAACGTAGAGCAACACAGAATCTGGACAGATAAGGGATTCATTCGCCATCTAGGAAGAGGATACAAATCAAAAGGGCAGTAACGACTAAGAATCTAATCCCAAACTTGGTGATCTTGATAAGCTTTTCACCAAAGATCTGCAAAGATCTAAACTAGTTTAGAAAACTGTCATTAGGTATAAACCACCAGAAAACAACCACCACCGTAACCTCCTAACTGCTGTCAGAGTAGCAAGAGCTTTGGAGGAATTCTCTTACTTCTGCCAGTTTTCTGATAGACAGAATAAACAGGAACTACTCAATCTATTTCAGAAAAGAAATATCAATCCTGAAGTCAAGAAAAAACACTATTTTTGTGGCATTGCTGGCTATTTGGAATAAGGACCAGAAATACGGAGCAACCTTGCAGAAAGGATCACACTGGGTTGCAGAAAGCAACAAATGGGGACGTCAGGCTTTCCCCCAGGAGCAGCAGGTCCTCTGGGCAGACACATGGCCTGCTGAGATAAGAGACAGGAGGAGCCTTCCTGGTCTTCTTTCCAATTCTGATGCTGACTTGGGACTCGAAATAGCAAATCCATGGGCTAAGGGAATTTAAATTCTCAACGTGTATCAACCTTAAAGAGGAAAAAAAATAGAGGAGGAAGGTCTATCTAAACAATTAGTATTACCTTTAGCATCTACTTTAGAAACTATATTGCCTTCATGGCATGAGGAATATATTTTCCAGAGAAGCAGAGAAGGTTTTTTTTTTTTTTTTTTTTTTTTAACTAAGATGCTGGCAGAACCATCCCAGTCTAAAGAATATTCTGAATACTGCCTTTTACAGGAGAAAAAGTATCCTACCTACCAGACACACCTTTGCACTCACACAGTCTAACCCAGGATCCGGCTCGATCTTCCCCGCTAAAGACCCCCCTCTACAAGTGTGAACAAGTCACTCCATTTCTCTGTATTTCTTCCCCCACTTGCAGTCTATATTTCTTCTGTATAATTTAGGGGGAGCTTTGCAGACATATGAAATGCCATAAGGCATTTTAGATTTTTTAATCTGACACTTGGACAGGGAACTTTACCCGATACAGGATACCTGACATATATTAAAATAAGGTGTTGATGAAGCGGTGGGGAAAAAAAATACCACATCTATCTATCCTGAAAAAGCCTGAAGTAAAAGTCATTATTATCACCATCCATTTTGAGATTTTAGGGGTTAGACTGGGATAAAGCTACACTGATACTGAAGAGAACAAGAAAAACCTGCACATTCAAAGCTGTTGTATGATGCAGCTTTTAAAGATGACGTAAAAAAATTCCCATCTGGCAAACATAGCGTTCCTTGCTGTGGTCACTGCTGCAGTAGTGAGGACAAGCTGTCCTCCTGTCTCCATAAAAAATACACCGTGCACATCTGTGTGCGTTCTTTCTGCTACTCTTTCAAATACTGACCCTCAGGGCGCAGGGTAACTTCAGCATCAAGTGTCCCATGTCACACCGGACCCCAGCGACTCAGGGAGCTGCTGCGGGAAATGCAGACGTGCCTCACTGCTACCTCCCTGCATCTCCAGCGACAGCCTATGGAGTGGTACTCCTGCCTTCCCATCAGGTCATGTGGATGTTTCATTGTCTTATTTTCTTTCCCGTTTTATATAAACTGCACTGTACTTCATTTTCCCTTTATTCACCCATTGTTTCCATTCACTGTAACATCTGAACACTGCAGTCCTTTAGCTTCAGTCCCTTTCAGCTCCTACTGCAAAACTTGCAGCTGAACTTCACACAGAAACCATTCACCAGGCTAGCAGCAACACCACCACCAAGGGCCTTGCCTTTCCTCCTGTTACAGCCTTCCACTGCCCAGAGAGTATTAATGCTGGATCTCCCATGTCTTTATTTGCCTGCTAAGGTTCCCAAGCAGTGATTCCCAGTATTTTTTCCAGTCAAATTCTGCTGTTACAGCCTTTTTTCTCTCCTCCTCACTCCTCCACCCCCTGGCTGCTTTTCACTCATTCCCCTCCTGCCCTTCTCCCTTAGGGTGACGGCTTGTGCATGGGCTGCATGCACCAGGCAGTGTCCAACACCTGCATACACAAGTAGCGCTTCCTCGCGCACTGCCCGTCAATAGGTCCACATGTCACCCGTGGACCTGCTGCACTGCAGCTCCGAGGAAGCTACAGGAAACTCCACTCTGCTCGCCTGCACATCCTGGGATATATGGAGCTCTCCTTATGGAAGCTGTGATTTCTCTTCTTCTCTCGAGCAACCTGAAGGTTCAGATTAGTGGCACGCACATGTCCAGCAGGATGCTCTGGACCCTGTCGCTCCCTCTGGGTTGCTTTAGCTTGCTAAACACAGGACAGGGAAACCAAAAATTGATGACAGGTTTTTATGTTGCTGCATTTTACCCGCTCTCTTCAGCCAGAATGACAGAAAAACAGCAATTCCAGGATCTCAGCCTAAGCCTAAGGTCGGCCTACACCGCACGAAGCCCAGGCAGGAGAGTTAAGCTCAGTCAACTAGCGTCTGCGGAGACTGGCCGAGCCACTGCCGGGCCGCTTCCAGACCTAAGCTACTTGGATGCCCTTCACCTTCACCACGGTTCCCTCTGCAGCAGGCACGGACATATCCTGGCACGGCTGCCTGAGCAGGTTACCACGAGATAAGGGAAGCCCGAGGAGCTCACCCAGAGCGGGCTACCATCGCACTGCCTCCGTCCTCGGCTGCTCCCCTTTGCCAACGCTGAGCGAACAGCTCAGAAAAAAAAGCCACAACTACTTGGGCACAGCAATCCTGCTGCTTCTATATGAAGATTACAACTTCTACCCGGTGCTTGGGTTAAATTACAAGTCATTTTAAGGGCCTCTTACCACCGAACAAATGACTTCAAATTAGCAATCACACCTTGTCTATTACTATAGCATTTAAAATGAAAACTCAAAACGCAAAAGAGAAACATAAATAATACCCGTTACATGTTAAGTGCTGCTAGAAATAACGTTAGCTTTTAGGCAGATCTTACATTTGTTCTTTTATAAAGCCACACAGCATTTTTGGGTCACATCTTCCAAGTTTCAATGAATATTCAGTGCAAGCAGAACTTACAACCGGGGGCAACCCCACGGCTGTGCCAAGCGGTGCCATCTCACTGGAGCAACCCTAAGGGCTACACCGACGCAGCCACACCACCAGAGGGGCTGAATCTCAATCGCACTGGGACTCTCTTCTCAACACGCACACGAGTCAATGCGTGGCTCCACTTATAACGGAACTATGGACTTATAGCGCTATACAAAAGACCTGCTGTTTTCATTAAGCAAATTGACAACACAGCACTTGCTACCACCAGTGACCAGAGCCGGACACAGTTGCATAACCCCTTAGGCAACATAAACCCCTTCTCCGTGACGCCAACCCCGCAGCACCATCACCTGAGTTTGGGCAAGAGTCACCTTACCAGCAGAGCTGACACCTGAGTCTGGGCAAGTCACCTTTCCTGCAGAGCTGACACCCTGCAGCCTTGCTGCACCGGCAGCGTGGCACGCAGGCTCTCCCTTCCACACCGGCAAACGTCCGGTAGCACTGCTGAATTGGGGGAAGCTCGGGCGTCCGCCAGCCAGAGGGCAGGCACGTGAAAATGGGGATTCTGCCCCTCGGTTCCTACGTTTCTCAAAGCTTTTGCAACAATTCATCCCAGGGCTTGCTTGCTCCCAAGGAACACTTTGCAGAAGCACCCCGGAAATTAACCAAAGCCAGCGGGATTCAGAGCCTCGGAAAACGCCGCCCGCGCCGAGGAGCGGAGCCGCCCAGCGCCGCCGGCCCGCGGTCCCGCCGCGCCGGCCAGGCCGCAGCCGCCCCGCTGCACGGAGGCGGAAGCAGCTCGGGGGCGGCCCGAGCCCCCTCGGCCGGGGGGCCGCGAGCGGGAGCCCCCGGGCCCCGAGGGGCGGCCTCCCCCCGCGCCGCCGCGCGCCGCCGCGCGCCGCCACCTACCCCACAGGCCGCCGCCGCCGCCGCGGCTCCGGCGCGCGCGCGCCCCGCCGCCCCCGAGCGCGCGCGCGCCGCCGCCGTCACCGCCGCGCGCGCCGCCGCGTCCCGGCGCGCGGCGCCCCCCGCCCGACAGAGCGCGCGCACCCGGCACCGCCCCCGCGCTCCCGCCGCCCCTTACGCTGCGCTCGGCCGGGGGGAGGAGGAGGAGGAGGAGGATGGGGAGGAAGGGCCGGCGGAGAGGAGGAAGCAGGAAGCGCGCGGCGCCGCAGGTGTGTGTATACATACATACACACACACACATATCTATCTATACATACGTATATATATATATGTCTCTGTATGCGTGTATTCACCGGGGCGCTCCCGCGCGAGCCCCGGGCGGGTGGTTTGCAACGTCCAAACCACCCATCCTAGGGGAGCACACGGAGTCACTGCCGGCATCCTGGATGCAGCGGCTGGTAGCTGCGTGTGGCGCTCCCCATTATAAGCCGCTGTTTCCAATGTCTGCAGCTTCACCGGGCATTAATCATGCGCTGGGAATTCTTAGATTCCAGGTGCTTTCCGTGCAGGGATCTTTTTTTCCCCCCAGTTTCAGCCAACACATATCATGCCTTTGCCATGAGGAGGGTAGGGAAAAAGACATTGCTTTGCCCTTGTTAACGAATGTTGGCAGCCTTTTTTTCCCTCTCTCCAATAACCTTCACTTTGATTTGGGTATTCAAATATACCAGGGCCAGGAACCTTTACATCAAGGTGATGCCTTTTGCCCCGCCTGAGAAAAAAGAATCAAGATCTGCACTTCCTCCATTGGAAAACTGCTGTTTCCCCATGAACGTGAAAGATTTGCTAGCTGGGCATCTACCTGTGCAACTACCTGACTCACTTCAGGCCGACTCCAAGCGTTTTCGATGAGAGCGATCCAGAGCAAAACTCCCCCGATGTGCTTCACTCTACCAGAGCGCGGCAATGCCTCCACGCTCCCTGCGGAAGCAGGCACTGCCAGGAACGCTTCCCTCACCTCACTGACCCAGGAGCCTGGGCAAGGGGAGCGGGAAGCACCTGCAGAACCTCTTGCTTTGCACCACCAAGGTCGCAAGTCACCCTTGTAAGCCGTGGCTCTTCTTCACTCACATGTTGAAAATAATTTAAAAATAATACACCAGAGCTATACCAAGAACATGAAGCTTACAACATTAATCACTGTTAGGAAACAATGAAGGCTGTCAAAAAGCCTTAATTTTTGCGTTAACATGTAATATGAGCTTTTAATTGCACTTCCCATGCTACTTTCCCAGGGATATCTGGCACAGTAACAACAGCATTCTCCTAATGAGAACATTTTTTCCCCCGTTCTGGTACCAACCTGCGGTGATTGCTGCATGCCACTCAAAGACCTCTTTTCTGAGGTAAAAAACGTTTATCTTCTCATTTTTTTAAGGTACTTAACACTGCGCAGGCCCTTCCCAAACACTCATGTGCTTCCACAGCTCCTCGGAGTAGCTGTTACCTTGGCAAAGGGCAGGCAGGGAACGATGAACCACCCTCTCGGGTCCGAATGAATTTTCGCTTCTCGGGTGGCGCACTGCCCAAAGTGCTAGGCGGGCACCGTGTCTGCAGCAACGCCGGGGGCTGCCGCTCACTGCACCCCAACGAGCCAAGAGCCTAAAGAAAGCCGGGAGAAACAGCCCCCATTGCCTACCCGCCATGAAAAGAGTTTGTGGAGTGGTGGGGGGGGAAGGACCGCGCTCGTGACAACCAGGGGAAGGGGAGGAAAGGAGGGTCGCGCACAGACTCCACACGAGGAGGGATGGCGGCCGCGGCTGCCCAATGGCTGCCGGCGCGCGGTAATGCGCATGCGCGGGGGCGGCCCCGCCTCAACGGCCCCCGCGCGCCGGGGGCTGCGCATGCGCGCACGCTCCCCTCCCTCGCGTGCGGCTGTTGCCGGTAACGGCCGTGGCGGAAGCGGAAGCGCGCCATGGCGTCGGTGGTGCTGAGCGAGGCGGAGAAGCTCTACATCGTGCACGGCGTTCAGGTAGCGGCTCTCTTACCCCGGGAAAGGGGGTCTGGTTGGGGAGGATTCGCCTTGCGGCGGCCCCTCGAGCGTGAGGGGACAGGGCGCGCCGCGGGCAGTGCTCGGGCGGCCCCAGGAAAGACCCCCAAATCGCTGGTCCTTGTCTTTAGGAGGACCTTCGTGTAGATGGCCGCGGCTGCGAGGACTACAGGTGTGCTGAGGTGGAGACAGATGTTGTATCGAACACAAGTGGATCTGCGAGAGTGAAGCTGGTGGGTAATTGTGTTTGGCTGGTGTAGGCTTCTGGGTTATGAGATTGTATTGATAAGCTAAACCAAAACTGGGGGGGAGGGGTGGGGCGTGTGCATCCACCCATCACTAGCTGAAACTATAGTCCCTTAAGGTAATAATGAAGGGCTACATAATATACTTGTTGAGACTGGCTTCATTGACTTCAACTGCGTTTACTGTAAAGTATGTTTGGAAAGCCCGTTGTTTAAAATAGTTTACAACTTAATCTTGGGAAAAAATGAAATCACTGTTATGCCTAATCACTGTAAAAGTAATTACTTCTTTTGGAATAGCACAAGGCTACTTCCAGCGTGTTTTGACTTGGAAGAAAACATCCTTTGCAATGTTAAAATGTTTTTCCAGCTGTAAGTATTCCCAGAACCAAAACAATAAAAGTTTGCAGATACTCAATGTCTTATTAACACAAGGAAGATTTTATACTGAGTGTGATTTTTAAGCTCCCTGTAGTGGAATGATAAGCGCAAATAACTGAGAGGTAAAATTGCCAAATAGCTGTAGGTGTCCAAATTAAGGAAGTGAATATATTTCCCCTTGTATAATATGTCTTTTGTGTTAACAGGGACACACTGATATTTTGGTAGGCGTAAAAGCTGAAATGGGTGCACCAAAGTTGGAGAAGCCAGATGAAGGCTACCTGGAATTCTTTGTTGACTGGTTAGTACACTAAAGGAGAAGAAAAAAAGATGTAATATTTGGAATAAATGGCTGATCAGACCTTTACTATGCTTTTCAATTTTATATCTCAATTTTACCAACCTGCTATTAGGATCTGAATAATAAAAGCATGCTATTCTAGAAGTGGAGATGGCTCAGAAAGCTTATGCAATTTCTGCAGAGTCAAAATGAGCAAAGAGGTAGGAGTTAAAGGATGAACCAGGTTAAATAAAACCACGCTGAATTGCATAGCATCACTACAGCAGGAAAAGATTAATAGCTTGATTATGCCTGTATTTAACTTGCCCTCATGGTTGTAATGGTCACTGCAAATGGAGTAGTAGTTGTCCTTAATCCTTGTAGTGCTTAAATTATGAAGGAGGGTAGAAGAATATTGGAAACTTCTGTTTTCAGGTTGCTTTGAGATAGCAAGGTGACACCTTATCACAGACCGTTTTCTGTCTGAAAGCACAGCATCCCTGTCTTGCAGACTTCCTAAAGCTCTCCTTCTTCATGAAATAATGCTTTTTGAGGACCTGCTCGTGAAAGCCTTATCACTGACACGTTAGTTGTTCTGCATGTAACTTTTCAAAATAAGTTTTCAACTCTGACACTAGACCAATATGCAGATTATAAACATCTGCATGTATGAGAGCCTCTAAGGAAGCAAATATCTGGTAGTATTCCTCATCTAACTGGCTATATCACCCTTACTGTTTGTATGTTTCTCTCATTATGCAAACTGATGTAAGATGCCTCTGTACACTGCAAGATGCTGGTTCCCTCTGGAACCTGTGTTTTGTGGAGGGAAGGTTTTACCTGTAAATTAATACTTTGTCTATGGCTACTGCTAGAGAAGCATTGGACAGGAAGAAACCCTTCTCAAATGCAGTCCTGTTGCGGAAGGGAGCTCGATTTGACTGTGCATTATAAAACTTCATGTCCTGCATTGTACTTCCTTGCTCCTGGTAGATTGGATGTGAATCAAGTCAAAGGCAGAAAGCTTCGGCCCTGCTCCTCAGCTCAGCCTCGCACTAGTGTCATCCCGTTACTGAGCCGGGTCTGCCAGCAGAGCCCTTCATGTCTGGCGTTCAGGTGGTGGGGCTGGTCAGTGGCTCAGCAGGGACAGCTCTGTATACAAACAGGTAGCCTGTGGTATGAGGTCATTTTTGTGGTGCTACTTTCACGTGTAAATGAATCCTAGGAGAACTTCACCTCGTTAATGTCAGGTTGTATTTCGTAGCTGGTAATCTTTGCTTCTCTTAAAGTGGTGGTGGGGAGATGTGCAGTAATGTTGCGCACCACAGATCTTGTCAGATGTATAGACCGCGTAAAGCGGTCCTCACTTTCCATAACAACACAACTACAAACTAAAGCCTGAGTTTGGGGGAAGTGACTACCCTTATATAATAATTATGTGATCAGGGAAAGATCATCCCTAGCTTCCAGAAATATCCTGTGGGTAAAATGTGATGTTCTGTTGTCACAAACTGTTTGTTGCAAGGGAAGTGAGATGCTGACAGTATAGTAACTGCTGGTGCTTTCCCAGGCTGCCACTGGGTGGTAGTAACTGAGCAGAATTTGATGCCCTGCATTCGATGTTGAAGTTGTGCC
Organism: Tinamus guttatus; assembly: GCF_059628265.1. Classification (NCBI taxonomy): domain Eukaryota; kingdom Metazoa; phylum Chordata; class Aves; order Tinamiformes; family Tinamidae; genus Tinamus; species Tinamus guttatus. The sequence continues at coordinate 2,684,897 of NW_028288649.1, forward strand.
TCAGAGATTCTTTTATTTCATGTTTCAGTTATCATTTGTGAAGTAAATAATCATAATGGTTGGAGCCACAGATGAGAAGAACTGAACTGCTTTGAACAAAATGTATGATCTGAAACAAAACAGCAAGAGTTTTGAAAGGAGAAACCTTTAGTGGAAGTATCCTGCTTTAGCAGGAGCCTAGATTAGGCAATGGGAAACTGAAACTGTTTGAATTTTTTTTAGAGTTATATTCTCTTTGAAAGCAGAAATTTTGTGCTCTACTTGGCCACTACTATGCTCTTTATGTTCCATAAAACTTTTTGGAATTTTCTTCTATTAGCGTGCTAAGCAACCTTTTTTTATTATTATTTTTATTTTTACCCAGTGTAAATCACTAATCTTCTATGAGCATAGGGTGGCAGTATTTACCATGTAGTTGTTTTAATATTACCCTGCCAACTTTTTTTTTTCTTTATTTCCCTTTGAAAGGAACCTGATACATTAAAACAGTAATGGAATTAAGGTGCACTAAAACTTGCAATGATATCCTACTGGAATCATACCAGCTGGCAAACAAACTGGCTATATGTCCAAAACTACTGTATTTCATAATAATGTGGTATAGGCTGAGGTTTGCATAATTCTTAAATTATTCTTTGGAAGCGTAATGCTTGTATAACCGTATTTCAAACAGAACAGTTTAAACAGAGCAGTCTTGTTGATTTGTATATAACCTGCTTCCATGGTTTAGTGCTTGTTTAATACAACCTAAAAGCCAGACTTAGCTGTATTGCCAAAATTATAAGGATCATATCTAAATAATATTTACCTTATGGAATTGGAATCTAATCTTGCACAACTACAGATATTAGTAGTAGTGTCACACTTTCAATAATCATTAAGGTAGCAAATATAATTTGGAAGCATAGATCAGAGCTTGAATGGCAAATTTTTGTTTCACTTTGTTCCCATCTCCCTACCACCATCACTGTGTTTAGTTTGTCCCTTCTATCAGCAGACTGAACTAACTCTTAGAAAATCCATGTACTCTTCCTGGCTTCCTGAATCTTCACCAGTTCTGCAAAAGCGTAAGTTAGGAGACCTACCGAGGGCAAGAATTTCCCTTACAGATTCCACAATCTGGTTAATATGACTCATTTGATTGCTATAAGACATACATAACTAATGTGGATCACTGGTATTATGGGGAATGTTTGTTTGTTTTAGATGAAGGGCTATATTCCCACAGTTTGTTCCCTGCTGTGTGTTTGCATTCCCATGGAGTTCTTTTTGGAAGAGCAAGGGACAAAATATGCATGAGAAATTGATGCTGGGTGGTGCCCAGCCAGTGGAATTCAAGGTTTTGCTATTAGAGATTTTGAACACATCAAACTGCTTCTTGGGAGCCATCTGTTCTACACAGTCCTGTAAAGCAAGAGGTCAGGCTAGTTTGAGAGTAAGATCTGCAGGAGCTCGTAGAATGCTCTTACCCTCTCTGTAGAGAGATTCAGAACACTTGATTGTTATTTTGTGTTTTATGTGTTTGTGTTTATGTGTTTGTCATTTATGTGTTTGTCTCATTTCTGTTCTACTTCATTGGAAATTGAAGAGATTTTTCTTTTTTTTTGTATAATCCTGTTATCTTTTATTGATTAGAAATTTGTTCTTAGCTCAGTACAGGGCCGTGGCACCCAAAGGCTTTCTTGCATGGCTACTTGTAAACAAAGTTCATTTTGTTGGAAATGGGGAAGTGAAGACTGCACACTTTTGTCCATTCTGTTTTCATTTTTTTGGGGGGGATGAGGAGGGAAAATGTCCTTTAGTGGGTGCTTTCTCTAAGCTAAATTAAAAAAGATAATGAGATGCTTTTGGACAGTAGCTTGACAGCAGAGAATACATTCATTAACAAAATTGCCAAGTAAAGTCAGGCAGTCATGTCACTTTTTAAAAAAATAATAAAAAAGGCATCCGCTTGTCATATTGTCACATCTTCCTCTTCTTATCCAATAAATGGAATCTTCATAATGTAACATTCGTCTTTAACAGGCTTAACTTATAAATATTTTGGATTTTTTTTTTCCTTTGTGGTATGGGGTGAGAGATATAATTGAAGATAATGCTAAAAAATAATCTTTGAGACAACACTCAGTGAATTCTAACTTGGGAACTACTACCGACAATAGTAGAATTGAATATATCTATGTGCTGTTACCAACCTAGGTACTAATTAGCTGCATTATGATACTGTTATGCAGAATGGTGATAATTTCTTTACAGATGGTGTGTTTATGCTTGTGTAAATAAATTCCTAGCTATTCTTAATATTTAATAAATGTTCTTTGGATAGCAGTTGCTTCAGAAGTGATTTTTTTTTCCATTCTCTGTCTAGTTCTGCAAATGCTACTCCTGAATTTGAAGGCCGGGGAGGAGAAGAGCTTGGCACAGAGATAGCAAATACCCTCTACAGAGCGTTTAGCAGTGAGAGCTGCATAGATTTGAAATCACTTTGTATTAATCCCAGAGAGCACTGCTGGGTTCTCTATGTTGATGTTTTGGTAAGTAAGGAAATAAAAATGAAAAAAGACTCAAAGAAGTCTTCAAGGTACTAACTGAATTCACATAAACATGTATATTGTCATATTAAAAATGTTTCTCATATAATGCAACATAATGTTCACAGCATGGCCATCCTCTTGAGAATTTGCTTAAAGGAGTTACTTGCCAGATGTACTTGCAGCACGTTCTTTTAGTCTTCTGGAGACCGTGGCTCCACTGCAGAGGTGAAGAACCACTGAATAGTCTAAACGTGCCTTAGATTAAAGATTGGTTAGTTTAGACTGATGAAGAAGTTACCACTGAAGAAGGCCAAACTGTTCCAAAGCTAGGCAGATTCCAAGAGCAACTGTCTCCTGCTAAATGTAAGTGAACACATGTAAGGGTTAGGGTAGCATCACTTTCCGTTATGTCTACCCCTTGACGCTGTTATTAATCCTAGTCCTCATGCAATAAATGAGAAGCTTTTCTGACAAGAAGGTAGATTTGACTTGGACACTTTTTTGATAGAAATTGAGTGTAAAGTTTTGTGTGAGTATGGAATGCACAAAAGAAACTGATTTTTTTCTTACTAAAAAGATGAAAATTAAACTTTGTGCATGCAAACTTTGTGCATGCAGCAGCTCAATTCCATGCATATTTAAAGCTTTTTGTCATAGGGATTTAAAATAGAAGTCTGGGAGTCAAAGACTCTCCTCTCTTGAGGTTTATTTCCAGCTCTTACGGGTCCGAGACTGAATTCCCACTTATCAAATGTGTAAATAAAACTGTCAAGGAATCCTACTTGGTGAAATCAGTTAATGTCTTTGAAGTGATTTGTAAAACGATAAGATGCATTGACAAAAACATCAAATACAGGGTTTTGTTAAACAAAACAGAAACATTCAGACTGAGACCTATATAAACTTGCAAATGTGTCCATTAGGCTTTTTGAAAAGCAGTAGCATTAGCCTAATTTTAGTGGAAGTGGTACATACTGTGATTTAGTCTGCATACAAAACAATAGACTATGCACCACTGCTGTGTGCTTTAACAGTTCCAGCCCCAGCTGATTGGAGCCTGGCATAGCTTAATAGAGAATGAAGTGCTAGTTCTGAGAAATTACACTGTGGCCTCAGTTACTAGGTAGTTGTGAGCAGAGGTACAGAATATTAAGTGCTGTGTTTGTTTAGGCAGTGTACTGCCTCTGCAGTATAAACAAACAGTGTCATAAAGTTGACTGCAGAAATGCTTGTGTACAACCTTTGTATGAGGGAGTACTGCTAATTTAGAGCTCTTGGATTCTTCTTGGACAAATGTGTTGGTCTCTACAGCTACAGAGCACAAGCCTTGGCCTTTAACACAGCTAGTTGTATGAGAATTATGAATATGCCTGAAGTTTTTAGTCTTTTCTTTTAGTCTAGTTATTTTAGTCTTGATTTATGTTTTGCTTTATTTAGAGTACCAATAAACAAAATCTGTTCTTCATTTCTAGGACTCTAAGCTTAGTGAGTCTTTTTAATGTAACATTTTGCATGAGCCCCCTAAAGAACTGCTGATGTAGTTAGAGTGAAGACACTTAACATCTGACTCTCACTGTTTTTTTCTTCCCAAGTCCGTGTATGCTGTGCTAATGCATATGCATGCTAATGTTTTGAAATATTTGCACTGTTTTCTAAATAGATTTATATTGCATATACACATGGTTCAGAGTGTTTATGCTAGATACAGGTGCTTGATACTTATAGATTTTCCTCAATCTTTTTCTGCCAAATGCTTGCCCTGTTTTAATATGGAAGTATGATACTTGTACTAATTAAAAATATTTTAAATTACTCTCCATCCGTTGAGGTAGAAAGCTTGATGAGAGTCCTTTGGATGAGGTTTTCTGTCTAAATTGCTAGAAATGACTCACATGAGTGCTTATGTGCATAGTTAAGTTAAGAGGAAAATAGTCCTTAAATCTCTCTCATAAGACTTGAGAATATTGGTATCTTGTAGTCAGATAAAAAGATAATAATTTTCATATCTCTTGCCCTAAAAGACAAAAACTTCACAAGAGTGCTGTGAACCTGGTATATTCCAATTCTATGTATTTCAACTGTACAGTTTCATAGAAGCATCCACATTCAGCTCCTATCTGTAAACAGAACTTAAGATATTCATTCTCAAAATAGAAAGCAATATAAACAATCAGGCAGCTTATAAGCTAAAAACAACTCTCAAATACTCTTTTAGTGGTCAGGGTATTCAAAAGGTGGTTTAATTGCATGTATTCATGTGGGAGGTACTCAGAATGGAAAGAAGATAACTTAGCTCTGTGCATGCTCATGTGGGCTCTGGGCTGCTATTCTGCAATGTGCCTTGTACTTTCAAAATACATGTATTATCTTTTTTAGTAATAAAAGAGGGGGTCACTTTCCTGTGAGCAGCTTGTGAATATGGAGTATCTCGTACTGCAAAACTACAATCTGTTATCATCCACAGTCTCTTTCCCTGCTCTTTCTTACCCCACACTCCCCATTTCATAGTTCCTGATTTCAGAAATAGCTTTGGGGAGTTTTGTCATGGTGTGTTTGACACACATAGAGCCTTGTTCACATAAATTGCCCCAGCAGTCTGCCATGCTGAGCAGGGAGAATTAAACTAGTGCAATCTCGCTCCATTCCTCCACCCCTTTCCAGCACATTTATGTGTGTGTGTGTGTGTGTGTGTGAAGAGAATTGCTAGATTTTACTGAAATTTTAGTAGTTCCCTGCTGAGCACCCTTGAGAGGATTTCTGGTTTTTTTTTTTTTTCTTTCCCTATTCCCCCTGTCTGAAAAAATATCTTAGGGAAACCTCTCCTTTTTGAGGAAAGACTTTATTTAATGAGATGCCTACAATGTTGTTTTCTTTCTTGCTACCCTCAATATTTTTCCTAGCAGTAGATTAAAAATGTGTCTTTAAAAGAAGACTCCTTTGCTTCCTGCAGTTTGAATAGCTGTACACCCTTTCTTCCCTTCTTCAGAAAAAAAAACAGGAGGGGGGTCCCCAAGCACCATGTGCTTCAGCCAAGAAGAGAGTGTTCATTCAGTTTGGAGGAGTTGTATCATGCTTCATACAATAGGTCCTTACCCTATAGGTGCCACTGCACTGTGGATAAGACTTCAGAATAGCAGCTTCAACATAACCTAACCCTAGCAACAGTAAAGGCACTTCCCATTATTGTGTTTGAGTAACAAAGATATTGTGAGTTTATTGCATTTTTGAGTAAAATCCAATAACTACTGAAAGGGACAAGTTAGCCTCCCTGTATCTAGCAGCAGTTTTCAAAGGAATAATTTGATCACCTTTGTATTCAGCTTTCTATCCTAATTTTTTTCTTCTACTTCTTCCACAATTTAGTCTGGTTTGTTCCCATTAGGAGAGTTTACCTCGTTCTTAAATGGGCTTTGAAGAACAATCAGTTTTGCAAAATTACTTTGCTCTCATCACAGACAGCAGATGGATGTAACGGAGAAGCATCCGTACATTCTTGCCGACACAGGTCCGAGTGCTCACTGGGGCTTTGTGTTCACATGCGCACAGGCAGCGTGGAGTGGGGCTTGTCAGACACCTATTGCCTGGCTTTGGCCAGGTACATTTCTGAGCTATCTATCAGCTTGCAGAAGGTATTAATGGTTGTGGGAGTCGTGCCTCTATACAGGGTGCAGTGCTAGTTCTCTTCCTCTGGCTGTTCTCCTGATGCCAAGGTGCGGGGAGGGAGAAACAAGCTAGGCTCCCCTTTAAGGCTTTATCCAAAATATGTTATTGTCACAAGTGAACCTTGAAATAGGATTTCCTTAGACCTTTTTAAACTACAAGAGAAACCTCCTGATGAATGCTTTTGCAAAGAAGAATTAGTGAATAAATCTGGATGTACCTATACAAACCTATACATTGTATAATCAGCTTTCTTTATTAAATAATTCCATGCTGTACAGCTTGTGATTTCTGCATTATTACTTTGAGAACAGTGGGATCGGTTGGACTTGTCTAGGTGATATTTGAAAAGATTTTTCTTTGAAATGAAGAACACCAAACTAATTTTCTTGATTTGATGTTGATCAAATTTATCAAAAAGATTCTAGTCGTCATCTAGTTCACAGCCTTAGCACAAAGAGGAGGTTGAAACTAGCAGTTTCATTTCAGTCTCTGTTCTGAAGTGTTAGCATGGATACATGCTCTATCTCACCTATTTTGCATGAAGCTGACACACGTAGCGTTTGTTTTCATAGATTTTTAAACACAACTTTTAAAAATATGTATATTTTCTGGTTATTGTTTTTATTCCTTTTAAAGTAAGTTTAAGTAAAATAAAATTTTGATGTGTAGGCCCTAGTCATACCTTCTTTTAAACAGATTATTTTTTTGCTCCTCAGTTACTGGAATGCGGTGGGAACCTTTTTGATGCGATCTCTCTGGCAGTGAAGGCAGCTCTCTTCAACACAAGGTAAAGCACAGATCTTCTTTCATTTGGGTGGAAGTGGCATAGAGAAAATGAGAACAGTGTTTTCTGTGAGCTAAGCATCTTTAATTTCTTTTAAAAGAAGTCAGAAGCAACTCTCATTCAGATGCATGGCAGTTTGTTTGCATGAATATTACATGAGCTAAAGAAGTTTATCCAATTTCTGATAATCTTCACCATTAGTTATATGCTCAGTTACACTCAGACTTGTAGCTAAGTCCTTGCCCCTCAAAAGCTTATGCTGGCCCTAGGCTTGATTGCAAGTTGATGCTTTGTGGTCAGAAAGTCATCATATCTACAAGTATGTGATGATCCTGAATAAGAAGGCCTCTGTCAGTACAACTACCAATGTATAACTATAATTTCCCATTTGTGATGTTCTTTTATTGTTAGGCCACAGTTCTTTGTGAAGCTAAGGGAAAAAATGGTGATGGGAGTTTGTGGGAAGGAGGAAGTGGTGTGCCTTTAGAATGACTGAGGTTCATGTGTTTTGGTTCAGGGAATGGAAGAACAAAATGAAGTAGGATCACTAAGTGCTCTGTGCATTTTGAGGATAGCATCCATTAAAATATTTTTTCTGATATTTTTATTTTCACTATAGATGAAAAGGAGTTCAGAGTTTCACAGCATCTTTGAGAAAGGAGCTAGTGAAGGGCTCTGAGAAATCTTATGTAGCAAAAATACGAGCTGCACATGTTAGACTGTTACAAGCCCAGATGTTCCAAAGCGGATTTCACGTCATTCCGCAGCTCTAAGTCAGAGCTCTGCGGAAGTCCCTGGCACAGTTCTGACTTTCTCATTAGGGAATCAGTACACAGCACTGGAGCTGGAAAAAAACATGCCAGAAAGAAGAGAAAAATATGCTTTTGAAGACACAGGCAGTATGTCAGGTCATAGGCATTTCAATTAATGAGGAGAGATCCCTCTGAGACTAAAACTTGTATATATTGCTCAGAAACTTCCCACGTTAGTCAGGTGCTCAATGGTACCTTTTAACAGTAGATTGTTTCTATAGCATTAAGTGTTCTTATGTATGCAATAATTCCCAAAGATGTGAAAGTACACTGAAGGGGGAAGAAGAAGTGCCTACATCTTTGTATGCAAGCTGCCATGATACAAAACTCCCAGTTAAAGCAGTTGCTTCCATGTGGGTTGGTTTGCGGGTCCAAGACACTTATGTTATTTACATTATTTACAATATAATTGAACCTCTTTCCTTGCTTTAACCAGATTCTTAATAAAACCAGAATACTTAATAAAAACAAAAGAGTATATGAAAAAAAATGTTGCTGTTGGAAGACAGATAACATGGACAGTGATTGTTTTAATGATCTGCTTAATTTTGTTTGTTCCAAAAACTGTCTCCTATATAATCTTTGATTTGTAGACACACATCTTCAGTCTTACGAAAGTAGGCTATCAAAATGAAATACTGTGCAATTTAAAATAACTTTAAGCTTGTTGACTTTGACCTGCAAGAAACCACTCTGTTCACTTAAGCAAGAAATGTTTGTGTGACTAATCTTGAAGTGCTTTAAGAAGGCAAAAAAAAAAAGAAAAAATTAATGAACTCAGAAATTTAATGGAATTTATGAAAGTGAAAAGCCTCATCCACTATCCCCACTTTGCTTTAGTATCTGCTGAATTTCCTCTGGATTAATGCAAGGTTGTTTAGAGTAGCTGTCTACTCTTCCTAAAATATTATTGTCCAGTTAAGGCTTCACAGAATAATTATATTTTAAAGATTTATAATCAATTTAAAGATCACTTCAGATTAAGTGCTTTGAACTTAGCTTGACATCTCTATCTTTTTTTCAGAGTCCTACTTGCTCTTCATAGTTTGTTTACAACCAGGCTTTTGTTACAAGGGTTTTCAAATCAGAACCAGAAGCAGGGAGTTCAGGCTGCTGTGAGGTTGTGCTTTATTTTGTGCCTTGAAGTCCTAACTTTTTAGTTTTAGTGTTCAAATGGGCATTTGAAAAGCTCAGCATCATCAACTTGGTCATTGAAATCTAGCTAAAATGAAACCATTTTACAATATCCAAGGAGACACACTTCCTTAGGGCTAAATAAATGCACTTCAGGAACTTTACATAGGAATTACAGGATTTAAATCCATTGCATTTCTGCCCTGACTCATTGTGTCCCATTCAGACCTGGAGCAATTAAAATATGGCTGTTTTAAGGGGGAATATTTAATCTTCATAATTGTCCTTTGCTCAAGATGTTCTAAAAACTGAATTAAAACTGTGTCTGAGAGGTAGCAGATACCAAAATTTGTTCTTAACTATGTGTCTCCAAAGCACTTAAGGCTGTATTTATCCATGATCAAAGCAGGTATTGCCTAAATATACAAATAGCTTCAGTTCCAGGACTTAACATTAAACTCAGGCCTGTGTGGTGTGCTTAACTGGGGAGATAGAAACTAGATAAAGGTCAAAAGCTACCTAGTTTTTAACAGCATAAGTAGGAAAGCTGGGTCTCCAGAGCAGTGTTCAACTGCTGCACAAATTTCTGCACCCATTAGTTGTGGGGTTCACGCGTGCAGAATAAACATGCACAGCTAGTTTTTTTCCTTAAGATAATTTTTCACAAACCATGAAGAAATCTCAGGATTTCTGGGAATGGTCCTTATGCTACAAACACTATCAGCTTTGCCCAGTAGGATCCTTTGGTTTGGGGTGTACGTCCCCCACTTTGCTATGCTCTCGAGACATTTGTATTTGATCAGGTATCTTTCTGCCTATGCAGTAATTCTGATCCATGCATTTATCTCTTCCATTTTTTGCTAAAACAGCTTCTTGCGGGGATTTTTCAGGTATTAATTCTGGCAGCTTAGGATGCTATGTCTGATTGTTGCAGAGCATGTGTTGCTCTGGTATCAAACATACGATTTCTTCATCTTCCTTTCAGTTTTAATACTGCTTTGGCTCATATTTTTTTGCCTATGCTGTTGTCTATTGGCCCATGTAGCTTGAGGGTTAGTCACCTTGAGATTTTACTCCAACAATTTTAATGGGATATTTTAGTTTAAGACTAGGGTTTGCGTTTCTGTTGAGTTCTTATATAGTTCTACAAAGCATTTTGAGTGTCATTTCATGGAGAAGTTTATGATGTAGTTGTTGTTCTTACAGAAAGCTTATAGCTTGGTTTGGGTCCACAGCATGTAGAGAATTTGTCTTTCTCCCTAAGCAAGATTAGCTGTTGTGAAGTGCTTGCCTCAAGGACTCTTAGCTATGGATAACTGAAATACTTTTTCAGGGAATAACAAAAATCCATTTCCTTTGGTGCAGATAAAGTTCATTAAATCACTCCCAATATTCTTCTCTCTCAGGAAAGGTCCGGTTGAGAATGTGTAAAAGAATGTAACCTCCAGAGTCTAGTTATATGACACAATTCTACTGTAAAAGTACTAATATAGAAACAATTTGTGGTTGCCTTCCACAGGGTTACTGAAGTTGGCTTTCCAGGGATGTCTTGGAAGTATTTTATGTTCTCAAGTGCAAATGTGTAAAAGTGGGAGAAGTTTAGCTGAGCTCTGTGTGTGGATTTACTGGCCAGTAAGGCAGAGTGTCTGGTCTGCCTATCCCTTTTGCCAGTGGATGCAATGCTCTTCCTGGTGGACACTTGGATTTCTCTGCAGCTGTGACAACTTGGGGTGGGAAAGGCAAGTGACCATTTAAAAAAAAATGGGATACAAGATCCTGGAGTTCTTGGCTTCTTGAAATACCATCTACTGCTAAATTATTATAAGTGTTTGTATTCATTATGCTAAGAAAGCTGTATCAAATCTCATGCAGAACTGCCATTAAATGGCTATAACGTGCAGGGTATTCACCACTGAGAAGAAGCCTGTGTAGCTCATAGATAAAGATCTTGACACTCACAATAGACAAGCAAGTGTCTTGGGCTTCTCTCTGGGTTTTTATCCCTGGTACTTGTTTTTGTTTGTTTAGCTCTAGAGTAGTAGAGACTTATGATGATTTCAGGAATGACAGTATGCTGCTGACCTGCTAGAGAGGGGGAATTTTACTGGTGTCATCTTTGCACTTTCCCTCAGTCTGTGTAGTTAGTGTCATCCCTCCTGAGCAGCTTTGCTGCTGGTTTTTTGGTGCTGGTGTCGTGACTTTGCCAAGCAATGTCATGCTGTAGTTCTGACAGCCTCACTGCTGTCTGCAAGCAGGGGAACCGCAGTATGAGGGGATTCCATTTTGATTACATCTGCTATTTGCTAAGGAAGTCTATGCAGAAATAATTCAAAATTGCAATGTATAAGCTCTGAAAGGCAGCACTGAATCTCGATTTGCTCCCCTATGACATAGTACAGAATTCAATTTAAAATCTAATGCTTTGAATGATGCATATAGATGATGAAATATTTTCCCACTTGATGTTTACGTGGGCTCAGGGGATTAATTGTTAATACTTTGGTAACATTCTAGGTTATTTTTTTCTTCTCACATTTCACCTTGTTTAGAGAAAAGGACATTTCTTGGAGTTGAGACTTACAGGATGCCTGTATTCATTATCTGTTCCGAGAGTGATTTTTTTTTTTTGCATGTACTTTTGTTTCCATAGAATACCAAAAGTGCGTGTTTTGGAGGTGGAAGAAGGCTCTAAGGAGATTGAGCTCTCTGATGACCCCTACGATTGTATTCGACTCAACGTGGACGAGGTGCCCTGCATCGTCACGCTGAGCAAAGTAAGCTGGACAGAACTGGACCTTCTGCCTGGAGACTTCAGCCCACATGAGCTTCAACTGCTCTGTGGTTTTCTTTAGAGATAAACTGTGAATTGCAGAAATGAGAGGTGTCCAGGATGTGTATGTATTTGTTCAGCCTTGCTGCTACTTTGATTAGAAGGAGCTTTTTCTGAATAAGGGTTTTCTCATTCTGACTTGCAGATTGCCACTTCATGCATTCTTCAAATCCCTTTTTGCCAACAGAATTGTTCGTTATGCATTCATCCTCATTGCTCAAGAGGCAGAGCAGCAGATACTTCAGTAAATTACAACAGATGAGAATGGTTGTGAGCGTTGAGCAATCTGTCTGGAGTCACAGAATGGACATATATTGCTGGGGACACAGCTCTGTGTTTATGGGCGTAGCACTTTCTTTTCCTTTCACCCTAGTGCCATGCTTAGCTCACCTGAGTTACGTACGTGCACCCAGACTGGGCTCAGAAGCTGCTCTTGAGGACTGTGCTGTCTGTAGACTCAGCCTCTCAACAGCACCAAGGATCATGCAATGTTGCAGTGCAGGCTGGAGATCAGCTAGCAGAGTTGGCTGCTGCTGTCAGCTTCTCCAAAAGAGCTTAGATATCTGCAAACTAACATGTAACCTTGTCACTAACTTGCAGATTGGGTATAGGCATGTGGTGGATGCCACCCTTCAGGAAGAAGCCTGTTCTTTGGCCAGCCTGCTTATTTCTGTGACCAGCAAAGGTGCTCTCACTTGTATGAAGAAAGTGGGGAAAGGCAGCCTTGATCCAGAGAGTATCTTTGAAATGATGGAGGTGAGTTTTGAGCAGTTTCTGTCTTGGATGGTAGTGAACAAACTGGAACTTGAGTCTATGGAAAGCTACAATAAAGACTTCAGAGCACCAGCAGTTCTGCTAGTGCACAAAGGGACTTGCTGAAGGTCCCAGGCAGTTCCTTTGAAACAGAATCTCATAGGAATGGAAGTTATTTAAAACTTTCCGTATGCCTAAAACGTGTGGTTTACATTAATGCATACAATTTTCCTTTGCTGTGGTTAAGCACCTCACAGCTGTAAAGCATAGGTTGATAAACTTTAAGACATTTTTAGGGAATGTTTCTTCCCTTGTTTTTTTTTTTCCCCTGAAAATCAGAGAAGATAGGGAAACGTCCCTGTAGAACTAGAGATGGTACTTCAAGGTGCTCATACATTACATTCTGTTGTAACAACTCATTTTGTCTTGTGATAAGCTTACTGTTCTCATTTTACTATTGTTTGTCTTTGCTACTTTATTGAGTTTTTGATTTGCTCCTACCCCATGAAAATACTGTTATCTGACTGTTGTTCACATCCACATGAGAATTCAATTTTAAACATTTCTTCAGGCTGTTCTCAAAACTCTGAGTTCCAGTATAAATTCTCATGCCTGGCCTTGGCCTTAAGCAGTAGACAGAAATGAGTTTTGAACTTTGAGTCAGAACAAAAATTAAATACTTAAAACTGTCTTTGTTTTCTAGAGATCCAAAACTAATATCAGCATAGCTCTAGTGAGGAATGCAGAAATTGGAGCCAAGCTTGAAAACAACTAGTTTCAAATGAAATTCCATGTTGAGTAGATAAGGCACTTATCTGTTTCATGCCGTAAATCCATAGTGCTAATCTTGGTGTATCCATGGGGTATTTATTTGCATTTAGTGAAGTCGCCCCCACTTAACATCTGGGTAGATGCAGAGGAAGTTCATGTCCAATCTGGCATCCTGGGGAAACCAACTGTGTCCAATACTTGTGTCTTCCTGATGGCTTTTTAGTCTAAGTAAATGTCTAACTAAATTCTAACTAAATGTCATACAGGAGCTGAGGTTTAGTCTGTACAGCTGCTATGAAGAGATGGATGTTTATGTCAGATACAGGTTTGTGGTGGAAGCTCACTCCCATATAGATCATCTGATAACTAAATGAAGAAAAATTTTAATCAGAGCCACTACTTTGATCATCTATCTCATTCCACACTGAAGTCTAACTAGGAAACAAAATACTGTAGTTTCAGGATTCAGCTGCCTCATTTTGTGTGCTGACTAATCTGAGTGTGGGCTTGTGTCCAGTGGGAGTTTAACTTGTACCCCGAGCAATCCAGTGGTGCTCGGATCTGGCATTAATGATCACAGAGACCCTTTCAGAAGAAGGGGAGCACTACCTTTATGCACACCTTCTTTGCAAAAATTAAATTGAGACTTACAGTATTATTTTTCTCAATTAAAGCATGTTTTTCTTATACCAGCTGGTGTATATTAATCATTAAGGGGAAAATATTTGTCAAAGGAAGTGTTCCATTTGAGTTATCTTCCTGTTAACGAGCATGTCTCAGACTTGTTTTGCTTTCTTTGTATTGCAGACAGGAAAGAGAGTAGGCAAATCATTGCACACATCCCTACAGAAGATTTTGGATGAAGAGGAGAGTTTGGGAACCACACGGCAAAAAGTTGGATTTCTAGGATGAGTTTCTATTAAATGTTCAAAGGTTTTCTAATTCGATTGTGCAATCTTGTCTGTTTTTATATGGAAAAAGGATATTTTTGTTCCAGTACCTGCACCCTTCCAGCTAAGAGGCTTCTAAAATGTTCCTAGGCCTAAGGAAAGCTACGCTGAAGTGTGAATAAGCAAATTTGTGGTGCTTTCCACCTACATGGGTGTCTGCACATAAGAAGCACGGCAAGAGCAATAGATGCAATTCCTGGGAATTGCCTGGTGTAGCCTCCAGGTGTGGGGATGTGCTCAGTGTGCAGCACAAGCCAGATTTGGGGCCTTTCAGGACTTCTTTTTTTATTTTTGTTTCCCGGTCACATAATTCTTCCTTACTGGGGTAAGAAAACTGTGTCTGGCAGAAGTCTTCCCTCAAATTATCTTATCTCTCTTTGAATTAAATGCGGTTAAGTTTTCCTATAAACACAACATGGTCCCAAGTTTCCAATTTCTATTTTAAACCAAGGTTTCTTTACTAGCAGAGTCCCTTTGCCAGTGGGTACAATGGTAACATAGCTGAAATCTCATGGTCTTTCGGGAGACAGGCATAGCTAATGTAGGAGGGAAAATAAATGAATTGTGAGGAATTCAGTGATTCAGCTGGAAAAGCGCAGTTGCTGTCAGGAATGATCCTTTGCATCCTGCACTGAGGCCAGAGCTGCGTGACAGTGCTGTCCATCTCCACCCCTGTCCTCCTGAATCCTAGGGCGTAGTAACACGGTGAGGAAATGCAGGTGTCTGCAAAGCAAGACAGTTGTATGGCTTGGAATAAGAGGGGTGCCCTTGTCCTTCTGTGACATTCTCACAAAGGCAGATTCCAAATGGATTTCATCAAAGCTAGGAAAAGGGAGAAGGCTGCTGTTCTGAGGCCATCCCCAGGCCTTCAAAGCAGTAGGTGCTCTGCCTCAATTGGCAGGTGCAGCAACGAGCAAGAGCTCTTCCTCCTGTGGGGCAGGAGGAAACAGTGAATGGGGGAGTCTGAAGAAACAGCTGTTTTTCAAGAATTCGAACAAACATTAAGGCAGAAGCTCTGTGGTAATCCAGAAGTCACTCAGCTCTTACTCAAAGTGACTTCTCAATTTCCTATTTTAATTTCCTACTGCCAGATTAGTAAAATTCTGTTGAATGGAAGATGGGGACTGCTGGGCAGAAGGGGAAGATTCTCTGCAAAAGAACTGCAGATCTAGGGCAAAACATGGTACAACTTTAAATTAATAATCACGATCATGTTAAAATATATGGTATCCTTCAGATGACAAACAGCCCTTACCCTGGAGCTAACGTGATTGTACAAGGTACCCTTAATGTCACTGTGTGCCTGGCACCTATGGGTAGCCATTATATTAAACTGTATGATGAACAGTCATATTAAAATAAATAAAAATCAATCCATAAAATTGGCATATGATGTCTGTTTCAAAGGGATTTTTTTTCAGTACTTTTCATAATGGGTTATATAGGATATGCCCCGTACTACTGTGGAGAAGAAGTGACGATGAATATGTATAATTATCTTTAAACCCTGCTACAGAGTAATTTTCTTTTGGGCAAAGACTAACTTACCAGACTCTTACAATAGCTGTGGTCTGCTCCTGTCTGGGCAAAACTACTTGCAAGAGTGTGGAAGAAAAAAAAAAAAAAGCTGAAAGAAGAAAAAACATTTACATTAGTTGTTTTGTTTTGTTTTGTTTTGTTTCATCATGTATTGTTTAATTTTTCAGAAAATAGTTAACTAAATGAGGTCTGGTCATAAGCCAGAGCTGTTCTCTGGACTGTTGCCTCTCTGTTGCCCATTTTACTGTAGTTCTGTGGTTGGGTACCCAAAAGCTTCCCAGCGCTACCTCTGGGGTGAATGTTGTAAGGTGTTAACTACTAATCAACGTGGTTCTGCGCAGCCTTCAGCTGAATGAAGGAGCCCCAGCCATTTCCATAAGTTACTGATGATACTGTTGGCTCTATGGCCACTGGGTTTCATGGCCCCTCTCCTTTTAAAATTAAAAAAAAAGAAAATGTTTTCTGAGAGTTGGGGGGGAAAAGCCTTGCCATGTTTTCAAGGGCATTACCTGGCATCCTGGAGGAGGTGAACGTGCATGCATTCCCTCTATGTTTCTTACTAGAGGAGGGAAATACGGAGCCCACCTGGGCTCTGGGCCATGTGCTCAGGTACCTGAAAAGTGAACGGTTGGCACGTGAGCATCTGTGCTGGGCACGGGGACGTCTGTGGAGCTGCTCTGCCTGCAGAAACGGCTGCCCCAGGCACCAAACAGGGGGGAATAAAAACTTCCCCAGTCAGCAGGAGAGATGTCAGTGTGAGCTGCCACGCTGCAAATGTCAGCAGTGCCTCCTCGTGCCCTCCTCTCTGTGGGATCTGTATGACCCAGGGGACGTAAAGGACCTCCTGAAGGTCCTTTTCCTGCCACTTTCTGACTGGGGCTGTTTCTACCCCCAAGCTGTAAGGAGTGGGCCAAGCCAGAAGCAACAGCTTCCAGGGGGGTCTCAGCAGTCCCTGGGGATTCACTGCCACCAACTCATCTCCTCAGGGAATAATCAGAGCTCTGATAGGGAGAAAAGGGCCTACAGCTGTCCCGGCCGACACATCTGGAAGCAGCCTCTGAGGCTGTGGTTCTCAGGCATGTCGAGGACTGGGCTGCCCGTTTTTTTTTCCGTTTAACCCATCCCCTCCATCCCCAAACAAAAATAGCAGTAAGAGATTTTTAATAGAGGCTTCAACCAAGACAGCTCCTGTTCCCAGTTGGGCTGGTGGAAAGTTCCATGTGTTGCTGTGCAGATATTGCCACGTTTTCGTTGACTCGAGTCCAGTAGAGCTAAGAGGAAACATCTGTGGAGCAGGATAGCTCAGTGTTTGTCCCAGAAATTTTTAATTGCTTCTGTTGGGAGCGTCGAGTGGCTAAAAGTTGTGCATTAGAGCTGAGGAGCCCAGCAACTCCTCCTGGGCTTTTACTTGCATTGACATTTGTCCTTTTATTTTTTCCCTGTGTATCCCAGCCTAGGGTTTGTCTGACAAGAACAGCTTCCTTGAAGCAGAAGAGGGCTATTTTGGAGGTCTTTGGGTCTGTAATTTGCTTTCACAGGCCTCCAGATCAGTGTTTGTGCTGCAGGCGACACTCAGCAAGCCAGGGAGCCTCATCAGCTGGCGTTTTGCAGCTACAGCAGCCATTCAGCACGGTAATGGGCTAGTGTGGGAAGCAAAGGGGAATGCTTGATCTGCATGGGATTTGAGGCAAGGGGGAAGAGAGAGGCTCCATGTTACCCACATTAAAATTTTGCTTCAGCACAGCTGTTCTGCAAGCAGGTTTACACCTTCTGCTCCTAAGGAGGAGTAACCCCATGCATGCCAGGACAGGCTGGGGGCTGTTTGGACTAGATCTCCAGAGGTCCCTTCCAACCTCAACCGTTCTGTAACTCCGTCATTCAGCATCTTGATTTGACATAGATAATATCTCAGGGAGTTTCTGCATTTTCTCTGTAGTAAGGTAAGTAGGAATTAAGTGGTACTTACACTGCCATTTAGGGCTGCCTCCAGTTTTTCTATAAAACTTCACTAGACACCACCTCTTTTTTTCAGCAGTGGGATTTCTTCCAAGTTCTGCATGATGGCATGCAGGTGATAAACTACCACTGGTCCCCAGAGAGGGGGCAAGAATCAGTGCAAGTTTGTGCCTGGTGAGACCTGAGGGGAGAAAGCTCCAGTCCCTACACCTGAGCCTTGTAGGCTAATTTTTGCAAAATTAAAGAACTTTAATCCCTTGTGCCTCAGTCTTCCTCTTGGTCAAGCCCACGATTCCCAGGCAGAAGGGTGCACATTCCCAGGCCTGAGTTCATTCACTGAATACTTGTTGTTTACTGAAGGAAAAGCAGATTTTCAGCTGCTGACTTTCTAAACCAAAGTCTTCAAAATGACCAAGTCTGCGATGAGTGAGATCCTGGGCTATGGTTAGGCATAACCCATTGGAAATTCCAGAACCGGGTGGCATACCCGTTTACTTCTCATATGGAGCTGTACTGCCTATAGGACCAAATAACAGTGAAGCAGGTCTACTGCTGAGCCTCCTCAACCATAGCTTGAGACGATGCTCCAAGTCTCGGATTCCCAGTGTTTTGCTTGCCATCGCTGTGCTCCACAGCATGGCAGCGTGTGTCTGAAGTCACTAACGAAGGCGAAGGCTAAGCAAGGTCTCTGCAGAGAACGGCAGCCGGCACCCGTTCTGCATGCTCAGGGCATGGCTGGCTCCAGGGCGCGGTAACGGGAGCCCGTGACCCATGCAAAAGCAGAAATTATTACTCCTTTTAGGCCAGTGTTCTGAGATGGTAGCACCCCAGTTTAAATCTGTCAGCCCGCAGATTAGGGATATAAGTCACAGATGCCTGGTTTTCAAGGCATCAGCAGCTCTTGCTGGTTTCAGGGACTTGCAAACAGAGAAAAGCCCAACTACGAAAGCAGGACACTTAGGTACCCGCCTTCTCGCAGAGAGACTAGTGCCTACTACCTCTGCTGTTTTATTATTATTATTATTCATAACAATAATAAACTGTGTTTCTATTATTATTAATAATAATAAACCACATTTATAGCTATACAGCAACAAGGGCTTTTTTCTGCCCCTGCAAAAACAGTGCTAGAATCTCAACTGGGCTGCCATTAATGACTCTTCATTGATGCTTTTAAGCACAACTTCATAGACTGGAACATTTTAATAGGGTCGAGGTTATCCCAAGAGCTCTAAACATTTCTACTGTCATCCTGTTCATCCCGTTCGCAAGGTTAGGATAAGATCAGCAATCCAGGCTCCTGAAAGTTTTCATGTCACACCACTGGTAGATCAGATTTGATTTCCCCAATTTAGACACAAAAGTTCATGGTTACCAATACCTTGCAGCTGATAATTTGGGAGAGGAAAAAAGAAATGAAATTTTGGACATTTTGTGATGTGTGAAGACCTTCTTCCACCCACTTGACATTGCAGGGGCCAACATTTCTGGAGACAGGCCAGTCGTGCATAGGTGCTGGGCACACTCAGACAGCCGAGCGGGGCAGGCCCTCCCTTCCAAGGGACATCCCTTCTCTCACTAAACGTTCTCCCACGGCGTTTTGGCAAATGGTAAGTTTGGACAGAGCCATGCTCGGCAGCCGTAGGAGTTCAAAAGTTGTGATTTAAGTCTTCTTAGGTCTTCTGAAGTTTCTCTCCGTTGCTCCTGCAGGGATCAGCTTTAATCTGATGGAGCTTCTTAAGGGCATGCTATGCACTGGGAGGGCAGTAAAAGAGGGTAGTAAAAGGTAGCTTTCTCCCGGCTATCTGTGCATGCAAGCTTTTCTCTATACCGAAACAACTTAAGTTTTTAAGGCTTCTGTTGCAATTCTCTTGCAACCCCTTAATTCAGCTGCCACGTCTCTGTGAAAGGAAACCAATCACCCAAATATGAGAAAGATTCACAGTAAGATCCTAATCTGACAGTACTGCCGTCTGCTTGTCAGCACTAAAATACTGACTTCTATTTCAACAGTAACTTCTGCTAATCTCGAGGTGGTTTCTTGCAGGCTGGCTAGCTGTTTTGCAAACCAACACAGTTAGGAGTTTTTACAGAGTTTTAGTATTAGATTTAGACATTTGGCTGCATTTTTCCCCTGTCTGGTCAGACTTTTAGGAGGATATAGATGGCAGGCACATGAAAGAAAAGCAGTGAAGGAAGACAGATTTACCCCTAGCCCACAGGAGTCTGGATGCTCCAAGCAGAAGGGTGCTGAGTCCTTCAATGCAGCTCCTTTTGAAAAGAGGAGGATTGTGAGAGGCACCTTGCACCTGAACACAAGCTTTCCACATTAGGCTGAGATACAATTTAAAGTCCATGAACCTCCTTTGACACAGATCCTTCTGTCCTGTGGCCTCTGCAGTGTCATGGGATAGGGAAGCATTCACGTTTGCTGCAGGATGCAATGGGAAAGTCCCTCCCTAGGTTCAGAGCTGGTTTCCTAGTGGTGTTGGCACTGGGTGTAATGTTTTGGCAAGGTAGGTCTGACTCCTTCATTTTCCCCAACATTGTCCTCATGAAAAACACCCATTTCCTCAACTGTTATTGCGCTCCATCTGGATCAGCCTCAAAAACAATGATCCAGAAATTCAGCTCTTTCCATTTATACCTGTTGTGATGCTTATGCTGGTGGATGTCCACTGAAACTCTGCAAACACTGTTATCTAGTCCGCCCTTCTACTTTCTAGCCATGGTACAGAGGCTCCCTCTCATCTCTTGGCTTGGCAATACCCACTCATTTCCTAGGAGTTGAACCAAAATAGTCTCTGATCTCGCTGCCCATTTCCTTGCCTAGCTGGGCACAAAATCACAGGTCAGCAGCGTTGCCAGAAGGATCCAGTTTCCCTCCACCGTCTTATTCCAGCCACTGTTTTGCTAACAGAAATCCCTCCAAATTCAGCATCACAGGCTATTTCTTGGGTTTCCCAAAGCCACGTAAACTTTTCTGACTGCCTCCCTTCCCCTTCAGCACACTGTTCATTCTTCACTGCAGCCCTGGGATCGTCTCCCTAAGCTTATTTTCTCTTGCCCTCTTTCATTTCAGCTAATGGGAGTTATGGTTTGTCTGGCCAGCAGACTGGTCAGGAAACAAGGAAAGTAAAGTACTGGTACTTTACTGGGAAGTGAAATTTGTAATTCCACGGGTTTAAACAAACATGGACACAAGCTGGTTCCTTGGCATATTATAATCTTCCTCCCTCTCCCTAATCCCTCCATAAATAAGCTGTCTTTTTCTTTCCCCTTGAGGTAATACCTCCTCTCCAATCCCTTTTTGCTGTCTCTCCTACTCCATGAGTAGCTTCTGTGTGTTTTTCCTGAAGGGCTATAGGCATCAGATGAAATGCTCAGCTGTTTTTGAGCTCTGAAGTTTGCTGCTTCTATTTCAGCCCTGTAAGGAAGGGGTTGTGTGCCCAAAACCTCACCTACTTTTTCCAGTTATATTACTGTATCTAATAAAAAGCATCGCTCCTACCCAGGAGGTGAGGATTACCTTACCCCTCTGTCCTCCTACGCCTTTCTTGCATAATACGTGTGAATCATCCAGAGCTCAAAAGCATTATATCTAGCCAAGGATACAGCTTTCTTTCAGAAAAACACCGATATCCATGAGATTTAACTTGAACTGCAGTCTCCGGGCACAGGAAAAGCCCAGACAGGGAGAGGGTGGGTACAGGCCTTGTGCTCCTTTACAGAAACGTCCTGATTCTGGACGCAGGCCTGGGTGTTACAGCAGCACCTCATCGGGGTCCTGCTGGAGACTTCCTGCATGTCTATCAGCTATTAGGATGTCCAGGTTTGAGGGTTTTTTTCAGTCTATTTAAGGCGGAATTGGGTCAAAGCCTATTTTCAAATATACATCACAATCAGATGCGAACTTTAAAGTTTTTTTCTTCTCCCTTCCTTCCTTCCTTCCTTCCTTCCTTCCTTCCTTCCTTCCTTCCTTCCTTCCTTCCTTCCTTCCTTCCTTCCTTCCTTCCTTCCTTCCTTCCTTCCTTCCTTCCTTCCTTCCTTCCTTCCTTCCTTCCTTCCTTCCTTCCTTCCTTCCTTCCTTCCTTCCTTCCTTCCTTCCTTCCTCCTCTTTTCTTTCTCTTTTCCTTTTTCTGCTTCTTTCATTTTCTTTTTTCTCCCAAGACTAAAACTCTGGTATTTGGGGCTTTTGGAAGTCCCAGCAAAAATGGATCCAGTGTAGGACCCATGGGCAGGCAGGAGAAACCTCCTGATGACCAGACTGGTGCCTCCACCCAGGACTATGTGCCCACATTAGGGCTGCAGCAAAGCCTCGGGTCTCCCCGGGCTGCCATCTGTGACCCGTCCCCACGCGGCACCTGCAGCGAGAGGAGACACCTCCTTGTGGAAACCACAGGCCTCCTAAGCCGCCTCAACACCAGGCCCCAGCTCTGGAGCAGGGGAGGGTGCCTAGTGTGGCGCTGGGAAGCCACCAAATGGGTCAAGCCAAACAGCCCTGCGGGAGGAAGAGCCTGCCTCAGCCATACACCCATGCCGGGAGAGACACCAAGGATCTCATGGCACCTCAGAGAGGGGTCTGTGCAGTGCGGAAATGCATCGATCCTTCTGGTTCCTGCCCAGAAACCCTGCGGTTTGGAGCTGTGTCAGCGGACGCCTCATTAGAGTCAACTAATTAATTTTACACGCAGCAGCAAAGGGAGAATTTCAGCTTTTCCCCGCTGGGGCAGGAACATTAATCAATGAAGAGACACGCGAGCAGCTCTGGAGCGAAGGAAAACCCGGAGGTGCTGAGCAGACCAGCAGCACTTTATATAAGCAGATGCTGTTCGAACACTGAGCATCTGCATGGGTGTCTGGGAGCTCTTGAGCTCTATCCTATTTTGGGGTGGTCCAAGCAGGAGGTTAGTAAATCCCAAGAAATATTAATTCTTTTGCTTAAACCTGTGTGGGACTGTGCGTGTGTGGTAAAGAGAAATGAGCAATCCCATTCTCCCTTGGCTTCAAATCTGGACTGCAACAGAGCAACATTCAGGTTGGATAGAAGTCCAGGGTTTCCCCTATTCACCAAAAGTGACACAATTATAGCCAATGTAAATCAACAGCAGCTTTTTTTTTTTTTTTCCAAGCACAACCCTGTTTAGCTCAGACTTTTTTTGCCCATAAAATTCCTGAGGAACAAGAAGACGAGGGGAAAAGAGTTTTCGATTTCAGCCACGCCAAATTAAGCTCTCATCTCCCACCTGTTACATCTCTAGAAGACTGAACACTTCTTCTCAAAACCAAATTAAGACCCACATTGCAAAGCACATCTCCCTGCTCATGCAGAGGGGCAGACCCCCAGGCACAGAGCTGCCCTCCATTGCAGCCCTATGGCAGCAGGTCCCAGGTCAGGTTAAGACACTTTTCTTCAGAAATGGCTGCTTGTTCCTCCTCGGAGCATTTCACAGGCCGCGGGTTGGTTTCCCAGGGTGTTTCTGGGCAGGTTGAAAGGAGACAGAGTGTCCCGGTTTCACCTGGGCGTGTGAGTGCAGCCTTGGAGAGGAGGTTCCCTCATGCCTCAGTCTGGGCGTGAGTGCGGCCAGGAGCCTCGGATGAGGCGGTGCAGGAATTAACATGGATGCTCTTTCCAAAAGTGAGCAGAACTTTTCACTGGCTTGCGGCCTAGCTGGAAAAAAAAAGAGGAAGAGTCACTAACTGGGCTGTAAAAGTGTCAGTAAAATCCATTCCCCGTTAGCAAACTGTTCAGAAACAGTCTGCCTGGCCCGTGCCCCTAGCTCCTGGACAAGCAGTAAAATTGTCTCTACCCCATAGGCTGTCCCGTGACCCTCAGAAACCAGAGGTGCTCTTTGCTCTGGTGACCTCTGCTAGCCTGAAGCGAGTGTGTGGGCTGGCTGTGGTGGGGGACGTTGGCCTCTGAGCTCCTCTCACCCTTCTGACCTCCTGTCACCCCAAAGCTCCTGTCCTGAAGGATCTGCCACATAAGCAAGGGGCAGTCAGGCAACCTCTGCTCTCCTGACCCTCCTGGGTGGGACCCACCATCAAGCGAGTGGTTTCTGCTGCAACAACCAGTGATTCAAGCCCTCCATAGCATTTCACCCAAATCTATAGGAAACGAGCCTGGCTGCACTCCTAGCCTTTGGCTCTGCTTAGGTCAGATTCCTTTCAACAAGTTTGGTCTTTTCTTTAAAAAAAAAAAAAAATTGCTAAGAAATAGAAGTGGTGCCGAGCGCTCTCCAGCATTCGCCGGAGGCCGGGAGGCTGCTCCTGGCGCGCTCCCAGCGGGAGGCTCCGGGGCCAGGCGGTTCCCATTAAAGTGGAGGGGCGGCGGGGGCCAGCGCCGCGCCACTCGCCTCGGCAGCGGCATGGCGCTCCGGGGAGCCTGCCTCCTCCTCTGCCTCGTGTCCCTCGCCCACGTCTCCGGACAGCAAAACGGCAGAGCCCGGCAGAAGCCGGCTGCTTCCAAGAAAGGTAGGGAGCCTCGGCACCACCGGGGCGCCACTGGTATGGGGGGACGATGGCATTAGCACAATCCTTTATTCTCCTAAAAGTGCTGTCATGAAACTATTTTAAAAAAATGCTTAAAATCTAATAGAGCAGCCACTTTTTTTTTGTCTCTTTTCGCCCGTAAATTGCATGGTAGTGTTTGCTCTAGGTTTTCCCCTGCACCTTTCACCTGCTGGCTCCAAGTTTGTCCTGCAGCTAGCTCTGCTGAAGTCTCTGCTTCTCCGACCCTGCCTGCTCCTACCCCTTTACTCTGCAGAAGAAAACAAGTGGCGGAGGAGAGGCAGTTGTTGCAAATTTGCCAACGGGAATGGGCAGGGAAAAAGAGCAATATATCATTTATTAACTATCGACACGGATCTTCGTTTTGAAACATCTGCCCCAAGTCTATATTAAGCTGTGCAAGAGATCTCTACTCAGGTTGGCTACAGCGCAGCACACACAGAAAGGTGCCTCAGGTCCTGGGAGGTTTGGGGAGGATTTCTTCTTCTTTTTTTTTTCTTCTTGCCGTCTAATACTTTCTTTCTCCCACTCACACAACGCAAATAAATTATAGACAACTCACGGGAGTAAGAGGTTTGCAGTGCTGCCCATAAATGTGTGATGCTATTTGGTTGATGCGTTGGACTATAATTGCATGAGTTCGGATTCCTTCAAGTGTGTGCTTTGCAGTCTGGAGTAAACTTGAAAAAGAAACATTTGAGGAATTCACTTGGCTGGGCTCCTTCTGTACACGCTCCTATTGGCTATTTTTTTGCCAGATCTTGCCTTTGAGAAATGTCTTCGTTTTTCTCCAAGCAGATCTGTCTGGGAAATTGCTACATATTTGCTTGTTCCACCTTTGTTTGTCATTTACATTCAGGCTTAGGCTGGTATACAGTACATATGTGCAGTGCACTTAACAGTTACCCCAGGTAGGAGAAATATGTTTCTTGGACAAATCTTCTTTCTTGCTCCATCTCACCCAAATTTCTGCTGGGAACCAGATCATGATAACAGGGCTCTTCACTGGGGTAGGAAAAAGCAGGGCCGAGGCGCTTTGTCTTGTGGCTTCGCTGTGGAGCCAAACCACAACATTAGAAAAACGGCACCTTACACCAACCTGGTTTGGTTCTTTCTGTTTTCCTTTTTTCTTCCTTTCTTTCTTCCTTTCTTTCTTTCTTTCTTTCTTTCTTTCTCTCTTTCTTCCTTTCTCTTTCTCTTCTCTTCTCTTCTCTTCTCTTCTCTTCTCTTCTCTTCTCTTCTCTTCTCTTCTCTTCTCTTCTCTTCTCTTCTCTTCTCTTCTCTTTTCATAATTATTGTTTTTGCTGTGTCTATTTCAAAGCAAAAGCTATGTTTGGAAATGAAAAAGTCAAAACCTATCATTTAGAAAATGCTGAAATCCCAACTTCATTTCACCCCCCCCCCTTTTTTTGTTTTGTTTTGGTTTTGTTTTGGTTGTTTGTTTTTCTTTTTCTCCCTCCAACTGCTCCCCAGTGATTTTTCCAGGCAGCAGCCCAGCACGGCCCTCCTGAGCACACGTGTGCAGCCCGGCAGGCAGCCAGCTTCCCGCAGCCCGGAGATGCAGGGCTCCCGCAGCTGGCGAGGGCAAGGGGGAGCAGCGGCAGGCAATGCTGCAGGACCTGGGGCACTCACACTTGGGGGGCCCAAGCCCTTCCTCCCGCCTCTACAAGGCCTTGGGGAAAATCTTGTTATTCTTCCCACAGGTAGTGCCAGACTTTAATATTCCCTGAGAGGAAGAAATCAAGGAGGAGGCAGTTAAGCATGAGAGTCTACAGCACAGAGCTACCAAGAGGCTCTTGAAGCTCAGACCCCAATTTCCAGCCCCTATGGCCTGCTCTGTGTACACACACCTGCTCTGGGTCTATATATCTCTCCTGCCATAATGTCGCAGACACAGCCAGGTCCTCCTTTAGATAAAGGAGGACATTTCCAAAAAATGCCTCCAAAGTGATATAAAACAGACGTAGGTGTGTACAGGCTCCTCCTCCAATCCAGGGAATAGACTGGAACAGGAAATGACTTTTCTGGCTGGAGCATTTATGGAAATAACTAATATTAAAAGAAACACTGGTGGCAGATGAGGTTTGATGAGAGAAATCACAAGCTAGAGCTCTATTCATCCAGCTGAGCAACAGAAACCTGTTCGGACAGGAACAGATCAGATGACTGCCTGGCCAGCCAAGGGCTAAGCAACCCAAATCCAGATTTTAAAGATAATTAAATCATCAAAATAGTGCACAGAAGGAATCATTTATAATCTAGTATATAATTAGAACACAGAAAAACTAGACAGAACTCCCATTTGTAGGCATTCAGATATTATTTATGAAGCTTTCATAACTAACTGAACATTGTGACCCATCTCCTTCGGTGAGTCCCTTCTTCATCTTGCTTCTGCTGGTATTTAACTTTGCTTCACCCAGGATTTTCTCCAGCTCCCACGGACAAGATTGGCAACCTCCCCACTGACTTCAACAGGAGCCAAACCAAGCTGCAATAGCCTTGGTCATAGACTAGAGAGAGGAGCCTTGAGAAAAAAAAGCAGCACGCAGACAAGAATTTCTGGCAAAAGAGAGAAAAGTCAATGTTTGTTGACATAGTTGAGGTACTTATTTTTTTTTTAGTTGAAAAGCAAATTAACCACTGAAATAGAGTTACCAGGGAAAAAAAATAACTCTTTTATGAAAATACATCATTTAATTTTTCTAGGGAGTGAGATTTATGTGGTACTTGCCGCATGTCAAACGTAAGGGCTCAGTTCTGCACTTACAGCCCCCTGGTAGAGCATTGCTCACCTCATTAAGGCCTCACTTAAGATCTGATCTGCTTGAGATCAGCCTTTGGAAGCATTGCTTAAACCTACTGTTTTGTGCAATTTTCAATATGACAGATGTGAGCTTTTATTACAATTGTCATGGATTTAATCACATTCCCTACTTAAATCAAACCTCACTTGTCATTTTGAAATTTGGGGATTGTAATAAGAAAGTGGAGGAACAACGTTTCACCAGGCAACACAAAGTGTCTTGTTGGAGCTCGCTGCTGCTGGAATATCTCATCACTAAGGATTTGGAAGCAAGGTGGGAAAGGGCATGGAAGAAGGCACTTCGCACCTGGGCAGCTATCAAGGACATCTCTGATACCAGCTCACAGGTAGACTCCAGCACAGGAGTCCTCCCATAAATCCAACAGAAACAACCTGAGAAGCTGCTCCAGCAAGATTAATTAGTGACATCTTTCTATGGCCTTTGGATATTATTTAAACCTAAAAGACACTCCTCCCATTCCATTAGGGAAACCTCTAGAGAAGACGCAGAAAAAAAAATACTGCATTAATTAGCTGTTTCCTCACAAAATGTTTTCATCAAAGGCATCAAAATAATAATAGTGCTTCAGTGTTGATTGAACCCATTTAAGTTAATGGAGCAATAGTCAAAGCAGCTGAATAACCTCTTCCTGGTGTGCTTAGTCCATTCACACTCTTGGCGCACTATCATCTTCTTGGTTCTCAGTTTTGTTGATTTTCCAAGCTGTTTCTGGTTCCTTCAGTTAAGAGCTGAGCTCATCATCTCCTTGATCTTCAAGGAAATCTGTCCTACTGCTTTAATGTGAAAACTGTCCCATTTTCTGCCATCCCATGGGAACTACCAGATGTCAAGCTAGGTAAGGGAGTATCACCTAAAGAGCAGAGGGCAAGTATAGTGAATGCATGTTCCTTAATGTCAAATTTCCCATCACATTCAAGGCATAATGGTTCTTTTGTTCTTATGCAGAAGAAATTAGAGTCCTGATTAGTAGCTGACTAGAGGCTCTGCTAAGCTGCAGATCATGACGGCATGTTCAGTGACAAAGAAGATGGTATCAACCAACAGCACAAGGGTGCTCAAGACACCCTGAACAGACCTGCCTGCTAAGGGCAGCATCACCTGCATGGTTGAAAACAGCCAAAGGAAATCCTGAAGGAAGTGCCAGGAAGTTTCTGCTCTGTTCCCAGGAAGGTGGTCTCTTACTAAAGCTTACCAAAGGCTAGAAGCCAAATGCGCTTGCCCCCAAAAGACTACTGCTTCTTCCAAGGAGCTGGTTGATGGGATGTTTTGCAAAACACTCAGACAAGCTCTCTCACCTTGAAGACCTTGGAGTGGCGTCTTTCCCAATAGGCAGACTGCATTGGCCTCAGCACAGGACATGCCTGTGACCCATATGGTACATGATAGAGCAGATGATCCAAATGAGCACTTCTGCCATTGAATAGGCAGCCTGCCTCTGTCTCCATGCACTGCTGGCTCCAGGTATCCTTGACGGTAAATGTCACCTCCTGGTGGGAAGACCTTCTCCCATTGGAGCAAGCTCAACTGCAACATGTGTCCCTCAAAGTGACACCAACGTCTTTCAGTGGCCTCTCTGTCTCTCTCTGCCAAAATCTGACTGATTTCTTCCATTAAACTATCAGTAATATCTTCTGAGTTACAGTGCAGACTTGTCAGTGCTCATTTTCACAGGTGCCACTGCTTCTCTCTGTTCAGCCAAAGCCCCCTTCACCCCAACCAGTGGCCCCTATGCTAGGCTTGGTGCCTGGTCTGTAGACCCTAGGGTGGAAAGGGTACAGCAAGGGAGTTTGTGGAGCACCTGGGCCCTGATGCACCCACCAAGCACAGCGGGAAGGGGAAGACCAAGGCCTGGGCTCTTGGTACCTCCTTTTAAGCCCACACCTGTGGTGCTAGCTGGGAGGAAGTTACTGTGAGCGCTCTCTCCTACCAGGCAGGTATCTCCACCAAATCACATGTGGGAGCTGTTGCTACTCACAGCTTAGTGTAGAGCAGGCTTAAGATGCAGTAAGAAAGAAAAGCTCAGTAAGTACAAAAAGGTTGTGATGCTAAGGGCAGTATCAAGCTCCAGCTCCAGCTACACAGTCTCATCTGCACTCAAACACAAGGCACAGCCTCAGTGATACACGAGTTCATCACCCTGACGATTTATTGCAGCAACAAATATCTCTGCACAAAAAAATCCTCCCAGCCCTGGAAAACTTCCAGCAGAGGCAAAGCACGAGCGCACGGGTCAGCATGGGGACATGAACCAGCTCCTCTGCTCTCTCTCTCTGGAATCCCTGCTGAAAGCAATGCCCAGTTTGAAGTCTCGCCCCCAATATTTAAAGCCCTCAGTGGGTCTGACCTTAGCTTATAGCAAGCCGCAGCTCCACACAATTTCTGATCCCACCACTTCCCAGAAGACTTTGGGAATCAGTCTTGCCAGCGCAACACTATTTCAGAGTGCCCACTGGGGTGACACTGCTGTCACCCTGTGCTCTCCTCACCCGCAGACACCTTGCTCTGCTGGAAATGTCCTCAGTTTTAACTCGTGCACCACAACAGCAGCCGTGTCATTCACCCTGAGCCCACAGTGCGGGGGCTGTTGTGGTCTCTCCCCACACACAGACCCTTCACTCAACAGGTCATGAGTGAGGCTTTGCTGTCCACCTGAGAGATAAGCAATGGTGAGGGGAAAATGATAGAAAATGAATAAAAATGAAAAGTGATGTCGGGGCGGGGGGCACCCTTAATGTCCTAGTTCTGCTCTGCAGTCATCCTTTCACCCAGGCTTCTTCCTTGAAAGGAAGGTTTGGGTCTGTACTTCCTAGAAGAAACCTCTTCCAAAGCCTTTGACTGTATGTTAAAAGCAAGTAGCTTATAAATAAATAAATAAATAAATAAAAAGTACTCTGTGATCTCTTTGTTCTCCCACTAGCAATGCCAGAGGCGGAAAAAAAATAACAAAACTCAAACTTTAGTGATAAGTTATAGGTAACCTGGCAGCTTTCAGCAGTTAAAAAAAAAATCCTATTCAGGAGCAGCAGCCTAAAATTCTCCCCAAAGCACCCGCACGTGGCTGGACGTGAACCTGGCATCTCTCTGCCTCAGGCTCATGGCCTCGCCATGGCCTCCCTGGAGGACCTCGCTGGGGACCCTTGTGCCAGGCCCAAAAATCCATCCTGGGAGCGCGGCGGTGGCTTGAGCCCTGACAGATGGGTCAGAAGCTGCACAGGGACTGGATGGATCCTCTGCTGCACAGGTTTTCTCATGGCAGGAACAGCGGCCTCTCAGGAGGAGGCGGGCGCTGTTTGTGCTCATCCCGTGTCTCTTCCAACAGATGGCGTGAGCGTCAAAATGATTGAGGAGCTGAAGGCCATGATGGAAAACATCTCCCAGGAGGTTGCCTTGCTGAAGGAAAAGCAAGCACTTCAGACAGGTAAAGGGCTCACAAACATGGTCTTTGATTTGGAAGAGAAGACACTTATAAAGCCCTTTGGCAAGAGGCTTGGACAAGTGCTCCGTGGGGAGCGCGGGGCTGAGGGGGGTGTCGTGCAGACCTTCCAAGCAGATGAAGCTCCTCTGGCGGTTAATGACAAGAGCTGTGCAGCATATGTCCCCGTTCCTCACGCGCAGGTCTTTCTTCCATGTACAGCTGCTGATATTTCTGTGACGCAAGGTCAGAAGCTCGTCTTCCCTCATGGATCAGAGGGATGAGTTGTTGCATACCAATGGTTGTGCACTTCAATCAAATGTACCCTTTGCTATCTGCTTTTATCCAAAGCCCAGGGAAAGGGGTGAGGTTGCTGACCTGTTATATATATTGCAATTTTGCCCAGAGAAACTCCCTTATGTGCAGTGTGAGGATGGTCCCAAGATGGTTATCTCCTGCACATGTGCTGTGGCTGGTCTGTGTGGGGCACCATAGCCTGGGGGTCTGCAAAGCATGAAATAGGGATGCAATGGAAATGCAGCTTAAGGAGCACTTTCTTCTTTTAGAGAGAAAGTGCTCCTTAACCTGCATCTCCGTTACAGGCTTTCGATCTGATCTTTAGATCGGCTTTACATCCGAGCTCACATTCCTTGAGATTTAACTGGTTTGGATGCTAATGCATCCTGGAATTAGTTGTTGTTTGCACGAAGTACCCTGAGCTCTTGGGGTTGAAAGCTTACCCAAAAAATTGCTCTTCTTACCAATAAAATCAGATGGAAGTAGAAATTTACCCTAAAGACCTCAAGCAATGCAAGCACAACACTTCCAGTCAAACCCTACAAAAAAGACCTTTTTCATGTATGCATAATTAAGATGACTGAATTATATTTATATACTTTTTCCAAAATTCTTCAACACCCAGCAGAGATGATTAAAAAAAAAACTTGCCTCCAAAGGAATTTGTCTGAGATAGTTTAGGAGCATCTGGAAAATAGAAAAGTCGGGGAAGGGGAATGGGAACCACATTGTGGCTTTGCTCTGGGGTTGCAAAAGCACAGGACAGTGACACAGACACCCTGGAGGTCCATTTTTGCTGACTGCTGACCAATAGAGAGGTCATATCCCTACAGCACATCATGTGGCTTACCCTGAAGATGAGAGAGAGGGCCCCTAGGGATACTCAGACTGTTGGAAATGGCACCAGGAACACTAGGAGAAATCAACCTTGTAATTTAACTGTTGCGTGTGATTTTTAAAACAGATCCCTTTTCGTTTTGTCTCGTTTGTTTCACAGTTTGTCTGAAAGGCACCAAAATCCACCTAAAATGCTTTCTTGCATTTACTGAGACCAAGACGTACCATGAGGCCAGCGAAAACTGCATCTCTCAGGGCGGTACCCTCAGCACCCCCCAGAATGGGGAGGAGAACGACGCGCTCTACGACTACATGCGGAAAAGCATCGGCTCTGAGGTGGAGATCTGGCTCGGCCTCAACGACATGGCGGCCGAGGGCAAGTGGGTCGACATGACGGGCACCGGCATCCGCTACAAGAACTGGGAGACTGAAATCACCACCCAGCCGGATGGCGGCAAGTCGGAAAACTGCGCGGCCTTGTCGGGGGCAGCGATTGGCAAGTGGTTTGACAAGAGGTGCAAAGAGCAACTGCCCTACGTCTGCCAGTTCATGATCGTGTAACACCCGGGGCTCCTCCTGCGGGCCAGCTTATTCCACTTGGCAACAGGATTATCAAGCTATAGGTATGTGTATGTGTACATATACACACATGCATGCACACACACACACACACACTCGGCTAGAGTCACTTCTTGCAAAGAAAGTTGTTGTGGCTTGGCAAGGGATTAGAGAGAATTAGACCTCAGCTGCATTGCATGCGGTTGCACCCTGCTCTGCTAGCGGCTGCACCGTTCTTACTAAGGCATGATTTATAGATATATTTTTTTACACAGGAAATTTATTAGGATGGCTTGGTCGTTTCAGCAAAGAACTAGCGCAACGCCCCAGCTTTGCAAGCCAGCCAGTTTGGCGGCCTGGGCCGGCCACTCTGCAGTTTCCTTTACGTTCTTGCTGCATTTTGTTGAAGACCAGCAAAGCTGGTCTGTGCCTTCACCTCCTGTTTTGCTCCCTCATAAACGCCAAGAGTGGTGGGAGCTGGGCACGAGGTGCGTGGAACCACGTGTTAGTCACTCACAGCACTCGGATCCACTCCCTTCATCCTCCTGATCCTCCCAGGGAAGATCCCATCTCCAAAAGTAGGGATAGCTACTTCTGCTTTACAGTAAGAGATGGAATTGGGCTTACTGGCTGAGTACCCTGCAACTGCATAGGTGGTCACACAAGTCTAGTGACTTGTATAAGTAAGTTAGCAAATAAGAGTCACAAGCTGCTTTGCTGAGTGTCCTTTTCAGAAGCACTTACCATTTTGTTGGCTTGCGTCTTGTTAGTGGTAAATGTTCCACTGATTTCAGTGAGAGCTACTACCCTCAGTCTTTGCCAGGTCTTTCAAAAATTCCAGCAGAAGTTTTATTTGTGCTCCAGCAGCAGGAGGGAAGCTGTGAGTCTTTTACAGTTTACTCAGCCAAATATATTCTAGGAAATAGAAGATTACAGTATTAGGTAAATATCAGAATTTTAATGCCATTATAGATGGCCATCCTATCAAAGGCAACTGTCCCTTGGAAACAAATCCCTAGAAAACTGATTTTTGCCACTTTAAGAATCATAGGATCTGTTTTAGTGATAGCAGCTCAGTTGAAATGTACCAGTCCTTGTTGGTCAGAGTGCAGTTCTCGGCTAAAATAATTCCTCCAAGCTCTGTTTGGGCTGATAAAGTCATGTCTGGCCTCAGTATGCAATTGCTGAGAAAAGGATGGACGCCAAAAGATGTAAATGAGCAGCAAGGATTGGGGGCAGGGGAAGGAGCAGGCCACGGTGACGCTGTGAGAGCTTAATGAGGCTTTATTCACATTGATTTGCTTACTGTTGGCCAAAACCCATTTGTGGCTCCTCGAATGTCGGTGCTTGCTGATAACCATCTGGTGTAGGTTATACGGCCCTTGGGCTGCCAGGTAGAGGGTGTCAGGATGTAACACCTGCTCTCGGGATAGCCGCAGGAGAATTATTCCAGTGGGCCTCCGGGTTTAAATGCAGCGTGATTCTGTATCTTCCCAAACACCGAGTGGGAGAGCCAAGTCGGAGGAATGGAAACACACACGCGCGGCGCCTACTGCTGAGGCTGTTCGTTATTGCCAAACTCTCCGCTGTTCAAACGACCATAAAATAAAGAAATATATAGCTTGCTGAAAGAATAAAGTTGAGTTCATTTGATTGGGCTGCTTCCTTCTCACGCTCCTTCGGTTTTGCTTCAGAGTGGTGCCAGGGTCCTGTCAGAGGAGCAGTGACCACAGAAGCAGAGGGGAAAAGCAGAAAGCCGGCGTTTCCTGCTCTGTGATATAGTTTCCCTGTTATTACCTTCGCATTCACATGCCACATAAGAGAGACAGGCAGGGAACAGAAAAATAAACACAGAAAAATAAGATTTCCTTCCCCTTGGCTCCTGAGAAATTTCACGCCAAAACAGGAGTGGGCCCTGCAGACAGGTCCATCCTGGCCCCAAGGAGTCTTGCCCCGTGTTTGGTAGCAGCAGCCAAGTGCGCTCTGGCAGCAGCCTTCGCACTCCCAGGGCAGAGCCAATGTTTCCCAGGTTGCCTCCCAGCTCCTCCGTGAAGTGCACAGCTATGGCAGCTGCATCCGGCCGCCTGCGACGTGGTCATGACCTTCTCCTCCTCCTCCTCCTCCTCAGCATCCCATGGAGGAGAGGAGATCACGCTTCTTAGAAGATAATGCTCAACACCAGCCTGGAAGGCCTCAGCTGCTACCAGATTCCATGGGAATTCAGCCCCCTTTGCACAAGTGGCCAGCCCCACACTGAGCTTCGCTCCCCCCATCCCAGTCCTGAGGGTTTTAGGTCAAGGTGGCACCCTACTGTTACAGCCCAGGAAGACCTGAGCCAGGAAGATTCTTTGTTATATCCAGAGTGAGAATAAGACACAAATGATGTCAAATGCTGCCAGGCAAGGAAACCTATACAAGCAAAATATTCATGTGTTACACTAAGGAAACAGTGGTAGGAAAGAAGAAAATCTATCAGGCAGTCAGGATAGGATTGCAAGAGATAGCCACCACCATGGATCCAGCAGCATCCTGTTGGTCCATGGTCTTCGTGCACGTCGGTGGTGGGGGTCTCCGGATTGCCATCTATTATTTGATTGCCCAGTCTTTTATAGGATATCCAGGAAGGTCGCTTCCCAGCCAAGGACATTCCTGAATTCCCGCCTCAGCAGGTTGGGGTGATGCACATCCTCCAACGCAGCACGGCCATTCCTTGACCCTGGCCGAAAACTATTTCAAGTCCTTATCTGTTCACAGCTGCCGAGCCCGGTTCTTGCAGTGAATTCAGCAGAAAGGCAAACAACCTTTGAGACAGTCGGCTTGAGCTATGGTCCCTCATACCTACATGCCAGCTTCACTCAGTCTCAGCGTACATGTCCAGCTGCCCATGGCTGAGGAACCTTCTGTTTTTTGGAGACATATCTGAACACAAAGCAGCTAAGCCCAAAGTCTTGCTGGTCAATCTGATCATAGAATGCATAGAATCATAGAATGCTTAAGGTTGGAAGGGACCTCAAGAGGTCATCTAGTCCAACCCCCCTGCACACGCAGGGTCACCCAGAGCACATGGCACAGGACTGCGTCCAAGAGGGTTTTGAAGATCTCCAGAGAAGGAGACTCCACAACCTCTCTGGGCAGCCTGTTCCAGTGCTCTGTCACCCTCACTGTTAAAAAAATTTTCCTTAAGTTCATGTGGAATCTTTGATGCTTCAGTTTGTGGCCATTTCCTCTAGTTCTGTCTGTGGCCACCACCGGAAAGAGACCAGCACCATCCTCTTCACTGCCTCCCTTGAGGTACTTATAGACACTGATTAGATCCCCTCTCAGCCTTCTCTTCTCCAGGCTGAACAGGCCCAGCTCCCTCAGCCTCTCCTCATAGGGCAGATGTTCCAGGCCCCTGATCATCCTTGTGGCCCTGCGCTGGACTCTCTCCAGCAGCTCCATCATACTGATCAATCATAAACCACAATGTCTTAAAACCCAAATATGTGGCAAGAGAAATGAGCAGAGGTCTTGCAAGGGAGCCCAAGAGCAAAAGAAAGGCAATGTGGCAGCCACGGTCCTGACCACCCCGTGCTTTGGGTGGATGGGAGCACCACCGCGGGGCCACCTCTCCACATCCACCCCGTGGCAGCAAACTCTGTACTCTGGATTGCAGATATTTCCTCTGTCCTTGCTCCACCTCCTCCTATTGTGATGATTTTTTTAGCATGGGCTACCACAGACTGCGTTAATGTCTGCAATAGCCGAGTGAGGCAGAAGCGGAGGATGGAGGAGAAGAGAAGCAGCAGAAAGGCCCTGTGTTGTTTCTGCAGCCAGAGCAGACCCTCATGCTCACGGCAAACCCCACAATGAAACAAGTTTAAAATGGGAGCCCGGGCCACCTCTGGATGTGCCTCATCTGCGGACGGCTGGGGCCAGCATCACCCTTTTGATCTTTGTTAACTTTTCTTGGCACACGTGGCAAGCCAGAGAGAAACATTTGCCCTTCACAAAGCCCTTGGCATTTGGTTGGCATCACCACTGCCAAAGGTGGTAACGTCTGCAGTGTGGACAAGCACAAAGAAAACTCAGCTATTCCGCAAGAAAAGAGAAATGTGGAAGTGATCATACCGAAACCACCAGGCGGTGGTGCCTGAAGTCTTAAATGGGCCTCACTGCTAAAACAGATGGGTACCGCCTCAGATCTTGTGCCACGGATTACGCTGCTCAGCTGTCTGCGGCTCTTGTAGAGCAGTGGAAAGATGGAGCATGAGAGGCATGTATGTTTATATAAAAGGGACTAAGGGAGATTGTCAGGCAGTGTTAAGCCAACACCATTCTGCCCACAGGTGACTTCAATCAAGAAAGGCTGATTTGTACCACTGACTGCCCTGGCCCTGATTCACCAAGGCCCTTAAGTGCAGGTAAAGGATCCATTGGTTAAAAATGGAATGGTTAACCACAAAACAGTTAACAGCACTCTTAAATACCCCACTGAGCAAGAGCCAAGAGTCAATAAGCCATTACTAATGAACATTAATCCTAGATGGCTCCTGGCTTCAGCCAGTGCAGGGGCCAGGGATTAGTGCAAACGTCGGCAAGAATGTGGGAGTCACAGCAGAGCTTTGGGTCCTGAAACTCAATGCTTTTGTGGGATTCACTCCTTACCAGCCTGGGAAAGCCCAGAACAATGAGCTCGGTGACATGGAGGAAGGCCACAATGTCCCATGGGAAGGCAAAGTGATGTTAAGAATGAGCACTCAACCTCAAGCACAAGCTCCCTGCCTTGGTTCATCCCTGGTGCCTGGGTTCATCCCCATCTCTCCCCACATCATCTGTCATCTCTCCCCATGATCTTCTCAAGAAACAGCTCCCACAGGCCGCAGTCTCCTCCTGTCCCAAGGGGAAAGTGCTTCCCACCCCTGACTGTAGCATAACATCACCCACAGGATGCACTGGCAACTCTCTGAAGAGAAGGAGCACCTGCTCCCTGCACCACCAAGCCTTGTTCTTGCTGCAGGCTCTGCTACTTGTTCGGGCTCCTACTTAGGTACCAAATACCCCGTTCAATGTAGATGAGAGCCTCTGCAGCAGGGCCTGATTCCTCCCGTGGGTAAGGCGATGGATGTGCATACGTCTGTGTATAGCCATGTGGGCAGGCAGCATTAGCACGGAGTCTTGAACCAAAGAACACAGCAAGAGCCACAGAAAACATTTGCCTCCACTTAAGACCTGCTAGAAAGCTAACCCTGAGCCTATTAATGAGAGAGAAAAACAAAACAAATCACTTGGCAACCTTACAGATGGGTAACAAAAAGCATGTTTCAAGAAGCTACGCTTAGAAAACACTGCTTTGGAAGCACTACGTCTTATAAAGTAAACCTAATAGGGGGAATAAAGCTGGCCCCACACACAGAAATACTTTGAGGCCAACTCAGGTTCCTGCTGCAGTAACAGGAACGCTTGGTATCGCT
Source organism: Tinamus guttatus (assembly GCF_059628265.1). Lineage (NCBI taxonomy): Eukaryota > Metazoa > Chordata > Aves > Tinamiformes > Tinamidae > Tinamus > Tinamus guttatus. The sequence continues at coordinate 2,722,518 of NW_028288649.1, forward strand.
CCAACACCCATCAGCGGTGAGTCACAGGGATCTCAAAGCAAGGTGTCCGTCCTGCAGCATTGCACCATCCTTGGAGACAGCCAAAGCTGGCTGGACATGGCCCCGGACATCCCGCTCTAAGTGACCTTGCTGGAGCAGGGGGGTCGGACAGGACAATCTCCAAAGGTGCCTTCCAGCCTCAGCAGTCGGCTCCAGTCTGAGCCAACACACACACCAAGCAGCGGTTTCTACTTACCCACCTGGGTCCTCTTCTAGAGTCACAGGAAAGGAACGAGATGTCCAGGGACATGCTCATGACCTTGGACACCAATAATGAGATGTCACATCGAGAGTCTTCCTATAAAAGAAGGCTATCAGGCAAGTCAAGAAAACTTTGTCTTGTGCGATGTGACTTTTTAGATTGCAAAGCACTAGAGTTTTAGACAACCTTTTTCAGAGATTTGCCAAGAGTGATTACAAGAGCTGAAAGTGGATACAGCGATTCAGCCCAAAGCAGACTGAAAAAAGTCCACCAGAACACATGAAAAAAAGGAAACAAAATACATTACATAATACATACTAAATGATCAGTATCAAAACACAATTCATGAGTAGGTAGATCCAGCTGTGATAGAGTACAATCACAGTGATAGATTGCTCTACAGTTTAAGCAGCAATGTCCATAGGCAGATTTAATTTCCTCTGGATTCACACACAGCCTGGATGCCGTCTCCATCACTGGGACTGCCTGAATCCAAATCCAACTGTCTGGTTCTCCAAGCACAAGGGATCCAGACTTCATGCTGTAAGAGATGCTGCAGGTCCTACCAGGCTGCAATACCAGCCTGGAAATGACTCCAATAGCTCTTGGCTTTTATACTTTATTCTGTAATATGTCAGAACAGAAAACCAAAACCTCAGGAGGGAAGACTTCTAAAGAGTCAGATTTTAGGAAAAAGTCCAGAAATAGCCTCACTGCTTATAAACACAGTTAAACAATTGGGTCTGTTGAACAGCGTAGACTCGGAGCGCATGATGTGGGTGGGGTGCTGTGTACCGACAGCCTGAGTGGAATTTTTCTGCACAGCCTAGAAATGAAATATGCTCCGAGAAAATGAAGTAGAGCAACCATCAGCACTTTTCACTCCTAAATTAAAATACAAACACAAAAGAGATGGATGCACACAAAGTAATAGGAGTGTATCACAACAAAAAAAAATCCAAACTGAAAACATGGCATTAGGGGAAATAAAATGCAGGTATAGAATGTGGAAAGCTTCAAAACAAATAAAAATCATTACTGAGAATTCCTCTTTCTCTGGACAAACTTTGCTATGTCAGCCTATACAAGCAGTCTATTTTTAAGCTTCCTGGAATTGCAGGTGTGAGCAGTGTCCAGAGACACATTTAAAACCACCTCAGGCCTGTGGCCTTTACCAAGTGCTGAATGCACATCAAAATAAATAAATAAATGAATAAAAGAGCATATACAGCTCACTGTGCAAAATAGCACTGAGCAGTGCACAGGTGCAAAGATGCAGCCTTTACCCATGCAGCAATCAGGGGGCCTAAAGGACCCTGGAGGTCTGTAGAAAATCATGAACTTGAATATCAGGAACTGGCTACATCAAGGGCAAGACAGTTTTCTTGCTCCTGCTCTGTGGAAGAAGGCATCCCTATTCTGCCAGACGTCTTGGGACATCCGCCAGTTTGTTTCTTCCTTTACCCGTTCTTGCTTTGTGGAGCAAGCTGGTCACTGCTGAAAACCTTGCAGCAGAGACGTGTGTGCAAAGGTCAGAGGCAGAGCTCAGGGAAGTGCTGGGGGTCCTGAGGTGCCAGCTCGTCATGATCCTTCCTCTCACCCGTCCTCTGAGATCAGGGACCTGAAGAACCAGCTTCAGCCTGCGGGACTAGGCAAAACATTTCATAGTGTCCTCCCTCTTTCTCAGTGCCCTGCAGTCAGACACCTCAGGTATTAAAGTTGGTTATTTCAGACAAAGAGACTTAAAGCTGCATTTTTATATATATATACACACATATATATACATGTATATGTATACATCCAACAGCTTCCCAGGCTGTTTACCAGCTCTCCTTCCACAGGAATTGCATCATGTCAAATCTTATCTGCATGTGTCGTATTTTGCAGCTCTCCCACTACTTCCTCAGCCACAGCCTGGTGGCGCGTTGCAAGTGCTGCTATTCAGTGTAGGGCTGAGGTGTACGACAGCAGAGCAGGGAGTGCAGATAACAGGAATTACATGTCTAGAACCTCAAGCAACCCTTCCTCCAAGAGCTAAGTCCTCTGTAAAATTCAGGTCTCAGCAGGTAGGGAAAACGGGCCAGGACACCAGCAGCCAGTGGCTGCCTTGCTCCCCAGGCCAAAAAACCACAAATGCTCTTTAATGCATTTGTCAGGGCAATCACGTGCCCTGTGGGCGCAGCCTGAGTGGTTTCTTCAAAGGCCCAGATAAGAGAAGGCTCCTCAGTGCTTGGTGCTAACTCAGAGCACGTGCAGGGAGCAGGTCCGGAGAGTGGCCGCAATGTCCCGTGGTGGCCGCTGGCACCGTCCTGTGGAGGCTCCCTCCTCTTCTCCGCATGGGCTCTGTTTGCAGTGCAGGAGGCACTCGGGTGTTATGAGCGTGGCAGCTCCAGGACTCTAGGCCAAATCCTGCACAATTAGGGCTGTACCTACACACAGTTTAGGACAGATTAAGTCCAGGCTTGTAAAAAAATCAGGAAAATGCAAAAATTAAGCTTGCCTGGAAACCCTGATTCAACGCCCTTCCTGCCCTTCTTGCATTATACCATCCTCTGCTAGCAAGAGCAGCAATTTCGTAACAGGTTTAGCATGTGTTGCTGCTGTCATGCACACAGTAGAACAGCAGCACTACTACAGCAGCAATTTTGTGGAAGAAGTTGAAGTGTAGGTACCCAGACACAAGCACAGCCTCCCAATACGAGCATTAGCAGGAGAGCGCTGCCTCCCTCCTGTGCTTCCTCGAGCTGCGACCTAGATTGGACCAATACCTTGCCAAAATTCACCCAACGGCCCCAGCTCAGACCCCGATTTGGGGGCCAGCGCTAAGGGAACATGTCAGCCAGGGCCCTGCTTGGGTAACGTGGCCGCAGCTCCATGGGGTGGCTCCCAGGGCCGTCATGGACACATGTGCCTGTTCCCATCACACTGCTGCGAAAGAGGGCCAAGACTTACAGACGGCTGCATGACTGCAGCTACTCACCACAAACAGTCATTAATCACAAAGCGGACAAGTAACCCTCTATGAAACTATATAACCTATAACAGGTTCTTAGAGGAGTAGATCTTCTGTTTTGGCCAATGGTTATTGAAAGCTACAAGTCATCCCCATTGCATCACTTAAAGCACGGAATGGGGAGACATTTTTGCTATTGCAAATGTTAGTGAAGCAATTACAGATTTGGTAAAGCTTACCTTGGAAAGAGGTTAAGTGATTCACAGCAGCATTCATGGGCCTGGGTTGTTGTATCGCATGTTTCCATCTAATTTGGTGGCCAAAGGAGTATTATTCATAGAGGACGTCATTCACGTAAAGAGAAGTGAGAGTATGCAGAACAATTTGTGCCTCTCTCACCCATATTTATGTTTTCTCAAAGAATTCTGCAGCTACTTGAAATTAAAGATAAACTATTACTTCAAGCACTGCCACCTCATTCAACTCTGAAGTGCCAGGCCAGCACTGTTGAAAATCTCATCCCTCCAGCCAGAGGGAAGGGAAGGACTCAGCGGAGACATTAAATTCAGTTAAATTGAGCAGGTTTAGGTGTGGCTGGGGTGAGAAATATGCCCTAGCCAGAGGTTAAAGTTATTTCACTTCAGCATTTCTATCTGAGCGTAAATCTCACAGAGAACAAAATTTACTGAAGAAGTGGATTCAGCTGACTTCCAGTTTGAATTCAGCTGACTGGAGAATGTGGGAGGAGAGGAAGAGAAGATGTGAAACTACAGGACAGAAGAGGAGGAACAGAATGGGGGCTGATGACAAAAATTTGCTTCTCAGTCAGTAACCACCTGCTTGGAGAAACCCGATATTCAGTTCAACATCTCCAAGTTCAGTTATCTTGTTTCCAGCTATAACAAAAACTTGAGCAATCTGTGTTTAGAAGTTCGCAGAAGTAGAATAAGAAAAGATGTGTAGGAGTTTAATCTACAGAACTGATCAGTCAAAAATCTAAAATGAAAACAAATAAATATATAGGAAATGTCAAACATCTGAAAATGAACTAAGACAAGAGAGAAAAAAAAAGTTTTTTTTTTTTTTTTTTTTTTCTCCTGGGATATTGAATACGTACATGAACCCATGACTTCCCCTGAGCTGGTTTAAGATGGTTTTCACCATTAACCCAAACAATAGAAAATTTTAATACAAAATGTAATGGCTTTCTACCTCTTTTTTTTTTCACTGTTCTAAATGTCTAAATTAGTTACAGATTGCTAATACAGCAATCACACTAGAAGATTTCATCATGCCTTTGCTCACTTTTTAAAGTTTGCCACTCATTAAAAAAAGAGCCAACCCTACTTGCATTAACTTAAGGAAATGAATGAAAAGACAAAGCATGAACTTTTTCAGTCTTTTGAACAGATAAAGAGTTAAGCTCTGAAAGTCAATTACCAAATATCTAACCAGGCTTGATTTTATATGCAGCAGAACAGTTTTAATTTACTCTGCAAATGCAAAATCTATAAAGATTCAAGCTCTTGGGTTTGCACAAATCCTGATTTTTCTTATACAAGGACATTCCAGCATTTATCTTTCAGCTCTTCATCTTCAAAAAGATCAGAAGTTGCATTATTTTTCTACGTAGCAGAACTTCAGAAGTGTCTAAACATCTACGGCATAATAATGTAGCGGTGGATGTGGCAGGTCTCTCATGCTGAAAGCCTCATGCAGTCCTGCCCTGTAGCACAAGTGTGCAGTTTGGAAGGAACAAAATTAAACATTTCGGTTTAAGCTGTACAGCGGTCATGTTAATCGAGACACAAATGACTATCTCAATTTTTATTAACTCTTTGTTATAGGATATTTATGTATATTTCTTTTCAGTGCTTTTTTTTTTACTCTCTCTAGATCTAACAATTAAATACAAGTAGCTCTCTAAAAAAGAAACATCATTCATTTGCTTCTCTTTTTCATTAAGAAGATACTCTTAAATACAAAGCATTTGGAGTGATGCATTGGAAGCAGATGCTAAGACAGTTTGGCTCAGGATCTGCTGTTCGTATTCTTGAAACCACAAGACGAATCTAGGTTAAGGCCAGGGTCTTCCACAGGGAAAACTGGATTTATGCCAAGGTAGTTGACAGCTCTTGCAGTGGTTACATTTTACCTAATGAGGAATCTGTGTGTGTGGGTTCTGTCTGCAGCGCTAAAATAAAGATCGAGAGGAAATCACTTTTACTGCAGTGGCAAGTAGCAAAGGTTCACTAGACCCCACGATGACCTTCAGGCAAAAACAAGCTCAGGGATCCTGAGAGAACCCAAACCTGCCACTATTTCAGTCAAAAAGATCAGCCTAAAATGAAAATTTAATCTCAACTCCCCCAGTATTTACCCAAACGGCAAACAGGTCTTCACTGAAGGACGTAGCATTTCTTACCTTGGCAAGCAGCTAGGGCAGAGTTTGCTGTGGTCTTGAATAATATTCTGTAGTTAGCACCCATCCCTCCAGAGGCCCTGGATAAATATCAGGAAAAAGGTTAATCAAAGTCATTGCTACAGCAATGACAAAGGCCTCGAGCAGAGCTCTGACATCCCCATCCATCAGGAGGCCTAAGGAGGCATCAAAACTTCATACAACTTGTTTTCCAAAGGGAAGAAGTTGTATCCAGCAGCGGACGTGCTGCCTTAGCTATGCAATGGAGATGTGCCAGGCCCAACGTGTCTCGGCTGAAAACGGTTTTGGGCTCGAGCAACAGGGCCTCCTGTGACCGAAGGCCATCCCTGCCCTCCAGCTCCTTGTGTGGAGGGGCCGTGACTGCACACATGCACGGGGATAAAAACTAACCTACTACCCTTGCTAGGAAGGTCAGCAGAAAGGTCCAAGCTGTCAAGGGCTCTCTGCTGTATTCTAAAGCCATTTTGGTACCTTTTAAGGTACGAAGCTTTTCTTTTCGTTTCTTGTATTTCAAACCTATGAACCTCACAACAAAACCCCTCCAGAAGATACCAAATGCATCCACAGGGCCTGTAGCTGCCCTCAGCTCGTAAGGGTAGCAGGCCTGGTCCCTCTCATGCTCCCTTCCACTCTTGCCTTGCTGGGATAGGCAGAAAGGTGCTCTCAGAAGAGGCACAGGGCACTGGCCTTTGCTCCTCTGGCAGGTCCCCACTCGCTTCGTCGGCTATTTGCATCTGTGTGCGTCAGACAGATATTTTCCTTGGAGAGTAACTTCAAAGTTTAACTCTGTTCTGAAGCAAAATTAATTCTGAAATCAAGTTATTCCTGCATTTAAAAAAATAAAATTATTTTGCCACAAAGACAAAACTTTGTCAGAGCTTCCTCCCAGCTTTCTCCCCTGGCCCGAGTGAAACCTTTCAGAGAAATGATGCTGGGTTTTTTGGATCTGTTGGCTCAAAACAACAATGGACAGTTACCCCATTAAAGCATCTAGGACAGGATGCACCACGATATTCCTCTTCTACATTTGCAAGTGACCATAGGGGTGGTAGTTCCAGGATAATTTTAAGGAGTGTCCAAAGACACCAAAGCTTTCCTCCTCTGCTGTTTCTTGTACACGGTTGGTTGGCCGTTCTCTAACAAGACAGATGGATGCAGACCCAGCCACAAAAACAACTTTTATTATATTAGGGCAGCTGCTAATTGCACCCAGTCGCCGTGCCTCATTTACAGCGTCACACCACCAGGCTGGAAGCCTGCAGTCCCCACAACAGGCTGTTCCTTCCTTCGAGGTGGGTCCTTCCTCACAGCAGAGCTCCTGGAACAGTTGGGAAGCTGTGCTTTATCGCAAACCAAACCCTCACTAAGCTGAACACAGAAAACCATTAATGCTAAAGGAACAGATTAGACAGGAAGAAACAGGAAGAAATCCTTAAGTTCCCAACCTCAGTGGCTTTTGGGGGCCAGTTTTGCTCCCACCTTTCTGTTCACTACAGCCTGCCTCTAGACACAGGCTGGTGCAGATGCACACAGTGAAGGTCACTCAGCATTTTGCTTCCTCCCTCCCCTTTTCCTCCAAAAATATTCATATATTAACAATAACTGACAGATCTACAGGTATCTCAGGATACAATTTCTTCATAGTAGCATGAAATTTTTTTCCTTTGGTCAAGCAGCTGAGATTTAAATGTTATTTTGGTGTCAACAACCCCTCTCATTTCTTAATGGTGCTCTGCAACCTGCCCTCTAATCCAAAACACAGTAACTTGACTCTTGTTTTATCTTGAGATTGCACTAGGACTATTCAACATGCTTTAAATCAAACATTTTGAGAGTGCTTTGCTACATAAGGATTTTCAAGTGTCTCACAGTATCAAGCCTAAGAAGCAAGAAATAATATCCCTCCAAGCTTTAACACTCTCAGAACAGAGTCTCTGTTTTACTTTGCTCTTCAAAATAAAATTAGTCCAACCACAAGGTTATGAAATGTTCTCGTTCTCTGGACACCTCTCTGCGATTAAATGAAATTAGCAATTTTTATCTTTAAGGACCATTGCATTGGAACTGCTCCAGGACACCATCTTAGCTGGGATCCAAACAATTGAGTGTCTTCATTTATATTCTTATTAAAGAGCAGTTTCTGAGGGGGAACTAAGACCAAGTTGATCTGACTAATTCAGCTCAAGATGCATTCCCAAAGATCACCAAAACCCTAAAAAGTAGTGAGGATTTCAAGCACTGCTTTGCATGTACAAAATTTGCTTCAAAATTATAAGAGAAACAAGGAAGAAAGCAGCTATACACACAGATTCCCTGCATGTCTATTTAGAAACAAAAAAGGACTTCATACATTTTCATAAAGCTCTTCAGAAGGCCTGAAAAACTAGTAATAAAGTATACTTTTGTGTTATTATCCCTGAAAAGAAATTAATTTGGAATTCAGTTTTGTATGTCAGTTGGGCTTGAGTAAAGTACAAACAGGATGTTCTTACCAAGAAGCTGCAGGACCAATCACTGTCATATAGGAAGCTACAGTTATTTTACAATGCTTCTCCCAAAACTAAACACACTCCCTTAAAAGCAGCAATTAATAGTATATTGTTGGCTGTGCTCCAAGCAAACCATGACACGTACAGTCTGCGGTATGGTTGTAGGGAGGATGGGGCCAGGCTCTTCTCCGTGGTGGCTGCTGACAGGACAAGGGGTAACGAGTGTAAGTTGAAACACCAGAAATTCCACCTCCATATGAGGAAGAACCTCTTTACTGTGAGGGTGACAGACCCTGGAACAGGCTGCCCAGAGAGGCTGTGGAGTCTCCTTCTCTGGAGATCTTCCAAATCCACCTGGATGTCACCCTGTGCCACGTGCTCTAGGTGTCCCTGCTGGAGCAGGGGGGTTGGACCAGATGATCTCTAGAGGTCCCTTCCAACCTCAACCATTCTGTGACTCTGTGAGGTCCTCCACATACACATTCCTGCCACTGCTATAGTCAGGCCCCAAAATACTCAAGGATGACCCTATATTCTAAGGGCTCTCATTAAAATCTGTGCAAGTTTTTCCAGCCTGACAGCTGCAGAGTTGGACACGTATACATTAGCTGATGGAATTCTTCTTCCCTCTTTTCATCTAAAAGGAGACTTGTTCTGGAAGTCCTACAGGAAACTTCCTCAATTCACAGGACTTCTCAGAATCAACAGTGCATTGTGAAGCACCATATCTTTACTGGATTCATTTGATCACTCCAGGCTTTGCTGTTTTCATGTAGGAACCTAAATTCAAAAGCTGGTCGGACTGCAGAGATCCCTTATTGGGAAATGCTCGAGGGATCATTTCAAGATGGTCACAAGATACTCAGGTTCACAATATTTAACTGCAACCACATACCACGCACATAAGATATGCAGTAATCACTCCAGCTCGTAGCACGGTTACATTTTATTTTTTTAAAAAAAGATTAAGTCAGAACTTTCAATGAAAAATGAAACAGATTTAGTCTAAACCCTTTTCCAAACATGCTCAAGTAAGCACAGTTAAAGTCAATCTCAGATAAGAAACAACTGTAAACTAAGGTTGATATTGCCATATCAAAAGCTCAATTAAATAAACAATCAATAAGCATCACATCTTTCCTTCAAAAATCCAGAGGCTGTGAGCAAAAACCTGAACTCTATTACATTCTCTTAAGTTAGAAAGAACACGAACCAAAAGGTTTGGCAGAAAACAAACTGCAGGAATTGAGCTAGAGGATGAGACAGCTTGGAATTTCTCTAACAAATTTCTCATTCCTTTTCAAGAAGGGAGAAGGCATGACTGGACTACCTTGATAAAAGGTATTGTGGCAAATCAGTTACCTGAGGAAAACAGTCATCAGTATTGCAGAAATCAAGTTTTCAAATGACATTAAAATACGCCGATACATTCTGAAATATGTGATCCCAATGCCTAGCCAGAGATCTAGGAACACACATTTGTATATTACAGTGCTAAATGAAGTACAAAAAATACACAAAACAGTTAAAAGGCACTTTTAGCTGGCACAGGTCTTGCTATACACTACAGGCAGGTAAGTGATACAACATACTGCTTGGAACCAGTATAGCAATCAGTGTGATAATGGTATACACTATTACACATGCAGAATCGAGTACATAAATAGTCAAGTTGCAATGCTAGCTTAGTTAACAGACAGAGAAATCCATATTACTTTTGATGTAAACAGCAACATTTCTAGTAAAGACATTTTCATTTTAGACATTATTGTATCTATTTAACATTATTGTACGCAGAATATACAATACTGTCTATAAATTATAAGGCACTCTGTATTATTAGTCAAGAAATGGTGAGGGTAAGACATTCGGAGAGAACTTCCCAGGTTGCCTCATGCTACACAAAACTGCAGATATCCTCACTAACTGCACACCTAGACAGGCCAGATGTTTGTATGTAAAAGGCAATTTAATTCACCCTTAGTCCACTGTTGCATAGACACAGAAACCGAGGGACATTCCAAATACAGCACTTAAGTGAACCATGCTATTTTCCTGTTTTTAAGAGGTATTTTTCAAAAACTACTAGGTGATGAAGACAGGTAAGTTGCACAAGAGCTCAAGAGTTGACCTCTGTCTTTGTTCAACACGGTTGTTGATGCCACCACCTTCATTTCAACATAGTTGTTAAAGCCACTATATGTATATGCATATATATATAGGCTTACCTTATGGATCACTCATATCTTGCACACCAGAGAACCTGTTTGCTGAAAAGAGAATTTATTTTCTTTGCTTCTTTTTTTTTTTTATCCGTTATTTAATAAACCAGCATCTCTTATAGACTAAGTGCAAAGCATTACTACATAGTTAGATCACCACATCATTTTTTTCATTGCATCCTCACTCTTACCTGGAGTCAAAAGGGGCAAGATATTAGTAAAACGTGAGCACTACAGGCATTGGAAGAGAAGTGCACATTGTTTTAGGCTTTCAAAACTCTTTCTATAAAAAAGCAAAGCAAACAGTATTTGGTATAGGTCACACACTGCTATAAAAGTATTTTAACAGTAGTTTGAAAATAGGGAAAAACACCCGTAATTTCTCAACTAGAAGAGCACAAGCTCAAGTATTCACAATGATTTACATAAACAGGACTCTTTGGGGCAGCATAAAGGAACTTTCACTACATTGGCATGACCACCAGCATGCTAAATGTGTTACATTTCCCAGGAGGAAGTGGTAGAAATGGCATTCAGTGCCTCCTCCTGTGCTCAGACGCTGGGAAACAGAGCCAACATCTGTGCAACTGGAGCTGCCTTGAACGTGGCCTTCAAGAAGTCATCAGCCTATACACAGGACAAATCACTTGTGAGAGAAGAGGAAATCCTGGACAAAATTCTCTTGCCCTGTTTATTGCCACAGTTTTAACCCGGTACCATTAGGAATCTATTTCCTGATGCCTTGAAAATCAAAAAATGAAAGAAAAGGAGTGTACCCTTGCTATCTCTTTCACAACTGAAAGCATATATGTTCCTGGAGAACATCTACTGCTTTTGAGTTTGCCAGATATTCACTCTAAAATTAGAACAGCTGAAGTTAAAACAACAAAAACAATATAAAAATAACACACTTAAAAAATAATACTCCTTTTTTTTCCTCCTCTAGATCCTTGTCCATATACGCCATTAGTAGTTCCATGAGAAGCTGCTATACTCAGTACAAAATTACTCCTCTGAACCATCCTCTTCCTTATTTTCCAGCAAGGATGTGCTTGTATCTCCATTACTCTTTTCATTTGCATCTCCATTCTTCTCTGGTTCCCCCACTTTCTGGTGAGCAAACGTATAAGCATCATGGTCTGTGTCTGTCAGAGGTGGAGGTTCCTCTGTGCTACGAGAGAGTTTAATTTCTTTTCTGAAAGACAGAGGAGGTGGAGAAGGTGGCAAGCTACCAACGGGGCCATCGAAAGGCCGGTACACATCAACTTCTGGGGTAACGGAGCCATTGGATTCCTTCAGCAAGTGCCCGTAGACCATGGCATCGTCAATCACTGCATAGACGTGAGACTCGTTGTTCCTCCTCCCTTTCTTGAATAAGCCTGGTTTTCCAGGCATCTGGGTATTCACGTTAGCATTGTATACTCCCACCATAGGATTCTGGCTTTTCTTCTTCCTGCTACATAGTTGAAATCAACGTATCAGAAAGAAGGCAGGGCTGGTGCATGTAAACTAGATAACCACAGCTTCTATTTACACATTGCAGCTTCTCAGTATTTGACAGTCTACCTGGACTGAAGACTACACTTGCAATCTTTGGAAGAATCTCTCTTGAGTCTAGACATGCTTCCAAATATAGCACTTTTTTAACAAAACAGAAAATAAACTCTTCAGTATTCAGTTTCATATTTCTGTTCTACTGCCTTTGGAGTTGGGAAGATTAACTCCAGCACTCTTCCAACGATGCTGGGCACTGAGTCTCTTAAAACCCACAGATATTAATTGGACCTAACTGACATCAGGCCCTCATAAAACAAGGCTGACTGTTGAACAGGACTAGTAAGCTGGAAACACCTCTGAAAGCCAAATTACCTTTTGCTGTTCATGGTGTGACCATCACAAAATGGAAAGTGTGAAGGCTGAGCTGAAGATGATATCCAAAGCTGAAGATGATATCCAAATGAGTGGCTGAGCTACATGCTTACAAGCTCTAGTCATCATAAGGGGTAATTTTGTCCCTGCTTTATAGCTCCTGGATGCAATTACCCTGCCAGCTCTGAGCACACGTGTATCAGAAACTCCAAGCTATCGATGGCTTCACACTCTCCTTGCATGAGTAATGTTACATACGTTTTACTTTGCACAACCTAGTTCTTTCCCAAAGGGCTCATCTCTCTTTAAAAAGTGGTCCTATTCGGTTTGCAAACCTCAGAATAAATTGCTACAGGCTGTCTCGAAAAAAAATGGCTGTTCTTGTATTTGATTTTTCTCTGTGCCATTCTAGGCACATAATAAAGAGATTCTCACCTTGGTCTATCCTCAGAAAGTAAAATTCCTCTGACCATGAGAAATAAAACAGGATATACTCTTTAGAAAAGTCTTGATTTAATGATTTAGAATCAACTTGGGGACTTTGTCTCAAGGTAATGATGCATAAACTTGGCTGATTTCCAGAAACCAGTAAAGTAAGTTTAAAACTTGTTTGAACAACCTTGCATAATCACAGCAGGGCAACCACATTTACTGCAATTTCGCAGCAGCCATAGATTAAATCCAACCAATACCTTACTTGCAGGACAACCAGAAGCTCACACTATTGCAAAAGCTCACTGCTAAAGCCAAGCATCTGGGAGTAAAGCAGTATTCTTGTCACTTTAACCCCCAGCATATTGCTTATCTTATGCTTCCGACCCTTGTCCTAATGACAAGAGCAACATACATATCAACATTTCATACAAGGAGGGTCCAGTGACTCTCCAGAAGTGTCTTATTGAACTGCAGTCACAGATACTGAATTATGAACTTACTTTTTCCTAACGCAGCACACGGTGAGTCCAATAGCCACAAGAAGTCCAGCCCCAGACACCACAGCAATTATCACTGCTAGATCTACAAGCAGACAATAATGTACAGGAACACTGAGTGAAATGTAGAAAATATTGAGCTTTCTTCTAGAAGCCAATTGGATTTGAATGTTTTCAAGATTTTTAGGAGCACCAACTGTGTGCAAAGCAGGAGTTCTCAGACTGTGCTCATCTAGGGGTGCACAAGCCACTTTTAAGCAGTTTATGGCCAAACAAAGACATGCTGCTTATCGTTTGAGAAGGAACTGCTGCTACTAGAGGAGGAACACAGCCAAATAAAAATTAAAATAATAAAATGCCATGAGCCTTTGGTGTAATAATTCAATAGTTAAACTCACCTCCTACGTCTCACACGCCTCTGACTGGATAGGCAAAATATAGGAGAAAGTGTAGGGAGAGACAGATAAAGATACAGTAAAGAAAGTAGTTACATCTCACCAACCTCCCATGAGTAACATTTTCTTCTGTGAGGCATAAATGAAAGCCCCAAGCCAACAAAACTAGAAATCATAAAACTCACTGGGAAATCGCACATGTGAGCGAAAAATGCTGCATGTTTGAAAGATGCAGTTAAAAAAAAAAGAAAGAAAGAAAAAAAACACCCCACACAACCACTGCACCCACACACAAAACAAATAGGAAAAAAAAGAGCAAAAACCCCACTAATTGATACTGTTTCTGGTCTAGCCTACGTACAGACTGCAGCAGATTCCCAAAAATGACAACACAACTGCTCACGTACCTAGATTACTGGCAAATTGGAAGCAAATCACATAGTTTGAGTAAAGCCTACCCTTTAAAAAAAAAAAAAAAGACTTTTCAAATAACTTGCGTTTCAGGGAGATGAAAGGACAGGAAGAATACAGATTTTGTCATTGGCAGTTGGGCTGCCCCCCACTAAATGGTCAGACCTGCCCAAAGGAGTATTTCAAACTCACATGGATGCTGAAACTAATGGAACTGCAAACATTAGGTGAAGACTATATGGAGGAAGAAGTTTGCATAAGCAAATCCCAAGTCATTCACCAGAGGGCACTTGAGAGGGCAAAACATCACTTGCTATGATCTCCCATTTAAAAACCAAGAATAACCTCACATATCCAAATCTCTCTCCCCCTTTTTCAACTTTAAAGATATGTGAAAAAACATCTTTCTTCCCATTCTATGAAAGTGCTCATCCAGAACTCAGAGAGGTTTCTGTCTAATAACACACACACATGATTCCAAGATACGCAGCAGAACAGCATACACTATTGTTCTCACAAATGGAAAGAAAGGAATCAAGTGGAAAACCAGCCACCATACCCTTATATAACTCACCTATCTTTTTTTCAGCCAAAATCACCCAGAACTGCAAGGCAAAATGCGTCTTATCCACAGGTTTACAGTTGGAGATGTTTACCCAGAAGTTGTGGTACATTTGCAGGGGCTTAGGCAGAGCTTCGTCCTCCCGGCGCACGGTTTCTTCTGCCCCGAGTCGCTGTTCCTGGATGTTGACATAAGCACGGCCCGTCTCACAGGAGACGCCCATGCGATCCTTGGAGAATCCCAGGCGAGCGACCTGCTTGCTGGGCACCATGATGTACCACGACATAGAGACGTACGGGGGCAGACCGTGCGACCAGTTGGGGGTCTGTAAGTAGAGTTTAGCTCCTGGGTCCGGCCTCACAGTGAACATGCATTCATCTGCAGCAAAGAAAAAGAACACAGGAATGAGTATTGACCTTTCATCATATTAAATTATCTTCTCCATAACAAAATGCATCACTTAACACCTGCAACCAGCCAATTTATACAGTCCATGGCATCTCAGCCCCAGAAATACGAGTCACCTGCCACATCTTTCACATCACTAATTTCCACAGTTAGCACAGATGTATCTACAGAATTTGCCACAACCACCTACCTGCCTTCTGGATTACAAGGTATTTTTCTTCCCTCAAGAATTAAACAATGCCACTGATTCAAATAAAGATTTCTCCAAGGAATCACACCAGAATTAGAAGAAAAAAAAATCCTTATTTCTTTTTATTCATGTACATATTAACGAATGTATTGAAAGATACAACAGTGGAGAAAGCGGAATCAAAAAGCTATCTTACCTTTAGTATGTTGCACAAAAGACATTTTCAGATCCTGACGATTAGACTCATTGAGGAATCCTTTACCAAATGTTTTTAAAGATATGGTAATATTGTTCCTCATCTGAATCTTTTCAATAGATCCTCCAGGACAGAATGTACCAACAGTTAAATTCCTCTCTGGGGTGGCACTAATGATGCTGTAACTGTAGCTTGTGTTGCACTTTTGCTCTTGGACGTGTTGCTGAAGTTTCAAGGTCGGAGACATAATTTCTACATTGATCTGCTCCGGAGCCAAAAGCTTCCAAATAAACCTATGCAGTCGAACTGGCAGCTGGGTAATAGCCTTGGGCACTGAAAGGCCATAGATCTTCCCTTGGCACCGCCAAAAATCAACACAACCTGCAATCACAAGTCACACAGCTTTATTTTTCTTGCAGATGGAATACCTAAGAAAATCAAGCGTTATCAGAGTATACACAGAGAGTTCTGTCACTTGTGACATTTACCAGAGAAGGAACACATTCTCCTGAAGGCACAGCCATAGACTTTTATTTCCCCACTTCTAGTGAAAATTATTAAAATTACTAATTCCTAGTGAAAATTCAAGAGCTTTCCTTAAAATGCTGCAAGACAAAAAACTACAAGCATAAATGTATGCAATGCATCCCTATTCAATGCATTATTTTTGCTATATTGGTTACCTACTGGGACACCGCTACAGACCAGTTAAGGAATGTGGTTAAGGTCCAGATACGTAATTTAAAACTCTTGTTCTACAAGTATTTGAAAGCGTTTGGGAAAAACCTATGCCAAGCAGACATGCAAATGGCATAAGACACTCTCCTGATGGCAGCCATGATCCTACATTTTAATGGGCAGGTTTATGGCTCTCCTGTTTCCAGATTTTTTTTTATAGTTTTTAGCATGAATATTCTTAATGGCATGCTATTATTTCCTAAGTACAACTACACTGTTTCTCTTTTAAAGGTACAATAAAGCAGTGAACAACACGGTCCAATTTCCAGTCATGCTCTGTTTAAAGTGTAAGCAAGAGACCAGGCTTGGCTGATCATCAGGGCAAAGCACCCAAAAGCATTCTCAGGGAAACAGGGTAAAAGCACTCTTGCCATACTTATTTTTTTTTCAGCTGTGATCCTCAGGCGGGCCAAGTCTTTGCAGAGAAAGGAAATCTTGTAGATGGCACCAGACACTAATGTCAGAGCGCGGTCACAGGTGCGAGGATCCTTACAGATCAGGCATACTGGCTCCGACATGAACGGGCTCCTGTTGGGCCACCCTTCCGAGTGTATCGTTACAGTCATATCCCATTCCTTGCTAAGATCAACCAAATGGGTGACATCTGCAACAGAAAACATAAATATTTCAGAGCAACTACTAGCAAAAACTGAACAGTGAAGTTTCTCCCTCTTTTGTCATTACATTAAATGAGCAGCTGTTATAGCTATTTTTATACTAGCTAAGAAAACATTATTTACTTATTTCGATCAGTGTAATATAAACCCAGGAGATATCGTGTTCTTCTAAAATAATTTTGAAGACCTTTTGCATACACACCCCATTTCATTATCTCTTTTCAGCTAAAATGAGATTACACACGTGCTGGTCCCTTTTGAACAGATTAGGCTATAATATGCAAGGAACTCATTACAGGGTTCAGATCTCTACATTAAATTTGTTTTCCCTAGGAGGTGTTTTGTATTTCTTTTAAAGTCAGTTCTATTGATTCCGTAACAGTTGAATGGAGAAAGAAATTTCTCAGTTCTCAAATTCTCTATTTATTGTGGGATTTCTATCTTGATAACTTTCTGGGTTTTATTATTATTTTTATTTATTTATTTGTTAATAGCCTGATACATCATCTCAATTCCTGGGAAAGTGATGGAAAGGATAATCCTGGAAACCATTTCCAGAAGTATGAAGGACAAGGTGATTGGGAGTAGTGAGCATGCATTCAAGAAAAGGGAGACACATTTAACCAACCTGACAGCCTTTTAGGATGAGAAGGCTGCCAGAGTGAATGAGAGGAGAGCAGTGGGTGCTGTTTACCTTGCCTTTAGTAAGGCTTCAGTGCTGCCCCATAACACCCTCCCAGACTGCTGAAGTACAGCCTGGTTGGGGGGACACTGAGGTAGACTCAAAAACCGTTTAACATCTTCACTAGTGATAAGGAGGAAGGGACAGAGCGTATCCTCAGCAAGTCTGCACAACGGTGAGGAGGAGCCCACACACCAGAAGGTTGTGCCACCACCCAGAGGGATCTCGCAAGGCTGTGGCCAGGGGCACGGAGGAGCCCCATCAAGTTCAATAAAGAGAAGTGTAGAGCCAGGCTGGGGCCTGACCTGCTGGAGAGCAGCTTTGCACAAAATAACCTGCAGCTGCTGGTGGATGCTCTAGTCGACCACGAGCCAATGCGGCCCCGCAGCGCAGGCAGCCAGCGGCTCCTCGGGCTGCGCCAGGCGCTGTGTGCGCAGCAGGTCCAAGGAGGTGGAGCGCGAGGAGCGCTGCGCTCCTGCTGGGCTCCCCAGGATAACGGAGACATGGAGCTTCTGGAGCAAGCTCAGCAAAAGGCCACAGGAAACATCTAAGGTTGTGGCAGTAGCCTTCCCACAAAGCTTAGCCATCAAGTGGAAAGGAAAACAACAGATACACGCAGTATTTTATGCAATTAAGGAAGCACATATGTCTCTAATGCAGTGAAACAGATGATTGCAAATTAAAAATACACACAAAACAAACAAAAAAAAAGCCACACACACACACTTCAGGCCTTCAGTTTCTTTTTTTCAGCCATGAAACTCAACGGTATAATCAAAAGACAAATAAAATGGCCTTCTCCTGCATGGGAAACTACAGACATGAAAAAGCAAGACATCTGGCAGAAATCTCCAAATCAGAGCCCCGGCTAGTCACAGAACTTAGATTTTCCGCTGCACAAAATTGTTCCCAGCAGCTAAACATGGATCATATCAGATAGAGGGCTGATTTTTTTTTTTTTTTTTTTTTTTTAACTGTCACAAGCTGTATTTTCCCCTTATCTAATGACAAGCACCACAAACAGCTGTGGAATGCCCAAATGTTTGGGAAGCTTTAAGAATATGCAGATATCGATTCATTTTTCAAAAGAATTATGTTTAACTTTCACACTAGAGACAGCATGTATATATATTTTTTTCCCTTCAACACAAGTTTGAATACTTGCCTGAGGCATATTTCCATCTTTGATGGAAATTTTATAACTAAAAAACACAAATAAAACCCTCTAAAATCCCTAGGGGAGCCACTGTCCATATGATTTATTACTTTCATTTCATTAAATAAAAGACAATTTGCTCTTTATTCGTTTAAAAATAGATTATCATCTTGTCTGTTGACTATTATATATTAAAATTCCTCTCTGCTTTCCAGAGTAGGAGGAGGAGAAAGCTGATTAACCAAATAATGTATGCTCTCTGTCTGGCTTCCCAGATGCAACATACAGTAAACATAAGCAAACATGATTTGGATAACAAGGTTTTCCTCTGAGGATTCAGGAGGATTTGGTGTTCACAAATTTGCAGTCCACAGACCGGGCAAAGAGCTGTGGATGCGACTATCCAGAAGGGGCCTGTAGCTTCTCAAGGCACAGGTCATGCAAGCTTCATTCCCTCTAAAGTATTCACTAAGTCTCTACGGAGCAGCTCCTGTTGCAGTGGCAGCCTGAGCATGGACTTCTATCACCTCTGCCTTCATTGAGAAGGGCAACTTGGTTACTCTTCCCTACCAAGAACTCAAACACCTAAAAAGCCAGAGGATAAATCCTCACACCTCTTTACCTAGCTAGTCCTCCTAGGCCTTTTGCTCCTGTTTTTAGATAGGTGTAGTGCCATTACAAGTCATTGCACAGGTCTTTTTCCACGGATGCACTTTACACCCAGGACTATTAACCCACACTTGCTTGATCCCATCTTAGAAAACAACCATGTCACCTCTTACGTCAAAAAGATGTTCTACATGTGTAGAAGATCTACGCACCTCAGACTAATTCTTTTCACGTTTACAGGTAGCACAATTTCCTCTATCCTTATCCTCTAAAAGTGCATGTGGCCGTAAGATTTTGGGACTTGAAACAAAGTCTCCGTACTTCAGCAAGCCCATCCCATTCTCCAAAGACCCAAACTTCACAAGTCTATCACACTTTTTTATTTAACAACTCACAGGGTCTGTAAGTCTCTTCTAGGGTGCTTTGCAAATGAGTTCTCTGCTAAGTCACTCCTGGCAGAAGAGAACACTGTTCACCAGCAAATACCGAGGTCAGTCAGCACCTCAACTGACATCCTCCATTCTGAGTTTAAGATGTAGTGACTAAAGTTCATTAAAGATATAGCCCATTTCATCTTGCACTTTATTTGAGCAAGAGGCTAAACATTTTAACCAGTGCTAAGTATTAAATGTTGAAGAATGTGTTAAGCCAGGCTGAGATTGGGGGCTGGAAATTAAAATCTGGTCTTTTTTAGTGTAGTAAGCAGTAGCAAGAAATCACAAGAACATTTGAATAGGTAAGGGGTTGTTATTGAATTATCCTGCTGACATAAAAGTTGTTTAGTTGCTGACTAGAAGTTGTTCAGGTTGCTCACATAAAATTCAGAGGAAGGAAGGTAAAAAAAAAAAAAAAGAAAGAAAGATGCTGTATCAATGTCATTAGCAGTGTAAAGAGAAACAATTTTAAATCTCTCCCATTTCACCAGTCCATATTCTGGATTTTGACCAGCCATGACAGTAGGTTTCACCTTGCTAAACATAACTGTTAAAGTCCAGGGCATAAACCCAGGCAGATTATTCACATTTTAAGAGTGGTTTTAAAATGTTGAATCTTACAGCTGAAAACAAAATTATCTGAATAAGCTTGAACCTGATTTCTGTATTGGAAAACATGCAGTGATGTGTAAGCATTTCCAGTGAAGCAGTTAAGATTCTTAAACCATAACTGGATCGAATCCCCACACCAGGAATGTATTCTCGAGGAAAAGCTTCCTGTAGCTTAGGGATTTTTTTTACACAGCATGTGAGATTTGAGTCCACAGGTGCTGAAGGGGTTTTTCAAATACACAGTGTGGGTACTGGAACAGGAAAGGAACCTTCCTTTACAAGACACAGTACGAAGCCAACGTGGAGGTCTGATCCTGCCTTGCAGTTTCAGCACCGCCGCTGCCCTCGTCGTCACTGGCACCCAGCACTGAGATCCAGGCTGCTCAGGGTTGCCTGGTAACCCTCTTCCTTCAACTTGAGGAAGGTCCAAAGTTGAACACCCACATATTTTTATGTATATATAATTAAATGCACACGCACTTCTCTCATGTGGTTCCCAGCCTAGATGTCCATAAACGAAAGCAGTAGAGCTAATTGATAAAATAGCACGTGAAACAGCAGGCATAAGGAGACATAAGGGGCAAACAGCTACTTACTCTCATCAATTTGAGGGTGCTGAACAACGACTTGGAAAAGCAAACGGAGGACGCCGGGGTTCTGGGCATCCTGGTCGCAGCCCTGCAGGGACAGGTTGAAACTGCCAGCAATATTGGCAGGCTGTATGTCACTCAGCTTAAACACCTCTGGGTTGCTCACTGAGCCAGGTATGTAGTACTCCACCCTCTCCTCTTTCCTTTCACAGTTGGAGAGACTGTAGTTGTGAAAAAAAACACTTGCTCTCATGTTGGACGGAACAACAAACTGCCATGTCATGAGCTCGTCCTCTGGAAAGCCCCGGGGATAGTTGGGGGACATGAGGGTGACGGAAGATTCCTCCTTTAAAGTGGATTCAATAATGCATAATCCTATGACAGGGAAAAAAATACACACAAAATAAGCAGCAGTTAAAGATAGCTTACAGGAAGACATGCAGTGGTAGGGATTTTTGTTTGTTTTTAATTGTGGGATCATCCATGTCAGCTACAGGTTAGGTTATTAAACTAACACATATACTTGAGCCCTTGAGTACAGGACAGGTAAGGGCTATGATAAAGCTGTATTTTCAGGTTAGTGGATTTACCTTCCAAGCACATGGACAGATAGTCCTGTATTTTTGGAAATGACAGGTTCTGGTTCTGACCTTGCAGGAGCCAACATCCAACATGACAATGGCTTCTGCTAGCACTGCTTCACGGACTGCATGCGACAGGAAGGGCGTGAGCTTTTACATCAGCATGGAGTCTCAGAGGTCGAACTAGAGCACACCAGCAAAGAGCCTCAAATATGCACGATAAAATATTCGTGGGAACCACACAGATCATGTAACACATTTTGTGCACAAAGGGAACAATGACACTTAAAACTGTAAGAATGCAGAATGAGGGGTGCCCTTCCTTTTTTGACTGTTTCAGCATTGCTACACAAGGAGAGGAGGCCTCAAATAAGTTGAGGGAGCTTTGTTTAAAAATAAAGCAAACTACACATTGCGAGCAACAAACAACTCTCCTAGCTCACTGTAATTATGCTGTGAAGTTGAAAAGATTTAAAAATCACAAATCAGATATGTTTGTTTTAAAAAGTTTAAAGAGATTGAAAGTGCATACTAAAAGTAGCAACAACAATTTTCATAATCATTAGGTTAAGTAATAAAGCTGTAAATTGACCCTAGGAGAGTAACAGATACCAAACTTAGCTGCAAAAACAAAAAAGCATTTTAGAAAATAGGAAGCGGAATAAAACTAGGGATAGTGATACAGAAACTAGACATTGTGAGCAAGTCAGTGGAGCAGGGAAGTGGCAGTTCTTGATGCTTCTGCACACATACTAATAAGATGGTGCCAGTATGGGGAGACAGATAAGTGGGAGCACACACATGATAAAACCAAAGCAAGATGCAGGCAGGCATGACCTCAGAGATATCTAGTTACTGCAGGTTAGCTAAAAACAAAAGCTTAGAGAATTCTGCTACAACCTGCATGAAGCAATTATACTGAAAAGAAAAACTGAGAAAAAGGTATTTGGTACTTACTTTTGATGGAAGATCTATTTGCTATGTTAAAGCCTGAGGTGATGAGAGATGAGTTCCATGGGAGATACAAAGCCATGATGAGCCCTCCTTGCAGTTTGACCCGAGACACTGAGCCACCTCTGCAGAAGGTGCCAATGTTGACCGTGGCTGTATCGATACAGCTGCTGATATTGTAACTAACGAAATCTGGACATGTGCCTTCTGGCTCAATCTGTCTTAGCCATGGGGTGGCAAATTTCAGTTCGAGCCCAGCCTTTGTACTGGCCTTCACATCCCAGATGAAAGTCCTGTTAAGACGAGGTAGTCCTGGTGGGTAAAGGTGGACATCTCCAAAGGGACATGGACCTGACACACAGTCTAAATGCAGAGAGAGAACAGCCATGATACACTATTGAAGGCCATCAAGTAAAGAAATTTGCTACTTTCCCTTTTGTTGCTATTTCTACAGTTAGTAGGTTGCACTTCATGTCTCTCCCACATTCATAAAGACATTGCTGTAGTGTGGTCAAAGACTATTTTTAAAGAGAACTCCTATCCCATAGGACAGACAGGATAAGCTAGCTCTAGGGATGAGTCTAATATAAGGGAGCTACTGTCTGCAGGATTCTTGCCTTGCTTGCAGAAGTCAGCGAGGGTATTTAGTGAATAGCATAATGAACTGAAAGAACAGAAGGTCCCGATTTCACCCCATCTTAGGCAGAGAATTTTGATTTGATGCCAATCAAATCTTCCCACTGCTTGTCATGAACTGTAACTTCATTTTCTTGATGCCCTGACAGATAACCCAGGCCCAGAATGTGCTGAAGTGATGAGTAATCACAGCTGCCACCAAGCATTCTGGAGAGCACCCAGGGACATTTCCTTAGAGAAATCCAGATTAGCAGTATTCCAGAATGGATAGCCAAAATAAGCAGCCTTTGATGTATTCCTAGTTTCCCATTTATAAAGACAAAGTAAATACCACAACTATGATAGATCAAGTAGAACAAGAAGTATCATATTACTATTTGCATGAACCATGTAAATAAAACTCCAAAACTTGAGGAGAACTATCTTTAGAGCAGAGTTTAAATGCAATCTCAACCATGAGGATACAGCCAAAGCCAAATAAAGTCTGCAACTTTGCTGATAAATCACATGTGTTCGTATCATTAAAGAGTATGTTGCCAAGCTTGCATACATTGGGGATAATGTTCAACTTAAATGAAGATTTAGTTCTAACTTGCAAAATCTTCAAGTTCTTTGCTTTAATAATATTTCAATTAATATAAGGCAACACATATTGCTTCAATATTTCTGTTGCCCTCACAGACTGAATCTAGATGTTTAATGTGTAGCATGGTTGATATGTCATTAAAAATATTCAGAGGCTTTTGACAGGAAATAAGTTAACTTTGGTAGGTTCATAACCTGGGACAGAAGGGAAGGCAGAAAGCAACAGATGTAACAAGCAATCATTTAACTGTTTCTGAAACCACTGAGTTAAAAGAACTCTGCATTTTTATGACCTGCAGATTGAAAATTAACTTCTGTAACTTCAGTACTTCAGGTTATTTATCAAAATTCAAAGACTTCCCCACGATTATAGGAAATAAATTACTACAGTCACAGGGACTCCCTTCCCCATCATGACAACAAAAACGCAATAACAACAACACTACAGGTATGTGGTTTTACTAGAGGAAGCTATCATGGGAAGGAAAAAGTGAAAACATGCATCTTACCAATATTTTTCTGAACTTCCATGATGAAATATTCCTCTGGATTTTTACAAGTGAAAGTAAAAGTTACATTCTCCCCTGGTTTTATCTTGAGGTCATATCTGGGTAAATATTTCACACGAATCTGACAGGCCTGTGGAACACCAGGTCTCAGTTTAATCACAACTGTGATGTTGTCCATGGTATGAAGAGAGACAGTAAAGGAAGCTAAGGGAGGAGAAAAAACATATTGTGTTTAGTTACTAGCGTGTACGTGCATTAGCTGCCTGTCTGCACACCCACGGGGATGCCAAGCTGTCAGAAGTGATGGTTGTACCCAGGCTCTCAAGTCTCGAGCACTGAATCTACACACAATTCCCGCAGCTGCTGCAGTTGAGCACAGAAATCCTCTAGCTGCATTTGTCAGGGGCAAGGTACTAAATGGAACCCAAGTAGGATTAGTTCTGCTTCACTTTGGCACTGCTGTTTGTATCATGTTTAAACTAAGCAAACTAATCACAAACAAACAAAACCCCTCAGCTATTCCTTTCAAATTTCTGTTGAAGGGACAATACCTTTTGGGCTTTTATCTCCATCATAAAAGCTGCTTCATGCCAGAAGGGATCCACAAGACTGTAACTCAGGAAACATACTCAGAAGTCAAACAACAAAGTTGGACAACTGCATGCTGCAGTAACAGGCCAACCTCACTAGGCCAGCCGGACTCTATGGGCTACCAGGTCAACTTCAGTCAGAGTAGGTAAGGGCCCTGGTGATACCAGACAACACCAAGAGCACAAACCAATTGACATTTTTAAGAGCTAATCCATTCTGAGTTATTAATGCATTGTTAAACAACTGCACAGTTTAATTTTCTCTAAGAGAAGGAAGAGACAAGCAAGAGACATCTTCCTCCACAAGACAGCTTTGGGAAAGAGTGGGCTGGCCAATAGTTGTGGCCATGGTCATGGTTTCCTACTCCTTGTCTTTCTTAGTTCATTCACTGAAAACACACGAGCCAGCAACACCCCACAGCAGCACTGGTGGCATCTGGGGCCTGCGATGGTCCCTCCTCTGCATCCCTCACGTGACTTACTCCAAATTTCGGGCCCTAAGGGAAAGCACTGGGAGTCTGAGCAACCTTCACACATTTCAAATCATCTTCCAGCACTACTGCAGCAGGAGCAGCTCTTGCGCCAAGTAATGGAGCCACAGAATAACCCTGTCATATTGAATAGGTAGGGGTTTAATTGACAAATAGACCACAGTTGACAGTTTGACAACTTAAAAGGTACAAAGCAACACTGGCCGGACATTCAAGAGCACTAGAAAAGTTATTTGCATCAATCTGATCTTTGTCAAAGAACAAGCCCAGCCCTGGCTGGGACACGGAAAGTGTGCATTGAAGACAGCTTTACCTTCCATCTGAGGACAGATTACTTGTCAAATTTTCTGCCATTTTTTTTTCCACTGGTCTCTCCTTCCTTTGCCCCCAACATCCTTCTTCCACTGTATGGATGATACAGTCATAGTGTCTATAACATTTGGGATTTTAGTGTTTACGGGAAAAAAATATATATAGGAGGATGTAGGAGTAAGGGTCCATGTTGGAAGAGGTCCACTCCCCGAGTGGGACACCAGGGAGGGCTGCCTGACACAGCTCTGCCCACACGCCAGGATGGGAATCCTCTCATCCATCGATTCCCGTAAACAGAGACCCACCCAGAGGATACAGCCAAGCGACATGCCCGGGGGAGCGCTGAGCTGTCCTCCCTATCACACAGCACACCAACGAGGCGCCAGAGAAGGTGCCACGAAACACCCGGGATGGGCGGGCGCCTGGTGCCCGCAGCCGCGGCACCTGCCTGAGCACAGCCGGGATCAGGGCGGTCAAGGCCTCAGGCTACCTGGAAGGGGCTCCGCAGCACGGCCCAGAGCAGCCCGGGGAACCTGGACCAGCAGAGCCCTCTCGTGGCACCCGAGCACTGCTTCTCATCCCAGCCAAGCCAACCCACACACCTCAAAACTGTAGCCTTCAGCAACACAGAAATAAGGTTAAATCATCTGTGATTCACGCTCCTGGCTTTATTTTTATTTTTCCCCTTTAACCACCATTTATCATTTCCTGATTTTTACAGCAATCTCATAGCCCCACAGGGCCTAACTTTCATGGCTTTGAAGATCTATCAATCAGCACAGGTTATCCTTTGCTGCCACAAAAGAGACTCCAGCTCCAGAATCTGAGAGCTCAGATATCAACACTTTATTGCTGGGGATAGCACAACAGGGGAGGCCTGTGCCTCTCCAGGATACCTGGTTATTGCCATTTAAGCTTTGCTGGTCTTGAGCCTCTCCCAACCTTCTAGGCTCTTCTATAGAAGTGTGAAGTCTAGAAACTTGATAAGCCTTTGAAACTGCCTTATTTATTTGCCTCTAGGATCAAAGGCTTTAAAGTAAAACACAAATGACAAAATTCTACAGAAGAAAAGAATCATCCACTCACTAAAGAATCATCCACTCACCTTCCATATCATTAGTAAATATATCAGTAACTTTCTTAGAGCTTTTAAATAACAGGACAATCTTCTGATCTGACAACTTACACTGAACTCCTCATCCTTTTCAAACAGCTAGTACCAATGAAAAATAACCACCACCGCTTGTATTTCTGCTTTAAAAACACTTCCACACTGTTTTTAAAGTGTTATGTTTTTTTCCAGGAAATAAGTACATAATACAGGCTAAGGGCATGGGGAAGGAAACAGAACAGTTCATGGGGACATGTTGGTCCCCGTGACATGTTGGTTCAACCAGGAGAGCCCTTGTGCTCCTGAGTCTGAACCACAACCCTGTGATGCAGCAGCTGAAACAAAAGGCTTCTCCCACTCACGCAGAGGACAAAGTGGCAGTGAGGGATGCAGGCCATCCCCTCGAGCAGCCTCATACCAGCCACCAGATCTACCCATGCCAGTCACGGCTGTACATGTCCAGGAGAGGAAGACGACATGCTCCAGAGAAGGAAAGCCATCCTGCTTTCCAAAACGAGGCCCTAGGAGAAAGTCTGAGGCATGTCACTCAAACCTGTCTTTCAGTTAAGAGGATCTCGAAGGAGCATCTTGCAGAGCCACTCCACCACAACGCGAGGCCAGCATCCCACGTACCACTCTGCACTTGAGCTGCGGCAGCCACGTACCTGCCTGACCATGCAGGGCCTGAGGGGAACTACAAGGGACTTCTGACAACAGCACAACTGAAGTCCCAACTCAAACCCTGTTCTCCCGCCTCTGAAATTAAAGAAACACAGGACTCTCCTGGAAAGACATGAAGTTGGATATGAAGCACTTAATTCTTCACTTAGGCACAACTCAAGCCTCCCTAAAATCAATGGAGAAGCAGCCTGCTAAACTTACAGGACATGGGTTGAGTTTGCAAAGCTCTTTGCAATGGTTTTCATCTTGTGTGTATACCAAGGGTGGAAGGGAATATCCATGAATTCCTTCTGCAAAGTCTATTAAAGCAAATTTATAGCACTGCACGCAAGAAAATGCACATGCTTTTCCTTCTCTAATGCAAGATGTTGCGCAAACAGCAGTAAACAGGTGTAACTTCCAGGGATGGTGAGAATTAAATAGCAAAGCAAAGCTAGCAATAAAAGATGCCCCTCTTGGTTCTTCAAGAAAAAACAGACTGAGAACACAAACAGCTATTTCTAGCTTGGTCTAGGTTTTTCTCCACATCACTGTGCGCTTCTATTTTAATATCCTATGCTGAAAAGTGCCATAGTTTTCTTCTTTATGTCATCTAGGTATGACTTAATAGTTAACAGTTAACAACAAGGAAGCTTTTATTGCAAACAGTAACCATCACACCCCTCTGCTGTTTGAGTAGTACTGAAAAGTCCGTTCCTCATTTTCTTGTGAAACACGTACACTTTTCACTCTTCCCCGCTTCCTCTGAAATGGCACATGTAAATGGCCAAACAGGCAGAACTGGAAAGCACGAAGAGCACTGACGGAAAGAGTTTCTGAACTAAGAGCTCATGCGCAGCTAACATCATCTCTATTTAGTGTGAAGAATTAGGTTTAAGCATAGCTTTAAGCAGGTGATTAGCTTTAAAATAAAAGTTTCTGAGCTGAAATCAAGGAATAGAAACTGCTAAGATTTTGAAACAGTTGTATGAATCCTCTCACAATGGTTAAAGCAAAGTATAAACTTTCCCCATCTTTGGGAGTCCTGACTTCCGTTTCCTGTGTTTTGGGGTGCTATTGAGGGTTTTATCATTGTTATTTTCAGATTTTGTGACCTTGGGCCGAGACACAAGACAAGACACACACACGCACACGGCAGAAACCAACCCAGCTGTCAGCGTAGGAATGCAAGACATAGGCAAAATAAAACTGCTGGTTCGAGCTCGCAAGAGGCAGCTCATGCTTCAAGACTCAACACTGGCTTGAATAGGGTCTATTCAATATTGATTTCCAGCCTGAATATGGACTATGGGTCACAGCCTTCCACCTGCAAGACAGGGACTGCCCCAAAAATCACAGAAGTGCCACAATGATCAGTAGCCAAACTTACAATACTGGGCAATAAGAATGCAGATCATATATCCAGCTAGATTCAACAAAGCTGTCCAATAAAAACACAAAAGAAAGGCATTAAGCTGGATTATTGTATAAACATCTTGCTAAAATAAAATTCTGCAATCATTTGGGTGCTGAAAATAAGAGCCCTGTACCATAACTTCAACAGTCAGCTGTTAGAGATGTGATAAACTACGCTAATCAAGTCTCATCTTCTGTAGGAAAATGAAAAAAAAATGTACAAAAAGAAGCAACATCCAGTGACGCCAAAGTTAATTATTTAACACCATTAAATAACTAAATGGCTAAAAGAAGTATAGCCACACACACGCATGCAACACTATAGAGAGACTAGCTAAAATTACCTTTATTGCAGTGCTTTTATAAGATCCAGCCCATCTCTCCATGACTCACACTGCCCATGCTTCCCCTGCATGCCTTTCTGTTGGGATTGCCAGTAACCACGTAGAGTTCTGGTAAAGGAGGACTTTGTGTGCATCATTAATGCTGCACAGCGATGACAAACAGGATATTCCACCAAGCAATAAGCAGCTGGATTTACTCCGTGCCTTCGCAACAATGAAATCGTGGGGCTAGATGTCCGAAGTGACCTCTCCAGCCATGAGCTGGCCTGCATGGAAGTGGTTCACAGGCTCACGTAGGCGACTGATCTCATCCTAGTTTTTCCCCTCTAACTGATTATGATCCTGCAACTTTCCCTAACTATTTATTCAACTGTCCTAATCTTACCATACATTTTTCTTGCTGCAAGTCCATCACTGTTGTTTGTGGTTTAGGACAGTATCTTCACAACCATTGCCTTTATTTCCTAGTAGTTCTTCTCCCTGCACAAACACACCTCGGCTAGCCTTTTCTCAACAGGGTAATTTTCCAAACTTTTCATCACTTTCATTGCAGTGAGAACTCTCCACTTGATTCAGAAACTAACTACATAGTGCAAAACAACTGAGATTAGAATTAATTCTGCAGAGTTTAGCCTACTTTTGTCACCACCAACACTAATCTCTTAGTATTTAAATATACACATGCAGGGCTTTTTTCCTGTATGCAAGGGAGAGGCAATGTAAAAGATTTGGAAGGTGGAAGAGCCAGTGGCATCCACAGAAGGATAAAATATCCTGTACATTTGGACAAGGAAAGGATTTGGACAGAACATCATTTTTTATTGTTGCCTAAAACGCCTTGCAACCAAGTCAGGAGTGAGAAGAGAGCCCCATCTAACATTCATTTGCACTGGCTACAGGGCTGCATTTCATAGCAGCCATTTATACATAAGGATCTATGGATAACTGTTTCACAGGACTTTATCCAACAAAGAAAAAAGAAAAAACAAACACAGAAGACAGAACGAGTAAAAAAATGATAAAAAAGTCAAAAAGTCAGGTGTTAATTTTCTCCCAAATATTGCATAAAAGCATATAGTTTTCCTTACACTTCAGGGTTTTTTTAAAAAATAAAAAACAGTTGGACTGAGCTGACTCAGACCCCATTTACCAAACCTGAGGGAGCTGGAGGAGACAGGCTATGGCAGAAGACAAGTAGCTGCAATGCTCACTCCGGATATGAAGTATCTATATTCATAACCCCGTTCTGCCCGAGGGGAAACCAAAACCTTATGCCTCACCTCTCTGAAGAGTACCCTAATCCCAGCACTTTATGCCACAGAATCAGCACAGAGGAAACTTCTGCATTAGGGCCTCAATATATACTGCAGAAATCCCTACAGACAGAGGGAAGCAGGACGTACGGCTCAGTAACACAGTGACCCTGTGGATAAGATACGTGATTTCTAAGTCACACAAATTCCTGTCCCTGAACAGAACAGCACCGGCAGAAGAAGTTCAGAAGAACCCATCCCAAACAGCTTTAGCCTGGCAAGGAGGCCTCAAGGTTGTCTCCTGCATGATGGGGCACATGGGTCCCAACTGCCTTATCCAATGGGCACATCCTAATGGCCCAGCCAAGAAGAGAGGCACTAACAGTTGCACCAAATCGTTCATTCATCGCCTAGCACCTTCAACACTGCACAGCTGACTTGGTTTTGCCAACATCAGGTCAAAGCACTAGCTCAGGAGTAAGTGCCTCCTCTCCCTACTTTGCTGACTTGAATTGCTTTATACCTGCTTTTTTGAATGTTACCTTGCTGGTTTTAGTTCTCCGGGTTCTCCCTCACACGTAATTGCCTAAGAATTAGCCACTCCCCCAGTTTTCATCAGTGACATTTGTCAATGTAATTACCTTTACTTTCTTCAAGCCATTAACAAAGTTAGTCAGAACCCATACACTGTTTACTTTTTTTTCCACATACTAGCCAATGCTGTAAGCAGTAAATGTAGCTCACTAGCCCAATCGCTGGAAAGCTACAATGTTCCTTCCACAAATTACAGCACATCCTCCATCCTGGAAACTGTTGAAATCTTGTTGACTATTCTATAGCAAGTAGATTTTGGGTTTATTTTTAAAATGCAAGTAACTACTCTTTTCTTTGCTTAATGATTTTTTAATCGTTTGGATCTGTCTTCCAGTACTGCACTTGTTCACGATATAAGGTGCACATTTCTCAAATTGATTTTTTCAGGAAGTCATTAAGGAAATTAGAGCTCAAAATCCACAAAGTTGCTCTCAGACAGATGCTGCCAATGACTGTTGTGCCACAATGGCCATCTTCATCTCAGGAGACAGCAGCTTGAAAGGAACATTTGCTCCTCAGCCACCAGAGTATCAGTCATCACCAGGAGCAGGATGATGACATAAAATGGATGAGGTGTCACACATCCCAGCCTTCCCTCTCCAGGAAAGGGGCAGGTGACCAGCAAGGGCAATGATGCTACAGCTGTCCCAGCACAGTTCAACAGAGAAAGTCCCTCAGTACCTAAGGTCAACAAATCTACTCACTCAGAAGTTAAACAACATTCACAAGCCTTCACAAGAATAGAGTCCATTCAGTTTAAAAATAAATAAATTTAGGTAATTCCTCAAATTTTAGTACTTGTATTCCTTTCCCTAGCACCTTTTCAGAAACTCATGTAATTTATGTGCAAAATACAATTTTAAAAGTCATTTTTCCAACAATAGTGGGGAAAAATACCCTTTGGGTCTTGGCAAATTTGACTGTAATTTTGGAAGGAAAAATATTGACCCTGACATTCATTATCTTACAGATGTGGAGCTTTGTTGCTTCTGTAGAAGCAGGTAGTAGCAGCACAGCAATTTCTATTTGTAAGCGGGCTGCCAACTTGCACACAACATACAAAACACAAGAAACACATGGGAAAACGCCAGGCTGGCATGAAGAACCCTGCAACTCTATGCAAGTCACTGCAGGAGCCTCCTTTGATCAAAGCAGTGTTTAACTACACTGCTTATGCCTAAGCTGGTAGAAGGCAGCAGAAGGGCAATACCGGGAGAACGCTGTGCCTCTCATCAGTCTCTGCTTAATGAACGGGAAGAGCACAATTCCCAAACAGAGGCCTCTCCCATGCCAAACCTCCTGCCAACAGCTTTTCATCTCTCCCACCTTAAGAATTTTGGATCATCCATTTTCACTGACTGCACATTTCCTGTCTTTATATGCCAATATCTCAATTGCATCCAAAGATGTAGAACAGCCAGTGCTGACCTTTGAGCGCTAGTGCGATTGCCTCTCAAAATAAGGCTCCTCTCTGATGGCGAGCAGCCATGCTCAAATTGCCCAGCAGTCACGAGGCACAGCTTAAAGCAGGCTGCCCCATGGCACTCCCACGGTGCCATAAGGAAGATTGCAAAAAAAGGTTTCCAGTGGGATGGACACAAGCAAGGGCTTCCTCCCCTTCACTACCCCCACCCCACCCTGATGAGAGAGAACAACAATATCAAAAGAAAGAAACTTTTGTCCTATAAATACATCTGCTTGGCCATTCAAAAGCAGTGAAGATGTTGCTAATAGAAATGAAATGCACGTCTATTGGATTCTGCCTTGTCTCTTCAATTGCCCCTTCCATAAGGTTTTCCAGCCAAGTTCCACTAATATCATCTACACTGGCCAGGTCTAGCTGCAATCAGCAGGGTCTTGCCTCTGTAACCGCCAACTAAAGGCACAGAAGACTTCCTCTGATTTGCTCAGCTAGCAATCAATAATCTTACTAATTGCAGCATAACCTCTGTCTTTTCATTAGCTCCCTGGCGGCAAAAAGAAAATGTTCAGCCACTGTCCTATCTCGTTCGCATTAGAAGAGACAGGTCTGCAACTAGAAGGACAAGGCCAGGCTCTATTGACTGAATCCTACCAAGAGCTAGTATCAAAAGCCACCAGCTGACCTAAAGGAATTAGGAATGGTTTGACTCCAAACTGTGCTAGCAAACCAACCTGTTCCAGAACCAAGGTTTGATAACAACACCCCAAAAGCCTTGGCATAACAGCTGGTGCTCCAGAAACTGCTGAAATTCCTTTGTTAAGATAACGCCTCTAGTCTTACCCACAGCAGGGCAAAGGTTGATAAATTCCATTTGCGGTAGTGACACTTCCTGACTTGGCAAGCCACATACCAGAGTCCATGTCCCATAGGCCTAAAATGAAATAAGCCCCAAGAGCCAAGAATTGGCAAGTTCTGGGCATAGCTTGCAGTGCAGAAGGGCAGTGGTTCCTTGCAATGAGAGGCTGGGACGGGAATGTAGGAGCACCTAATGTCACCCGGTGTTCTGGCTGATGTGACCTTCGTATGACTATAGTCCTATACTGTCCATGCAATACGTTTGACTTGGGTGGAATTCCTCACCGTGCAAGTTCACATCTGGCTAAATAGCCAGGTGTTTGCCAGCAGTGTCTTAAGCTACTGACTTTGGGTTTGCTCTATCAGCAATAACTTCTCAATAGTCCCTGTGAGTCACTTGAACCCCTCTCAGGAACCCCTAGACAAGCTGCAGCATCCACACATGGCTGATAGATAAGCTGTGTCCATCAGCTAGGAAGAACAGTGACAACAAGAATGTTATAATAGAAACTTAAGAAAAGTCAGGGGAAAGGGTAGAGGGGCTTACCCAAGAAGAGCCCAGTTAAGATAAAAAGCAAGAATCAGTTTTCATTTTCCCATATCCTCAAGCCCAGCATACACTTTGCTGAAGCTGGACATTCCTAAGAGTTCCTCAGTGAGGACTAAGGCCTGAGAGTCTCTGAGGGAGAGCACAAGGGGTGCCCGAGGTACAGTGGGAAGGCCTTGGAGCAGATAGAGCAAGAAAAACAATGAAGAATTCTGTTCATTTTAACAAACCACTTGTGAAAGCAGCAACCAATAGCTAGATTTCTAAATCTACGAACAGCCTCAGCAGTAACACAGTACTACAAACCAGGTAGCATCAGGCAGAACATGAACAAACATGGGTATGTGTTTGCTTTTCTCAGATTGCTTTTGCCTATAGCACTTCCCAAGAACAGAAACCATGTTTTACCGTAAGCAGTTTCAAGTGGCAAGCAATTTTTCCCCACTCACTCTCACCTTTCACTCTTATTTATAGATAAAGACATAATTGAAATCACTAACAAACGCATACACAATAGAACCCGCTTATCTGTCAACATATAAGAGAGACATAGAGAATATACAGAAATTTTCTAACATGACAAAATGCAGCAAGAATACACACATTGCATGTCAGGTTATGACAGCAGCTTGTTCCCACACATATAAAAACAAAGAGCCATAAAATGTATTTAGATTCATTTCAAGGTAGGCTACTTGAAACATCAAAGAGCATGAAAATAAGCAAATGGGGCCCAAGAATAAAGAAGTGTAAATAACAATAAAAATAAAATCACTAAGGAGAAACCAAGAAGGAAGAAGGTTAGAAGTTATTCATCTATGACCTAACTGGCAAACACACTATCCCTGTCAAACAGGCCACTGTTTACTGTTGTCAGCTGTCTCACTGGTGCGCTCCTGCAGGAAGTTAAACTGTGCTTCAGAACTGCCCACATACGTAAAAACACAAGTGCCCCACTTCGTTGAGAAAGAACAGCTGCTTGTGCTTTTTCTAATATGAAATATTTCTATCATGAACTAAGTGCAAAGGTGCTCAGACGTTTTCCTAAGACTGTGATCTTAGTAAATGCGAATTCCTAAGTTTTTATTACAAAAAAAAGTGCGTGTGTGTGAGAGAATCAAGCAGGTGATAAGGACCATTTCAATAAACTGAGTCCGTCTTTTGCCTGAATATTGGTACTACGTATTTCAAGAAGCTAGAAGTTAGTTTTCCTCCTCTCACTTGCTTTTCCTCTTCCAGTATTACAGACAAGACGAACTCATTTAAGCCATTAACAAGTCGGAACAACTGCCACGGCACATACCTGCTACCAGGTAAAGGAAAGGTTTTCCCCTTATTTCATAAAGCAAGTCCTGACTCCTATCTAGAAATTCCTGTTAGACTGCAAGGATTTGTGCAAGACAATGAACACGAGGCAGAAAGAAAGCAAGCAGAGGGCAGTTGTGCAGGTGAAGCAGTTCTTTCCTCCACACCACAGGTCCATGATTGATGCGGAGCTACAGACACGAGCAGTCTCCGTATTGCCACCCCTCTTCTTCGCACTCATGCCTCAGATGGTGTCCTTCACCATCTGAGAGCAAGTGCCCTGTGCCCACGCAGAGCACTGCACAGCACTGACAAGCGAGCAACAAAATCAGCCTTTCTGGCCCGTTCCCCTCCCTTACTAGCACTGTTTTTCGGTTGGGTTAGTTCCCCCAGCGCTGTTCGCAGAGCTGTCACGCAGACACAGAGTCAATACAAGAGCAGGAAAGGGAAGCAGTAGGCACTGCAAGCAAAACAATAATCATATACTATTGAGAAAAATAGATATATTTGTATTTCCCAGTGAAAAATTTCAGCTAGTATGACCAGAACTAAGAACTAAGACAAGCAAAAAATTAGGAAACTTGCTACCTATGTACCTCAATTTCTAGAGGGAAACCATTAAGGAAAAAAAAAAAAAGGTAATAAAGTATAACAGAGTACTCATGAACATCAACTGTGGTCTTAAAAGGAGAGGTCTTCATCAAGTAAACAGAACAGTGATTCAGACTGGAAATAATCCAGCTTCCACTGACTTTTAAAGGAACAAAAGCAGGTTTATTATTTATAATCTGTCAGTCCTATCTCAGAACACCAAAAAGCCATTGATAATAGCTGGCTTTCTGAAAAGAAGCAGCTTTGCATATTAGGATTCATATATAACTCAAATCAGTCAGCTGAGAAGAAAATTTACCTGAAAGAGCATAAAACAAAGTAACATTACCTGATAATTCATTGAAATGTAAAAAAAATAAAATAAAAACACATGCAAAAATACATATAACGTTATGTTTAGAACAACCCTGTGTTACAGATTTTATAAAAGTCTGTTTAATTTCATTATTAGTGCTTTAAAGAGACGTATTTGAGTTGGAAATCACATTTAAAAGGTCAGGTTTGTAAATACTTCTTCTACAGTCCTGCATCTACACACAGCTATACTGCCAAGAACTTCTTTATGTAATTTTCCACCTATAAATTAGCCAATGTTTCAGTTAATGATTTATGCTGTCCATAACATTAAATCAAGAGGGCGGAAAACAAATTTGACTTGCACATGGAAAGGCTCCTAGTGGAAAAGGGGAAGACACTGAGTAGTGAATACAGGAGGATCACAGAACAGTCTGGCACATGCAAGCTCTGGGGCTTGTGCAGAAGAGGGGCAAGGAGGCATACGGAGAGAGAGGAACGGGGAGGAGGGAGGAAGAGGGACCTCCGCTGGTGACCATCAACCATTAGATCTACCAGGAGTGTTCTGTATAACTTCATGTTTGTGAAGAGAACTGTCTCTCTTCCATCTCTCCCCTTTGCTCCCTATTTCTAAATTAAGCTAAGACAGACCCAGGTCACACAAGATTTTTGCCTTTAAAGAGGTTTTGCAAAAATAAGAATAGACTAGATTTTCCTAATCTAACTCACCAACTTACTTCAATTCCCCTGTGCCTTCCCCTCCAATTTGCTTTTGCCATGTTAAGTCTCCCTTTGCTCTCCAGGGGCAGATTGTGCACCCAGAGCTCACTTTACAACCACACAGCCAATACCCTGCCTGCTATTAGGTCCAACAACAACAAAAATAATAATGCTGTGGGCAAAATTCATTCCTGCCTTGGAGCTGAGCCTTGTGTTTTTGCAAAACACAGGTGTACCTTGTTTAAATGCCAGTAGTATGGGTGAATGCATAAATCCAATTGGGATGCTTTAAACGCAATTGAGGAGAAGCTGGAGTATATGATGGTAACAAGCAAAAGTCAAAGACGTTGGCTCAGAAGGAGCTGTATTGCACCTCAAGAGCAAGTTCTGTGAAGTTTCTTGAGTTGCATCAAGAAGATTCATGGAGAGAACAAAAAAAAAGGTATATAAAGTGTTGATGATGTAGTCTGGCTATAAAGTGAGAAAGAATGCGTGAGCAGACACTTTGAGGGTGGTTCAGATGAAAAATATGACTAATAGACTGCGACATATCCTAGCAAAGATCTGGATTCGTATGGGGGGAAAAAAAGGGCAATTGACACTTTTTTGATTAGCTTCCTCAATTATGAGAGAACTTTAGAAAGTTTAGTTCCTCTTCTTGCGAAAAAAAAATCTCAAGTTTTTTCAAGTTTATTTTGTTTAAAGAGAACACACAATTAACCTCAATATAGTATTCTTTATCCTTTGAAAGGAGAGGAAAATAGCTGCCGTTAATTCCTACAGGCTATGTATAATTAAGAATATTTTATTTAAAAGTTCTTGACTAATTAGCTTGAAACTTAACCCTCAGTGCTGACAGATTTCACAGTAAAAATTTAGACCGCATGTTTAGAGTAATGATGGCCAACAGCCGCACATAAACATAACCAAGGCAATAAAAATGTTAGAGGCACGATTTTCGCTTCAGACTCTAGCTTGTTCATAATCACTGCAGATAACTTAGCAATTATTTTTTACAGAAACTTGTACTTCGAGACTCCTTGTGAGAACTAATCGCTACAAAATGGCCTGTTCAGGTTTGAACCTCCTACGCTTCCATTTTTGGCAATGAAGATCTTGAAACTGAAGAAAATCCCACATGCTGTCTTTGTGTATGTAATCTGAATTCCTTCATGCTTGCGGACAGGGCTTAATACTTCTTCCTTTTGTAAGTCGTATAAACAGGATGGTCACAAACACCAAGGAAGCTCAAGAGACACTGCTTTGGTAGGGAGCAGCAATCTCTTGTTAGACCACCTGTGCAAATACAAGCCTTTCTGGTTGCCTGCAGGCAGAGTTTTTCAGGTGGTCTATTAAAATGATTTAGTAGCATTCATGAAAAAGAAAAAAGTCTGTAAATGAGATTCTTGGAGCAGATCCTTATTTCAACACGTTTTAAATTATATCCAAGAACTGCAGTTCAGCAGATCAGCAAACAGTGTTGGAGGAGTATCTCCTGTTTCTCTCCAAAAGGAGTCATTTATACCAGAGAAAAGTTTCATTCCGGGAAGCGGACAAGGATTACTAGGAGCTGTAAAGCTTTACCCATGCATAGGAGGAAAGACACCTAACGCATGTTCCTTCCTGCAGGCTAGGTGTATAATAAAAGAAAGATAAACAAGGAATAAGTTAGAAGAAATGTCTGTGGCACTCATACGGCACATTATTAGAGATTATTTTTAAAACCAGCACTGAATAAGACTCAGAGAAAAGTAGGTTTAACCCCCTTGGTGGAGAGGAGAGGAGAAAGGCCCCAGGGCAGTGCGGAAGGGGGCGGCCGCACCTGAGCGGCTCCCCGCGGCGCCGCCCTCCCCACGAGGCGCCGCGCACGGCCCGAAAGCTTAGGGGGGGCAAAAGTAAAGGGAAATAAAATAAAATAACCTGGCAAGCAAGTCCCCGGGGAGCGGTGGGTCCTTCCCGCCGAGACCCCAACGGGGCGCCCTCCGAGGCGACCGTTAGGGCCTCGTGACCGTTACGGCCCCCCGACCGTTAGGGGCTCACGCGGCGCCCCTCTCCCTGAGGAACCCGCCGGGCAGCGCGGAGCGCCAGGCTCTCCCTTCCCTTCCCGGCGCTACCTTCCCTTCCCGACCCGGCCCTACCTTCTCCTCCCGGCCCGTCCCTTCCCTTCCCGGCCCTACCTTCCCGCCGCGGGAGCTGCGCCGAGGCCGAGAGGAGCGCGACGGCGAGCGGCAGCAGCAGCCGCGCGAGCAGCGCCCGGCCCGCCGCCATCTCGCCGCATGGGCGCAGCGCCGAGGCGGGCACGGGCTCCGAGCGGCTCGGCCGTCCCCCCGCGCCGCCGCCGCCGCCGCTTCCTGCTCCGCCGCGCACCTGGCCGGGAGGAGCGCGGGACGGGCCGGCCTCCGGCCGCAGGTGAGGCCCCTCCTTCTGCTCCTTCCTCCTCCTTCTTCCTCCTCCCCGCGGTGCGGGCAGCGTTCGGGCTCTGAAGGGGTTAGCAGGTTTAGCCCGAAGGAAAGAAAAGAAAAAAGGGGGACAAAAAAATCTCATGAAAATTTATCTCATTTCAAAGCGTTGCGGATGTCCCACATGGTGACTTGGCGTGTACCGGGGTGTTTCTGGGATGTTTTTTTCTCACGAAATTGCTGCCGTTTGTGAGGTCCAGGTTGGTTGGGGCTTTGGTGTGTTCACCAAATTGCTCTCTCAAGTCTGTGCTGGTAAGTCAAGAGCCAGTGCAGCTGTAGATACTGTTATTTCTAACGCTAAACCTACTGCTCTTCTATATCTGAGTGTAATACCATTAATTCCTATCAAAGGCTCTTGGTAGTAAGCCCTTGTGGCACTTTTGTTGAGAGCACAAATTCTTGCTAATGCTGGGTACTTGCTTGCCAAAGCATCCCTTAGTTTCAGCTGAAACTGTCCTTATCTGACACTGATGCAGTAGTGTATAGGTGCTACTTCAAGCCACCGCATTTCAGAGTCAGAGTCCTTTCAGTGAGCAGCTGTTTGTATTCTGCTTGCTAAATGCTTGGAGATTTTGCAATTAAAATTTCTATGCAGAAACCAGTATTTCCTGAGATAGTCAGAGGCAGGTGTTTGCCTAGTGATGAAGTACCCTACTGCTTCTAGCTCTGGAGGTTGGACCATTCCGCTTCTAAATAATTTCATGCAATTGCCTGGGGAAAACTTTTTTGGCAATACTGTTGCACCAACAACCTGCTTTGGCTTGTGGTGGCCCCAAATGGCACTTGGTTATTATGGAAATATACATAGGAATATTCACGTGCAAAGAAGGAGAAAGCAGAATGGATAGGAGTGTTCACAGCCATATGAGAAGGGACAGACAAATGTCTTAGATCAGTTGTAATGCCAATTCATTGACATAAGAAGAAAGCACGAAGCTTTTAATTTTCTATGAAGCAAAACAAATATTACTGGTTGCATAAAAAGAAAGATTTTGGGTTAAATGATAAATTTTAGCTTATGTTAGTTGTACTTTTTCATATTTCAAATCTTAAGATAAGGCCAGTAGTTTCCTACTGAAGTTAATTCAGCTTCAATTTGTCGGCTTTATGTTACTCTGCACTTTTTTTCAAAGCCCCAAAATGGTAGACTTCTTAAAATGGATGTTGTGTTTTTACATTCATTTTAATTCTTAACACTTCAACACTTTTCTACCATTTGTAATTTAAATGTAGGAACAGAGGACAGGAAATTACCTTCAGTCTGGCTATTCTTATATTCTCTCAGTCATCTCCTCTTTTCTCTCACATTTCCAAGAAAGCACGTCATACAATTCATTTCGCAAGCTCTATAAAGATTAGGTAGTCAGTCTTATGACATCTCTGTGAAACAGCTAAGTTAAGTTCCTTCTGGTTACAGATGGCGGGCCGAGGGGCAAACAGTTCTTTGGACTTTCCTGAGGCGAGAAGAGAGTGCACCTCTGTAGGGCTGAGGGGGTTGAATAGCGATAGCTAGGCTGGCTGGTTAGGAGAGTGCCTTCCAAACAGATTTGCACATCTCATCTTTCATGAACAATGCAGATACCTGGATTAAGGTGCTTAGAATATTCAGTGTGGGAAAGCATGCAGAAATAACCGGTCCAGGTCAAAAAACATTGACTCTCTGTAGAACTGAAGGAACTCTGAAGAAGAAAAAAAATCACATTTTCCCTTGACTCTACTAAGACACATTTAGCTAATGCACTCCTCACAGGGGTTACACTCCTGGTTGCTGTAGCTGGAGAAGGAGTCAATCTCCATCAGCACCTGTGGCTAGCTCTGCCAGTACTCTCTAGAGGGGACCTGGGAGACTGGCGGCTTTAAAGTTAACAAGGCTTTCCAAGTGTCTGTGCCAGAATGTCCCAGCCTCAGAATATAGCACAAATGATGGCCATGTATCATTCACTGTCATGGTGTTCCAGCTAAAGAGTGGTCTGAAGGTGAATTCTGTTAATTAGGCATCCTTTTAAAGTCCAACTTTTCTCTGTCTGCCAGCAAAGAGTAAGGACCAGCGGTAAAGAAAGAATTGTCATTGGGGTTACATGAGTCAATCTGGTCAACCCAAAAGCAACTTAGTTAGCATTGATATCATTCTAATCAACTCAGCTTTGTTTTTACAGTTGAAAAAAGAAGGAAAATAGGGTGGGGGTAGAGTGGGGGTAAAAGACCCTCTTTTCATACATCGTCTTACAAGAATGCTCATCTTCTTAAAAATGTACTCTTAAGAAAAAGTCAGTAGCGATTTCAAAGGAAAATCTTGTAATGCTGTGAATTTGTACACATGGCCATTTTGAGTGATGGTGACTCATGAATGATTCCCTAATTCAATCTTTTAATTGAAGATTTTTTTTTTTTTTTGGTTCTTTGTGCCTAAGAGCTGTGTTTTCTCCTCTTTTTTTGGTTAAGCTTGTATATTCCTAATAATGGCAAGGATCCTGCTTCGGTTCTAATGTGAAGTAAAACTAGTTTTCTTGAATTTGAATGTTTCTGTGAAACAGAGCAAGCCACCATCCTGCAGGTAGGTCAAGCCTTGAGCTTAGAAGAGAAGCAAGAAAAAAAGCAGCGAGTGTCACATTACGTTTATCCTCCCTATTCTACAGAGATTTTCTTAGAAGAGAGTAAGAGTCAACTAGATGAGATTTGGGCTAGTCTTACTGCGTTATTTTAATGTGGTATGCAATTATATGGATAAAAACTCAAGTTTCACAGTAATTCTAAAATAATTTCATCTCACTTCTCATTAGCTTAAAACATGGTGTCCTATTCCACATGGAAACATGTGGAAAACCAGAGGATTTAATCACCATTAACTTTTTTTTTCCTGCAATATTCTTCTTCCACAAAACTTAGCAGTTTCCAATGAGCCATGTATTGGTCAGCAGTGATCGTTACTAACCTGACCATCACAGTAATGTTAATATGCTTCCAAGAACAAACTAGGATTAATCCTTTTGAAATTGTAAATTTAGCAAGGGAAGACAAGGAAGAGATAAATAATGAGATAAAGTTAAAAAAGGAAGCGTTTTTTTGTGAGTGGACTAGTCCACTTCCATTTCTCTCCATGTATAGGAATAAAATCCTTTGCTTAGAAATGCTCTCTTAATTACACAGAACAAGTTACAAGGAAACACTGAAAAGCTGGAAATGGAAATACGTGACTTACTTATAAAGCAGATTATTTTTGAGGGACACATCTCCCACTTAAGCTTCCTCATCTCCATGCTAAGTGTGTGCAACATGACTCAATAAACAAGTCAAAGAGTGAGCCAAGACTGTTTCTACCAATAAAGTTGCTAATGAGAGAGTCCATTCTCTATAATTTTCTTGTGCTTCTTCTAATGAAATTTTTGAAGTAATAGCCATATGCACCATATAGGCACAGATCGCTACAATCACCTTGGGGAAGATTCTGCTGAGAAAATATGTCAATATTCTCACAGTGAAAGAAATGCAATTTAATGTACTAATGAGAGAAGGTTCGCTTGAGTAATTTTTGAGCCTGCTCTGACTCTGAACAGCAAAACAAAGTCAGCATGTCCTGAAGCAATGGCATGTGTACTTAATGCAGCGGCCTAGAAAGGCTGAGGTAGCCTCCAAGAGAACAGAGGTGCACTTCTTTGGGCTTGAAACACAACTGCTTGTATAAGACAGCAGCAACTTCTGTTGGGTAAGAAAACAAACCAGCCTTCAGCCAGCTTTGCAGCATTAATCCAGCAGACTGAAGAACTTAGAGGCCACAGTTAGTATGGGCAACTGACTATGCCAAAGGTGAGAGATGGCTTTGCTCTGAAGCACTTACAAATGCATAAGCAAAGCGTGGCAGAAGTGCATAAAGCAGAAAAAAAATGTTACAGTACTGGGAATAGACCCCAGGGCTTTTGGTGTCTTGGCCAGTCCTGAAGGAGCTGAGCTAGGGTTTGTTTGGCTGTGCTTCACTGGGATTAGATGTGCAAGGGTTACTGCTCTGCACTGACTCTCGAGTTCTGCTGTTCTGCAAGATACTAGCTTCTACAGTTGAGAACAGTGGGGAGTTTTGTAGAAAAGATGTATTTCTCTTGTACAGCAGTTGCATCATCCTGATAGGTATTAGGAGCAGGTTAATATCAGGGGAAGACAGATGAACTTTCTATGCTCCCTTATCTTCAAGAGAGCAAAAACCACTATTACATCCATTTTTTTTTTCAGGAAGACCAAGTTATATTACTACTACATATCCATCATGGCACTCATGGGGCACCTGTCTGCTATCTGCGGTGGCTGAGAGAAGAAAAAGTTGGAATCTCATGACTGCCTCAAAGATATGGAAGGGGCAGGATTTTCCTTGCCCATTTGGCCTCCAGGCCCACACAATCTTCTGCACAGCTGAGAGAATGCAAACCATATGAGCACGTTTGCATTCATTTGATAACCTCCTCAGTGCTGATTGTAATTCAGTTGCATGGTTAGAAGCTGGGAGCAAAATGAAATAAATTGTATATAAGTCACTTTTGGAGGGAAGTGACTAACTCGGAGCAAGAGAGGAGAGCATACATAATGCCAAGGTTCATTAAAGTCCTTCTTATTAATTTAAGTATGCATTTAGATAATTTTGTAATTTCATAATCCCCATTATTGATGTCATCCTGACACTGTCCCTAGGTCAGTAAAGCCTCTGGACACCTGATTAAGTCTATGTCTCCAGGACGGATTATAATTTCCCAGAACAAAGTTTAATTGTTTGCACTTACTTAAATTCCACTAATCTCAAGTTGTGCATTTGTTCAGGCTTATCCTTAAAACAAGAATTTCCTAAATTTAATTGTATTTCTGCCACAGCCATTAAAACACCCATTTGTTTTATCTGGGAGTTACTTTAGTATAGTGCTTAATGAGGATATATATAATGCTAAATGAGGAATGCAGCTCTGCATAGTCTGTCATAATATATACACTATTGCACATAAAAATGGAAGAAACAGGCCCAATTGTAATCATGATGCATAGAATATTTTGGAATTAACAAATTAATCTTTCATAGATTGAAGTCATGCAGCATATAATTTTTGTCAAAAGCTTAATTATTTCTAAATTGTTCATGGTGCTTAGAGGAATTGTAGCAAGCACAGAGACTGCTTGCAGCACTGGAATACAGATATGATTAGTTTGGGAATACAAGCAAAATTCAGCAATGCTTTAATGTAGGGTTTTGAGCCTAGGCTTGTTACCTGAAAATACGCACACAAAGAATATGAATACCATAAAGATTTGTCTCTAGCCAAGCTATTTAAAATGCTGTTTGGTCATGTGTCTGATTTGATGTGGCAGGTATATTAGCCACTGTCTGCAGAAACATTTGTTAGAGCTTTTTCATAACCTTATGCCACAAAAGAAACAACCACAAGTAGACTTAAGTTACCCCTCAGTCATCTAGCTAGTACAGGGCTTTTTTCTCACAATAGCACAGTAAAGAAATGTTGAATAATACTCTTGTTATTAGTCAGTCATTCTTAACTTTAAGATTGCGAGTTTTATGTGAAGGGCCTTCAGTCTTTTGTCTTTTGCCCAAAATTTCACAAGATGGGCTGGATGGAACTGCAGAGGGGACAAGAAATCAGCTGTTCCCCATCATGCTTCACATTGAGCAAAGAAAGAGGTGAATCGCAAACTGCTCAGTAATTCTGACCTTGGTCAAACTATTCATTCAAATAAGGATTACTCATTCGTGTTAAGAATGAGCAGGATTTATCCACAAGCATGCTTCAATAAATAGAGAGTTTGCAATTTTCGTGTGAAACTGGGTGTGAATAATGTGCTGTTGTTACAGTAGCATGGGAGATAGATTGTTGCCTCCAATATGTTCAATTTGCCTTTAGCTTATGCTTATTATCATCTACTTGCTTACATTTTAAACAGAGCCTAACCAGGAAACTAAATAGAATCAGTGCTTCATGGGCAGTGTTCCCCC
Organism: Tinamus guttatus; assembly: GCF_059628265.1. NCBI lineage: Eukaryota > Metazoa > Chordata > Aves > Tinamiformes > Tinamidae > Tinamus > Tinamus guttatus. Next base: position 2,767,495 of record NW_028288649.1, read on the forward strand.
CTTCTTTTTTGAACTATGCAAAATGCAGGGGAAAGAAAGAAAATACTCACAAGTGAGAGTAGATCTTTGTTATATATCAGTCAGTGCTTCTGAGCGGTGGTCAGATCCAATGGTAGTTCAGTTTAAAATGTATTGCCTTCCAACATGAGAGATTGTGTCTTGAAAGGAATAACGTGCTTGTTAGTAAGGGAATGTTCATCATAAATCACAGAGACAGGCAGAGCAGAGAGCAGAAAAAGTCTGGAGACTTGGACATTTCTCAGTCTCCAGGAAGAAACTTTTTTTTTTTTTTTTTTTTTTTGTCAGAGATAAGTCATATTCCATCATCTTTATCTTTCTCTAAGTGAAATCATAACAAACCAGCTTAGCAGAAAGATGCTTATTTCCTGCATACAGTGGTATCTCGTTGTCAGTTTGTACAGACATCACTCGTACAGATATTCAAGCACTGATAATAAAGGATATAAATAGTATGCTTGGTAAACAACTTGAAGAATAGAATCAGCTACTACCAAGTAGCATGTATGCCTATTTAGAGAGAGAGAAAGAGAGCGAGCTAGAGAGATTCCACAGTTACCCTGTGAGTCATGTAGTAGACTCAGCAGAAGGACCAGGTGGGGCCCTTATAGCTCTCACAGTGATAAATATGTAATAGGTCCTTTATGGATTGGAACTATTAGGAAAATGTTGGTATTTATTCTGATAAAAAGGTAGTAAATTTGGAATGAACTTGAAATGCTGAGGTTTCCTCCTTAGTTGTGCATATCATCTAATGTTTCTTGTCTTCAAAAATGTCTGCAGCTGTGTTAGCAAAGTAAACATGTACGTGCTGCATCATGTTTTGTCTTTAAAAGCAGGTCATGTTAGGTAATGAACTGATTCAGTTCCTGAAGACACTGATTTTGTCTGACCCTGACAGTCTTTCCACCATAGATTCATAGCTCCCAAGTTGCATTCCAGGATTTCCCATTTTCATTCATACCCAGCAGTGTTGTAGCAGAACATTTGACATTTGTGACCAACATGTGACCAAAGGTCCAGGTCAGTGACGAAAGACAGTTGTGGGTTTTAATGGGATTTTGTGATGCTGTGTTAGCTAGGTGAAGTTGCAGCATGTTGTCTGGGAAACTGAAGCTAAAGTTCTTATTCCACATGTAGGACAGCTAAGATTTTCCTGGAAATGCTTTGCATGTAAGAAGTGAGCATATGCTGAAGCTATTTTAATTCATAGCGAATGCAGCAAAAAGTGATATCCTCCCTAAAAGAATAACGTGAAGTGTCACAGTTTTTTTTGTTGTTGTTTGTTTGTTTTAACTGAAAAATTTGCATTAGATGCAGTGTTCACCAAAGCCTAGGAGAGTTGGACATGATGCTGGACTATGTTGCGTTTACACTTTGATTGTTCAAGTAGCTCCATGGCAGTGGCTGCCAGGGCTGCTGCAGAGATTCCCAGGAACTCCAGGATGCTAAATCAGGAGCTTTCATCAAGATTTCAGTTCATCTTTTCAGAAAACTGAGGGGTTTGGATTTAGTATCCTAACTTGTTTTTTAAGGAACAAAGTATGATATTAAAAACCCTGCTTAGCAATGGGAGCAAACTGCCCATCCTTACACACATGCCCTTCTTTTCTGTTCTGCCCTCCCCTGAGCCCCTCCTGGCCTTTCTTCACAAAGCTTTCCAGCAGGGCTGCATAGGAGCCGTTTTCACTACAGTGAAAGGCCTGGTAGTGGTCATAGTTAAAAAATCAGTGTTTCTCAAAACATGGTTAGCATCCATTTTCTATGGCAATTATAAAAATACAGTGAAATATGCAAATCAAAATGCATATAATTGGCATGGCTGCTGTCATTTCCAAGAGCAAATAATGTTTCCAGCATAGAGAGATTCTCCGCTTTCCTAAAGGCCTTGGAATCTTAGGATTTTAAAGCTAGACTTCAGAGAACCTCTACTTTATACTAAGAAGGCTTAGTATAAACCTACAAACCCTAGGAAGAATAGAGTCTAGGTAAAACATTACAAATACCCAATTTATTGGACAAGCAAAAAGTGCTGGTGGAGGCAGGAAATGTGAGATCCTTCCTATATGAAAAGGCTCCACATCTGTTTCTTTCCAGATTCCTGTCTGTGTATCCAAGCTCAGCAGAGGGCACCGAGCCCTCTCAAATGAGCTGTTACAGCCTGCTACCTTCTTAATAAAGCTGTACGTAGAACAGGAGGCGAGAGAATATATTTTCTGAGACAGTGCATCTGCACAAAGAAATGTTTGTAAAAATCAGTTCCATCTTTAGCAAAACATAACACATTTTCCATCTGAGAAAAATATTTTGAGAAAAGTAGATGCAGCATGTCTCCATTTAGTTCTGTAACAGGACATAGTATAAGCACCTGTTGTATGGTTTCAATTATGTTCTTTTGCCTGCTTGATTTTGTTTTGGCCTTTTCCTTTATGCTATCAAATATTCCTGCTGTTTTATACAGGTAGAATCAGCTGAACATAAATGTCACCGGTGCAAAGAGGCCATGCACAAATCTATTCCCTGCTGGAGTCTCAAGGCTCTGTGAGCTTTTTACATCAGTGAGTTTCACCTTCGTTGAAGTGAGCAGGGGCAGCTCCTGGCACGATACTTAGACCCTGTCCTCTGCTTAGGTGCTAAACCTTCTTGACCTCAAGTTCTGCACATTTGATTCTGCTGCACATTCGGAAGAGAGTTTGCCTGCGACATCCCGCAGAGCCAGTGTGGCTAACGGGTGCCAGCTGCTGTAAGCAGTGGGTCACAAGGAGCTGCTGCACCTTTGACTTCCCAGGGAAGAGCAGAATAGTGAGTACGTCAGATCAGTTCAGGAGAGACCTTCTGTGCGCGTTGGTGGAGAGAAACACAGATGTGAAATGTCTTTGCTGCCTTGTTTTTGCAGTCCCCTCTCAGCAGTGTGCAGCAAATGCGAAGACGCTCCCTAGAGCTAGGAAGAGCAGATTCAGATGAGAATCTTAGGAATGTTCCTAAAGATTAGCCATTTTGCTAATAAATGCTAATTATCTCCTGAAATACTCTCCAATATTTTTGTGTTGTCAGATAACTTTATTTTTTTGTGAGCCACATAAGATATTGCAGCATACAGCATCCTTTTATGTCAGGCATTTCTCATGACCATACAGTGGTTCATTATGCAACATCTCCAGTTGGCCAGCAGGTTTTCTGGAGGGGGAACAGCAACCGTAAGGCTGCTTGCGTGGAGCAGAGCTTACTGCCCTGCTGAATACCACCTTCACTGCATGCAGTCTGAGTGCCCTTCAGGTTATTTTGGTAGATGGAGAATGTAAAGTGCTGGCTACTTCATTTTGGAAGAAGAATATGTGAAATGGAAATCTAGTTTCTCATTTCTCACTATAAAACAGTTGCAGCAGAGAAAAATATTAGTGCCTGACAGTTCGCATGGATATGTTTGTAGAGATAATCCAAGAAAACAGGTCTCCATAGGAGATACCCATAATGTCATACACACAATTCAGTGGAATATATTATATTCATGCACAGTAGATTGGGAATGACACCTCTGCACAAGACTCTCTGATGCTTCCCACTCTAAAATTGTTTTTGTTTGTTTGCAAGTTTATCATACTCTTTGTACTGAAGTTTTTCATGTCAACTACCTACCTTGAATTCATTTTTTTTTTTTTGATGGAAACTATTAGGAGACGGGAGCATCCCTCCTGTGAATAAAGCTGAGAAAGCTGGGCATGTCCAGCCTAGAGAAGAGAAGGCTGAGAGGGGATCTTACCCATGTATACAAATACCTTGAGGCAGGGTGTCAAGAGGCTGGGGCCAGACTGTTTTCAGTGGTGCCCAGCGACAAGACAAGAAGCAATGGCCACAAACTGAGACACAGGAAGTTTCATCTGAAGGTGAGGAAAAGCTTACATAGGGTGAGGATTACAGAGCACTTGATCGGGTTGTCCAGAGAGGTTGTGAAGTCTCCTTCTGTGAAGATACTCAGGACCTGCCTGGACGGGATCCTGTGCAGCATCCTCCAGGTAACCCTACTTGAGTAGGTGAGTTGGTGTAGATCCAGAGGTCCCTTCCAACCTCAACTATCCTGCGAGAGCCATAGTTTCCACAGCCTCTTGGTTGAAGGCAGGTTAATGGGGTTTCTTCAGATTGCTGCTGCCTTATCCTCCGCAGCAGGACGTCACGTCTAAGGATCTAGTTACACAACCAGCTCACAAATCTGACTGAAAATTGACCCTTAAGAGAATTTTAAAAAACAACAAAAAAGAAGAAGATAAAGAAGCTGAACCAACATAGCTTTTGGCTGACAGGCCCTAAAGATGACATAAGAAAGGGAACAAGTGAGTGACAACAGTCTTAAGATTAGATGTTTCTAGTAGTCTTTCAGATTTAAAAAAACACTATATTTTTTGACTTTTTTTTATCTGAAAATTTCAACCAATCAGATCCATAAACAGTTACCATAGAAAGCCCCAAGAAGAGATGAGTAGCTCTGTCTTCAGCATAATGTACTGCAAGAAAACCTAGAAGCTTCGCACTGAACAGCAAACAGAGCAGAAGAAGGGATAGCTGTTACGGGAGTGAGCAGCCTCCCTCCAGGTGCCAGAGTTCAACAGCTTCCCTCGGAAAGAGGTCGCTGAAGCTTTGGGATCACAGCCGCATATTGGCAACTATTGACTCTATGGAAAGACACACTGAGAAGTAGAAAGATCTTAATTCATTTTTACTATATCTTTTACTGTTCTTTTATCCCCAAAGCACACAATGTTTCTACTTGCATATTGCAAAGGATCAAACTATCTAAAATCAATTGAAAGTTTTATCTGAAGCCATGCATAAATGTACTTCTGTAGAGAAGAGCATGTTTGCCATTTATCATCTAACCTTTCCATGAATCAAAGCTTGCTTTATTTTATATAACTTGTCTTCTAAACAGTAGTTAATCAGTCAAATTTTCAAAAATATATTTGTTAGAAAGACTCGCTAATGTTTTTTAGGAACATAAAAAGGTTATAGAAAGAAGAAAAAATGAAGAACAACTATAGTGCACTTAAAGCTCCTAGATTTTTCAGTTTGTTCCCCCATATTGTTTACTTTGCCATGATAAGGAGAATAAATAATTTGTTTCTCATTTTTCCCTCCCTGAGTCAGAAAATTATCAACACTTACTGCAGCTGAGCAAATAATATAAAATGCATAATTTATAAAATTAATTAATTCTTTTCTTCCATTTATGTAACAACTGCCAGATCACAAATTTATTTTAAATACATTCCTTAGTTAAGCTTATTTGATACAACTTAATGACTGTTCTACTCTATAGATTGAATGTTAAATGTAATTAATTATTCACATTCATTAATATGCAGATTTCTTTCTAAAGGCTGGTGAAATGAATGAAGTGATGTCATTGTCATTCTTTGCCTGAATGTGTCTGCAGGCACTTCCAGCACAGACATTTGTAAATGTGAATGTAACGCTTGGTTTTTCTGAGTAGTCAAACATAGAAGCTCAGAAAACTCTCTTTTGAGTTTAGTTGAACTTGCAGACCATGATTTCCACATGTTTGTAAGCAAATGAATACAAAAGATGCGACCATACATCTAGAGTGAGTTTATTCCAAATTCAAGTGGATGTTGAGCTGGGATTTGTTTATTTGCACGAACTTCTCTAGTTCTCTGAGTGCACCTGATACACGCAGGCCTCTACACCAGGCTGTTGTATAAAGACACTATTCCCTTCAAATTCTAGCAGCCATCTTTCTCTTACTCACTCCCAGCAGATAAACAGCATGCTTTTGTTTTGCAAGTAGGCATTTTAGAGCTTCTCTAGCCAGCTCACACCAGCAAAAAGTATGTAATGACATGTAAAAATGACTTTTTTTTGTAGTACATGGCCAGAACACATGCTTTAACAGGAGCTTTTCTTTTGACTGCAGCGGCAGATAGATGAAGTCCTTGCTCCTTTTAACAGTTGGTTGCTTTGGTCTGAAAATCTGAACTTCACTAGCAGCAGTGTGCATCCTCTGGCAGGGGAGAGGGGTACCTGAGTCCCCAAGGTCTCTACTGTCCTTACGAGATGGCAGCAGAGGTACTGTATCCGTCCTTGGCTGAATGCCTCTCATCACCTGTCAGGCAGAGATTGCCCTCCTTGGCAGGACTGCTTGCAAGTTTGGGGAAGGAAAATCTGCATTTCAAATCACGTCCCAAGCTGCTGATAACTTTTTTTTTTTTTTTACTTCCCCTTCTTTTAATGCTAACACTTTCTCAAATATTTCTACCCTGACACTGTAACAATAGCAGAACATTCTGCTTAGTCTGGTATCCGTGACAACAGTTGTTCTCTCATTTAGTAAAATACCGTATGTGTGAATCTGAAGATAACAAATTCCATCCCAAGAGTAATCAGGGTCGACAGCAAGACCTCTTATAATATGTTACAGTAGCATCTAGAGACTGCCATAAGGACCAGAGCCCTGTGAGGTTAGGTTTGTGTGTATACGGTACTCAGATGAATGCCGTGCTCCAGCAGGCCCTGCCGCTCGCTGAGGCGAGCTCCCGCCTTTGGGGGCACGCGGCTCCCTCGCCGTGTGGCAGGAGCGTGTGCCCTTTGCCGCAGCGTGGCTGGGCCGGCTGCTTCGGCGAGGCTGCAGCCCTTCCAGCAGCGTTACGGGCACTGCGGGTGGGCGCTCACCAAAAAGCCCTTGGCCTGCCGAGTTTCTCCTCAGAAACATATGCATGATAATACTGCACGTCTGCCTGTTTTGAATGGTGGATAATAGATATATGGTGTGAAGCTACTTCTGCACCAAAAGAGGCAGAATATCTACAGAGGTTTTATTGCCCTTCATTTACAGGCGGAGGACTGAGACCATCTGGAACAGGTTCTACCAGAGCACGGATACATAAAGGGGTGCTATGCGGGTGCACAGGTATGGAAAGTGTGACAATTTTAGCTAAGGAGTTATTTTTCCCCTCTAATTTTAAAATGCTCCTTAGTCTTGAATTGTGCACTCACACTTCTTTAGAATGAAGATGTAGGTTGCCATGGTTAGTGCAATCTACTGCCCAAAATGACAAGCTCAGTATCATGTAGGCAGTCTGTGTTAGAGCTGGGGTTTTGTAGGCAGGATCAGCAGGGTGCTGAGCTAAAACCCTGACTTCAGGTTCTCTTTCCCCATTATTGCACAGCTCTGTCCCAGCTTTATCCCTGTCCTTCCCCTTAGAGCATTTTCCTTCTCTGCAGATTTTTGCTTTGCCACAGATATTACTCACCTTCCTGGCTTTTGTTTTCCCTTCTATTGCTTACATATTCAAATATCCCCTCCAAAAAGCATTGCACTCTGATTCTACCTCCTCCTTAGTTATTTGCTAAATGCTGCTTCACCAAAGATATCCAGTTTAACTGATGTGTCTCCTGGCATTATTTATGACAGATAAGCAGCACAGTATTGCAAGGCTCTTCATTATCTGCTTTGAAGTCTGACTGTTCTTTGCCCATTTTTTGCATTTTGGCTTATTTTTGTATTTGTTGTTGTTAGTGACAAAGCTCTGTCAAGAAAGGCTTCATGAGCATTTAAGCAGATAAACTAAATGAGGTTTCTGTGCTAACATCCAAGTATCAGTTTCAACGCTCCAGCTGGCACACGAGACCAGGTGTGATCCAGTGTGCAGCCAGGACAAGCCTTTGGCAGTCTAGGTAGGCTTGACCCAAGACAGGCTCTCTAAATAACTGGAAGCAAATCTACAGTTTAGTCCCTTCCACACCGATTTCAAGACCTATTTGCTCCTAGACTTTTAAGGCTCTCTTTTGTGATGCACATGACAATAAGCACAGCAACAAGTTTATGAAGAACTTCTGGAATAAAATCTGTCTACTTAAATTATTTTCTAGACTAGTGAGTATAATATAAAACCTTCACGGCCCAGTGGTGAACACTGTAAAAGTTGTTATGAGGCAATCATTTGACAAGCTTAGCAGAAATTCATTGGTAGGTGCCCATGTATTAAATTCAGTAAACTTTCCAGCCATGAACAGAATGAAAAAGCTGTTTTTGACAATTGTATGAAAATAATGAAAATAGACTGACAAAGCTTCAACTTTGTGCAAAGAGACACTATTGGTTTATGTATATACTTCAATCGCTCACTCTGTGGAAACTCGTATTTGGTGCTGCTTTAGATAAAACTCTAATTAAAACAAAAATCAGGGAGGCTATCAGACATACAGGTGAGCTTGAGGTTTGTTGCAGTTCAAATGGCTGCAGCGACCTGGTTCAGGGACGGCACGGCGACCACCCCCAAACCACTCGGGCTATCAGCTAGTTGACACCAATGTGGTGGACGGCAAATGGCGTTTATTGATGGGTAACAAGGTGTTATATAGCTAGGTTTACAACGTCACATCCGTCTGCTTACACCATAGACTAAACACTATTGGCTATTAGGGGCCTATCTTTCCGTACAGCACGATATCTTCCGGCCGCCGTTCCCTAACTATCTGCAACAGAGGTTTTCAAGTAAGGATTCGCTGTAAGGGAATTTCTGTGTGAAATACCTTGGCTGCATTTTTTCATTTGAGACCGGGAGGTGTGTGTGTCGATGTGAGGATTTGCACGCACTGGGACATCAGCAGGAGAGGTTGTTCATTCTCAGAACAAGAACAGTGTGGTCTGTCTTTATTTCTGAAGAGGGTGCTCATGCTGAGGGAATAAATTATAGGGCTAGCAGGTCTCCAGATAATGCCTCTAAAGGAGGCTTTTAGCAGAAGAGAAGCCCCATTACTGTAAGGCACCTATTCTCCTGTTCTAATGGTTCTGGGTAGATCCAGTGCTTTCCATCCTGCATCTCTCAGATTGCTTTGACAAACAAAGCCTTGCTCATGGTTATGCTGATTGTTAAGTAAGAAGGAAACTCACGCCCTGCTCTCCTTTAAACTCTAGCCAGGAGGTGGATGTTGATTACAGTGTGAGTACAGCCACCGTCACGTCAGTGTGAGCCCAGTCACCTCCCTAGAGAACAGGCAACTTGGTACCGACAGCGTGCAGGGACAGCAGCAGCACCCGCTCCGCATCTTGGGAGCCTCTGGCCCGCTGGTTTTCCTTAATTCCTCTTTCTTGTGTATTAGAAATGTGCTCACGTGCTTATGTCTTCTGCTTCTTTCAATCACATGGAGGTGGGATATGGAAAATAGATTTGGAGACAAATGTGAGCACAGAGCACAGGCCACAGTTTGTGAAATCAGACTGTGAATTTAACAAGTTTGCCTTGCTTTGAAAATATTTTGAGAACCAAGGAATAGAAGAAAAGCAGGAGCAGTGAGGGAAGAAATAGAGAATGCAGTAGTGGGGAAGGGAGGAAAGGAGACAAGGAAGAGAAAGGCAAGGGAAGGTATTTTGGGGGAGTGTCCTGAACATTAATGAGAAGTGATTATCCTAACCCCGCCAGGCACCAGCATTCCTGTTCACAGATCAGACCTGTTGGAAGTCAAAAGGCTTCACTCTTCCTTCAGTTGCCTTTTAAGAAGGCAGAGAGACAGGTGATCTCAGCTCATTTTGGGTCTTGTTTTAGTTTCTGCATCAAAAAGCCACCTACACCACTGGCCTTTCTGTTACCAGTGTGGGCAGAGACATCAGGAGATATCTGCAAGATCAGAGAGCCTTCATCTTGCTACAGGCTCTTGTCCAGCGCCTGTCCCCATAGTGCCTGGGCAGAGTTAAAATCCCACCAGACAGGTGGGGAATGAGGCAAAGTGATGCTGATCAGCCTGCTCAAGCTTGCCCAGGCAGTCTGGGCAGTCTGAATGCCCCAAACACAAGTCCAGCTTTCCTTTCAGCTACCCCTTCCTGACGAGACAGACCCCGTGCAGAATGCACAGAGCCTGTGCCGCATCCTCTGCGCAGCTGCCTGCTGTGCAGATACAGCACCGGGCAATGTCATCGCGGGACTCCTGATTTGACTACAGTCACCAACTGGGATCGCAGCTCTGCTTACTGGGAAAAAGTGCTATTTGGACATGATAACCTGTCAGGGTGTTGTGGACTCAACTAAAACCACCTCTAGCCAGCTAGGTGCCCGCTTTTTATTAGCACAAAATAGCGCAACACTTGTACTGCTGAGTTATCTATAAAAAATGTTTGAAAAGTCCAGGTTCAGCTCAAGAGTCTAAAACTGCACATAATGTCCGAACATAGCAGTCCTCCTGAAGGATTGCCCTTTCCTGAAGAAAATAGGGCTGGTCCACCAGGCTGGTCCTGGTGCCTCAAGGCACCAGGAAAAGATTGTATTTTCTTTGGTGTCTTTCTAATGGAATTTTACTTGTGTGAAGTTTTTTGGTTTGTTTTTGGGTAGATGATTGCTGCAAACGTTATGAACTTCAGATTAAGGGCACTGCTTTTGTTTTCCATAAGAAACAGGTTTTAAAAACAGTGTAGATAAGATCCCTTGAGGCCTACCGGTTTGACTGGAAGCCAGGTCCAAGTCTCGGTTGTGTGGGTATAAGTGGAGAGTAACTCAATTTTTCTCCATGATATTTACTGCAGACTCCATCTCAGGCAGCAGACATCAATATCTGCCCCTCTACTTTTACCTCAGAGTCAAGTTTAAAGGAACGTCCTTTCAAGAAACAAACAGCATCTCATGGGCAGCTCCTCCAGATTTACACTAGACACTTCCAAAAACTATATTTCCATAAGTGGCTTGGGCCAGTGAAGCATGGGCTCTGTGCTTTTTTTGCACAGAAAAGTCGGCTTGCACCAGCTGTGCTGTGAGGCGGGCAGACATAGCACAGCTGGCTTAGCCTGGTGTGGGGCCTGGGCTATCTCCTCCTCCGGCCGGGCAGTGCTCCTGCGCTGAGCTCAGCGCCGTGCTGGCTGCAGCTCTCCAATTTCTGCCTTTGAGCTGACCCGCGGAGCGTGGCCAAGCTCACTCATGTGAGCCTGAGAAAGAAACGTTGGGAAGATGCATTAATGGACAAAAGCATGAGAGAGGAAAGCACAAGAAGCTTGGAAACCGTTGTTGTGCCCAGGGAGTGGGCAGCAGCCTCTGCCTCCTCCCCTTCAGGACTTGTCAGTGCCAAGGTACAGCTCAGCCAGATGACATAGACCAAGTGAGTGCAACCAGAGAAATGATGCTTCCTGCTGGCTTTGCAAGGTCAGGAATGGACACAGAGCATGACAGTAGAAAATCATGGCTTATTTTTTCCCCATAGCATTATCTTGACTTGAGATAAAACAGACTGTGCTTGGGCTTAGGGAGACTCCTCTGTCTGAGGGCATAGGGGTTCAGTTCAGCGTCGGATGTCACTTCTCGGCAAAAAAAGCCTCCCTATTCTGAGGCTTCAGCACTAAAGCAGATACCCAGTATGGTTATTTTGCTAGTACAATACTTCTGGCATGGATGATGCTTGTCTAACAACATGAAATAAATCTTGGACCTGAGGCCTTTATGTTCTAAGACTTTGCATGTGGCAGGGAAGAAAAGGGGCAGACTCCTGTCTTACACAGATTTTGTTGCAAGGTGCTATCTAGAAAACAGGAAGGGTGGCAAACAGGCCAAGCGAGCTTCAACACTTGGGAGGACACTCTGGTTTTGCTGCTGTTCAAACACTTCTTCTCTGCCCATTAGATCATTTCAGCCCTTGCTGCTGTGGACCTGCATTCCCTGCTCTTGAGCAGCAGCAATTAGCCAGGCTTGGCTCCGTCTGCCTCTCAACTTGCCTTTCATCTCATCCTCGCTGTGCCTGTGGATGCTGATGCTCAGGAAAAGGGAGGAGAGAAATAGGACTAGGAGTACAGCAGTAGCCATCAGATTTGCCAGACTCTGCTACCACTGCCAGCAGTCGTGGCTGCTTTGAAGGACCACACCAAGAAAAGAAACAGCTTTGGAAAAGGAAAGTGCAGAAGGAGGATGAGACTGCAAAGCCCATCAGAGAGATGTATGAGCCTGTGATATCAAATTGAGGGGGGGGACACTAACACATGCCATACACACATAATATGCACACTTGTGCACACACACTTAACATTCATGTGTGACTGCTTTGGATTTTATAATGAAGAACTACTGAGAACTAGCAGAAGGATATTTTCGAAAGCAGAGAGACAAATGTAGGAAATGCATAGTTACTAGCACACATAGCCCAAAATTAAACTGGAACCTGGAACAGAGGCAAAAGGAAACACTGACGGTTGTTTCTTGTTCTCTTTGTGTTCTCTTTCTCAGCAGCATTTCCCAAAGTTTCCCCCACAGAAGGGCCTGCAGGACATCAGCTTACTGGGTAAAGACCTTGTCTGTTAGCTGATGCTCCTGCCTCCTCCAGTCCTGAAGTATATTTTATTATCACTAGGCATCTGCCCTCTCTGCAAGAGCTGCAAAAAAGCCAGTCAGGAGAGGACTGGTTTTTTTTGACTCTGTAAGAGTGTGATACGCATGTGCCAGGAGGGACTAATCAAGGAAAAAACTTGGTAATTTTTCTGTCCTGTTAGGAATCAAAGACGCTCAAGATTCAGAGAAAACCACTCTGGTTTTGGATACACTTAATCTAAATGCCAGACTCTTTTTTTCCCTTTGTTTTTTTTTGCCTCAGTTCGTCTGTCGCTCAGCATACACAATAGGGTAGGCTGCCAGAGGCACAGTTCTGTTTACCTAAAATTTCAAGCTTCATCATACTGTTCTGAGAGCTATTTGAGTTAAGTAGCCAGCATTCCTGACCTGGAAGGTGTCTATAAAAGCAGAAAGCCCCGACACGTGCACCATGTCTCAGAGCGCTACGGAGCCCAAGCGAAGGCTCGCTGTGTTACTCAGGTCTTGCGGGACAGAGCCAGGCTGGGCACGACATGGGCTCCCTGGGCGCCCTCGTGGCGTTTGTGCCAACATTCCTTCAGGGGCCTGGCAAGGCCGGACATCCCTGCGCCGCAGAGCAGAGGCGTAGCCAGCAAAGCACAGCAGTGTGTGACCCATGGGGACTGCCCTCGAGTGTGTTAGGGTGACTCACCTGGGGACTGCTCAGATGCCACCACTGCTGCACAAGAGGGTTTTCCAGTTTTCGCATCCCAGAAGCTGTCGAAGCTCTCCTGTCTGCTGCGGTTGCTAGGCAGAAGGTATCCTGGAAGTGCTCCGTCAGAGAGGTCAATTAAATGCTATCCCCAAGCAAGCTGCTTTGAACTGCAGCCTGGGCAAAAACACGGCGGCGGGATCCTTGTTCTCTGCATTAAAGAATCATCTGACATGCTGATAGAGATGAGCCTGAGTCACAGCTTTTAATTTCCTCAGAGTAGAAAAGAAGTTTGGATAGTGATTTTTAGGACTGCACGGAGACACAGAATTTTTTAAACACCAATAAAATGTATCAAAATAGCAACACAGCAAGGTCTGACACCTCCCCCACATCATTTTTTTCGTCTGAAAAGACTGTTCAGTGAGACAGTGTTCACATTAATGGTAGCATCCCCAGTCATACCGATGGAATGAGACACATATTTGTTCAGATATGAGATTGACTGCAAGAGGTGGAGAAAGATTGGAGGGTTGCTAAGGTTTGAAAGCAGGAATGATGTAGAGAAAGAAAGAAAAGGAAGAAAAAGATAGAGGTAGGTTTAAAGGTGAGGACATTTTCTCACAATAAATGTGATGAGAAGGCTGCATTCATTATTAAAGTTCACTGGAAGAAGTCAGACAGAAAATGCTTTGATAATAGAAAACTAAAAGTTTTCTATGTGTACTGTGTCACTCTGGATATCTACCAGCTCAGCCAACCACCCAGTTTTGGGGCCAGGACTCCGGGGCCCTGCTGTGGGCAGCTCTGGGACTGCTCTGCACTCAGCCAGGGAAGGGCCCACGGACCGCCCGGACCAGCAGGGGAACCTGGGCAGACCCTGGCCCTCTGCCTGCCTGAATACACAGCACTCCGCAAAAAAATGAGAAGCTGCAAGGGAGATTATGGCTGAGGTTTCCACCACTTCTCTGCTTCTGGGGTTCCTTTCAGCCCAGCAGGTAGAATTTCATTTAAAAATGCTAGCATCTAATGTTTAATTACTTTTAAAATTTCCTTTTCGAGAGAAATTCTGGCCCAGAATATTAAGGTAACAGATTTTTCATGTTTCCTTCAATGCTAGGAGTACCCTTATGAATTTTTACAGACAATAATTTTTGTGTCAGAATGTGACATTGTGGGAGCCACTATGTTTATTCAATTTTTATATTGAACTGATTGAATAGTTGGGGCAGAAACAAATATTTAGGAAATATCAAATCATTTTATTTTGAGTTTTTGAAGTGTTTCTCTCCACTGAAGCTCTGTGAAAGTTAAAGAAAACAAAGGAAAACATGTGGTTGTGTCAGTTCCTTCGCTATATTGGGCAGTGATGTGGGAAAATCCACATCTAACTATGCAGTGAGTGAGAAAACAGAACTCTCATGTCCTTTTCCCACTGAGCATGTGACCATCAGCTTACAGAGTTGCTGGCTCAGTATGATTTTAAGTATTTTAGTATATATTTAATGAATTGTGTTTCGGAATGATAGCATTCCCTTCAGAGATGAGGAAGTCCAACTTTGCTCCTCCGCGCTTCGCGTGCATACCCCAAATGCTTGGCTGCTGGAGAACGGAGGGCAGGAAGATTGTGACCACATCCGTCTTCAATATCCAGAACAAAATGTGTGATGCTGTGCCTGGACGGGAATCACTTTGGAAATTTTTAAAGAAACAGCAATGCTGCCTTTCCTCTTGCTATGCCCATGCCAGCTGCATCAGGAGCAGCTGAAAGCTTCTGTAAAATGTTCTATTACAATTTTATTTTAACCTGAAACACAATTTCACAGCCTTTCCTTTGGTGTGAAAAACAGTGTTTGATTTCAGGTCACTCCAGACTGGATTTCTCTTTATTGTGTTACAATCATGTAATATACACTGCATTATTTGATTCCCGCACCAGAAACAAATGAAACCCTTATCTTTCCTTTGGTTTCTGTGCATGTATCCTGCTGACAATAGCAAGCATTTAGCTATTTGTTAGGATAGATGTTAGGAAGGAACAAGATTTGTTGTAGGAAGCCTTAAATAAAAGCCAGTGTGATTTTAAAACCACAATTGAGAGGTTGTTTGCTCCCATTTGTGGGGCTGCAGTCCCACCCTTGCAGAAGGAAAAATGAAGACATTGCCTGTGAGAAGGAACTGTAGCGCATGAAAAAAAAAATAGTTGGATAAGAAAACAGATGTTAACTATGTAAGCTAAAAGAAAAAAAAATGGAGCACACATAGAAAATCACAGATAACTGCTGCATTTACCCGCTACTACAGCTCAATCCTTTTTCCTGCTACAGCTTCCAGTATGAACAGTTCAGCCACTTGGGGATGTCAAGATGTGCCCATGTCTTATCTTTGCTGCAGTGCTACAGGGGCTAGTGGCACAGGAGGCCACAGCGATTTCATCCGGCTTTAACAGTAAAGGGAACTATAATGTTCTGGCAAAAATGCTGAATGGGGGAGGCAAGTCACTGCTGAAGAGAATTCTCACTCAGCTTCTTCATGCTGCTGCTGCTTCCTTTTTTTTTTTTTTCTTCCAAACAAGCCACTTAATTGCAATTTCAATAGTTTTCAATTACCAAAACATTTTTTCATCTGACTTCTTCCACCGACCTTAATTGCAGTCATTTTCAGTTTCCTTATTTTTGTGTTAGAAGCAGAAATATCTCTGCCACCCACCCATGCCTACTCGTATCTATAGAGATTGTTCTGAAATCCTGGGATGAAAAATCAAAGGGAAGGGCACTAATAAAGCAACAGCAAAACAGTACACCTCTTTTATGCCATGTTTTGCCCTGAGTCTTATCTCCCAGGAGAACAGCTATTCAGAAAGGGAGGTCAACACAAAAACCTAACGACAAGCTGACTGAAAAGTTCTCATTTTTTACATTCTTTAATCATGTTCAATGAACACAACATTGTTACCATGGAAACCAGTTTAACAAACACGGGCTGCTCCCGCGGTGCAGACTGTCACAGAGAGGACGGCCTCTCCCTGGTTCCGTGGGTCGAACAACGGCTCTCTGAAAATCTGCAGGCCAATAATTCAAAGTTCGCCTGATGCCACTCAACTAGGGCACCAGTTTTCTCAGCTCCTTCCCTTTTAAGTAATCTGTTTGAATTTAAAATACCCTCAGCTGAAGGCTCTCCAGAAAACACTGGAATTGAATGTAACATGAAACCGATGCTGCTGAATCAATTATTTTCTATTGTGTTTCTCTCGACTATTTTAGAACAGAAAATATATGATTTGGCCATTCAAAACATAGTTTATCACCTTCATTAGATGCTTAGAAAAAGCAACATTCTGCATTTTAGGGGTTTGATTATGAACCTACTCTAGTTCTAAAGAGATGTATTTCCAAGGAGTGTGCTCCTGAATTCCATGTGGAGTTTACAACAGACAATTTATTCTTAATAGAATATAATTCCTATTATATTCTTCCTAGAATTATATTAAAGTAAATATCATGGGGAGAGAGAGAGAGAGAGAGAGAGAGAGAGAGAGAGAGAGAAGAGGCCATTGGCAGTCAAGATTGAAAGATTTCCTTGGGTTCTTCAGCAGCAGCTGCAAGACAGAAACAGTGGCAAGATCATCTGTTGTAGCAAATGAGTGCAGCCATCCAGGAAGCTTTGAAGGGCAGGGGAGGCAGGGGCTAAATGCAAGTACAAGGGTCAACTGCCTCAGGAAGGCCTGATAAGGAGGGATTAAAGGATGTGTAGTTGGTTAACCAAAGAAGAGAGCATGGGGGAGTGACATGAGAATACTTAGAATACTTTAAGGACAGTGTTTTAGGGTTTAAGGACAGTGTTTGTGGAACTCTGCGCTGGAGGCCACTATCCCCACTTGTCCCCATTTGCCAAGATAAAAAGCTGATCCATGAGCTGGGTGAACTGCTACGTCCAAATAATGCCGTGGCCATGGGCCTGTGTTTAGCAGTTGTAGCACATCACTGTGAGCCCTAATGGATACCCTGCACATTTATGCAGAATATGAATGAACCTGCTTACTGCCATCATGTGCCAGAAATCAGCTCTGGGTCCTGCATCCGATGGATCATTGGGAACAGAAGGCGGGAATGCCACCTGGGTGGAAGACAGGAGTTTTTTCCCGCAATTCAAGCTTGCTGCCTGGCACAGATATCTGTGTTACATCGTTGTTTTGGAGATCAGAGCATTTAGTATGTGATGACCAGGTTTTATATAATACCATCAACATTGTAGCTTGGGTTGTCCGAGGGAAATAACTTAAAGTCACTGCACCACACAAAGCGATACCTTCTTCCCTCAGTACTGAGTTCTGCTCTGCAAACACACACACGTATCTGCTCCTTGTTTCTTTTCCTTTAATAACCTCTGTATCAAAAGCACAGGGATGCTCGCAGTGGCTGATGGCAAACAGTAATAAAGGGGCACATTTGTACATCATTGTGGCCTTTAGAGAACAAGCTAAATTGTCATAGCTCTGCCACAAGGAAAGAAAAAATCTCTCTAGCCAGAGCAGATGGAAATTACCACATTGTGTACACTTCTCTCCTAAACTGCAGGATTGCAGAAGGCTAAAGGTTGGTTTTAGGGATCTCTTGATGGAGTATAGTGGAACATACTGCTCCAGAAAGTCCCATCTCTTGACACATTTTATTTACAGAAACAATCTGACTGTTGAACCACGCATAAGTCACCCTGCCTTTAAGATTCTGGCAAGCTTCTGGATATTCTATCAGATTAATACATAAATACCAACAAAAGGAACAAGGAAACTGGCAGTCAGTACACTGAAATCAGGTCAGCGCACTGGTACTTGTGAAACATGGTAAACATATATTACAGCACCAGCATAGGCACTAAATCAATACATGAGAAGACGAGGTGTTATCAGGAGGCAGGCAGGTATGTGTATCTTCTAGTTTAATTGCATTTCTGTGCCTCTCCAAGTTATTAGGGGTAAGTAAACATGCTACTGTAGAGCTGTAATGACACCTTACTCTAGTGTCCCTAACACTTTCCATCTTCAGCATGCAACCCATCTGAGGTGTGTAGGTAAATATTACCCCTCTCTACACCTGACTTATAGGCTCTCCGCAGGCATGTTATGCTAGCGGGCTACAGGAACTAATGTATAACACACCCTGGGAAGGTCCTTGGTGTGTCTGCACCTCGGGGTGGTTTCATGCGGTCACTAGTCCTTCTTCAGCCTGTGGATGGAGCCTGATTTGTCACCCAGCTCCTGAGGGGAGGAGAACAGGTACCTACCTGTCTGCAGGAGCCTACCAGCTTTCCCGGCCCTCAGAGCTGTCTCCCATGTAGCCAGCTCTCTCCCCTGCCATGAGCAGGCACTTATTTCCCAGGTCTGCTCTGCCAGGCCAGTTTGTCTCGTGGCTTCTTAGTAAGTGATAAGGGACAGTGGAGGACACTTGATTTTATCTTCAGAAGGGCTGTCTCTTATCTGCCTGAGAAAACACGAGTCCTGACATCATCCTCTGTAATGCATATCAGGAGAAACTGCACTGAAACACTAGGGTTTCAGCATTAGGACTAGACTGGTTATAAGAGAAGTCTCAATTCGTTACTATTGATTGCTAGGAGGATCTGATTCTAACTGTGTTATAAAGAGTCACTCAGAGAAGAATGGCATTTTATTAAGAGAAATATTTGGTGCCAGTCATTCTAGAAGTTAAGAGATTGCATATTAAATAATTTATGGCCACACTTAACACCTTTTCTTGTGTGCTAATAGCACCTTAACATGCTTAAACACCCCTCATTTCCTAAACAGTTTAGGAGTGGGTCTTTAAAGACGAATAGGTGATACTATCCAGTGAGGGGCTCATTGGTCTAACTGTTCTCACTGTCTTGGGGATGGGAGGCAGTTGGCAGTATAGGCTAGGTAGGAAGGGCCTTCGTCATGGATCGCCCATGGAGCAGCCCATGCAGGAAGCAGTTGGCAGGACACAGCGGGACATAGCTCTGCTCCCAGGGAGGGAAGAGCCACGACTGTGATTTGGTCTTCAGGCTACAAGAAGCACATATTGAGATAATAAAACTGATCTGGGTAAGTCTATTTAGCCTGGATATAGTCAGATGTTAATGGTGCTTTATGCCACTGTGTGTTAATGGGATGGTTGGTGAATGTGCATTTTCAATTTGCCAGTGAGTCATTTTCGTGTATCTTACAGGCCAGTATTTGACAGTATCATTAGACAGTGTGATTATATCATAAATCACACTTCTATTAAAGCAAACCCCAGACTCTGCCCTGTAAATACCTGCATGGCTGTGAGTCGTCATGTTCCCTGAGAGTACAGCCTACCTAAAATTTGTGTTTTCTCCTTTTAATTTAGTCAGTTATTCACATTCAAACTGATTCATTATGACGAGTCATTCTGAGGTTGCACAGAGAAAAACTATTTGCACTAAAGGAATAAATCCTTCCATTTTCCCTATCTCCTATCTGAAAAATGTATTTGATTCCCAGAGTCAAGTCAGGCGCATGGTAAGGCCAGGAAGCCAGGGAATCTTGAAGGTTGAGGTCGGAGATAGAGCATGGTCAGGTAAAGTGGTTGGGAACAAAATCCTGTGATGGAAGAGCAGAGGCAGGAGCAGAACTGGAAAACAGGAGACTGAACCAACGGCCAGGAGCACAACAGCCGCCCTGCTATCACTATGGTTGGACTCGATGATCTTAAAGGTCTTTCCAACCATAATGATTCTCTGACTACAGCTTGCCTGCCAGGAGCCACAGGTTGGGCTCTGAAAGGCCCTGGTGTTTTGACTAGTCAAGTGCCTTTGGAGAAACCTGGCACTGACTCAGAGACAGCCATGCAGACCAGCAAAGCAGGGGCCTCGTGCCTAATCCGTTGCCCTGTGGTACGTGAGTATGTTGGAGCTGGGAATTCAGTGTGATTAATCAGTAGCTATGAACAAGTGTGATCGCAAGCAGCTCCTATGGCCATGGCCTTGGATGCTGACTGTTGTCTGCAACATGTCTTGATGCTGGGCTAGCTGACCATTACGTCTGTAAAAAGAGGTAATCATGCTAGCAATTGCAATGTCTGTAGTAAAACTGCTCACTGTCTGGCACCTCTCTGAGCCTTGGTCAGAGAGCAATTCTGCCTGAGAATCTTGGTACCATTTAGATATTGTGTAACACATCATAAGTACTCAGTTCTCCTTAAAACTTTCCCCAATTATTATTCATACACAGGCTTTTATTATACATCTCATACACTTTTGCCTTTTTTTATTTTACATTTCTTAATATGTAGAAGGTTATTTGATTACAATTTTGACCTTTAAGACAAGGCATAGCCTGGTTTTGTAAATGACTTTTTCTCTATGTTATGCACATAAGTATAAGCTTATTAGACACAATAACTGGCTCTTAATGACATGAAGCATAAATACCCATGTACAGAGACTATAACCAAATACACCGCTGAATTAAAATACCATGTTAGCACTAATCACTCAAACTTTGGGGCATAAGCAACTCGCACATAACAGTATTATATTCAGAATTAAGTTGCAATGTTGGCCAGGGATGGATTATTCTGTGAAAAGAACAGTAGTAGTTAGGTCATTTTTTGCTTCATCTTCTAATGCAAGATATGCAATGAAATACATATGACATGAACGTACCCTTATTCAAAACCACTGCACATGGCATGTTCTGACATATGGGTCAGGGAAAGGATGAAACCTTCAGAGTTGTGGTGAGGATTAGAAGCCAACTAGGCAGTAGGGAAAAATAAAATGAGAGAAGAAAGTGTGAAACCTTGAAAAGGCAAATCAAATCAATCATTCAAACTAGCAGTGCCAACACAAATGCACTTGAGGCATCACATCTGGACTCTATTTGCACAGTACCTTAAGGAGCAAACAACTGCAGAAAATCTTACTCCATCCAGTGCAGGAAAGGCTGCTTCAAACATTGTGGGTACCAAGAGTAGCCAACACACTAAAAGCAGTGACTGTTAAATTACCTCCTTGATGTTCATTAAACCCCTAAGCAGCTCCCTGGGCAGCTGGTTATCTTCAAAAGTGAAGACAGGCAAAGGTGATGAAAGCATTAGTAAGTCCTTAGAAACTGGAGCTGGTCAGAATAGGTGTAACTCCTTCTTTAGAGCAGTACAGAATAACAAAGATTTGCCTTTTTTGTCCGAAGTGACGCTCCTTTGAAGGCCGGACCCCAGAGCTGTGATGTGGTGGCTCTCCCTAGAGCAGCCACTCGGCTTCACCCCGGCTGCTCACCTTGGGCACCCGCGCCCACAGCCGCCGGTGACAGCACCTTGTGGTGGCCGCGCTGCCTGCTGCCCCCGGCCTCCCGGCCCGGCCGCTCTCGGAGGCTCCTGCTCCTCTCGCCGCAGAGAGGGCCCCTTCCTTGGGCTTCCCCCGGTGAGCGGGCACGTACCTCAGCGCGGGGCGCTGCATCAGCGTTCCAGAAAGCTGCCCTGCTGGCTGCTGCTTTCCATTAGGACTTTCTTCCTGCAGTGTCTTCTTTCAATTCTCTGAAGTAACTCAACATCAAAAAAAAAAAAAAAAAAGTTCAAAAAGAACCCACAAAAGTAATGTAGAAACTTACACCCCCAACGGATGTATCCATGATGGATGTATCTAAATCCATCAGATTCTAAGAACAGCAAAACCTTAATTTAAAAACACAGGAACAGATACACCTACTTTCCTTATGCTGTGTCCAGACTCTGATTGCTTGGTGCTTGGCTACTGATGAACAGAGATAAATTTCTTAAATTCTCTCAAAAGACATTGATTTAATTCTTTTCTGGAGGCACGTGTTTCCCTTCTTTGTAATAGGCAGTTTAAGGAACCTTAAGCACACTCTGTGCAAATGCTAACCCAGGCCTAGGAGGATCCTTACTGCCTGTAGCAAGTTTCTGCTGAATTGCTCACACGTTACCTTACTTCCTAGATAACCACAACTGTAAGCAAAAACAGGCAGTACGGCAGCTGTGGAAAAATAATGGCAGGAAGATGAAAATGACCCAAGGCAGAAAACATGTTGGGCTTTATTAACCCTAATAGTCAAGCCAAGCTCATGGGTTAGGTAAATGGTGCTTGTATCACTGAGGAACTCAGAACCGTTGTTTGAAGTATTTGGTGTGTTCTGTCATTAGTAATTGTTTTTATTGTGGATCTGGAATTGAATGAAATCAGGAATAGCTAAGCAGAACTGTAATTTGAAAACGAATATCAAGCCCAATGTGCTTGGGAACTTGCTATGAATGCTTTCTGTTGCTCCTAGTCAACCTGCAGTCCCTAGCGCTGTAGATTTGGGTATTTTAAACATATTACAGAAATATAATAATTCTCTCATGTTTTACAGCTTACCAACTCTCTGAATTTGTCAGAATGATATGAAAGGGATTCTAAAACACTTTTCTGGTGAGAAACATCACTAATTCCTACATCATTCATTGTGATATGTTTTTATATATAACAGAAGAAAGGCAGCAAAAGAGAAAATTTGATACCCACAAAGATACTAAAAATAGAGCACTTTCAGTTGAATCATACATCATTTGATGAAACTAATTAGAAAATGTTTAGAAAGTGCTCATATTTCTGGCACTATGGTAAAAGACTTTCCAGTTATATAGTTACAGGATCTGGGCTCATTGCAATCAACAAGAGCTGTATACACAGACATTGTTCTTGGGATGGCTTAAAAACAACTGGTTCATTCAGAGTTTTGCTTCAGGATTTTTGTTTTTCTTACGCTACTAAAATCACTGATTTCTGCTCCACTGTGCAGTGCACGCACAGAAGTCAATGCTGTTTTCGTTCTGCACTTTACCTGTGGGAGGAGGGTCAATCTCCATGACCCATTCCACCCACGGTATTTCAGTCAGCACTGGGCAGCAGCCTCATCACTCCCGCTGTCTGAATTCAGGGAACTCAAAATTGTCACTGGATTGAAACATTCAAGATGTAGGAGGAAATGGGAGTTGTTGTCTTCTGGCTTAACTCAGCATGGGCTGATGCCTCTAAGTGCTATGGCAGCAGTCTCATGGGGAGAGGATATGAGTCCCCACTTCAGAACTGAAGATAAATAAACGGCATTTTGGAGAAAGAGCTTTGTTGTGGGCAATCCCCTCTCGCAGCAAGGCAGTTAGGGCAAAGCCTATGAAGTCAAATTTATGTGCACGGCAAAGGAGAGTACCCAGTGTTCGTAGTCAAACTCTGAAGAAGAAAAGGAAGTCAAGCAAACTGGACCTGGAAAACTCTGCGTATACATTAAAGACAGATTTATTCACAGTAATATCCAGTGTAACAGTGCTCTCAGGGTAGGAAGGAAAGTCACATACGGCTGGTGATCTGCACAAAAGCATAAGCCCTCTGTCTCCATGTTCTTAGCCCCTAGGTGAGCCTACAATGAGACCGTGTGGATTCACACACCACAGGAAATTCCCATCTTGGAGAAGAGCTGGTGTATCACAACGCTGCCCTGGACATGCAGTAAGGTAAACATCATAGGGTCTGCCCCGAAAGTGGGATTCACTGGCTTGAGAAAAGGATGAAGCCCTACTCTGCTAAATGTTTTACGTGTCCTAGAGGAAATGAAAAAAATGAAGAATTCATAGTAAGCATTGCCTGAAGAAAGTAGTTTCTAGTTTCATTTACCTTGCTGGCATAATTAGGTACAGTTCATATTCCCCAAAGAAATTGTGTGGAAACAAGTAGTGCAAGAAAAGTAATGAAATAGCCCCATGATTAAATCTCTGCGAGGTACCTCCACACCAATTTTTCATGTTTTCACCTCCTAGAAAGTATTTCTTACACCTTGGGGGAATCTTCCACATATTTGTGGATTAATGAGAATCTCTTCTAGTAGCATTCATCACTTTGCAATGATTTGTTTTTAACATGTCAGCTGGTAGCACCACCTTTCAATGCGAAAAACATTGCTGGAGTACAGCTATTGACCGGCTAAATTCTAGCCAAAATCATGTGCAATATCTTAATTTAAGAGTGTAAGGTGCAAACCTTGCCATTCAGTGAGAAAAAGAGCAGAGAAGGAATAAAATCATGTTCATGTTTTGCATTTTTATTGTGCTTTGTATGCTCAAAATGCCATATGGGATTTAGCCATTAATCCTTTCACTACCAGCACGAGAAGGATAAATATCACTTCCTCTGCGACCAGGGAAGCGGAGATGCAGGCAGACACGTTGTTTGCAAGAGGCTTGAGCACACGCAGGCTCCAGCAGGAATTGCATGTGTTTAGCATCTTACAAAATGAGAGCTGTGGCTGGCCACTGAATCACTCACTAATGAAGCCAGAATGCGACTGGCCCAGTGCTTGAAAAATCACATGGACCACTCAGCTTGTACAGTTCCTATGTGTGCCATCCTCCAGGTAAAGGCCTTTGACTTCTGCAGAATTCGAGCTTTAATTGAAAAAGTGGTGTTTTGAACGCTGTAGTTACCTGGATGCATGGAGGGTAACTTGACCTGTTGCCTCCCTTGCTGTGCTGAGCTTCGCCAGGGCGTGCGACACCAACCCTGCGTAGAGCAGAGCAGCAGTGGGACGCGTCCCGGCACTGCGGTTAGGCCATGGGGAAGCTGGCGTGCCAGGGCGCCCATTGCACAGGCAGGCGCGTGAGGCGGGGGGCTGTGTGGAGACAGGACCTTGAGGAAGGTGGAAGGAAACTCTTCACTTGGGTCTGCTTGCCATAAACCAGGAAACACAGCAACTCGGGCCCTGGATCCATGTCAGGGCCAGAAGAGTGGAAGGAGTCCCAGTGGCTGGTGAAAAAAGAGAGACCATTTCTCACTCAGATTTTGCCATGAATGCAACCTCTTCTGATGGTCTTCGGCTTAGAGGTGTCAGAGGCCAAAGACATGAGAGTCATAATTTGAATGTGGGGGAAGGAGAGTGGAAAAGCAGAGGCAGCTGATAGCACACTTTCTTTCCAGCTTGTTAATAAAAGACGTGGGAAAGAGAGGTGAGAAATATGAAGCAAGAAAATGTCAAGAAAGATAAAAACATGTTAGGAAAGAGACAAGGGAAGATGGAGAAGCAAATCTTAAGAACGACTCATTTTCAGTGACAACAGTGGGGTGAAACTTAGGAGGCAATGAAGATGGGAACATGAAAGGTAGATTAAGTAGGTAGTCATTAAAATACATGAATGAGAAGATATTAGCAATATGTATCAGGATGCTGTAAACAGAATACCCACATGGCATCCTGTCAACAGCAGTGGTCTAGAGTGGGAAATACACTCACACCAGCAGCTCAACATTATTACTGCTTGGCTTAGTTAATACAACTCTGATAAACATTATTGTGCTGGACAATGAGAAACATGTTATATTTGACAGGGATCAAAACAGATTCAATGAAAGAAACAGATCCATTTAATTAGGACAATGTTCAGCATATTTTTTGCCACCTCGAAGAATGTCTGAAGCAAAATTAGATTGGATGGCACATACAAAAGAGAACCTCGCCATTTTCTTGTTTTTTTGCCAGCAATATGTAGAGCGATTATTTATTTTCTCTTTCGCCATTCCTAACGTTTCTCAGTCTTCCCATTTCTTTCCATGCTCTTATTTTCTTTCTCCATCACTTTCACCATTTTGGGGGCCAAAACTGCAGTCCGTAATTCAGGCAACACACTGAAAATTTTGCATGAAGAGTGGAATCAAGTTCTTAATTCATCTGATGTCAGCTCTCTTTTTCCTCCGTGATCTTAATCACTTTTTTTTTCTTCCCCAGAGTTGGTATTTCTCAGCTTACGGGTAGAATTTCCTGGCACATTTACTCTTCCTTTTCTGCTCTCGCCGTTTCTCCGCTGCGTTTATTCTTGGGCGCTCTTCGGCATCTCCATTGGAACGCCGCGGGTTGCTTAGCAACGCGCGCAGCGACACCAGCAAGGTGAGGTCCGGCGCTCCCACAGCCCTCACCTGGCAGCCCGCAGAAACATCACGGAGCCTCACGCTCCCGCGGACTTCCTGTCCTCAGAACAGCGTTATGCCAGCATTCCTCTTGCCTCAATCAGATTTCCTTTTTCTACAGAAGCTAAGTACATGTCAAATACAGAGAACACAGAGTCCAGTAGGATAGGTGGCTCTTCCAGTTTTGCTCTGACACCAGTAACCTGTTGAGATAACCAGAAAACTAAAATAAGAGATTACATTTTAGATACTGCCTTTCCCAACATTCAGGTCTAAAACGTCCTTTAACAGATGATCAAACAGCTATACACAGTTATGAATGCAAACTTCAGAAAAGTTGGAAGAAGTCTGGATTGTGAGAGTTGATTTGGCCACAAGTCACAATCCAGATATTTCTAGTAAACATCCAAATTTACTACAGGCTTCTCCCTTGTCATAGCAGAAGAGAAAAAGAACAAATTGAATATTTTATATTTCTTTTTATTTTTTATTTGCAATTGTTTTGGACAACTTAACATTATTATGTAGAAAAGCCAAGAATTGTTGTTCCTTACCAGTCACAAATTGATATTGATTCCAAATCATGGAAGAAAAACTGTATAATTAAAATATCACTACGCATCATGCAAAAAAAACAGCAGGAGTTAATCAAAAAACATGGTTTTTTTCCCACAAAATCACTTTTTCAGAATAAAAGTTTTGATCTTGGTTAATATGTTCTATTTTTGAGGGGAAAATGGAAAACCTTTTTTTTTGGTTTAAAATACTCTTTAAATTTTAACCAAAATATTTCTTAAGTTCCTCTTTTTTTGAAAACTTCGAAAATTTTGAACTTTTATAAACACATTTTCCCAGAATTACTAAAAACTTTTAATGAAATATCAATACCTTTCCCAACAATCTTGAAAAAAATAACTTATTCAATAAAATTGTATGAAGCTTTCACCCTAGCTTCAGAAATAAGCTAATTTTCAAATTAGCAAGCCCCAGCACTGGACTGAGAAATGCTGGCTTTGGATTTATAACCTATATGTGTAAAAACCAGAGAGGAACAGCAGTGCGCTACCTACTATTATGTCTGGATCTTGGAAATGGATTCCGTGACCGTTAGTCATACACAACTTCCATTAAGTCTTTGATTTCACTGGGCTTTTGCTCAGCCCCTGGGATCATGTAATGTGAACCCTAGAGACAGATTTATTGAGCACGCTGTGGTTGCAATGAGTAATACTTCCTCACCCGAATAAGGCATTGAATTTTTTTAAGGCCTTGTTCAGTAGCCCTTACTCATACTGAGTAATACTCATTGCACCGAGAGTCCTGTTGTGCGTGTTAATCATGGAAAGCGCTGATGAACTGCTGAGCCCAGAATAAAAAACAACTCATCTGAGTATGGCAGTTTTGCCCCTCATATCCGTGTACCTCTTGACATAGGAAAATCTGCTCTTGTTTACTGATAAGCTACTGAACTTTGCCATACTTGCAGAGCATGCAGTTATTGGGCTGTATATTTTTCTTACGGGAATCAGTATGGCACCAAGGAACAGCAAACCTGGATCCATGCTCAAACTAACTTTAGGCAGTATAATCATTAGTGCTGAAACTACTTTTAAAGACAGTATACTCATCTGTATACTTTTCCTATGAATAAATCCATAAAGCACAACTCAGCCAATGTGTGAGATACAATTCTAACATCTGAGCATTGAACACCAAAAAAAAAAAATGTGTCAGTCAAACACCAGCACAGCCTAGTATTCTCTAATGCTGAACCTCTTTTGGAGAGAATTTCTAGTTCTTGGAATAAAAAAGAAGCTGTAATACAGTTGAAGCATATAAAAAGAAAATGGAAAACAAAAAAAAAAGCCCCCTTTTTAAGTATCCCTAACTTTCCAACAAACATATGTACCTAAATAAAGTCAGGATAACTTACCAGGAAATACTACTAAAAATAGTTAGCAAAGGAAAACCACTATTATTTATCACTCTTCTTTCCTCCTGCTTTTTTTAACCTTTAATCTTCTTTAACCTATACGCAAAGGGAGCATAGTTAATGATGCTAACAGCAGATGCAGGAAGGGCTGAGGAAAGCTCATGGTCAGTACAAAGCATTTCCACCATGACCACTCCAGCCTTTGAACACTGGCAGTTACTTCACTATTAACTCAGGCCAGCCCTGTTTAGAAAACCCAGAATATGCCAATAAGCCAAACTTGTACTCTTTACAGGACAAACCCTGCTGTCACCCCACTAAAACCCCATGGTTCACGGAGACTAGGAGGTTCAGGTTAAACCTTGAACCTGGGCTGATCTCTGTGCCCCGCACTGTGCCTTAAATCCCTCTTTATGGAACAGGGACACCAGGTGCCTTCTCTCTGTGAAGGCAACGTGCTTAGCCCTAATCACCACTGAAATCTAAGGAAATATCTTCCCTATCTACTTCATCTGTGTGGCTGGTGCTCCCTGAGCACATTTCTGATTTCTGTACTCCAAACTCAGGTTGCCCCTTTGTCTTTTTTTTAATGTCAATTGCTGCTTGTTGTTTTTTCTTTTTTTTTTAAAAAAAAAGAAGTATTTTAGATTTTAAACAGATGTTTTAATAGTCGCTCTGTTTAAAAACTTTGTTATAGCAAACCTGTAAGCAAATCTATCTCTCTTCTATCACGCTTTGTAAGTAAAGCAGCAAACTACTCCATACATGGCAGTTGCTATTTGTGACATCTGTATTCAAGCCAATGGTATTCAAGCCACATTAGAAGACACATTTTGTACCAGTTCTAGTGTTTTGGGCAGGTGTCAGTAAGAAGTGCCAATGAAAGCTCTCTAGTAATTGAACTGTCTTGTTCCAGACAGTAACTTAATTCTCTGGCTTGTTTTGATACAATTCAGGAGAAATCACTGGCACATCACTGGTAAAACTAACATAAGGAAGAAAGAGAATCCAAATGTGTGTTTTAAGCTTAAATTTAAGCACAGGCACAGGCTTGCTAGATGAAAGCAAGTACTCTGTACCATACATTACAAAGGCAGCAAAATATAGGGGAAAAAAAAAGAAAAAAAGTCGCTAGCTCTCTGCCTAAAATATCTTGTTAACAAGAAATGCTTTCCTGGCATAGTGGCTCTTGCACAGGCTCCTTATTTCCCATGCAGAGCATTTATCTTTGGGGAGGGTGTTACATTAGCTTTACATTCTCCCTGTAGCCTTGCCTTTCAGTGGGAAGAGGCTTATCTGTCACACAGGGCATGCGAAGCAAATAATTGCTTTCGAACATGTCTCACTTCTGCACAAAAGAAGTCTTGCAAGGCAGAACATGTCTCAAAGCAAGGAAGACAAAGTGGGACTCCCCATACATCAGCTAAACAGGGGAACATGCCCTTCAGATCAATAGGTCAAACGAGCATTTCTGAGGGTGACCGACACATACAGCATGCACTATTTTGTCCTGAATTTAAAAAAAAAAGAGATAAAAAAGATAAAAAACCTTGACGTACCTAGTTCTTAATGGAATTTAATCCTTCCAGACTTTTCATCCACTCATTTCAATCAAATGTAGGGAAGAAAACAACATTACAAATACATCAAATAAGCCCCAAGCGAGTTCATGTGTTCCTAGCAAATTAAATACACTGATGTTATTGAAGGAATGAGCACTCTTCTTTCAAACCTTTCTCACTTAACGCAGATTTTGGTTTCAGTAACCTCAACTGGAATAATCATGTCTAAGGCAAGTGATACAGCTTTTTATAAGGCTGAAGAGTTAGAAGTACACAACAAATAGCATTTCAGACTATTCAACTGTCTGTTCAAACAAGAAAGTACAAATCTTGCAAGTTTTTCTCCCCTGCACCCTTGCAAGGTGGCAGCTTGACCTAATTCTGGACCTGCCATTCCTCCCTTCTTGCCACGCCAAAGCCTTTTGGTGAACAGACAAAACGAGGCACCACATTGCCAAGTCCTCAGCAAGTGCATTGTGTCTGTGTCGCTTTTGAGGAACGCACTTTCGCCGTGCTACTCTTAATGTTATCTCAACAAGCAGGCTGGATCGTGCCTGGTCCACAGCCACCCGACCTCACATGGATGCGAGAGCCAAGATACCTGTAGCCCCTCAGAGTACCTCCAGCATGGGGTGGCTCTCCACCCATCCCGCCCCCATGTCTGTGGCATTTTGCTTTAACTATACTATAAACTATACTGCAAGGAAAGGGCCTGGGAATGACCATCCTGTGAGGAATTTGTGGCTGGTTTGCAAGCGGGAAGCTTGGCCAAACCCTTCACTCCACCCTGGGGGAAACAGATTCACAAAAGGCTAAAGTGGCTCCAGAAAGAAAACCTCTGTATTAAAAGCCAAGGAATGCAGAGCGACAATAATAAACACACACTATCTCAGCCGGTAAATACAGTGTAAAAGGTTCATTAAAGTTCAACTTCAGCAATAACAATATATTTACTGTTCCGGCTCTTAACCTCGCTCTCCCCCACCAAAAAAAAAAAAAGGTAATTAAAAAAAAACGCTCAAAAAAGCTACTCTGATTACAATCAATGCGATTGATGGGAGAGAAAAAAAGGGAGGGTGTCTTTTATTTCCTGCGGGATTTTTTTGCGGGGGGGAATCTTTTTTTTTTTACTAAAACGTTCGTTTAAAACGGGTAGCAAAGATACAAAACGCGCACACAGGATCTGGTCGTTTCCCGGCGCCGGGGCCGCGCTGCTCCCCTCAGAGCGGGACGGAGGGGAGGGGAGAGGGGCAGCGCAGGGGGCGCCTTTC
Organism: Tinamus guttatus; assembly: GCF_059628265.1. Lineage (NCBI taxonomy): Eukaryota > Metazoa > Chordata > Aves > Tinamiformes > Tinamidae > Tinamus > Tinamus guttatus. The sequence continues at coordinate 2,798,211 of NW_028288649.1, forward strand.
CTAACGGCCGCCGCGCGCGCCCCAACGGCCGCCGCGCGCCCCGGGGCACACTAGGACACGCTCTAAACGAGACAGAGACACGGCACGGGCAGCGCTACAGAGTCCAGTCCGGCGGGCGGCTCCCGCCTCCCTTGACACCACACGAGGGGAAAAGGGGGTCCGCGGCGGGCGGTCGCGCGGGCTACTTGGCGGCGGCGGAGGCGGCGGTGCTGCGGCGCTGCTCCATGCCGTTGGGCAGGAAGCCGGCGATGATGGGCACCGGCCAGATGAGGGCGGCCACGCTCCACACAATGATGACCAGAGTCATGAAGCACGCCACGAGCGTGGACTCGATGGGCTTGCGGTTCATGCGCCAGCCCGGCTCGCCCTTCAGCTCCTCCAGGCTGAAATCCAGGCAGCAGAAGTTGAGCGGCTCCCCTTGCAGCCAGTACTGGCCGGGCTCGGCCGCCGGCGGGTAGGTGAGCGAGGCGGCGGCGGCGGCGGCCGGGGGCTGGTGCGCGGCGCCCCGCAGGCGCCCGCCCCGCCGGCCGCGCACCCAGCTGCAGCCCACGCAGAGGCGCAGGTCCTGCTGCGCGCCGCCCGCCGCCAGCCCCAGGTGCTCGATGAGCAGCGGCGGCCCCACGCGGTGGAAGGCGGCCGAGAAGAAGGCGCGTCCGTGGCCGTTGGTGGAGAAGAGCAGCAGGTCGCACTGGATGCCCAGCGGGCGGCTCCAGCGCACGAGCAGCGAGCTCAGCATCTGCCGCTGCACGCTGATATTGCAGTGCGGGTCCTCGGCGGGCGGCGGCTGTCCCTGCGGCCGCTGCTGCTGCTGCTGCCCGGAGGAGGTGGCAGCGGAGGGGGAAGGCTCTTGGCTAGGGGCAGCCGGCGAGCTCGGGCTGCTGGTGCTGCCGCCGCCTTCCTCCTTGCCGGTTGCCGCTTCGAGGTCCATCTCGAGGCTGGCCAGGGAGCGGGCGGAGGAGTTGGCAGGGGGCAAGAAGAGCTCGGGCTCCGGCTCCTGCTGCCCGCTGGCAGCCGCCGCGGGGCTCCAGCCGTGGCAGGGCGGCAGGCAGGCGGCCAGCAGAGCCGGCAGGAGCAGCGGCAGCATGGCATTGACTTAGCGCCGGAGAGGAGGGAGAGCGCGAGGAGGAAGGGGCGGCTGCATGGCGCTGCCGGCTGCCATCCGCGAGGCAGCGGCGGCAGCAGGAGGCTCTGCCCGCGCCCGCAGAGCGGGAGGAAGGGGAAGGCGGGTGGGGGCAGGCGAGGGGGTGGGAGCGGGGCTGGGGCTGCCGCGGCGCCGAGCCCAGGGAGCCGGGAGCCTCCGTGACGGCAGCGGCTCCCCCTCCGCCGCCTCCGCCCCCGGCCCGGCCCCCCGCGCCCCCGGCGGGAGGCGCCCGCTCCCCGGCGGCGGCTCCGTTCCCCGGGCAGGGCCCTCAGGCGGCTCCGCGCGGCCCCCCGCTGCCGTGGCCGGGCGGGCGGCAGCGGGAAGATGCTCTGGGAACCGACTTGACACCGTCGATTTGATGGGCGGGTGGGGGGAGACGGACACTCGTGTGGAAGGCGTTTAAGCTTCTGGGCACCGCCTGTGCTCTGGGAGAGCTGGCTCAGCCCCAGGAGCTGCTGCGGGCAGGGTCTGCAGCTTGCTCGGGCTGAGCACTCCTGGGGGTGACCGATAGCCGTGGCCAGGCAGCAGGGCACAGCCTGGTCCCACAGGGAAGCTTTAAACGGACAGACGTGATTGCAAGGTGTATAAACCACCTACCTGTGCGGTGGGATTGACGTGAATTTTCACGTCAGAAGGCGGCTTTATAAGCAAGCGGGATGCCCCAGGGACGTTCATGATCCTGCTACAGTGTTACTTGTGACAGGGCCTGAGGCTGCCTCTGCTGCAGTCTGACCAGGGAGCCTCAGGAGGGGCAGAACCCATAAGAACACATACGATGAATGTTCTTAGCCTTTACCTTGGTGGAAGGGTGGGATACGGTCACATTTCCCTGGCGAGTATTCGGAGTGTGATTCCTTCTTTTGCCTTGGCAGCCCTCTTTTGACAAATGCACCCACAAAGCGGGATATGAGTACAAAATTCCAGCTTTCCCAAGAACACGGGACCATTTACATAACTGATAGGACTGAACTCTGCAAGGCACTCCTTTGACATTGGCATTGTTCCTATGTCAGAGTCACAACAACGCCACACATGCACATTCTCACTGGGAGAATCAGTCATTGCAATATCACTCCAAACTATTTTATCTGAGTGAGGGTGGAGAATGAAGGTAAGGAGTGAATTTCACATTTGCTCTGATTTTCTATGAATGAAGGTAATGAATTGGGTTTCTCTGAACTCTTGAGTAAATATGTCATGCCAAAACCCAGAGTTGCTTGCCTCCAATCAAAAGGGACCTGAGCAAATGGACTTTGTAGGGAGTAGGAGTTTTGTGAGACAATGCAGAGTTGTTCAGAAGGAGAAGCTAATAGGAAAGGGCAGTCAGAAGCTTTGAGAGTTGTTTTAATGATATTTCTACTGACATACTGCTTATGAAATACTTTAAATAGTCTGAAATCAAAAATAAATATTTCTGCCCAGGTGCCATTAAAATTGCATCTCCTGATGATGTTCCTTTAGACGGTGAAGTCTCATTGCAGCTAGAGGAGATCGACCTTAAGCTGGTATAGATTCCAGAAGCAAATCAGTAGTTGCTTTCAAGTCAAAAGCTTGTGATCCTCAACCAAACTTATGCCGATTTCACTGAGGAAAGAGAATAACAGCGTGGAGCTTTTCATAAAGAATGCCTTGTGGAGGTTGTCATTTCTGAAAGGAATTGGATGTGCAAGAGAAGATGGGAAAGCAGCAGAGCAAAAGGTTGAATACCCATCTGTAACATTACAGAGATACTTTAATACTACCTACTTTAATACACCTACTTTCAATTACCAAAGGTAAGATTTTAGTAGCAAGTAAGCACAGCAGTGCATTACCAATCTCTGTGAAAGTGCCAGGTAAATAGGGAGAACTTAACAGTCAACAGCTGAAGAGGGAGACAAGGTCAGGAGGAGAAAGTTGGTGCTTGACTCATCTCAAAAAAGAGCAACTTCAGCTCTGCAAAGGAGTGGGATCCAGTCATCCTGGGTAGTGTTCTGAGAGAGCTGCTTATTCCCAGCTGAGAGAAAAAAAAGCATCTGTGTGATGATTATATCAGAAGGACTTACTGATAGTTTCACATCAGATGTGTGGGGAGCATCTCGGGGACAAATTAAGTGAGCTCATCTTGTAATGGCTGTGGCCTCTCTTTAACACTGGTTGCTAATCAGTAGTTTGCTGGCTGACCAGAGAGCTGAGAGATGTTACTGCCCATCGAGGTGCTAATTTGATTGGGAGCACAGTGTATCAGAACCCTCCCTTCCTTCCTTCTCGCTTGGTATTTTTGTGGCCCTGTCAGAAATTATTTGCGATAGAGCAGTTAAAGTCCACTGAAGCCTTTGGAACGGGTAATAGTTGTGAGGCAAGATGATCGGAGAAAGTGGCTTGTTGCTGTGTTTGTCAGACAGGTTTATCTGCAGAGAACTGATCATGCGCTACGCAGAGCATGCCAGGGTTTTGTACCATGCTTTGTACAAGTATCAGTAGGCCAGGCAAAGGGAACAGCCAGTTGGCAAACAGGCTGAGAACAAGAGTATAATCTCTGCAGAAGCCAACACATCCAATCCTAGCAAAGACACTAAGCTCATCGTTTGACTTGTGTTTCTGTCGACGGCAGTTTTCCTCATTTGCCGCCACGCTGTCCTCTCAGTTGTACGAACACAGATGTCCCCAAAGCCGTAAAATGAGCAGTGTCCAAGAGCTGGGATAGATAGTAGTGCTATTCTAAAGCGTATCTGGTACACATGCTGCATGTCATTAAAATGTCATAAACTATTTTAACCCCAATCAGTTCCCTTACTGAGATACCACACACTCCTGCGACAAGCTGTACCTGCATAGCTGAAGGGGAGAGACTAGATGGCAGGGAAGGCGAGAGAGTTTGAGTGGTGTGGGTTTGAGCCGCGCTATTTTAGCCAGCACATGTCAAAACATGCTCTGTAGGGCTCCCACCCTTTGCAAGCTGTGGAGTATTTGTGGAGCAAGAGAAGACACTGGCCATCAGGAATCCAAAATGAGAGTAGTGAAAAAGAGTGATCAAGGTCGAGTGCCCTTGTAGTCTAATTCAGCTGCAAATGTGTTTCCTAGGGATCAGGAGAGCATCGTTCAGAACCTCGGGTGGCACCAGTAAGATAGAGGGCTTGCAGGGTGAGGCCTTTTATAAGTACAGAGCACTAGGAGCTCAAATCGAGAACTGCATTAGAATCTGGGTTTTAAACTAAAAAGACTGCTTAAAATCTAACGGTAAGTGTGAAATACACGCTGAGAATGCTAGAAAGAGTGTATGGATAATAATAAACTTCCACAACCTTTTTATTTATTTATTTTTTTCTGGTAGCATGCTTTAGCCAAAGTTTGGTTGAAAAGAAATGAGAAGGGAAGAACAATTGGTGGAAATGGGTATAGGAGAGAAATGGTCCAAAAAATAGACTTTTCACCTCCACAGCTGAAGGTCACCTCAGGACAAGACCAGACTGACTTGGGGTAATTACTGAACAGAAATAATAGACTATAGCTTGGTCTGCCCAAAAGGAGTGCCAATGGAGTATTTTTTATGAAGTTTATAGTAATGCAAGTTTTTAACATGAGTTTTGCCCTGAATTAGTGTTCCACTAGGACTGGACTCATACTCTTGCCTAGGTTCCCATCTAGAGGCTGAAAGAGACCCTCGCTTCCTCATGCCTGAATTTCCGAAGTATAGGCAAGGTTTAGTCCTAGACTGCACTTGTGACTATGTTTTTGCTTGTAACTATCAATTTTTGTTCATTTTTAAATTTCGTTGATGGGAGCCTGCATATAAATCTAGCATATAACATCTCTTACTTATTTCACCAGTAAACCTATCTGGTGTTGGAGCTTGGGGTGAAACCAGCAGATTTAATCTGTGTTGATAAAGATAATGAATCCTAATGAAACTATCTGTGCAGGCAGACCTGACAGACCCACAACCTCCGTCATCTCTAAAATACCTCAAGTAGGGTCTCAGGGTAACTGTGATAGCTTTGTTGCCACCAGATGCAACCTTGCCAGACTAGAGAGCACTTTCTACCTGTCTGCTAAAGCCAGTTGGGAGGTGATTTTCACTGGGTGTCCAGTTTTGTGCATTCACGAGGCACAAACCTGCACCTCCCCTCTAGGTGCGAACACCTGAATGCCTCCTCCTATTCTGGGCAAGCACTAGTATGTCACAGTGTTTCTTGAAGAGATGTTAACTAAAGCAGTAGTTGTTTAGTGTTGATGCCGTGAGGGCATTTAGGCATGCAAGAACATTTAATGTGGTTATACGTAAAGTTCTGCAAAATATTTGTACATAAAGCTGCATTTCTTAATGACTTTTTTATGAGTTTGTCTTCAGAAAATCTAAACATCTACTGTAACAATACACTGAAAAAATAGCTCCCTAGAAAGCATTTAGTTCTGCAAATACATGGAGTGTTTCCCAGCTTTGTCTGAACACGGCCCCAGGGCTTGCCCATATTATTATTTATCACTCGACAGGAAAAAGAGGCAGGTGCAGAAATCTGCTATTAGTCTGCACTGAGGAGACGTGAGTGTGTCACTATTATGAGCTTCTAAAATGGCCTAAGTCTTTCTGTGGCCTTAATGCCCAGCTATAAAATACAACACCCTTTTCCTTAAGAAATTGTTTGGATTGTAAGTGGTCTTGCGATGTGTTCCCCTGAATATCTACTGCGCGGGAGTAGGGTGAAGATAAAGAGTGATCTGGAGATCTTCAAAACCTGCGTGGATGCCACCGTGTGCCACAGACTCTAGGTGTCCCTGCTTGAGCAGGGAGGTTGGACTAGATGATCTTTAGAGGTCCTTTCCAACCTCAACCATTTTGTGATTCTGTGTGGCTGTGGCGCACTCCTCCTGTTCCGCAGGAGAGGAAGGTTAAGTACTTCACAAGTCAGTAGACAGTTGCGCCCTTGCCCAGAAAACACAAATGCAAAACAGTGTGGACAATCATCTGCATCCCAGATAACTTTTCCAGAAAACAAGGGGACAGGATGTGAAACGGAGCCCCGAGAAGCGGGTGTGGTGTGGCCCTGTGCTGAGGGGGTAGCAGCTACCTCTTGACAGTGGCTCAGTGGCTCCTGCCTCAAGTGAGGCAGGCCTGAACTGCAAAGGGCTTTCAAAGTGAGAGCAAGGATTTGGCATGTGAAGCAGTGGAAGAGGGGAAATGCCGGAGGACTGCGGAAAACTCAGGGTGATGTGGCCAAACGAATGAACTTGAGACACTTCCAAGCTGCTCTGGTCAGAGAGATTACAACAGAAAATGCACAGGCCTCACAAAGAGTTTTGGGAGAGCGCTCTGAGAGGAATTGTAATATACTGGAAATGCTGCATGAAGCAAATCTGGGAGATTTAAGGCACAGCCGTGTCAGTATAATTGCTGAAAATTAGCAATAAAAGTTAAACCCCCTTACCTTAGACGGACACATTTGGGGTTGTTTCTGCCTGCTGGTGTGTACAAGGAGAGGCCATTGTGTCCTCAGGCAGTGCTCAGGTAGCTACTGTGGTGGTCTGCACGCTCGCAGTCAGGCATGTCCCTCCTGGTGACCCTTGCCCATGTCCTCCTCTGAGACATGTGAATCCAAGAGGGACAGTCCATCCATGTGCCTTAGTGAGCCACCTCAACTGCGGTAACTCTCTGGTCACGTCCAGATGATACAACAAGCCTGATGCCTGTCCACTCCTTGAGCTGGGAAGCAGTCCTAACACACCAAGGAGAAGGTGGTTACATTTCCCCTTCGTCTGATCAGGCCAGCATTTGCAAAACAACAGACAGTTTGAGTTCAAAATGGCAGAGCCGTAGAAACTGTCAGCTATATCTGGGTTAGATAGGATCCAGAGTTAAAAGGAAGAAAAACATGTTCTTTATTTCTAGAGAACTCATCAGTTCCCACTACTAAATTTCCAGCAATGGCTTCAGTCAGTAGAACCTTGCATCAATCATGTGCACAATAATAAGGAGCTCTCGTGTGCATCACCAGGGCCAGATTTTGGTCTGTGCTACTCCTTTGCTAACCTGGAGCCTGGAGTTATGTCCTGGAAGCCAAGGGACTCAGAGCTTCAGTTTCCAAGCTGCCATGTACCCTTGTCCCAATTGAGCAAAGTCAGAGTATGAACAAGAGCAGTGATTGCTCGCAGCAGGAGCACTGCACCCATCAGGGCGTTCCTCTGGGACACCAAGGACTGATGTGGGGTTACAGAAACATAAATGAGTGCGGATCTTGGCCCTTAAACTTGATGCACAGAACAAGCTGCAGAGCACACAGCTTCTTCAGAAACAAAGATTTTCCATTTTCATGCAAATGTCCCCCGTGTTCTAAAGCAGAAGGAGATGCTTAGAAAATACAGACTGTAGGAACAGCTTGCTCTTGAACAGATTGATTTCCAGTCAGCATTACCTCCTCACTCTTTCCATTAGCTAATAACCACAAAGCAAGTAAGAGCATAACTTCTGATGTTAGGTGCCTTGTTCTTCCCTGGTTTAAAAGGCAAGCCTGTGCTTGGCTTGGTTCTGCAGATTAAAGAGGGCTACACATCAGCCCTAAGTATCTTCGTCTGTGGGATCTCTGGCACAAGCTATTGTGTCAGGTGTTACTGTTTCTAATATTATACGTGAAACTGTCACCCATATCATTTGCTCTTAGCCCTTTCTACTATGGCATTGTGGGGCACGCAGAGCTGCCAACTACCTTTCCACCTGCTCAGAAAGACAAGTAGGCAGTCGTCTGTCCTGATCATATTCATACTCAGATAATCTCTGGGCCCTAACTATGAACAAAGCTTTTGTTTCTCTTCTTTCCATATGTCCTGGTATATCCAGACCAACCCTGCTGCAGTCCACAAACTGCATGTGTAGAAGTGCCATGGCACAGGGTTTCCAGACCCTGACAGGCACTGCCCAACCCCCACGGGAAGACTCAGTTGTGAAAAGGTGACAACAGGCATGTCTGTGCTTTTGGTCACATCCATTGTCACAAGATCATCACAGAGGTAAAAATAGGATTTAAAAATAACCCCCGTATTCTTACTGCAAGTTGGTAAAATTTAATTAGTCTCTGTGGGATTTCCATGCACAGTGGCAGTCAGGGATGCTGACACCAGTGGACCGTCAGAATAAAGAGGATAATCTGATGGAGAGATTATAGTGTTTTAATTAGCTACATATCTTACAGGAGTATTATTGCTATTGTACTGTCTGCCTACCTGAATGCTGAATTAGCTTTTATCCCTGCCATAAAACATTCACTAGCTACATTTTCTTTCTCATGCCAGATCAATAGTGACTACAGGAAAGTTAGATCAGAATCTGTTTTTCTTTACTGAATATAAAGTGCAATGCTAGAGGAAGAAGGAGCATCGTCCTCTCTCAATGCAGGGGAACAGCTTGCTCAGAAGTCTGCAGGATTACATGAATCTCCTGTTTTAGGTCTTCATTTTTCTTTTCTTTTTAACTTGTCTTCATGCTTTTGCTGTTTGATTTGGCTTTGTATCTTGTGACAATGATCTCTACTGATAACACATATTCCCACCTACAGTTAATCCGACAGTTGGTTTCTCTGTGTTTCAAAGTGATGCTAATCCATTGATCATGACTTGTTGTGTGGTGTCTTTGAGAGTGGTTGTCAGAGCCTTGTGTTTTACGTACAGCACGATATAATATATAAAATATAATAATGTATTAATATTAAATACAGTAATAAAACTTTTCAAGAAAACATCATTAATCTTGGATTTCCATCTCTACCATTTCTACTTCTGTTAGTTATTATTCCAATGCACCTTTTGTATTCCACTGCCCTGATGTAAAATGCTTGCTCAGAGGGCAAGATATTGACTCACAGGCTTAGAGGTTACAAAACTTTCTTTAGTTTGCATGAATTTTCTGCTTGCAGTATCTGAACCAGCACTGCCTCTCCTCCTCCTCCTCTGGTGTTCATCTGCCTGTAAATGGTGTTCATCTGTGTAATTGGTGCTCTAAGTTAGATGTCTCTGTAAAATGACCAGTTTAATTTCATTTACTGCCAGCAACTGCACTTAACTAGAAACACAGGCTGGCTGGTCCCAGGAGACAAGCAGCAGAGTTTCAGCTTAGGAACATTTTTATCTCGCCTCTATTTTCCCTGCTTCTATCCCACAAATAGAGGAGAGTTTTCATATGGTGATGTGGGTTAAGAAGGAGCCTTGAGAAATGTTGAGTGAAGGTAGTTGCTTGTTATACTGGTAATTGCATTAACAAGAATACAGAGCTTGCTGCCACATGTTAACCAAAGAAATAAAAAACATCAAGATAATTCTATCATGAAGGGAAAGTCAAACCATTAGGGCAGAATTAGGAAGAAGGAAGGGACATGCGTCTAAGTCAGTCTGCCAAAATTCAGGGTTTTGTATGTTAGAGGGTAGTAGACTCCCCAGCTGTTCTCCCTGTTCTCAGGCACATCAGTAGCTGGTTTTCTCAAGAGATTTTATAGATGTTAATGCTATTTTCGTTTCATAATGTTATACCCTTGAGCACATGAAGGAACAAAAATGACTTTAATAAACAGGACTCATTGAAGCTCTGCTGATCAGTGAAGATGAATATGGTTAATTATTTACCATTATTTTATTATTCAAAGTACTGTGTTTAGCATCAAACATTTACAACACATTTTCCAAAGATTTCTCCAGTGAAAAGAGCTATTGATTCTACTTAAACAAAATTCCCCATCTAACTCAAATCTGAGGCTTAACTGACACAGAAGACCTTGTGACAGTCCTTTGTACTGGAAAGAAATTTGATGTGAGAACTGAACTGGGATTTCTTCTGTCACTGCTGACAGCAAAGGGGAGCTTGAGGCACCCTTCAGCATGCTTGAAAATGGCATCTTCAAAGATAGTCTCCAAAAATGTGTTCCATGTAGTGGAGCTTCTTTAATGAAAAATCTTACTTCAATTGGAGTTGGCCTGGATCTGGCCTCTTCCACAGGCAATTTTGATAAATAAAGTAATATGCAATCACACAGAAGTAGATCTGAGAAGTAAAATTCCTCAGGAAATTAAAATTCTAAAGAAATTCGTTTCCAAGCTATTATGTTAGGATTCAAAGAGCTGGCTTAATGCTATCATGTCAGTAACAAAAGCTACTTTGTGCCCCTGTATTATTCGATCAATTCAGTTTAGATTTTATATCAAAATAATGCCGCATATTTCACATGTCTGCAAAATTGTTTTGTACATTATCTGATATTATTTAACATGAAGTAGTATATGAGAGCCAACATAAATCAATAGCATCAAAAGTGGTTGCATTTTATTAAAATACACATTTCTACAAGATCGCAACAAAACTAAAAGGGTGAGAGGATTATGTCATTGAAAATTGAATTGGAAAGTGACAGTTTCTTACAGAATGGTTTGATCTCAACAAAATACCACATTTGTGCTGACTTTACAGACTATGTTTTTGGCTCATTTACGCACCTCATGCTGCCGTTGTTACTAGCATTGTTAGAAAATTCCTTTGTAGAGGTTTTATTCTCAGTCACTCACAGAGGCTCGTGTTCTTCCAGCCCTCCTAATACACTGTGTACAGAATGCCAGGGCTACAAAAGGATAATGGATATGAAAGCTGAACAATTGACTCAGAAGGCCAGATTTTGTTCTTAATCCTGGATTTACACCACCGTCACCTTGTTGATTTTGACAGCATTGCTTCTGATGAGAGAGAAGAATCTTCAGACCATAAATTTGATTGCCATATGGCCAGGAAGCTGCTGAAATAAAGATGTTTCAGGAATTTATTGGGCCAAGTTTTTCAGCTACTATAAACTGCTTTTGAAGTCAAATCCATGGGATCACAGGCCATATTTGCTGTTGAATCCCACAGGGTTTGTGAGTGTTGAAGGAACTGCTGCAGGAACTCAGTGCTGCAGATCTCTGTTTGCATGGATGGGATCGACCTCCAGGGCTACTGCTTCGGGATCCACACAGCTCACTGCCCATGAGATCCAAAACATTCATGTATAAAAACTCTGGCTGTGCTTTGCTACACATGCACTACATATGTTATATATGTCCTGTTAATGAGCAATACTGTTATGAGGCACTGTCAGGGAATTATGCAAGGTGGATCAGTTAATCCATGCAAGCTCTTATGTTCATGAGGAACCTTCTCTTCTGTTTTCCCATGGAGTTTTCTACAAAAGCCAAACTCAGACATGCCCCAAGCAATGATCAAGCCTGTCATGACAACAGAGCTCTGAAAAGGGAGGAGATCATCTAGTCCAACCCCTCTTCAGAGCTGGGCAACAGAAATGGGTTGCTCAGGGACTCATTGCACTGGATTTGCAAAAACTCCCAGGGTAAAGACTCAGCCTCTCTCAACAACATGATCCAGTGTTTGACCACCCTCCTGTTAAAATATATTTTTTTCCTATTTTAAGTGCAATTTCCTGAATAGCAATTTGTGCCTATTGACTCTAGTCTTATCACTGGACATCACTAAGATACAACACAGCAGATAGCACTACAGCACCTGGCACTCTAGGGACTGGTCTTGGTTGTGCCTGTAGGTGCCCCTATTGTCTCTCATCTATAGAAAGATGACAGGATTCATGCAGGAACTCTGTCCCCAGCATTCCCAGAGGCTTCCAGGACTTCTTCATTAGAGGGAACAAATTATTCATTTAACACTACAGGGAATGATGCTCAAGGGAATGATGGAGGGTGAACTGGCAATATCGCTGCACAGGAGCAGGCACGGCAGGAGCCCCCTTGGTCCGAGCACTCCTCACGTTCCCCCGGCACATGTGAGGCAGGGCGATGGGCAGCGCCTGCCTCGGCGCTGGACCAAGGGCATCCCTGTGGGGTTGGACACCATTAGCTGGAGTCTGGCAGCCTGGGTGTGGGGCCCCACAGGAGCACATTGACGCAGTAGTCCTTGCTCCCTATCCTTTGCCTGAAGTTTTCCATATGGGTGGAGCTGAGCCATGTCAGGAACAGATAAAATGATCCTGAGGGTTAGCAAAGTGCTCAGAGTCCCTTTGGGAAGAAAAGTGCTACGTAAATAGAAGCTGATTCCTACAGGTTATTAATAGATGTATCTGCAAAAGTAATGTGCAAACTACAAAAGAAAGATCATTCTGAATTAAATTACCATATTTTTTTTTCATTGCTGTCTCTTTTCAGGAGACCTGGATTATGCTGCTAACAATGACAGGTTGAATAAGAGACAGGGTTTGTGTGGGACAGAGGTGGGAACAGAGAAGGAAACTAATTATATCATTTTTAACCTTTGCATATATCTGGGCAGGATAAAAATGAATTATGCAACTGGAAACGGAGCTGTTATCCCGGTGGAGGAAGCAAAATGGTTCCCAGGTCATCCACAAACATGATCTAAGATGTCCCTGGAAGTTTCTGGATCTAAATACTTTCCAAATCATTAGAGAAAACATGTATTTATGCACCCTTCACCTATGGCTCATGTAATTATCCCATGGACAAACCAAAAGAGACTTATTCTTTCTCACTCTTACCTCGGCAATGTAGAATGCGAAGAGCAAGTGCTTTAGAGGAATGGCAGAGCTAGGAGAAGCATTTTTCACACGCAGAAAACTGTGTTTAATCGTCTAAGGAAGATGATGTTTTTACAGTCGCTCCAATGTGTCATTTGAGCACTTTATCAAGTGGCATTTATTGCACTTCCAGTGTGCGTTGTGCCAAAATGCTTTGTTCAAAGGACCGAGTCTGGCAGGAAGGAACAGAGGGGCCTTTGAGACCCGTATGCCCTAGCGAGGCAGCAGGTATCTGACTGAGAAGAAGAGCCTCTTTGCAGGCAGCAAATAGAAAGGGAAGAATCTGTTCCCATGAAATAAGAACTCTCTTTTTGCTGCTCTTTGACTTTTCTTCCCTAAAATTCAATTCAAACTACAACTCAAGGTATGTGCTCTATTATTTATGCTTTATAGCTCTATTTTAAAGGGTTTTAACATGATAGGAGTTGTATCCCAAGAACAGGTTTTGGACCTTCAGATTTGATTTTTTTCCCCCACCACTCTGCAGGATCATACATGCCCTATGACAGATTAAGACTGTCAGTAAAATACAAAGTGGTGGTTAGGAATAGAGATCTTTAATCAATAAGCCCTTCTCCTGGCTGAATTTATATCAGAGTTGCATTGTGGAGGCTCAACACAGTGCTTTTGAGACTCAACCCAAACTGCTGTAAGTTTTCTATTTATTTCCTATCTCTACTTTTATCTTGTGCATTACTTATTAGCTAGTAAGCAGTAGTGTGATAGTAAGCAGTAGTGGGATAGCTCACACGACTGGGCTGCTGCCATGGAAGGCTGTGTGCTCTTTAGGAAGGACAGGCTGGGAAGGCGAGGTGGTGGAGTTGCTCTTTATGTGAGAGAGCAACTGGAATGCATGGAGCTCAACCTGGGGGTGGATGATGAGTGAGTTGAGAGTTTGTGGTAAGGATTAGAGGGCAGGCTAATGTGGGAGACACTGTGGTGGGTGTCTGCTACAGGCCACCTGACCAGGATGAGAAAGTTGATGAGGCCTTCTATAGGCAGCTGGATGTTGCCTCATGGTCACAGGCCCTGGTTCTCATGGGGGACTTCAACTACCCCGACATCAACTGGAAGGACAACACAGCCAGGCACAAACAGTCCTGGAGGTTCCTGCAGTGCGTTGATGATAACTTTTTGACACAAGTTGTGGAGGAGCCAATGAGGAGAGGTGGGCTACTGGACCTCGTGCTATCAAATAGAGAGGGACTTGTAGGAGATGAGAAGGTGGGGGGTAGCCTACGCTGCAGTGACCATGAGTTGGTGGAGTTCAGGATCCAACGAGGAGGAGGCGGGGCTGTAAGTAGCCTTGCAACGATGGACTTCAGGAGGGCCAACTTTGGCCTCTTCAGAGACCTCCTCGAAAGAATCCCATGGGCTAGAGCTCTAGAAGGTAGGGGGGCCCAAGAGAGCTGGTTAGTTTTCAAGCAGCACTTCCTCCACACCCAGCAACAGTGCATCCCTGTGTGTAAGAAGTCAGGCAGAGGGGGCAGGAGACCTGCGTGGATGAGCAGGGAGCTTGTGGCAATGCTCAAGCAGAAGGCAGCGGTATAGAGAATGTGGAAAAAAGGACAGGCCCCCTGGGAGAAATACAGGAACGTAGTCAGGGAATGCAGAGATGCAATGAGGAAAGCTAAGGCACGTCTGGAACACAATCTGGCAAGGGATATTAAAAATAACAAGAAAAACTCCTTCAAATACATTAACAGCAAAAAGAAGATCAGGGAAAACGTGGGTCCACTGGCGAACGGGATGGGCACCCTGGTTACAAATAACACAGAAAAAGCAGAGTTGCTGAATGCCTTCTTTGCTTCGGTGTTTACCAAGGGCAGCCTTGTAGAGTCCCAGGCCCTAGGGACAAGAGAAGAAGCCTGGAAAGAGGAAGACTTGCCCTGGGTAGAGGAAGATTGAGTCAGAGAGCACCTAAGGAAACTCGATACCCACAGATCTATGGGCCCTGATGGGATGCACCCCAGAGTTCTGCATGAGCTGGCGGATGTCATAGCTAAGCCGCTCTCCATCATCTTTGAAAGATCCTGGAGAATGAGGGAGGTGCTGGAGGACTGGAAGAAGACCAATGTCACGCCAGTCTTCAAAAAAGGCAAGAAAGAGGACCCAGGCAACGACAGGCCAGTGTGCCTCACCTCCATCCCCAGAATAGTGATGGAGCAGCTCATCCTAACTGTTGTCTCCAAACATGTGGAAGACCAGAAGATGCTCAAGAGTAGTCAGCATGGATTCACCAAGGGGAAATTTTGCTTGACTAACCTGATAGCCTTCTATGATGAAATGACCAGCTGGATAGAGGAGGGGAGAGCGGTGGATGTTGTCTATCTCGACTTCACCAAGGCTTTTGACACCGGCCCTCACAACATCCTCCTGGGCAAGCTCCGGAAGTGTGGGATAGATGAGTGCACAGTGAGGTGGATTAGGAACTGGCTGGATGGCAGAGCTCAGAGGGTGGTGATCAGCGGTGCAGAGTCTAGTTAGAGGCCTGTAGCTAGTGGTGTCCTCCAGAGGTCAGTCCTTGGTCCAGTCCTGTTCAATTTATTCATCAATGACCTGGATGAAGGCACAGAGTGCTCCCTCAGCAAGTTTGCTGATGATACCAAACTGGGAGGAGTAGCTGATACCGCAGAGGGCTGCGCTGCCATCCAGGGGGACCTGGGCAGACTGGACAACTGAGTGATGGAAAACCTCATGAAATTCAACAAGACCAAGTACAAGGTCCTGCACCTGGGGAGAAATAACTCCAGACACCAGTACAGGCTGCGGACTGACCTTCTGGAGAGCAGTTCTGCATAGAGGGACCTGGGTGTCATGGTGGACAACAAGTTGACCATGAGGCAGCAGTGTGCCCTCGTGGCCAAGAAGGCCAATGGGATCCTGGGCTGCATTAAGAAGAGCATCTCCAGCAGGTCGAGGGAGGTGATCCTGCCCCTCTACTCAGCCCTGGTGAGGCCACATCTGGAGTATTGTGTCCAGTTCTGGGCTCCACAGTACAAGAGGGATGTGGAGCTGCTGGAGAGAGTCCAGCACAGGGCTACAAGGATGATCAGGGGCCTGGAACATCTGCCCTATGAGGAGAGACTGAGAGAGCTGGGCCTGTTCAGCCTGGAGAAGAGAAAGCTGAGAGGAGACCTGATCAGTGTCTATAAGTACCTCAAGGGAGGGAGTGAAGAGGATGGGGCCAGGCTCTTTTCACTGGTGGCCACCGACAGAACTAGAGGTAATGGCCAGAAACTGAAGCATTGAAAGTTCCACAGGAACCTAAGGAAAAATTTCTTGGCAGTGAGGGTGACAGAGCACTGGAACAGACTGCCCAGAGAGGTTGTGGAGTCTCCTTCTCCGGAGATCTTCAAAACCCGCTTGGATGCAGTCCTGTGCCACGTGCTCTAGGTGATCCTATGTGTGCAGGGGGGTTGGACTAGATGAGCTCTAGAGGTCCCCTCCGATCTTAAGCATTCTATGATTCTTTGATTCTAGTGACCCAAGGCACTGAAAGACTTTAAAACTTTTGCAGTCCTGAGCCAATTTACCTAATTCAAGGATTATGGCCTCTTATTATGTTCACTTTTGTTGTCTCAAGGAAGTAGTATGAGTTATGTCAGTGTTTTGAAAAGAGGGCAGAGAGTATGTAGTATTTGGATGCTTGATTTTCAGAGAGCTGTTGATTTACAGGACCAGAAAGAGCAATATTTTACTGGAATAGCTGTACCTGATGGAGTATAAAAGATTCTGTTAGCTTAAATCTCCTTGTGGATAGCCCGATACTTCAAAGATGAGTAAATGCCATTTCTTGGTCTTAAGCAGTGTAAAAAGCTAGAAAATGAGGTGGAAATACTGTGCTGATTAAGATGCAAGACAAAACCCTTGTTGGAAGGTCACATTTTGCTGAACTGAGATTTCTCCCACTCTGCCCTTTTTAATCCGTGGCATCTTCTGCTTTAAAAATCAAAACCTTGCAATTTTGTAGTTATTTAAACACTAAAGGCTAGAAAGTCAAATATCATCTGAGTGACTGAATGCATCCTCATTAAGCTGCTAACCCCCTTACTCTGGTTCTGTACCTAAATGTAAGAAAGCTGGGTCAGTTTTCTGTAGGATATTCCAGTAATGCAGATCTGTTGATAATTTGGATACGATGTGTCAGAAATTTAAGAATCCTAATGTTACTATTGCTTCTCCATAGGTATCTGTCCTCCACTTGCTGGAATGGCCTTCAGAAGTGATTCCTTGTTGGGGCCTCCTCAGTGCTGATGCACAAGCATCTATGATGGTGGGGAATGGTCTCCCACGCTGGTGCCTCCTGGGTTTGACTGTAAGTCACATATTTGTGTTCTCCTGGCATGTTTGGTGTAGCCAATTGAGTGTGAGTGAAACCGCTGAGCTTTTTGAAGATCCCTCAGGTTAAATATTGTTCAATTGTGAGACCAAGTATTGAATACAGTCGGATGCTGCACTTGCTCATGGCACCTCAGGAGATTAGAGCATTTGAATTCCTGTTTTTTAAACCTCCATTGCACTGGTCCGACCAAGTTGCCTGAGAAACAGTGTCAGTCTTTGTAATTATGACTCTCTAGAGTAGCAATGTTCTGCTGGATGAGGATCCTGACAGCCTCACAAGATGTGAAGACTTGTGAAAGACAGTGGCTCCTCCCTGAGTGAGGGGCTTTGCGAACAGGTATCGCGGTGACTGAGTACACAGATTCCTACACAAAAGACGAACAAATGCAAAAAGCATCCTCATTGCAAATGTTATCACTACTGCCTAGGATGAGCAAACTTCATCATAGGCAGAGGGACTCAGGCTAGGAATAAGTGTCACAACTTGAATATCCTGCAAAGTTTCCAGCAGTTCTATCCCATTCAGAAAAGGATTTGTGGCTATTTGAATTATCTGCAAAGAAACAGATGATGGCAGCAAAGCAGATTTAAAATAAAAATCACTGACAACTCTTTAAGGGCTGAAGAAAACTTAAATACATAAATGCATACACCCTTGAAAGAAAAAAATAGCAGTTGTTGCCTCATATGTTACTTAGTTTGTTCAGATATCTTTTGGATGACAACATTGTTTGAGCCTGAAATAAGCATTCAAAGTGAACAGGGCTGTGCTTCCCCTTCCCTGGTCCCTGCCAGGTTACCATATTACCCAGAAATATCATATATAAGCAAATAAAATGATCCCCTGAAATATAAAAAAAAATCTTAACGAAATACATATATTGCATACTGCTTAAATGAGAAACCGCACTGAAATGAAATCACTAGGTGCTCTGTGCAGCACAGGAACAATCTTCCAAAGTGGCTATTTTATCCCCAAGGTATGTAGTGCTTTCTTTGCACAAGATGACCTCTGTGATGGGAGGGGGACAGGGCTGCCTCCTCTCAGCACCTGAAATGTCCCTGTTGCTGGCTGACAAATAGCAAACTGAAACAGCATTTCTTCTGAATGGGAGGCAGAATCCTAAATTTCTCCTCAAATGTATGTATATTCTCCTCAATTTTACATATATAAATACATTCATAAATAAAAATTCCGTTTACTGTTCCCAGTAAAGACACAGAAAAGAACATGTAGACTAGGAGCACACAGCTCTTCTATGAGGGAGAAAGACTTTTTAGCTCTGGGCACCAACTTAGCTACAGCTTTGCACTTCAGCCCTCTTCTTAGGAAGCTTTTTTTAATTAAAGCTGTAATTTATCTCAAGGAAGGGTGCAGAAAATATCTGGTCTCTTCTTTCCTTCATTATTCCTCTAACCTAGGCAAGTGAGTAATGAACTGGTCGTGTAAAAACAGTGCTCACCATGAGCTATTTTATTTGTTTTATTTTGGTGTTAGTTGAGACAGGCGGGGGGATCTCCTTGACATGACAGAATAGTTTGAGCTCTCTGGCCCAGCAGGCTTATTTTTCTCCATCTACTTAGTTCTTAGGCAGAAGGAAAGACATCAGGAGCTTTGTGGCATTTAGTCAATATGTGTTGAATGTTTCAAGACGTGGATGGAAAAGGTGAAGGTGGAGCCGCGGGTGCGCAGCCAGCGTGAGGCCCGCTCGCTCCTTGCTGCCGCGAGGGCTCCTGTCGAAGCCGCAAGGCCGGCGGCACCAGCTCGTGGGGGCTCTGCGTGTTCTGCCCCACAGACTTCCTTCTCGAGCGCCTCCCCCAGAGGCACAGGAAGCAGAAGTACCTGTGTCTGTGTTGGACGCTCCCTCCAAGCTCAGCTGCTTCCCTACTGTTCATCAGTAATTATCACCTCCATACACAGCCTATTATGATGCAGTTTTAAATCCTATCAAATTGTTCCTCTTGTCAAAGTATTCCTCTCTCCTAAACGTCCTAATCAGCTCTCACAAGCTAAATGAGTGCCTGTTGCCTCATTTTCTTTGATTGCTTTGCTGCAGCAGAGGGGTCAGATGGAGAAGGCTGGGGAGAGGGCAGGGAGCTGAAGAGCCTCCTACATCTCTGTCTTGTCAAGAGGGAGCTGTTGGAGGCCCGAGACTTGCAGGCTTTGGACTGTAGCTGCTTCCCTCTTTGAGGACGAGGGAATCGTAAAAGGAGCAGGAAAGGGATTGAGAGGATAAGCAGTAGCCCCAGCGCAGGGTCTCCACAGGCAAGAGCTGCGCAGAGCCAACGTGGTTATGCTGTGGGTTGCAAAGAGGCTGCGGAGCGGCAGCCATACCCGGGCCCTTAGCAGAGAACGGGGAGTGCAGGGCAGCCCCGCTCGGGGATCGCATGGGGCTTAGCAGGTCAGGAGCGAAGGAAAGGGCATGGGAATAACCACCCGTAGGGTGGAGGCCGCAACCTCATCCCAGTTCTGCTCTGCTTGGAATTATCCTCATAGCTGAGCTAGGTGAAAAATGTGTTTCCTCACACATTTCAAGCTTAAGATGTATTCACGCTACAGGCTTACACAGAGCAGGGAACCTTTCTGCTGGTCTGCATCTGGCATCGGGGGACCAGCTGAATTTATATTCAGGCAGATCTTTTAAGGAAGAACTGTACTATGACTGTGTTGTTTATACTGGAAAAAAAAAAAGTCTTGGTGCTATCTGAAAGCATGTGAAACTCAAGGGGTCAGAGCAAACAGCAGGTTTGTGATCAGTTTAGATCCACTTTTTACATTTGGACACTTCTGAAACTGAAACTTCATGTAAAGCTCATAAAGGGGTGTGATCAAAGACATAAGGGTGTTTCTAGGACTGTTATGAACAACTGGCTTTATGAAGACTTTTGGTCTTGGAATATGGGAAACCTAAGAAAATTGTCACTTTACTAAATTTAGTGTCAAACCTCCCATTCAGTTCAGGCTCTCATTCTCATTTGATCATTTTTTTTTTCCTAGAACCACTACTTCTTCTACCTCTTCAGCAGAAAAGCCATATGTATATCATGCACAGAGTCTGATCTGTCCTTGGGCACACTGCCTGTATCCTGGCTAAACCAGAAGGGAGGAAATAATATAATTCTGAACATTTGGCCTATATTTGTGTATTTATTTGTGGGCATAACTAGATTTTTCCTACACTCCAGTCCCCCTGTTGTGTATTTACATTGAGCCATGGAGTTCACAGTAACACTATTAGACAAGTAACCATAACAAGCCTTAAACCTGGAGCTCTTAGTAACTGCACAGGACACAGCAAGGAAATCTCTCTATTTATAGTGGTAACACATGTTGTAATTCAACAGTAGATTAAAAAGAAGAGGAAAAAAAACAGGCAGAGGAAACAGAGGAATCCAATCTGAAGTTACATTGATTTTACTTGAAAGGAAAATATGAAAGAACAGCAAATCAGTGTAAGAGGGTGTATAGGCTTTTTTTTTTTTTTAAAAAAAAAAGGCATGTCAATAATTATGTAACATCATTTTTTTTTCCTGAGTGAAGTATTTTGTTAGGGGCTGCCTCTCTTTAGTGAGATTTGGTGGTGAAGTGATGCAAGTTCTGTGTTCACAGATGGGTCAGCGTCTTCACTCAGCGGATACTCCAGGCACGGGAGAGGGGGGTCGATACTCCCAGGTGCTCCAGCTGCAGGGAGCTGCATTGGGAGCTCCCAGTCTCCCCCTGCGCTGAGAAGGCCGATTCCCACAGTGCCTCCAGGCAGATGTTGTGCCTGCTTGGGCCACCCCACGACAGTACTAGTTTTGCTCAGGGCTTTCTCAGGACTCTCGGCTGCCTACTACCAGGAGGTGTCTGTTCATCTGCTCACAGCACTCCCTGGTCTGTGCTGTGAATCACATTGGCTCATACTCATCTTTAAAAGGGACGAAGGTTATGACCACCAGGTCACTTATTTATTTATTATTTCCTGAAGCAGGTGAGGGAGCTTGCACAAGGCCTCTTCTGCTGGGAGAGCTGGGCCAGCAGTAACTTCTAGCACAGATGTGCTGATAGCAGCTGGGAATGGCACCATCTCCAGATGATACAGCTGTTTGCAAACTGAATGCTAGTGTACTTATAAATAGATACACATATATATTTCCAGCCTGCGTGTTAGTCCTCAAGAATATAAATGACCCGCAGTCCACAGTGAGCAGGTTCACCTCAGTTTCCTAATAAAGTGCTTGTTTCTGCCACAGTCAGAGGAAAACAATGATCTTTTCCTAATGAAGACCTCTTTTAAAGTCAGTCCACTATGATTGTGTAGAAAAGTTACGGATCCTGTTTTGTTTTTTTTTTTTAACCAAAGACGAAAATCTTCCTCCACAGTATCTTTCTTACCGGATGTCTAAGGAATGAAAGGAGGATTGAGTTATTATTTTTAGACTACCCATTTCCTCTGGCTGGGCTATGACTTGAAAACGTTCCTTTGTGATTTCAGTGCTGTAGGGTAGCTAGATTTCTATAGTTCTCCGGAATAGAGAGATTTATGGTTATATTAGATGTTTATGACTATACTCAGGAAAATTGCATGATCCAGAATTGTCTGCCAATATATAAAGGGATTTGCTGAACATTAAGCGGATCCTTTTTACAATTCCTTACATATTCATATTCATGTATTCTGTACAATTCATGATGATTTTCTGCAGTTCAAATACTGTTTTTCATGAGCATTCTTGTAATAAGACTTTTCTCTGTGTGCATAAACACTTATTTAGTGCACATGCTATTAGTTACTTTGTTTTTACTTAGTCATTAAATAGTTAAGATGGATGGATTGAGTAGTATTTCATTTTACCATGAGATTGCTTTTATTTTAGTTCTCAGTTGTAAAAGTACCTAGAATATATATTTTTAGTAGTACATTGGAACAAAAGTCAATGTTAACTGATTTATAACATATCCTTAATATGTTTTGGTCCATAAATAAAGGAATGCCTTTGCATCCTCTTCCACAGACAGATTATAGCACTTTTTGATTGTCTATATTTGAAATATGTTCCTTAGCTCTAGCCCACGTAACCCACTAACATAGGATGTTCAGTTCCACTGAGCCAACTCCCATGTAGGATTTGGGTAGCTAAGCTACAACAGTTCATGTGGTGCTTGTTTTGATGGAAAAAGCTTAATTTTAAACTCTAACAAATGACAAGTACAAATCTTTTCCTGTGCTTACTATCATTATCTGTGGCTTGAGTAGGAGAAACAACCAAGAAATGCCAAAAGCGTGGAAAATTTGTTGGATGCCAAATGTATTACTGCCAAGAACCCAGGTATGTAAAACACAGACACTTGAATAGTCAAGGACATCAGAACTTTTCATAGCTTATATAATAGAAAAATGATTCCAGGACACATGTTAGGATAAAAAAAAGATATTGTGGTATCGATATGTAATATCCATATCTATATATCTTAGATATATTTCTTAAAAATCAGACCAGACCAGCTTTCCTGACATCTTTGTCAGAGGTCCAGCTCTTCAAAAGCATTTGAGCAACTTTGAGATCAATGGGAATTTGGTGCTAAAAATATCACAGAGCATAAACTCCTCACAGAACATATGGAATGAGACCATGAGCCGTGCTTTAACTCCACTAAATCTGGTGCAATTCCACCATTTAGAGATAGTGTAATTTGGCCTGCCAACTATTTGTGATTTTGTGATGGCTGGCACAAAAAAAAAAAAAAAAAAAGAGGGAGGAGCAGGCTGTGAGAGCAGGGTCCTGGAATGCAGAGAAGAGAGGAAAAAGATATTGGACGATTGGAGAAAACTGAAGAAGGAATAGGAAGCAACCCAAGACGTTAGTGAAAATTTCCTGCAAGACCAAAGTTGAAAAATATCAAAGTGTCAGGTGCTAGCAGGTATTTTCAAGATGCTTTTAACCATCACTGGTGTGTTGTCATGGGAAGAAAAAGGCGTTAGAGCATCAAAGGAAGTAAGGAATGTAATGAAGAAAGAAATTAGAAGAGTAATTTGCATCTATTTGGTATTATAATCCTTAGAGGCACTTTGTTAATTAGCAGGTTTGGTCTGTATGTACCAGAGTAGTGAGAGACCGGTAGAAGCCTCCAGAGATGTTTCCAGGCAGCAATTTGGATGGCCCCAGAACACATCTATATCCTCACAACTTATCAGCAAAATGAGTTTTTTTTTCCTTCATCTCTTGAAATTTGATAGTCAAAAGATAAAAAAGAACAGCATCTTGAAGGGACCTGTGTCTCTAAGCCAACATAACACTGAAAAGCTCATCTTTTCTTCCAGAACTTTTGATAAGATGATGGTAACGGCATACGCCCTCCCTTCACTGGGGTGAGATTATGTGAGACTGTACTTGAGTGTACTTCGTCTCAGCTGTGGCTCTTTGTTCTTTTCTTGTATTGTGTTTTTATTCTTGTTCTTTTTTTAAAAAAAAATCAGCTTTGTGAGTGTTTAGTTTTGAAGTAAATAAATAAAAATACATAAAGGGACAGAAAAAAAAGCCTGCTCTGAAGACAATGGAGATAGAACAGGAGCAAATTTAGCACTTTGTAGTATCATTTATCAGTTCAGATTCCGTTTGGATAGATTTTTATTTATCATTATAATCTAAAATTTCCCATGGAAAAGGCTGACTGCTTAAATCCATACATTTCATGCATCCCCGAAGTATTTGGTTTTTAGGGTCTTCTGTACATGTATCAGTTCTGAAAACTTTCAGTGAAACCTAGTTTGTTTTTCTATATACTTTATTTATAACAAAGACAGAGAACTTTGCTTCCCTTCCTCAGGGATTTTTCCAACCAGAATTATTTTTATTTCCTCCTGTATCGCTTGTTATTTCTTCACTTGGGACTTCCTCTTATCCCTCATTTCTCCTGTTCCCTGAGTGATTTTCCTGCTTCAGCACAGGTCGTGTCCCAGGCTCTTTTTTTAAATGGGTGATTGCCTGGACCCATTTCACCTGAGCATGATACATCTTTTCAGGCCAGTCTCTTATCCCTGCTGGAGTTAAACTGAGTCAATAGAGTCTGAAATTATCCCTGAGGACAACTCCACTGAGGTAAATGCAGGGGATTTAATTCTTTATTTTCCCTGTACTTCAGAAATGTTTTTTTTAATTTCAGCTTAAAAAAGTATATGTGTTTTCAAAATATATTCTAACTGAAAATATGACCAGAAGAGCTCTTTCATTCCTTTGATTAATACCTATCCTTTTCACACAGTAGCTGTACCAAATGCAAAAACATTTTTTAATCAAAACAAGCAGACTTTTTTATAGATAACTCACTTTCCCTCTTGTTACTGATCTTTTTCTGTAACCATGGATCTATCTGTTATGCTGAGTTTTGTGCATATTAAACTTTGTTGATGAAAAATCTCTGAACAAACTTGCCTGCGAGTCTCCCATGAAGATCATTTAAAGGACATCACCGTAACAAAGAGGTATAGGCAATTCCATAAATAAACCCTCCTAAGTGTAAATTGTGACCGTACCACTCTCCATATGAACACTTGAGGCTTTTCAGAAAGCTGCTTTTATGTAAGATTAGAGAGCTGTCTCCATGACATGACGCTTTGCTTCTCTTCACCATTAGTTGGGCGTTAGTTGTTCTGGCTGTAAATAGACAGGCACAGATGGTACCACGACTCGCCGAGCCTCCACACATCTTGTGCTGCAGGGATTTTTGTTATTCTTGTTATCTCCCTTGCAGCTCCTACTCTTTTTCAACAGTTTGTTAAGGAGGAAAGGGAAGGCTAAAGAACAATCAGTGCTTTCCTGCGCCAGGACTGCCAGAAGTTTTGGACGGCTCACTGGCATTCATTTCGACTCCGTTCTGTGTTAGAGGAGGCCACTAAAGGACTCTTCAACGAAGCTCTGTTTTGGCCAGCATCACCAGGGGAAGGCAATGTGAAAGCAGAGCAGAAGCAACTAGCATGATGGCAC
Source organism: Tinamus guttatus (assembly GCF_059628265.1). Taxonomy (NCBI): domain Eukaryota; kingdom Metazoa; phylum Chordata; class Aves; order Tinamiformes; family Tinamidae; genus Tinamus; species Tinamus guttatus. The sequence continues at coordinate 2,823,207 of NW_028288649.1, forward strand.
GGAGCTGCAGCGCTCCTACAGCACAGTCTGTCTCTGCGTGTCCTCCTCGGTGCCCTGTGGCTTTGATCACCACACAGAAAAAAAGCTACAGCAGATAAAAGGAAATCTGATGTCTTGATAGATTGCCTTGGCAGACAGGAATTGGCACTTGAAGGAAAAAGAGGCTGGAACGATTAGCAAAACTGATTTGAAGAGAGCATGAATAAGAAGGACATGACAGAGTTGTCCTTTCCTCCCCCCACCATTGCATGACATGGAGAAGACAAATTGGGTAATTGCCTCCAGTCTTTCGTATAACACAAGAACAAGATGTTAAGTGAAACGCAACAAATTGAAATTGGATAAAAGAAAATCAATTTTACAAAGAGTACTATTAACCTATTATAATAATTACAGAGACCAAAAACCTAGCAAGATTCTAAAAAAGGATTAGACTTTTTTATAAATGATGATGTGTTTAATATTTTCTTTATGTAGGCTTATGACCTTCTGTGTCTCTAGAGAAAGCAAGCTACTAGCATGTGGGCAAGAAGAAATTTCTCTTCCCTGTTAGCATGCAATTCTTGTATTTTGTTTATGATTGAGTTTTTCACCACTTTTCTCTACAGTGTTGGGGAATGCAACCAGTCATTGGCAAGGTAGTGGTTCAGATGGCTCAAGACAATGTTCGTGCATTCTCATATATGTAGCTAGTAACTGGAAGAAATCAGTAAAGGTTAGTCAATACATTCAGAAATAGCTCAGTTGAGGTGTGGGACCTCAGATAAACCTGTAACATTTTTTTGAGACTAAACTTCTTTTTACATGCACTATTGCCAAAGTAGTAGCCAGAGAAATAACCTCTGTAGATGCAGAGTGCAGCCCCCTTTTATTGAAAAATACACTGACATATCAGCAACATAAATTGGCTGTAGTGAAATGCAAGTCTGCTGAGCTTCATGGTGTAGGGACAGATTTCTCCCTCGTCATCCACATCTTTTGCATGACCTGCTTGTCCACTGAAGTCCCTTAATGATAGCACGGCTTTATACAGCTCCTGCAGCTCTGGAGACCTGTAGGGAAGCAGGAGCTGCATTGGTGGGTGTCCTGGCAGCCACAGGTCCCTCACCAAGGGCTCCTGCTGGGCCCTGTTCTGGGCCCTGGGCCAGGAGGGTTGGCAGTCGGGCTGGCCAGCATTGCTCCTGGTCTCCTTCAGGCTGGGAGTTCATCCACAGGTGAGCCCACCATCAGGCCCCTGGGGTCCTGGAGACCCGTTCCACCTCCTCCCACTGCTATTCAATCCTGTTTATCCTCAAGCCTCCACTACATCTCCCTTCGGTCTCCAGAAATGCCACTACTAAATGCTCCAAGATGCTGCTGACCTCTCCTACAGCATCTAGATGCTCCCACACCTGGCCTACAATACCAAGCATGAGAGTTTATCTACCTTTCTATTTATCAGCCCATCACAGGCCCCATCTTTACTGAGATTGCAATAGGATTGTAGGAGAGGAGAGTGTCGTCAAAATATTGCATAGAAGGAGCATCACACTGCACCTCCTTTTTAATGAAAGGATTGACTGAGAACAGCCCATCAAAACAGACACCTAAGTGATAGATGAGTTTTTTTCATAGTGTTTGAATAGGAAAAAAAACAAAAGCACCTTAATATTGAATAGAAGCTCTGACTGTCATGGAGCAATCTATAACAATTTGAAGAGGAAGTAGTGAAAAGAATTAAAAGCCCGATCAGATTATAAATATTGCATTACACCATGGTGATGCAATTCATGTTTCCTCTGCTACTCAATATAGACTGCTGTCAGTTCCCTACTTATCTGCTGCAGACTTTTAACTATCTCTTGGTTTCTCCGTATATGAGACACTTTGGTCACTGACAAGTAGAAATAGGATATGTCTTGTTTCTCTGAGGATACCAACACCTGTGGCAAATCTGGGCGACATCATGACTCTGTGAATGGAACAGGGCTTTTTCCTGGGTACCAAAGAGAAAGATGAAGTCTGAGCAACCCAGACAAGCTGTTTAGGAGATGTCAAAATGGGATGGAATAGGTAACTGAGGATTCAGCCCTTTTTCTTTGGGTGAGCAAAGGTGAAGACACATAAATACGTAATTCACCTGACAGAGTCAGTGGAAGCAGCTTTGAAGTCAGCGGGACGCTGTTGGCTGATGCTGCCAGTGCTACATTTGCTCAGCCTTTCCACACTGGTTTTGTTGCTGCCTCTGCCCCAGTTGTAGACGGCAGGTCGCCCGGAACAGTCTCTCAGATGCCCCCGTGCAGAACTTGGGAAACAGTCGACTCCTCCATTCTTGGTGCCTTCTATTCAAAACTAACTGTCTTTCCAAATCATGTGCTTTCCTGAGCACAAGCGAGGAGGATCAGTACAGTGTAGCCAAGAGAGATTTAAGGATAGCAACATCCAGGCTAATCTAAAAGCAACCCCTGAAGGTCTGCAAGGTTCTTACATTAGGAACCATTTTTGTTGCTCTCCCTACCTCTTGGCCCAATCAGCTTGCCACGGCTTGTCTTCCAAGGTTGATTTTGTTGGCAAAAAAAGCCTGTCATTCACCCCGCAGTACCTCACAGGCTGGGCCCCTAAGGTGTTAGCGTTGGGGGCTTTAATGGGTGTCTTTAATGCTTCTTTCTGCCCCAGACGCCAGATCCTGCTGGTGAGCAGAGCCGGGCTCCAGAGCCAGGTACGCGGCGCCCGCTCAGAGCCCAGGGTTTGGCCGCGGCTCGGAGCTGCTCTCCGTAGTTGCTAGGTAACTGCAAGCTGCTCACAGCCGATCTGAGCGAGCAAGGCGGTTTGGATGGCGTCAATTCATGTTTCGTTTCCTTAAACACCTTTTTTCTCTTTCAGTCCCTACAGGAAGAGGTGCGTGGGGGAGCTCTGTAATAAGCCAGACGTACCCTGCTCCATCATGTGTATGCAGTCTAATGTCCCTTTCACAGAACATTGTAATAAAGCAAAATGGACCAGGGCTGCTCAAAACATGTAATTTTGGAGAAGAATTCTAGACCTCTTATCTCTTCTAGACACTGATTCAAGGACTAGCTCCTTGGAAACAGAGACATCTACTTGATCAGCTACTCCGCTGCCTGCTCCTGAACAAAATGATAGCTTTCTGAGTAAAAAGATAACAAGAGCTTCTGATCGTGCTTTCCAAGAACACAAAAATCCAAACATTATGTACCGGAAAGGGACCAGACACAAACCTGGAGGCCGTGAGTTGCGCCTCCATCAGTGCTAACTGGGTGCCTAACTTTGACGTATTTGTTAGTGCAGGTCTAGTCGTGCCGTGTGTGACACGAGGAGCACATGTGGCTGTGCCTGGCACAGCACATGCTGGGTGCGAGAGGAGTCTCCAGCAAGGCGCTTTGAACACGCTGCAGCGAGTACGGGATGGAGGGGCAGGAAACTGAGTTGTGGGACATCCAGCAAGCCTGTGCTCTACAAACAAAGGCCCTAAACTCAGGCCAAAGAAAGGCTGTAAGCTGTGTGTGCCCCAGCTCCTGAGCCCAGAGAGGAGGCACGTGTGAAGCGTGCCGTGTCGGAAGGCTTCCTTGGAGGGTCTCTGCCCGCAGGTAAGGCAGAGCATGAAGGCAGGTGTCTGGCTGTGGCTCTGTGCTCAGGCAAGGCTTCCCCTGGAGTTCTGCAGGTGCGTTTGTCATTTTTCTCAGGTTCCTTCCCCAGGGTGGGTAACCTGTCTTTTCCAGAGGTCTTCTCCAAGCACAGTCCTCGTGCTTGGAGGTCCTCTTCCAGGGTCGAGGGTGGGTTGTCTGAGCACTCTGGCCTCGTCCTCTCCTGGCCTTTTGCCTCAGTGGCCACCGTGCACATTGGTCCAGCTGGAGCACCACGCTGCAGATGATGTAAGCAGTGCTCCAGACTGAGAAATCACCCCCTGTCTGCTCCTCCACCCTGTATCGCTCCCATATCCTCTGGGGGCAAATGCCTTCATCCCTGCCGGAGCCATCTGCCTCTTGTGCTCTCCCTCTTTGCCTGGCTTGGTCTGCTTCATGGTTGCCCCTCGCCGTCTCCTTTGCCCCACTCTACCCAGGTGTGAGCATTTCTCCTGAGCGCAGAGCGCGGGTCGCAGGCATGAGCGTACCAGGCCACTCGGGCAGGTAGCCAATGTTTGTGTGGAGGATGCTGTGCGGCACCCTCCCCTGCTCTAAGATACGAAGTCTCACTCGTACATGCAGGCTGCCTAGCAGGAAAGGAGCTGAGGCAGAGATTAGAGCTGGCAGTCCCTCGACTCCAAACAAATGCTGGTGTTAAATGTGCTGGTTATGGCAGGGAAATCCAACCTCTCCACATAGAGAGCACACAGGTGCATGGGCACCGTCCTGCTGGAAAACTGATATGCCCTTGTGTTAGCCAGGGCCTTGATAACTTCCCTCACATCGTCTGCCTAGTCCAGAATCCCCCTCCTTCCAAGCTGAACCATAGGAAACCTTCCTGCTGCCTGTCACTTCCAGCAAAGCCATCTGGGTGATCTACGTGAATATGCCAGTGGTAGTCAAAACTCTGTAGTTTGACTGGTTTATGACACATACTTTGGTACATGCTGTGCATGCAGAACGATTAGGTTTTCTGTCCACTTCAACTACACAAGGTCACTGAACTGAGTAACGGCAGGCAAAATTTGATGCACTGTTTCTTATCATGATACTTCTACAGGGACTTAAAACAAATACAGTTACTGCAAGAGCGTGCAGCAGATGTGTTGCTCCTCCAGTAATGGTCCTGTTCTGTCTGTGATTTTGTGGCTAGTTGAAAGCAGTAAGAAAGTAAGGAAGATCACAATTACTGATCCAGTTATGAGACTTTTCTTTCATCTATATTTTATGTGCACAGACACTTTGGTAAATCTAATTTGCACACAAGAAAGGGCTTGCAATGCATTAAGAATCCTCACTCATTTGGTTTTCTGCTTTGATTCTCTGCTGATTTGATGGGTGGAACCAAAGATTTAACAAGCACTTCAATTATTCTACAGAAAATGCTTGTTTTTTTGTGTGTGTGTGCATATCCAGCAATGGCAGAGCAGAGCACTCCAGAGCTTCACACAGTGACCATATATATAACTTTAGCCATGTCTGTTCACATATCTTCAAAACTGTGAACTCAAGACTAGATGACTTCTTGGGAGAAGTGAAGTAAATGAAGCCCAGCATAAGAACTGAACCAAAATGAGAATTTAAGTATCATTCTCTTAATTACCTGACATAATCCTGTCATTTTTGTTTAATAAATTACCTAAGTGCCAGCAAAAAGAAAGTCAATTACCTAGAAATCTGCTAATAATTAATTGAGTTCTCTAAAAAACAGCGCTTACCAGTTATGCAATTAAATATTTATAACTTATGACTAGCAGTGATACTTTTTCAAGGCAGATGATCAAACCGTATAGAAAACAAATTAGGCACCTGTACTCAAGGAAGTTTCCATTAAAATCCACGATTTTGACAGACTCATAACTTTCTGATACAATCACTTTTGAGGATGAAATTTTCATCACTAGTTCTCTTCCTGAAGCCTTTTAGATCTATATGATCATTCTAGTTTCATGTCTAAGTTTGTAGACAGCATTACACTAGCATACTGTTTTAGCAGATTAACAGTAATATCTGCTAATGAAGAAAAGCATGGTAATACATAAAACTTAGACGGTACATTCAACTCAAAATTTCAAATTTTGAGGGTCAACAATAAATGTTTCACTGTGCAACTTGATTCTGGGGATCTGATATATTTGCATTTAGAACATATTTTTCATTGAAGAGCAGTATTTACATAACGTTGATTTGAACTGACTTTTCTAAGCAGGTGATATGTTAATTAATGTCCAGAAAATCCTTCAGAAATTATTAATAGCATTTAAAATATCCTGTTTGGGGCAGAAGGTTAGGTTTTCAGAAGACTTTCTCCCAAGCTTCCTAGTCTTTTCTCATCTCTTCATCTAGGGACAGCTTGTAGATGCAGTTATGCCCTACCGAAAGCGGCTCGCCCGGATGAAGACGCGTTCAGTTATTTTCTAACAGCCCCGTTGGTGTTTCCATTGGGACAGAGGCGGCGTGGGGGAGGTCGCCGCGGGCGCACAGCGACTCGCCGCCGCTCTGACAGCCTCCACGAGGGGCCAGGAGCGAGGTGAGAGCTGCTGCCCGGGCTTCCTGGCAAGCATCACGTATCTTTTCCAACAGGAAACCGACACTGGGAGATGAAGACACCACCGAGTGACCTTCACCCCGCTCCAAGCATCCAGCGCCCTGGAGCCGCGGGCAGCAGCCAGGGGAGCCTCTGCTGCATCCACCATGATTGTGCCGGGGCCTGGAGGACTCGCTCGCCAGCTCCCTCCACACGGGCAGCTCCAGCACGCGGGGACACCCCATCCCAAAGCCGGAGCGGCCACTGAAGTCAGTTAGGGCCTCTGAGGAAAGCAGTAATCAGCCACATTTTATTTTTATACTGTGAGCTTCATTTGTATTCATCTTTGCACCGATAAAGGAACAGCTGCTTTTAATCTTGCTTTCAAACCCGAGAGCTGGTATGGCTCCCCTCCCTGCACAAGATCTTCCACTGGCCAATGGGACTTAAATGCCAACTATCATCTTTATGGCAACTATGTGTGGCATTGGTCCGGGGTCGTTTTGGCTGCCTGTTTCATTTCTGCAGTAGCAGGTGGGGCCTGGGAACGATTCTGCACTCCCTTTTCCTGCCAGGCGTTGGGATTCATGTGGCACGGGAGCACAGAGGTTTGCTCGGAGCCCTTTGGCACTAGAGCTTCCATTCCCAGAGGCTGTCACATAGTGATGCCGAGCGCCGGGGGAATTTCAGCACGGGTGATTAATGCACAGTAACCCTTGGACGAGCCGCACTGCTCTCCCCACAGCAAGAGCACCTCATTTCTGCAGCAGCAGTGAGACACCTTGGCCTCAGAGTCCCATCGTTGGAGCTCAGCGCTCTTGTGAAAAACGAGCATTCCCTCATGAAGAGAGGGGACATGAGGCGGCTCAGCTTGGCAGGGTGGGCGAAGCGGGGCCCTTCGCCCCCAGGATCGAGGCGCCGCTGCAGGGCCGCGGGATAACGCTCTGCTTTCTGGAGTGGACATTTTTCTGAACCGGAATAGAAATTGTCCTCCACATACATCTGCCTATTTGCATATGTAAGCTCTTTGGAAAGTAAAAAGGGGAGCTTCATTTAAAATACCTGCCAGAACATGAAAACAGCCATGTAGATAGCTGAAGAGTTGAATGCAGGTGCAAACATTATTTCAGTCCACCCTGAGACTGCTAGATAAGTATGAAGAGTTGTTTCCCCCTTCTTTTTCATTAACCACTTTCATCAAAGTGAACAATTCCTTCCTAAAGCAGTGCAGGCATCTCTGAGTTACACCAGCTCCTGCTGGAGGAAGGAGGGGGAAAGACCAGAGCTAGTGTGAAACAAAGGACTGTTGAGAGGTTATTTGTTCTTTTTGTCACAAATAAAAGTTTTGCAAAGACCTACACAGTTAACACTTGTATCCAGGCAAAATTTAATACGTATTTCTTTCTGATAGTGATGAATTGTGCTGACACTGGTTGGCTGACTTCATATTCTTCTTCCAGGAAAACCAGCAGGCAGAAAAGCAGCATCCTCTCCACTACCAGTGCAGTGACTTGCTCAAACACAGATGGGATTATTCTCTTGCGCCCAGCCTTCGCCCACCTGAGAGGACACTATGTTCAACTGTGAGATGTTCTTGTGACAGAGAACTAACTCCTGAGTCTGGGCTGCAAGAAAACAGCCAGAAGATGGGTTTGTACTTAGAAATATGAATTCTTCTCCTGACTTGTGTTTACCAGCTTTCTAGTCTGAGTCTGTGGCCAGAATTGTTGAATATCAGCAATTCACTTTGAGTGGCAGAAGATGGATTCTGTCTATTAAAAACAAATATGCAGAGATATACACAGAGAGACATACACATATATTTCCAATCCTCTGTAGTGACAGAGGAAATAACTCAAACCGTGGAAGGGCCGTTGAAATTATTTTTCATATAAAGGTGCAATAACTTCAGCCTTGTACAATTCCTACAAATTCCACGGGGGTTCAATTGTTGTTTAGTGGTTTCCAATACAAAGAATTTTTTAAAAGTTATAAAAAGCCCTTAAGCTCCTTTATCAGACTAGGTAAGAGAAGCAATTGCAGCTTCTGTCCCAGGTGTGAGCGGGTTGTGCTGCAAGCACCACGAGCAGGTTTTCGTCATGGCCATGCGACAGTGATTCATCCCCTCAGCTCAGTCCATCCTTCCTCCTTTCTCTACCGGATGCATTAGTCTTTCCGCTCCATCACAAGCACAGAGGAACCTTCCACCTACCTACGCTCAACCTTAAACTGCTAAAAGTGTCTGAGGCTCTTATACGTATCTGTGCTGAATATATTAATTTGCATTAATATATTAGTTTTATTTTGGCCGCTGGCAGATCATGCTGCCACATTTTAAGGTTTCAACATGTTCTAATGCACAGCTTGTGAGGGGCCTTGCTCGTTTATGGTATCTCAAATACTTCTTGCTTTCCAAGATGAGAAAGGATGAAGAATGAGTGAAGAAGAAATACATTCAATTAATTCCAGGCTGGATAAAAGGGTAGCTTCCCAAAATGCCTCAGATAAAGGTAGGAAAAGAACTGAAGTTTTCACTCCCTCATTCTGGGGCAAGCTATGCAGTGTGAAAGCTCCTTCAACCCTGTTTGGTGGTCGCTGGTGGATCCCACAGAGTTTGGAGGCTTCTGCCTTGCCCTGAGTTTTATCAGTGTGTGCAGATTATTTTTCTTTAAACTTAGCCAGGGAGAGAAGATGGGAAAGGAAGAAGGAGAAGAAGAAAGGAAAGAAAGCAAGGCAAGAAAATTAAACAATTTTGCCTTTTTATTTGCTCATAGGCTTTGACTACATTCCAGAATGGCTTCAGAAATTAGACTCTTTAAAGATATGAAGAACATGTTCTTAATCCATGATTTTTTCACAGTTCTCCCCTTTTATTGCATGAGAAACACACACAACTTCCTCTGGAGAGCAGATCATCTTGAAATGCATTGCCCGGGCTATTGCTTGGATTTCAAATGCAGTCGTGCTCGGGTACTCCTGATTCCTACACTTCAGGAGCTCCTGGTCATTAGGCAACATTAAAATACAAATAAAAAAGTCATTTAAAGCAGCATTAGGCTTTTGATCTCTCTGAATAGCCAAAAAAAAATCAATTTCATTTCTCTGCTCCTTTTTTAATCTCAACTTGTTTGCAAAATATTTCTTACAATATATTTGTATAGTAAAGACTAATCTGGAGGAATTTAGTTCAGCAGGCCTTGTCTTTCTCTGGTAAGCCTCAGAGCTGTCCCATTAGAGTTGTAGTGGTTTTCTCCGGTTGCTTGACTGCCCACATCGGAAAGCTCGGAGCCAGTCCCCTGAGCCTGAACAAGCAGAAGGCCCCTGGGCAGGAGGCCCCTCCAAATCCTGTTTTTCTCCTGGTCCCTGGCTCCAAACCAAACTAATGGCCAGCTCCAAACTAATGATTCCCAGGAAAAAAAGTGGTTCTCATTCTGTCTCATTACTACAGTGGTTCAGGAAGGGAAAGAAATCAGAGGGCATCTAGACTTGCCACTGAAGGAACCTGTCCGTGATTAGTGAGTAACTTGTTTATTAATTCCAAGTTCAAAACACTCTTTTTATTACCTATTTAGCTTTTGCAGCCACAACCAGCTTGAGAAAAAATGAGCTGTTTACATGCAACTTAAAATGGATGTCCAATATATTGTTTTTTAAAAAATTGTTTTGTACTGCTGACTGGTTTTCCTCTAAACAGGCATAGTTACTTAAATGACACTGTGATATTCACACTTTGTCTTCTGTTCAGTTCCAGGAAATTTGTCTCATGAGGATTAGAAATGCTGCCATCTGCAATACAGACATTTCTATCAGCGGATATGACCAGGAAAACCTACTGTTTGTGAGTAACTGCTTCTAAAAATAAGCACTGTCTCTTACAAGTGAAATGGGAGAGTGATATGTAGCTTTAAAACAATTCCTCTTGTTAGTAGCAGAAAATAACCTGCATCTGTGGCTGTTCTGTAAGGCAAATGCCATGGTGCAGGAGCAGGGTGCTAATCCGCTCACAGCCCAAAAGCAGCTTTGGTCACTTGGTCCCCCAACGGTTCTGGGGCTGTGGCAGGGCCTCATGGCCATCGTCAACCCCTTCATCCGCGACAGCGGAGGGCAGGGGCCGCTGTGGAGACACCGGCTGTGGACACGGCGAGGGGAAGGCAGCCCGGAGCAGCTCATGGCGCAGGCAGGATCAGACCCGTGTTATTCTGCAGGACCGAGCCGAGCAAGCAGGTGACGAAGCCCCTGGCCTTCCTGCGAAGGATGCAGCAGGCTTGCTTGTGTAAACTGTTAAACAAGGGAGTAAATCAGAGCTCATCATCAGTGAAATAACATATGACAGCTCTTCTTGTCTCCCTTTTAGCAATAGGTCTTCTATGCTGCCAAGGGATAATTAAAGTGACACCGACTTTTTAATATGCTTGCTCTGCTAACAGGGCTTTTGTCACTATCGTCCAGAGCACTCATGTCACAAATGCTACAAGTCACAAAAGAGAATTGTCACTTCTGCTTCTGTTCTGCACTCGCTTGCACTTTCATCTAAAACCACCTCTCCCTAGCTTGCAGGGGAGAAATGACGGGGGTGAAGAAAGAGCTGCTAGAAAAGCTTGACCAGCTGTCGCTGATTCGAGGGACGATTTCCAGTGCGTTTCATCAAGTTCATAGCTGCACCCGTCCTCTATTACCATGAGGAACACTGGGGTTTTGAGGGTTTGCTGGTTTAGCTTTAAAGAGGGGTGGTAGCTTTGTAAATGCTGCTCCTGTACTAATACATCAGTCAACAAGCAAACAGTAACTGCCAGTTATCGCTCCTTCCCACAACCTCATAAGGAGTGAAATCTTTTTGGCTACTTAGAAATATAAAAATACCGTTGATTCAATCTTTGGCACAACTTAGGGCAGAGGAGGAAAAAGGCAGAAAGGGGGCAGGAAACTCTTAAAAAGCCAGTAAGAAGGGAGACTAATTATAATGTTTGTAACTGATAACCAGTAAAGAGTTCACCATTTAACACCCTGCTTCTGCCATTGTACAGGTACCATTGATGATGGCACGTACACGTGCTGCTGCTTAGGAAGGCTCAATGCATCAAACAAACACGATCTTAAAGTCTGCTCTGTTCAAAAGTTACTCGTTTCTGATTTATCTGAGGGAAACAACTTGAGATTTCTGTTAATGACTCCTGTTTGTTTCATAGGCAGGGGCAACCTAGCCTCTAAAAATAAATGCTTTTTTAACATGCGCAACCAAAATATCTGACATCTTGGGCTTCCAGACCAGAGAAACCACAACTAACTGTGCTGAAAACACAGAAAGACTCTCTGTTTTCCAGCATTTGTCAAGAGATGGTCATGTATTTCCAGGATCTTCCATCTTGTGCTTCACAAAGACCATGGGAGAAACTAGTCTTCTTTCAGTCTCAGCTATCTGGCTGCACTCCCAGAAGAACAAAATGTGAAGTATTTCTCCACTTTCTGAATGCAGGAAACATATCGACAAAATCAATTCCCATTTTCCAAGTTGCTGTTCGTACCCGTCTGCATCTTTTAGTGCCAAGCTAGTAAACAAAAGGCGGAAAAGTTTTCTCACGTGGGTTACAAGCAACGCAGAGAGGAGTCTTCCAAGGGAGGGCAAACTCTGACCCCAGCTGGCTCTCCTAGTGCATGACCTGCTCATGGGCTCATCCATGTGCAGCCTGTTTGACCAGTTTTGGGGGGCATTTTGAGTAGTAGGAGCACAAGATGGTAGAATCCAACATGTACATGCTTCTAAATTAATGTAGTCACAGATAGTTTTGGTTTGGGTTGGTTTTTATGGTTTGTACAAGATACAAAAGGGATGAAAGCAAAGGAAACCTTGCTGCCTGCACATCTGGAGAGCACGTGAATGATGCAGAACGTTGTGAATCATTTGTGGAAATTCAGCAGAAGAAATGACGGGAAGATTAAAAAAAAATCTCTCTATAAGAGATGATCTAATCTGTGAAAAAGTCTTTAAAAGAAAGTGGCAACCAGCCTCCATCCACTTGGGCTACCTACAGTTGCTCAACGCACAACGGAGAAGCAGTCTGCATTGGCTGCACATATCCTCCATCCACCCAAACCCGGAGCTCTGGCTCTGGACAGCTCTTTCAGCAACATTTAACAACACGGTTTGTTCTGCAGTCTGCAGACCTGATACGGTACAGCCGGGTCAATCAGCAAGAACTATTCTCATGGCAAAGTGGGGTCTCAACGCAGGCCCTTGAAATGTAGCTGCCCCACGAGCGGCACTGCTGCCATTGCATAAAGGGCAGGGGCAATAATAATAGCACCAAAAAAACCCCAGCATCCTGAAAGCGCAGCAGGGTTTAGACTCTACCATGAAGGCAGTTATTCGGGAGAGTTTTAAATGTTTTGAAGGAAAGCTCCATAGTGCCCCCAGGCAGGGAGTTATTAAAAACTCTGTTGCAGTTGCAGCCCTCTTCGGTGCTGACTGCCTAGCTAAGGATGCTGCTACACACTATGCTGCCCTTGCAACACTTTTCCACTTAAACTGCATTTCCAAGCATCCCTTAAGTACATCCCATAGTTCACAGCACTGTGTGTTGTGACCTGTTGCAGGTAGTTTAGCCCAATTCAATAGCCAGCTCCTAAGCAAACTATAAAAGGTGTCTCCAGACACATTCTCCAGTGGCCACCTCCACCATTTTTGGTTTGTTGAGTAACTTCTCTTTCTACTGCAATTAATTCAGCTTTGAAGATGGATTTTGCCATTGTCCAGCCTCACTTCAACACCTCGTCCCAATAATTTGCCAGAATTTCCTTTCCTAAGCGCTGCCAGGTTCCTGCTGGCCATAATTTTTATACCATTGCCAACCAGTTCTGCCTGCATGGTTCCAATTAAGCCAAGGTGAATAAATTATCAGAGCTACATTCATGCACATTGGCTTTTTCCAGTTTGAACATTCTGTGACGCTCTCAAAATGTATTTGTTCTTCAATGGCTTATTTTTGAATTCATTCAGCAAATAATTCTTAGTCTGTATCGTGACTCACAGAGTGCTGTATGTACCTCTTAAGTAAAGCACGCTAGTCATCATCTCTTCTGGATTTTATAGGTAGTAGTGGTGATCCCTGAAAGCCCACTATTGCCTATTATACCAAGGCTTTCTGGCTGCAGCCAGAAAGAAAGAAAGTTAGCTCAGAATGACATCTATTGTAGCCAAAGTTCATATAGTTCTTCGTGCAAATTCAACTATATTAAAAAAAAAAAAGGAGTATTTGTAATAGATGGAGGATGATTCAAGCTTGGATATACAGGAGAAAGCTACTCAGAACTGTCTCTTCTCCACACTCCTGGCTGTTTTGTGAGTCCAGACAGGGAGGAACTAAGATCAAGTCTGACAAATCTACATTTTCTCACCTTGCCTTTCAGTGTGTCATGAGATAACAGTAAAATCTGGTGCTGTTTTGGCATCACACAAATAGCATTCTCTATGGCTCTCCTCCTCCTTCACAGGCTGCTTTATCTTTCACTGCTCAGCAAATCTTCCTGTGAATTTCATGTTTGGCTGCAAAAATAAAAGTCCCTCCTTCCTTCCTTCCTTCCTGAGAAAAAAAAACTTATGACAACCTGATCTCCTTCTATGACCAGGTGACCGCTTAGTGGATGAGGGAAAGGCTGTGGGCGTGCTCTGCTTAGACTTCAGCAAGGCCTTTGACACAGTCTCCCACTGCCTTCTCCTGGAGCAGCTGGCAGCTCATGGCTTAGACCAGTGTACTCTTCGCTGGGTGAAGAACTGGCTGGATGGCCGGGCCCAGAGAGCGGTGGTGAATGGAGTTAAATACAGCTGGCCTGGTCACGAGCCGTGTTCCCCAGGGGTTGGTGGTGGGGCCGGTCCTCTTTAATATCTTTATCGATGATCTGGATGAGGGGATTGAGTGCGCCCTCAGCAAGTTTACAGATGACACCAAGCTGGAAGGAAGAGTTGATCTGCTTGAGGGTGGGAAGGCTCTGCAGAGGGATCTGGACAGCCTGGATTGGTGGGCTGAGACCAACCCTATGAGGTTCAACAAGGCCAAGTGCTGAGTCCTGCACTTGGGTCACAACAACCCCAAGCAGCGCTACAGGCCTGGGGCAGGGCGGCTGGAGAGCCGCGTGGCGGGAAAGGATCTGGGGGTGCTGGTTGACAGCCGGCTGAACAGGAGCCAGCAGTGGGCCCAGGTGTTCAAGAAGGCCAGCGGCAGCCTGGCTGGTATGAGGAACAGTGAAGCCAGCGGGAGAAGGGAAGTGATCGTCCCCCTGTACTCAGCGCTGGTGAGGCTGCACCTCGAACACTGTGTACAGCTTAGGGCCACTCACTACAAGAAAGACATTGAGGTATATATTAAAACACAGGAAGTTCCACTTCCATGTGAGGAAGAACTTTACTGTGAGGGTGACAGAGCCCTGGAACAGGCTGCCCAGAGAGGCTGTGGAGTCTCCTTCTCTGGAGATCTCCAAAACCCGCTTGGATGCCACCCTGTGCCACGTGCTTTAGGTGACCCTGCTTGAGCAGGGGGGTTGGACTAGATGATCTCTAGCGGTCACTTCCAACCTCAACCATTCTGTGATTCTGTGAGATGCTGGAGCGTGTCCAGAGACGGGCAACACAGCTGGTGGAGGGGCTGGAGCACACACCTTAGGGAGCAGCTGAGAGAGCTGAGGTTATTTAGTCTGCAGAAGAGGAGGTTTGGGGGAGATCTTGTTGCTCTCTTTAACTACCTGAAAGGAGGTTGCAGTGAGGTGGAGATTGATTGACTTTCCTACCTTCGAGGCCTCTGTTACCCATTAAATTGGGAGTTTTCATCTGCCAGAAGCAAAGAGGTACTACTAAATGAGCAGTATTTTTTATTTGTATTTCATTGAGATTTCATTGAGTTTCACAGCAGGGCCCAGCATGAACGAGTGGGGACTGAGAGGGGCTCAAGAGCAGCCACTGGCACCACCAAATACAGCCCACGGCATGAGGGAGCTGGGGTTTCAGCCAGAACTGTGAAGACCGCTTTGAAGTTACGATCTGTTTTTGTTCTTCTTTCATGTCTCGGGATGACTGAAGTTCAGAGGGTTTTATGGTTGCTCTGGTAATTTAATAATTCTCTGTGGGAATGAAAATGTTATTTACAAAAATTTCTTGGAAAAAAAAAAGGTGTCAGTTAACGGCTAGCAATTTTTGTAGGGCAGACTGCAACCACAGCTAGAGTGCTGATTAAAACCAAGGACTGCCCCTGCAGATACACAGGGAGGATCATTCATGGTCTCTTGCAGATTGCAATTTCATATGCTGGCAAAATACCGAAGTGCCCTTGCTCACAGCCTGCCCAGTAGCAGCACTGGAGCAGTTTTTCTGTGCTTTTTTCCACTCAGGTTTGGTGTTAATGGCATGGGTTGTTCCAATAACCTTTTACAAAGTTTTAGACTAAGTCAACTGTTTGGGTCTACAAGAGCTGATCTGCATCAGTCCAGGCAGCATCCCACATGTGCGTGGTAAGGGAGATACTGTAAAAAGGTGCAGTGTTTTAAGGTGTTTTCACGCGATATTTGGTAGAAACAAACAAAAAAAGATGAGCTAACCAGTGGCAGTTTCTGCTTGTTGACAAGGGACCCAAGGAGCAGCCAGCTATAGGTCCCTGGGCCAGGCTGCACCTGCAGAGCTTTGGTACTATCATCCCGGGAGGAGAGGGATGTATGGGGATAAATAATTCAGCTGCAAATCAGTTCTCCAACTGCACAACACTTTTTCTGGATCTATTTTTAATTTAGAGACTCCCACGTGTGTGTTTGGGAGATCAGAGATGTATTAGAAGTAAGAAATGAAGGCCGATGCAGGCAGGTAACAGAGCCTGAAGGTGACAGGGGTTGCACCAACATTTGCCTCGAGCAGGGCTGGCACAGGGACATCGGATGGCAAAGTCCTGCGAGGTGCCAGGTGCCATTGGCGGGAGCTCGAAGTGCTCAGCACTGCTTGCTTGGTTTTAGACCCCTATGTTTGCAAAGAATTATTAAAAAATAGTGGGCTATAGATGTGCTTTTACAGTTATGTTATCAGGCCAGACAACAAGGGAACTGGCTCAGTTCTGAGGCCTGCTAGATACTTCCCCAGAGCAAAATTTGGACAAGCCTTGTAAACACTTTCCCTTGCAATTCCCCGTTTGTTAATGGGAAAATTGTTCCCACTGTTCCCCGTGGTCTGCCTTGTCTATTTATGATGCCTGGGGAAGAAACCATCACTGCTTGTTTATGGCTAGACAGGATAACTCACGGCAGGCATGTTCTGTTGGAAGGCAGCATGTGCCTATCAGGTTGTTTTCATCACGACCATAAGAAGGAAAGAGTTGTCAAAACAGCTTGAGAGAATAGTTTTATCTGCAGCAGTTTGAGGTTGGACAGTGGAGGGAACAGCAGGAAGGAAAATCTGCCAGGTTTGGACAAGAATAAAATTAATATTTTGTGTTCATTATGGGGAGAACCTAGATTTCTAGAGGAGACTGGCTGGCATTTTGATTTGTACACTAGTTCCTACAGATTAGAAAACCAAAGATCAAAGCATAAAGAAAATCCAGTCTTGTTTAAGAATCTATCCTTCTTCCCTTGCTGTGTATGCAGTGTTTTCCAATAAATTACTTTGGATGAGTCCCAACATAGGTAAAAAAAAATACTTTTGCAAAGTCTAGGACACTTTTGCAAATCCCTGCCTGGTAAAGGCACTGGTGCTGCCATGGACTCACGGAAAGCTTTCAAGGTTGGAGTGGTCCATTCTCTTCTCCCTGTGAATATAAATGGAGTCTCAGCTCTCAGCTGAAAACCACTAGATATGAGAAACCTCTTTGAAATGAGGTAAGAGGCAAACAAGTAACTGAGGTTCCAAAGTGTGGCAACTCCCTTGGGATAAGCCAGCAGGTGATTGCCAGGGCTGGGGAGAAGCATCCTGGTTTGGTGAGGAACGGTGTACGGTGCTGCTGCTCCACCTCCTCGGCACTTCGAGTGAAGGGCTTCACATAAAACTTCTTTGTGATCCAGAATACCTGGATCTGCTGAACTGCGTGATCCCACATAAGGCAAATCTGCTGCTCCTCCCACATCTGTGGGGAAAAGAATGGATATACATATTAAAAATAAATTTGTATCAACAAAGAAGACAACATCCTTCACAACAGCAATTTCATGACTAACTGGTCAGAGCCCAGTGGTCAGTTTTAACCATGCAATATCCAGCAGACTGGAACAAAAGGGGCCGTTACTGTCAGGTCAGCAAGCAGGTCCTTAGTCAACAAGCTCAAGCAGCGCATGTATGAACTCCATTCATCATGTGCCTGTGGTCTCCTTACTTGTCTTGGGAAGACACTGCATGCCCCAAAACACTGCCTCTCACACCAGCACTTCCCAAACAGCCACTACAATTTTACACCAGAAAACAACATGCCAGACACACAAATCTTTCTCTTTCCAAAAGAAATATAAATTGTCTGTAGGCATCCTGTGGAACCCCTGTACACCTTTCTACCCACTTCTCTGCCACTCCCTCCAGATTTATGTAAAGTTACTGGTATCGAAGGTTTTCTCTCCATGTGGACATGGCCTCCTCAGCTTCCAGCCCATGAATAGGCTGTTGTACCAGACACTTGCTGGGCTTTTTACTGACAGTCGTTTCCCACCAGCAACCTGCTAAGCCACAGCCTTGGAGCAGCCGACGGCAGCATCTCCTGACCCATCAGTGCAGCCAGTGCCGGGGCTGCTCCGAACTTCCACCTTCCTCCCTGGCTCGGGCTCCCTGAGCAGGAAGATTTGTGACATGGGGTGTATGGGGATCCCACTAGCGGAGGAGGTGCCATTTCTGCCCCTGTGCTGCGAGTCCCTTCAGGGGTCCCCAGAACGTGCCCTGTGCTGGATTAACATCCCGGCCACAAGAGCCCAGGCTGACCTTCACACGTGCTGCCACGCAGCAGAAAAGCAACTCACTTTTATCACAAAGTCTAAAAACCTTAAATCCTGGATTGAACAGAAGTGAGAAGTCAATGGAAACCTGCAAGTGAGAGAAAAATACCACTCATCACTCCTGTACTTCTTCATAAAAATGCCAGTTCTTTCCCCACTTGCAGCAAAACACTCCATAGAGAACAGGCACCAAAAATCCTGGATAGAGCTCAAGAAATCTTAGCATCACATCCAGGTGAATGCAGTGCTATGTCTAATGTCTTAGATAGTTAAAATACGACTTAACATTTAAAATAATTTTCTTGATTAGATACAGCCTGAAAGCCTGAACACTGTGTATAAAGCAGTAATCCACTCTGCTTTCTTATTCACTATTTGTGCCATCTTTTTCTACATTTCAAGCTACAAAGAGAAGATGAGTGGCAGGCTTTATAACATCAGATCCTGAAAAATGAGGTGTTAATTGGGATTTAGGAATTATGGTCCAGAGCATTTAATCCTTGTATTAGTTATCTAATTATTGGGAAGCAAAACGGTTTACATCTAGTGCCAATGGATTTGAATAATACCTGCATTATAGCTAACACCCAAGATCATTCTATGTAATGGACCTAATATCTCCACTGTCTATATGCTATTAAAATATATATGTTTGGTAATAACATTAGTAAACTAATCAAAATAGCAAAATGAAAAGGGCAAAAGTTAATTCACAGTAGATAATCATCATCAGCGACCTCCAGACTTCAAACAATATCCACAATTCTTTATCTTTTTTGTTCCTTTTCCAAAGAACATTAAATTAAAAAAAAAAAGAAAGAAATCTTTTAATAGGATTTGAGCTGCAAATAATGCTGACAAAGAATATATGGTATCTGCAGTGGCACGAGACAGCGGGAGGTTGCGCCAGCATCGCAGCTTTCTCAGCTGCAGTGTGTGCAGCTGCCTAGTGCAGCGCAACAACCTCCTGGCTGGACGGGCAGGCAGAGGCCTCCCCGCTCTGTGTGTATCAGCCCTGACACAATTTTTTGCTGGGTCCAGCATCTAGCTCCTCCTGTGGTTCCCCTGCTTGGGCTTCCCCATTCAGATTGCCCTTGCCCTTCCCAACCCTTGAGGCTTGCAAGCTTTTGAGAGCTCCTCTGCTGGTCCAAATCCTTTTTGGGTCTTGGGACTTCCATTCCACATTCATTCTTCCTCTCTGCTCTGTTATCCAGGCTGAGAGTCTTAGCAGACTCTTAGCAACTTCTTTCCTCCTGGGACTTTCAATTTTTTCATCTCCACATTTGTTACAACATCCTTACCTTGTCAGCAGTGTTTGCAAAGACGCTGGATAAAACACCATGCTCTGTTTTTATTTTTCATGAAGTACTGGGCTGTTTTTAAGCGCTTTTGACCTTCCTGCCGATTTTCCTTCCCCTCTGGCATCATGAGAAGTAGCAGATTGGTAAAAGAACATACAACATTAATTTTACAATGCAGAGATGTCCAACAGCTATCACAGCTTTGTAACAGCCCATCATGCCCCGAGGGCACAGCTCAGCAAGGTGTTCACGAAAGCTGTCTTAGGGAGGCTGCCAGAGCCCAGTACCCTCTGACCAGGTTCTTTTGATATTCCACCATACCGAGAGTGTGAGCTTTAATATAAAAGCTTAGTCTGAAGATATGTGATGTTACATCATTCAGCAGTGTGGTTCAGCACCCCACTGAAATCACACTGCAAACGTGCACCTGCACACAGTTCAATCATACCACCCGTGGGCCTGCCGTTTCCCATCTCCATAGGCTCTCTGCACGTCATGCTGCTGGGCATCCTCAGGTTTTGTACCCTGTGTAGGGCTGAGACTCGTTTACACTTCCCTCATGCTGGTCTGCCTGTTCTTGGAGTGCCATTTACATTAGTTTGATCGAGAAACTCAGGAAGGAAAGTTTACATACATCTGCTTATCTAACATGAAGGTTATCCCCTGGTGCCCTAGAGTTAAGAGAAAGTCAGTTCTCTGTACGCAGATGTGATTAACGAGTTACATCCTCCATGATCCCTGTGCACCTCACCCCTTGCCCATCTCCTGTGAGTCTTCGTCCATGGCAGGGGTTATTGGCTGGTCACAGAGGCCCTGACTGCTCCTTCTGCAGTCAGTGGAAAGGGCACGAGTCCGGCCGAGGCGCCCTGCGTGGCCACTGCATGGACTTTCCTTCTTCTTGGAGGAGAGCGGCCCTCAGCACAACCTGGCCCCGCTGAACGCAGTCACCACCCCCTGCCCGGGCAGGGAGAGCTCTGTGAGCATGGGGGGGTTCCTCCCACCTGAGCTCCTCATGGTGACCCCCACCTGGCTGCCCTATGGGGGGCACCTGTATTTCAGGGGACAACCTGTACTACCTAGACCAGACCCTTCCTCTCCACAGAGATCATGCCACGAGATCTTTCCTGTTGATGGACTGAATTCCATCCTAAAAGTTGCCAGGATTATTGGAGGGGGAGGCCATTTCCACTGCCTTGGAAGGTTGTTATCAGAACCATTTTTGAATGACACAGTTTTGCTTTCCAGTGTAACTTTATAATGGCTACTCAGCTTTTTATTCTTTTCCATAAATATCTCTTCTCCCTTCTTGGCATTAACCCACCAATGTATTATTAGAAAGAAATCAGCTTCCTACCACGGCTGTTATTTTTCAGACCAAGCATCACTTGATGTCATCCCTCATGTGACGCCATGCAGAGCCTCTCCACACCTCTGCAGACTGATTCATCTCTCCTGCAGAAGGGTGCCGGGTTATAGGCTGTGTTTCAGGCCTGCATCCATCCATGCCTTCCACAACAAAAATTTTTTCTTCTGCTGGAAAATCTGGTCTCGCGTATGCTATGAGCACGTACACCTTCTCCATGCCTTCGTCTCCTGGTCAATTCATGGTCATCCTTTGATCAGCTAGGACACACAGATTTCTCTCTGCTGGACTCGTTTCTTGCTCAGAGAAGAATTTTTTTTTTTTTTTTGTTAATGATAAGGTTCATGACCTCATATTTGGTTCTAACCAAACATTTCAACCCATTTCTGTACCTGTCAAACAGGTTTTCCTGGATTACAGTCTTCTGCATTAGCAATGTTGCTTCACCCTAAGATTTCAAAAGTAACATCTACTACTTTTGCTAATGTAGTTAATGAAAGTATTACCAGCACGGGTACTAAAACTGACCCCTGAACACCTCTTCCAGTAACTTGCCTCTTGACTCTTCTCTTTCTTCCTTTTCTCTGCCCTCTTCCATTATTCCATGTTCTCCATCTTTTTTGCTTCATTAACATTTTCCCATTTAGCACTGTATCAAGTCCAAATGAGATTTACCACATATTCTATTTTGGAAAATCCATTATCACATTTAAGGAACACTTTCAGGTTATTCTGGCACAACGTTCCCTTGATAAGCCCTGGCTCCTTTCATCTTGTTTTCTGTTTAACTAGAAAATTAATTTAACCATTCTTTCTCCTTGAGTATTTATGCTGTACATAGGAAAAAAAAAAGAGTAAAAATAGATCTGTTCCTCTACTTGCATCTGAGACATATTTATGCATATACTTAAAATATGCAAATACATGTATGTGTATATATATACACACAACACATACACATACAAATATGTAAATACTACAGTTTCCAAGCTGCACACAGCTTTTCACTAAATATTATTACAACTTTTTCCATAACACAGATCATAGGTTGTTGATTAATTTCAAGACTTGGAGATACTTTTCCTCCTATCCTACTCCAGTTGTTTAATTCATTATAGAGGGGTATCCAACTGTCAGCAAGCAAGACAGACCCAGGGCACAAGCCGGTCGTACCCAGCATTCAAACCATTTTCTGCGGTCAGGTATCATAAGAAAGGTTTAAGTGCCATCAAGCTGCTGCATAATTGCTACGATAAAAGTTTGACCTTTGCTGTAAAAAGCTGTTTTAATAGTCACATTGAATGGAAAAGTGCACCCACCACCTCGTCAAACAGGATTGCCTGGTGCTTAGTGAAAGACACGCCAAGAGAAGGCAGCAGTTTAACTAATGAGCGTGCTTCTCATTATTCTTTCTTTTCTGACCCAGCAGCACATGCTTCTGTAATACTTGATTTACTGTGACAGTTATAGGACCTGGGGCGATCAAATCATTCCCTGGCACCAAAGGGGCAGCCTTCAACTTCCCTGTGCCCCTGAGCATCTCCCTCCACCTCCTTCCTCCGCGCTGCCTCCGGCGCCCCTCAAGCACCATCCTGGAGCCCATGTGGCCCCCAGCCCAATGGATGAACGTTTCCTCTTCCCGCTGGGTTACTTCTCTTCCCACACATTCCGGGAAGAGCCCAAAGAGTTCCCAAAGCAGCGCAGGCCAAGCGGGCACGGGAGCAGGTGCCTGCAGGAGGCTGCAGAGGGAGGGAGGCGGCGGGAAGGCGGGCGCAGAGCCTCTCTCTGGGGCTCGCGGGCGGCCTTCCTCCCCCATGATGTAGAAGATCTACGGGATATCAGCACATTTACCCTTTGCTAGCGACTTCAAACATATAGAGGCATCTGCCGCCTGGCACACAGACAATTTGCCACTTCTAATGACAGGCTTCAAAAAAGCGAGGAGAACGAAAGCCCTGCTTTCCCAAATTAGCCCTCCTATATATAATAAAGAGACATAACATTCCTGGAGGCTATTAAGTGTGGATAACTGAAGGACAATATGATATAAACATAACCAGAGTCCACCCATATGCCAGGGTGGAGCTCCTAGCGCTGTGACTGTAAATTCATAACTTTAAACAATCCCAACACCATCTTTATTTTTGCCAGATTAATAAATACACTCAGAGCTTTGAGTGCTATAGAGATGTAATTTGGCTTACCAGTGTCAATAAAAAGCTCTGAACAACAACAGAATTGTGCTGGTGAGGTAGAAAAAGATAGCCCAGATGAAAAAACGCATGCACTGCCTTCCTTGAAGACTTGAACAACTGGCTTGCGAAACGGTGCACGTGCATCGATTTTGCCATCTCCTCCTCACCTACGGGCACACACCTATGCACAGATTTTAGCCTGAATCCCCAAGAAGCTGGTAGCTGTCATCGATACTGCTCTGACACCTTGGAACCAGTGCGTTCAGCTTGGGTGAAATGCGCCCTTTGAGGGCACCCCCACAGTAACGGTGCTGCACAAAGTGCCCCCAGGACAAGGGCTACCTGGGCCATGGAGAGAGCCCAGAGCCTGGTCCCAGCTCCCTGCGCAGAGGCCAACGCTGGCCTGTTGAACAACGCTGGTAAATACAAGATTTCCAGATCTCCATCTCAAACATTTTCGAAACCTCTGAGTCATTCCGTGGCTTAATACATGACAATCAGATCAGCCCAGGTTTGTGGACTCCCCATCAGATGGGACCATTCTGGCCACCTAACTTGGATTCATGCCGGTGAGGGTGGTATTTTCTTCTTATTCGGCTGCTCTCTTCTTCCATTTTGCTCTTTGTGTAAGTTTTCCTTCATTTTGTAAAACGCAAGGATGACAAATCTATGTTAATCTAAGTGCTTTGGAAACAAGAAGCTCCTCGGTCCTCGCAGTTGGTCTCCTGCTGGAGGGGGAACCACTCAAGCCAAACGAGGTTCCTGAGGAGCAAGTCAAGCTCCTTCCTTAGCCACGTGGCAGCTCTTGCAGAGCTTCTATTCCAAAAATACGACTTTACTTCTATCTGTTTCAACATTTTATTCTTGCATTACCGTAATATTTGAGTGCTTTGTAGATAAAATCTATTGAAAATATGAAGCTGTTATTGATCTTCATAAAGTCAGTCAAAATTCCTCCTCTTGAGATCTAGGCTTAGCTGGAAGATAGGGCTTTGAGAGTTTTGTGTTCATTTTCATTACTTTCTATTTAGCCTATTAATTTCTTGCTCTTTGTTACAGTCTCAAGTGCTACTCTTTACATCACTGCAATTCAATCATTCGCATTTTTCATTTGACCTTGTGTTTTGAAGCAAAACCACTAAGCAAATGTGTATGGTAAAATAAAACTCAGAAGCAAATGCTACTCCAAGAGAGTCTAATGGGGAGAAAAACAAAAAGGCAAACTCTTTAGTTACATTAAAAGGGGCTGGGATTTGAAGTATGCAGGCAATAAAATTTATTTTCTGTTCCAAATACTGCTCTTTAATCCTTTTTTAATTAATTAATTGCAGGAGGCTGTCAAAAAAGCAGTAATAGTTTTGCTATAGGAGCAAAACCAGGAAACACAAGCGCCAACTCTGGTAACTATCAGCAAAGGCAACACCAGCCCTGTCCCGGACTGCTGAAGGGACAGACAACTGCAGCACTTCTGCAGGTTCCCCATAGAGGAACAAATGAATTATCTAACTACTGAATTACTTCCAAGCCTTCTGTTGATTAACAAAGGCAGAAAAATAATAATTAAAAAAACAATTAGTCTAAAGTCTATGGAATTCCAGAGAAAAAAGAAAACAGGAGAATATTGGCCTCATGGAAAGCAGTTTCCTACCAAGGTTAGTGTTATAGTGTTATGGCAAATAGCACAGCCCTTTTATCATTAATTTGTTAACAGCCCATGTTAACAAGAAGGAGGAAAAAAAAAAAAAAGCAATGTGGGAAAGATGGGAGTAATGACAGAGCAACATAGGCTCCCTGTTTGGGAAAATCTAAGACATTTTTATATTTTTCCATTACAGTATTCCTGGTATGTGAAGAGCTCAGTTTCGTTCTGGCTTATGTCCCTAGGACATCTGGATGTTCCTGAGCATAGCAATAAATTTGGTATAAGCTCCACTACTTCATTTATTCAACTATTTTACACAGAAATTAAAGAATAAAGCAGAAGTGTATGGGCCTCTAACCTCTCAGTGAGCTTAAAAAAACGTATTTGCACTTCATCGTGTTAAGTGGTTCTTATTCTGTTTGTCATATAGCAGATGAATTATCTTCCTCTCGTAACTTAGCCAACTTCCCCTGCATCAGCACTCACACACGCAGGGCACAGCGGACAGAAACATCTGCCCTCCTGCTGCCCGGTGGGGAAAATACAGCACACAGGTTAAAAGATTTGGGCAAGACCACAGAAAGTTAGTACCAGATCTATCAGAAAACTTTTGGCATATCATGTTGCACCGTATGTCAATATCTGTTGTTATTTCTTAGACACGTTGCTGACAATGCATCTTGGCAGAAAGATTTTAAATGTCGATACCAAGCAATTAAAGTGCTTAGCAGATGGGAAGCACACTACTAGTCTGGGCATGAATGAGCCACAGAACAAGCCAAAAGGCAGGGTAAACCTGCCTGTTATTTTGATCCTCATGAATTATCACAGCACTCAGCAAGGCACTGAAAAATACCATTGCTCTTCTTTCTTTCTGTGTCTGTTTCTGGTTGGTCTGAATTTTTCTCGCTTAGTTTTGATTTCTGTTAACAGATGACCTTGCACCTTGCTCAACTTCATCTGTTACTCTACCAGAATCCAAAACCAGCAGAATAAGCTTCACTAAAATCAATGAGAAAAGTGACACTAACAAAGACGTCAATATATTTTTAGAGCAAGTTCACAGGAGTATCTACTGTTGGCAGAAGCCATCTTCTGTCAACATCTTCAAGCCCTGCAAACCTATGATGAATGTGTTTGCCTTGCTTTTATTAATGGCTAATCAGAATCATAGCATCAAACTCTCCTGAAAGAAAGAAAGAAGTAATGAAAAACAGTGGTCCTCATTTTTTTATAGTTTAATTTTTCGCTGGGTTATCTTTTTTTGGAAACAGCTGGGTTCTAGGTGGTGAATATAGCCAAGATTTGGCTGAACCCTGTGGTTCTAAGAGAACCTGTGACCGTTTATAAGTCCCTCCAGCAGCACTTGTTGTAGCAGGGGCTGCTTCAGCAGTTGCCAAAGGCTCTCTCTGCATCTGGCCTGACCCGAGCCCAGTTTGGGTTCCTGCATAGTTCAGTGAACAGAGAAGCACAGGAGGCTCCACCAAGCTTGAGGCGCTCCCAAGCTATGGTCTACCTGCATTTGTGTACAGCATCCATCTGACTTCCTAGAAACATTCAATATTGCTGATTAATTTGGTATTATGCTAAACGGATTACCCTTGGCTTCAAGCAATTGAAATACGTAAGTAGATTGTCAGGAAGGGAGAGCAATTTTTTAGTGAAATGAACGGATTAAAAAGGTAAGACAAAGGTCTCTGCTCAATCAGCTCTAATCTTTGACGGCAAGCCCTGGGAAATATAGGTCAGTATGTTTAGGGTTAAATAATTCAACGGTGCAGAGATTGAAAAGAATTTGAAAATTAAAACATCTATATATCTAACTTAAAATTTGAGGCCGTGATTGGGATTTTCAAAACAGTTTTGGAACCAAATAATTCTCTCATACTTTTCCAGCTTTACTCGCACTGCCCTATCATGTTGTTTCCAGTTATGGTGAAGAGCATTACGCACATGCACACATACCCTCAGCCCTGACGAAACTGGAGTTGATTATAAGCGTTTAGTATCTGAACCTCTCCCAAATCATTTTTGCAGCCAAAAGGCTGTAATTTTAGGTGTATCTGACAAGTATACAAAACCAAGCGGAAAGCTTACACTGGATAAACTATTACTTTTAGTCATATTGTAAGGCCCTATCTCTGCAGCACAAAAAGGTTCACCCCACCGTAGGCACTGCATTGCATAAGGTCTCCTGGAAACACAATGGTAAAGGAAAAGATTAAAAAAAGAATCAATGGTTGCCAGCAGCAAAAGGGCACAATCAACAGGAAAAAAGAATCCGTTTCTTGGAGGCTACTACAAACAGCTTGCAGTAATTAAAAACAACTCTGAACTGTTGACAACTACGTAAGATGTTGTTTTCCAGCCAGAGGTAGAATTAATTGTGCTGCTCTAGATTGTCTTTATTGACTTTTTTTTCCCCTTGTTAGTCAAAAAGAACTAACAAAACTATTGGCTTTACTTTTGAACCTGCCTCTAATTTAAAAATAAATATTTTTAAAAAAGATTTGTAGAAGGGAAGCAATAAAATTACTCGAGGCAAAATGCTACAAAAATCAAGTCCTAACCTATGAAGGCCCTTCACGGCCTATTTGCGCATGCCGTGAAGACGATCAAAATTAATCAAGCTCTGTGCAACGTACACAGAGATTCGATCCCTCGTCATTTATTCGTTCGCTTTACCGCTCGTTTTCTAGCTTTGCATCTTAAATAACCTCAACATGTAAATGGTCTCACACAGTCTTGGTCAGGATCATCCAGGGGCTCTCACACCTTTCGTTAGTGACTAACTTGCTTTTGCACTACTAGTCTCATCCCTACCGAAAAGTTTGTGGGATTGAGAGCTAAGGACTTCATCATGAGCAGGACACCGTCTCCAGGCCCAAGATTGGGATTTTGGGAAGCTCTCCTATCACATATACGCTATGTGTGTATTCTGTCAGAGGGGTGTGGGGGGCTGCTCTTAACCGTACATTTATATTTAAAGCCACTCATTGAAATGGCTGCAGCTGGCAAGCGCTTTGGTAAGGCAGTGGTTTTCTAGCACTCTCTTAAAGTACTTCTGGGAACATTTTAATGGAGGTACAAGATGAATCTTTATTTAAGCACATGCTCTTTTGCTGTCACCTGGGCACCACTTGCAAAATGCACTTCTGAGGACTACATCCTTCTTCCCCTTTGTGCACTTTGAGGCCCGGGGTTTAAAAACGGGTTTTCAAGCGAGACTGACAACTCGGTGCAGGGATTTCCCTTCTGGTCGAGCTGAGTGCACGAGGAAAGACTGCGCATCTGCTCCTCCCTGCGCTAGGCGCTTGCTGAGCCCGCGCACATAACGGGGAGAAGCGCTCCAAGACGCCCGGGCACATAACGGGGAGAAGCGCTCCAAGACGCCCGGGCACATAACGGCAAACCGCCACTTCCCGCCCGCCCCAGAGCTCCCAACGGCCGCCCCACGGCGCGCCTCCCCGCCCGCCACCGCCCCCAGTGCGCGTGCGCGGAGGGGCCCAAGATGGCGGCGCCCATGGAGCGGCGCGGGAGCTGAGGGCGCGTGCGGCGCGGGAGCGGCTTCCCGCGCGCAGGTAACGGCCGCGGCCCAACGGCTCCAACTGCCGCCTGCCCAGCCCTAGCCCCAGCTCGGCAGCCCGCTCTCGTGTAGGTGCTCGGCGTCTTCTCTCGAGCTCGTCCTGCTCTTTGAACCGGCTTCTTCTTCTTCGTGTGTTTTAACTGCCTCCTGGCAAAGCAGGGTCTCAGACGGGGCCGGTGTCTCCCCCATTTTTCCAGCCCCTTCCCGCCTCCCTCGCGTGCCTGCCGTGCTTTGACACTGCTGCCTTGCCCGAAGGGGTCTACCGTACAGAAGGAAGGAGCAGCTTCTGGCATAAAACAAATAAGGAATAATAAAATGGGTAATAAAAAGTCCTTGGTAATTCCGTGTTGCATTGAATAATCTTCAGATTATGGAGAGGGGGAAATGAGGTTCTCCTAAATAATTTTGTGCACCTGCCCTTGGAATCCTGTGTTCCATTTTGCATTTCTTATTACTAGAAATAAGAGAAGTTTTAGAGATTAGCAACAAAAAAATTGAGGCACTGGCATGACCTATATACATTAAAAATGTTTAAAAGAGCCTGCTTGATGAAAAGCAGAGAAAGTAAAATTTCAGTAATGCAATTTAGTAACTTTGAAATGGTGCAGGCATTGGAAACTATACGTGTTCATATATGATATATGTTGAAGGACTGTAACTGCCACTGGTTATGGTGGGTATACAGTTTAAGCGATCTAAGAGTGATCTAAAAGTTATTTCTACTAGTAAGGGTGCTATCATATAAGAACTGGAGCAGGGCTGTTCTCTTACACACTTTCTTTGTGCAGGGCTTTTAACTACTGCAACTCTACATGAAAAATTGTGAATCTGACTGGGGTAACTAGCTTGCTACAACATTCAAATTTATAGATCAACAACTGAGACTCTATGGAGGGTAGGAATTGCTGATGTAAAGAAACAATATTTTAAAAAGGAAGATTGTGGTGAAGATGAGGAAAGAAAACTTCTCAAAGTAGATTCTTTTATGCAGTATTTTCTAGTGTAAGAGAGGAAATCAGGTAAAATCAATAAACATTTTAATGAAATCTATCCCAAGCTTAACAAATTTATTTTTCTCACCTTTGAGTAGTTTTATTTAAGAATATATAATCTGGAGCACGTGAAAAGAATGTTTTTGGCTGACTTATTACTTGAAAAAGAGTTGGATCTCTTCAGAATTGATCTGGCTTGGCCTGTTAAATGTTAGTGATGTACTTACAGGCGTTCCTTATAATTCTTGCAGGAAAATGCATTGACAGGGTAACACTTAGCAAAATTTAGAATATCCTCTGGTACCATTTGAAACCTAATAATTATAGTAATCCATCTCCATCTCTGTACAGCCTTGACAGATTTGGTAGTTTTATATGCTAATTTTAGCCAACTTCCGCTTCTTCCTATTTTCGTTCTGAATTGTTAGTAAAACTCTGTGAGCCACCTTCTGCTGTTCGGTTGGCCCAATTTCTTGAACCTTCTGATTGACTAATTTTCTTGTTTGGGGAGACTGAATGCAAGAATTGCATCCTACCAGAGAAGAAATCTAACAGACTTTGAGCATAATCTGACAGATGCAAACATTATTTAACATATTTGCTCACTTTTGTTGTCCTATGCAAGGACAACAGATAGTTCTCTCAACTAAAAACTAAATGCTCTTATAATTTTAACACACAGAATGCAGGTAATAGCGAAAACAGCTACATAATCTAAACCAAAGTAAAATGTGCATCGTAGCCACTGAGTTGCTATACAGTCGTAATAACAACTGAATTCCAGTTATATGTTATAGATTGAAGTATATTTTTTGTCTTTTTCAGAACACACATCATGGCCCTAAGAATGCAGTCCATTTGTCAGAGGGTTGGCACTTGTTCCTCGTGTTTGAATAGACAACTAAGTGGCTTCCTGGGAGTAGTTAAATGGGAGACACGTCTGGTTCCTGCATCCATCAGAACAATCTACAGTGAGACAGGGAAATGGGAAAAAAAATACGGGTTGGAGACGAGGAAAAGAGTTGAAAATTGGTGGTTCCCAAGAATAAAAGATCAGTTCTGCAAAATTTCCGAAATTGATGTAAGCATCATGAGAGATTTGGAAATTGCATGTTTGCTTTTTTTGTTTTCTCAAGCAGAAATATATTGGAAACCATGTAACAAAGTTGACTTAAAGTGTCAAACTTTATAATGCACTATAGAGAAAAAGATTCTTATGTTGTAGTAGGACATTAAAAACAATTTAAATGTGCTTAAAATGAAAAAAAAAGCTTAATGAAAGGCATACTTAGCAGAAAGGAATCAACTTGTAAATTTAGAAAGTATTTTATTTATTATTTATTTATTCCAATATTATACCATACTTGAGAAATTAATTATATAAAGTAATATAAAGTTATTTTGCATTCAAAAATGTTGTAAATAATTAACTTTCTAAACAGCTTGTTTCCAGTGATTATGACGAAATCCATTATGCTTCACATGGTGTCATTCTCTAAAATCTTATGTTAAGGAAAGGTAGCATTTTAAGATTTTTTCCTGTTTTACAGCATCTTAGGCAAAGCAAGAAAAGGTCTTTTCCCACACAATAAAGAACTTAGAAGCAATTGCAGTCTCTGTCTTCTCCCTTCATACTTAGGCTCAGTCACATAGGTACAAAATCTTTTCCCCCCCCCCTTCTTGTTTGCTTTTCTTCTTTCCTTAAATGTGCTGTCTCCAACAGAAAATAAATTCTATCAAATTGTCAGAGAGAGGGGGCTTGTTTTTTCTGAGGGAAAATAAAAGATGAAAATTGTGTGTATGCACACACATAGCAGGGAAAGCATTAGTTTAAGCCTGTGTTCTTTCTTACTGTCCAGCAACAACATTATATATTCATACATATTTGTCATATATGTACCATTTGCTTAATTCCAAAACATATGCTGATTTTTTTAAAATTTTATCCTTACAATCGAAATAAAATTAACTAAGATGCAAGTAGTACAGAGCATTCAGATAAGTATTTAAATTACTCCAAGCCTTGCTATTGTAGAAATTTTTTTTTTAATTAATGTGAATACAGGGTATGATTCATCATAATTAAAACTGCCTTTTTTGCACTATTAACATGATTAATGAAAGAACTTAGATATCAAAGATAAACTCAATGATAACTAAAAAGAAGTGAATTCTTTTTCAGTTTCTTTACACCTACCTAAAAGAAGATGTTCGTTTTCTTTTCACTATGCAAGATACTGTCTTGCAAGATAGTGCAGATACCGTGCTCATATCTAACGTGCATCGTGGAACTGAACAGTTTCACTTTGCTGGGTGTTGATGTAATTACAAACGATGGAGTTTGTCATTCAGGGAGTTACCACAGTTCAGCTGACCAAAAGCAACTGGACGTGGGTGAGCCGCTTGTTCACTGTAAATGCAAAGTAAAGCATCTAAATAGTGAAGAGGATCTTTTAATCTGTGGTGTTTTTCTTTGTTGCTGGGAAAGATAAGGATTGCACAGTCAGTTACTGCTGATCTGGGAAAGAATAGTGACTTTTTAGGCTATTTATGTATCATTAGCTAGGTAAGTTGATTAAAAACATTTTTGAGTGTCATATAAATGTGAGTATAAACTGAAGAGACAGGAGCAAGGTCTGGTAAAAGATATCCATTTACATCCCCAAATTCAATACTAGGCACACCTTCAGTGCTCACTCGGATCAGTACTGTCAGAATTTTGTTTCACCTGCTGGTACTGTATAGTTTGTAATGTGCACATGTATATATTCAAATTCAATGCTAATTCATGTGGTTTTAACTTTATAAAAATTCCTTTCTAGAAATCAAGACCAAAATTTTACGTGCTTTCTATGTTCCCCTATCCTTCTGGAAAGCTTCACATGGGCCATGTTCGTGTCTACACCATCAGTGATGTGGTAGCTCGGTTTCAGAAAATGAGAGGAATGCAGGTAAGAAAAAAACTGCAATAGGATTCTTATCTTGGTACTTTAATTTCACAGTTGGGCAGGGAATTAGTGTTTCCTAAAATTTGCAGATGGAAACTTAGATTTCAATATGTGCTACAGATGCCTAGCACAATGACTTGTGGAGCTTGTGAATTTGAGACTTTTTTAAAAGACATAATCTTTATAACTCAGAGTTGCTGGCCTTTACAAGCTGTGTGAAATGTGACCCCTGCTGTATCAGCCACCTGAATGTCAATGAGAGTTACAGACCACACCACTTCTACAAGAGGAGATACCCTAATACCATCTGGGCAGGAAATCTTTATGTGATAGAAGAAAAATATAATATGCTGTAGCTGCTGGCATGAAACAGAGGTTGCTCTAGCCACATTCCACCGCCGCTGTTCCCAAGAGCACGTTGCTGTCCTTGGCCATGCTTGGAGGGACTCGCTGCCTCTCTGTGAGGGGATCCCTGTGTCGCTAGGCTGCAAGTCGGATTAAATGGGGCATCTCACATGGGAATAGCTGTGGAAGTGTCTGTTTTGTAGGGGTTTAAGCCTTTGGCTTGCCTGTGTCAGCCTTGCTCATACACATGACACCCTGTTTGTTTGAGGGCATGAGTCTTTGAGGCTGGCTAAGACTAACTCCTCGCTGCCTTCTCAAGAAGTCTGTGTTCCCTGCTGCATTCCTGCTTTTCGTAGCTCTCCCCAGGCCTCTTCTCATTGCTCCCTCATGCCCTTCTCCCTCCCTCTTGTATACACAAGTTATAGTTGAGCCATGTCCTTGACAAGGGGAAGCTAACTGGCTTCTTGCTGTCAGGAGTGGCTAAAAATACGTAAGGACATAATCAAGTTGTGCAAGAATTGTGATGTCAGTGATTATCACGCTGAGGAAAAAACAGTGTTTGCTAGGGGGAAAAGTGGTAAGAATCTGGAAAGGAGCTGGAAAAAGTATGGAGAGAGAATATTTTAAAGCTGGAGCCAATAAAAAGAAAGAGGTCTAAGCAAGAATCTAGGAGGAGATTCAAGCAGGGAGTTGGACTAGATGACCTCTAGAGGTCCCTTCCAACCTTAAGCATTCTATGAATTCTATGAAAAACAAATGAAGAGGAAGACAGAACAGTTCAATAATCTTAAAAAAAAATCAAATAAAGATGAAATTGAGAAGTAAATATTAGTTAGTGGTTCGTTAGCTAACCCTGCTTGTAGAGATTGGTTCGACTGTTAGACTAGGCGATCTCCAGAGGTCCCTTCCAATCTTAATCATTCTGTGATTCTGTTATGCTAGAAAGTGCTATTTTTTTGACACAAATGCTCCCTACATGAAGATTTATTGCTATCCACGAGGCTTTTCAGGATATTGCCACTGGATTACTCAGTGTAACTACCTTTCCAGATACTCATTAGGTATGTTGTGTTCACCATTGACCTAAAATACACAAAATTTGTACTGCTGTTTTACACATATGCATTTTTATGCTTTTGAAATTGCCAGAAAAGGGAATAACTGATTCTGCTTTTCCTCTTTGAAAGTGTATATATATTGTAATAGTAATCTATACTGACCTTTCTGATTAACAAGAATTTACATGCCATTGAAAATTGGGCTCACTGGGTTCTTGGTAAGACTTTAGATTGTTGCTTGAAGTTAAGACTGCTGTAGACTCCATTTTAACATGTAGGTTGGCTCCCATCAATAACAGTGGAGATACCTACTGAATTTCTCCATAAGTCTTGCTTACTGAGATTGCTTTTTTGGGGGGGGAAGGTGTTCTGAAATACTTTTTTTTTATCTAATCAACTCATAATGCAAAGTTTAAAATCTTGTCTTCCAACTTATTTTTGCATTTCATGTAAAAATGCCTTTAAAGAAAATTAGAATACCTATAGAACATGTTGAATTGCTATAAATAACCATATCTTCTTTGTGTTACATTCTGTGAACATCTACTTATGGATAAAGGTGGGCAGTCAAAAAATTCAACATTCATGTATGATTAAGGAGACATAAAAGGTCTCTTAAATGATTTTCTGAATATGTCAGACTTGGAGCTACTGTGTCAGTGATGTGCATTTACTTGCTTAAACTTGCATTTACTTTAAAAAACTTTTCTTTATTAGCCATATTAATGTCTACATTGGTTAGAATTGATGTCTTCATAATTGATTCTCTCCTTGCAATTAATTTATCAATGTCTTGAATTTTTTCTCTGGAGGCTGTCAGAGTTGTCTTATCTGTTAAAGATTTCTGTAGTGTGATTATTATAGGCTCTGAAATAGTTATGTCCTGTCATGCACAACATTTGACATCCCTAAGAAAAAATTATTTCTGTGTATTCATATGAACATTACTGGATTTCTTCTGTACATAAAAAATATATATTTTCTAAAAACTCTCAGTGTGCATAATTTTGAAGTTAATGTATTGATCCCCTTTTCCCCCAACCCCAAAATTCAAATATAATTTTGTGTATTTAAAATGCAAAATTATATTTGCATTTTAAATATGAATAAAATAAATAATATAGCAATAAAATGCTAATTTTATAATAAATAAAATAATAATCTAGCAATAAAATGCTAAAACATAAAAAATAAGTAGAAATTAATATATTTTGGATATTCAAGACAAGTTTAGGATTAAAGTTTTTTTAAGTAATAATGTTTTTTAAGCTTTTTAAGCTTAGTTTCCTTCCTTTTGAAATGAAGAAAAATGAAGATTCATCAAAGATAATATTATGGACAATGTATCTACATACAGATGTAGAAGTGACAGTGGTTGACAAGTCATATTGCTTTGCTACCTGCACAGGAGTATAGATAGGTTTGAAAATGTTGTTAGATAATGAGGAATTGCAAGTATGTACAGTGAAAAAAAATGGCAAAAAATATTCAGACTCACAGTTCCTAGGGAGAACCTCTGACTAAAATGTATATCTATCTAACATAGAATAAAGAAAAATATCAGGAAAAGAAGGTCATTTGTACATTATAGTGCCTATGTTGAGTAAGAGTAAAGGAGAGATTATTTTTTCTTGCTTAGAGAACACCCTCACCAGAAAACAGTAAATTAGTTTAGTATTAATTTGGTTTGAATGTTCCTTTATGATTGGCTTGCTTGATAATGATACTCCAGTGAGGATAAGCTTGAATGCCTTTAAGAGGGAACCATGTTTCAATGAAAATAACTCTGGAAAGGTAATGAGCATTCAAACCTGCTGACATGTGCAAGAAAGATGAACTTCAGCAGCACTTCGAGTGGGAAGATGAGTATCACTGCTCCTTATGTCTGCTACCCTCCTTATATTTTTGGAGAGAAGTTCGCTTTTAACACGGAGCTGCAAACAACCCTGAAAATGAGCAGAGGGACGATGTTAGAAGTAGCAGCCCTTCCTACCATGCCGCATGGCTGGCCGGGCTGTTGATGAGGTGCTGCGCAAGGACAGGCCTCAGCGCGCACGTAACGTCGCGTCACATCACGTCCCGTCGGGCCGTGACGTTTTCAGAGCGCTGAGGCCTGCTGAGCGCTGCCAAGTTCTCGGAAGGACTGTGGGCATGTCTGCTGTGCAGTAATGTTTTTGAAGGACAATTTAAAACCTCTTTAAAATTGCTATGAAATGGTCATTTACGTAATTCAAATTACAGTTTTTTATCTCTTAATAAGCCAATCTGGAAGCCAAACTTGAAGATCCTGGTTGTGTTTTCTTCTTGAAACTACATACGTGTTTTGAGTTGAAATGCCTGAGTTTTGGAATAAGACATTTCCTATAGATTATATGAGAGTGTGGTGTACAAATTATGGAGATATTCATGGGGATTTCTACTTATTGCCTGCTGTGCTCTGGGAAAAAGGGCCATGTCTTTATTAAATTCCAAAGTGGATAATCTGTGCCTCTCTGAGGACTAAGAATAGTTCTCATTGCAATCAGCAAGCACAGAGTGATCCAGTTCAATAGCTTCTGTAAGATCTTTAAAATACAATTATGAGTTGAAATTGATACCACAGTGAGGCTATTATATGTGAGCTGTACAGAAATTAGAGTAATCACCGGAGAATTCAGAATGAAATTCCTGCATCTTGTGTTTGGAATTTCTTCATTTACACTTACCTGTTTCTGATAGATGGGTCTGGAATATATTGAGTGATGTTTTCATGGTATCCCAAAGCAGCTAAAGAGCATTGAATTAAAACTTTATAATGAATTGATCAGTAGAAGATGTTGTTTCAATACAGTTCAGGTTTCTGATCATCATTAACTATCTCTACCACTATTTTGTTTTTCTTGTGGGAATGTGCCGCCTACCTGCCATTTTTTTCTGTGTGTCTAAGTGGAAAGTTTTACACATATTTATGTGAACTGCATCTTATTTGAATTTAGTTCTCTGAAGCGAGTACTGAAGGTGTTAGCTGTCTCACTTCTTTCATTTACAGTGAAAGAGGGAGAAATGTATTATTTTAAATGCAATTAAGTTAGATAAGAATGTGAGAGATTAGGTAGGTGAGAGGCAGGTAGGTGAGAGACCACTTTTCTAAATGTTTG
Source organism: Tinamus guttatus (assembly GCF_059628265.1). Classification (NCBI taxonomy): domain Eukaryota; kingdom Metazoa; phylum Chordata; class Aves; order Tinamiformes; family Tinamidae; genus Tinamus; species Tinamus guttatus. The sequence continues at coordinate 2,859,867 of NW_028288649.1, forward strand.
TGGTGTTGTGTGGACACAGACTAATTTTTCATATTTTGTATCTTCTGAGAAAAACAGCTAAATGAGAACATTATATAAGCAGAGTTGTTATGTTTTGATAGAAATCTGTGTGGGTTGATTATTTTTTAATTTGAAAAGTGCCTTATCAGAATGCTAATAGGCTGCATTCTGTCGCAAAGAATCCCAGAAATGGCTCTGCTGGCTGGATCATACGCACTAGGCAAAAATTTGTAATTTTCATCTCTTTCCAGATGTACCTTTTCTGCTGGATTTTTAGCCGTTGTGTAACAGTGTTTATTAGGTGACATACTTAAAAGGTGATCCGTGCCACATTTGGGTAGATGTCTTGCTTTTAAAATGTCCCTGTATCAGCAGTCTCTAGAGCGACAAATGGGGTTTCCAGCGCTGCTCTCCCCGGGCCTCTGCCTTGTGCCCTTCCCATCCCACCCACGTGTGGTTGCGCAGCCGTTGGGTGAACGGTGGGGACGATGCCTTAAGGCTGCCCGTGGGGCCGGAGCTGCTCTGCAGAAGCAGGAGCTCCGGGGCGCAGATCACCGCTGTTGTCAGCGTTTTGTGGTTAGTGCACGTTAGGTGTCCAGGATGGCAACCAGAGGCAGGAACGTCGGCTTTGCTGCATTAGTTCAAATCACTGAGCTGTCAGCCAGCCTGTTTTCATATACGGCTGTCCTCTTATTTTCACGCTCCTCTGAAGTAAATATACTTAGTTACAGGCATTTCTTTGACACTCACTGTATTGTCTTTCAGAAAATTTAGAGCTGAATGTAAAAAGGATGTGCCAGATCTCTGGTCAAATTTTGAGGCATGCTGAGCACATTAGGAGAGCAAACAAGTTATTTCCTTTCAGATATAAAAACTCATCGAATCATGTTTTTCCAGTTGTGTCGATGGAGACATAGAATCGAGTGTTGTAAGATTATTACCAGCTTTGTGCTTAGAGCACTTACTGAGCTCCCCTAGTTATGTCAGTGCGACGGGCTAGTTGTTACGGCAGTGAAAACCTTCAGCGAGGGGGATCTCAGGAATGGATCAATGTAGTTACCTTGCCGTCCCCCACAGCCACGTCAGGAGCTCCAGCCCGCGCTAGTGACAGCCTTCTGACCGTGCTGTGAAGTGAGCCCTACGCTCCCGGATAATACAAAGCCTGAATCTTCATGATCTAAAATGTTTCAAGATGTTGTTGTACAGTGTGAAAGACACAGCGTGGCAGTTACCAAGCACTTGGTTCCCAACATACTATGGATCGCTTCCTCACAACGTCATGGCCTTCTGTAAAACCCCATATGTTGAGGGATAGAAAATTGCATTGTAGTTATGGTCAATGACCAAGCCATCAAGGAAATACAAGGGAATATCCTTTGGTCTTCAAAATTGCGCTTTCCCTGTTCTTTATTTTTGCTCTCTTCTGATGTTAGTTTTGTATTTTCTTCTCTTCTTTCATATCTCTCGAGATTTTTGTCATTTTTTTTGCATTTATATAGTTACACTCAGCCTTATGCTTTATATTGGCTGAGCAGGTTTAAGATGTAAATAATGCCAAGTGCTGCGTGGAGGCTGTAGCATCTTAACTGTGGGTACGTAACACACAGAGCAGCCTGAAGAAGCTGCCCAGTTGTTTAGACAACTACATTTCACAGACCTTTCAAATCCTTTTGCAGCAGAGAAGTAAAAGAGGAAATGAACTCAAAATCGTTTTCTCTAAACCACTGTGCATGTTGCATTCATCTCTATGGCAACTACACAAATCGATCTATCCTGGAGATTAATTTGAGGATATTTTTAATATGTCTCTTTAAATTCGGGTTTCTTATTGTAACTTGAATTAGTGTATTTCCTCAGGCCTTTCACTGGAGGAGTAACACTCATTGCCAAATTGAACTGCCATTTGAATGTGATTAAGTAAATCCTCTGTATGGTACATTTAAAGTGCACGCCAGAACTTGGGAAGATGCGTGCAAGCAGAAAACTCCGGCTAACACGGACGGTGCTAAAATGTCCACACATGAGCTGGCTGGAGCAGCATTCTGCCCTTTGGGCGATCTGCAGCCAGGAGAGGAGCTATTCGTCCTACTTTTTTTTTTGCTCATGAGCATGAGAAATAAGCCTGCCTCGCTTTTCTATAGTGTGCAGATGCTTAAAAGCCAAAATTTACAAAAAGAAATTAGGCAGGAATGATTTTTTTTAATTCCACTTAATGCGAATCAGCTTGTAGCCAAAGAAGGTATTTGTACGGATGTGTCTGTCTGCCTAAAGAAGTTGGCCAAGAGAGAATATGTATTCCACAAAAGAAAAAAAACATCTGGCTTATTTCATCATTTCTGTCAGCCAGATGGTCTACACTAAATAACAGTTGAGAAGAGTTTAGTTGTGTCTTTAAAAAATTCTAAAGAGAATTTTAGTTCATTTAAAGCTTATTTTTCTCTCTCTCTCTCTTTTATACCAATAATTTTGACTGTTTGTGAGGGAAGGGAGAGCAGAAGGGCTGGGGAGAGGCATGCTGTGATAGGGTGCAGTCAAGTCATTGCAAATGAGATTTTTTCCATGAAATGTTTATAAAGTGAGGAAGTGGGGAATTGAAATGTGAGTCTCATATTTCCTGACACTGTGATGTGACAAATAATAATCCATCTGATAATGGGGAAAATCTGTAGCAGGGAACAACATTCCTTTTTCTGTTAGATTTACACATCCAAAATTGTGCTGTGCTTGGGCTCTCACTGCTGGCATGAGTCATGGTTGATCAACAACATGGTTTAATGCCTTTGGTTATGCCCCTGCACCAGAAGAATCATGAAATACAGCAGTATTAAATAAACTCAGTGTTAAAGACTAGGATGTTGAGGAGTCACATCTGTTAAATCTTGTTGATTTTGCACTGAATTAATGCCAAAGACAGGTATATAAATATGTCTTTTTTTTTTTAAGAAAGAATCCATCAAAGTCCGATGATCTAAGAATTGTGACAAAAATGATTTTAAAAAGTTGAAACAATGACAAAAGTACCTCACACTTCGGAAATAAATACTTTTTTTTGTATTGAGATAGTTTATGAGATCAGCATTGCTAGACATCTGACCGCTGACTAAATTTGATGGGACTTCTTTCTCTTTGCTTTGTTTACAAGCTCATTGTATACATTTTTTAAAAAATTCGTTTCCTACAACCTTTTAAATGTTACTCAATCATGTTTTGCCTTGGTTAAACTTCTGTAATTTTAAGCATCATCACTGCATGCATAGCAGATTTGCATGTTTGAGAAATGGCATTGCTTCTTTGAGGCACCCATATCATAAGTATATTTTCTGACAGCATGTTAAGTGCTGACCATTTGTTTCCTAGTTATTAAATAGCTCTTGTACCTGCCCACTGTGCTGCTAGATATGTGTTTTTTTCCCAAAAAGTGCATATTAATAGGAAGCTATGTGTCTATTTCAACAAAGTTCGTCTGCTGTATTTTGTATAGCAAGTACAAACTTGCAGTACAGCAATAGAGCAAGTAAAAACTTGCTCTACTGTTGTTTATCTGATGTTTTGATGTCCTGAAATATGTTGTGTTGGTCTTCAGTCCAAATTTCAAAAAAAAAAAAAAAAAAAGGTTAAGGAAAAAAATTGTCACCATCTTCCTGTTATCTGTAAAATTTAAGAGTGATCAGAAAATATTTTTAATATTTTATTAAAAAGAAAAATAAATTTGTAGACTCCACATCAGGTGCAGTTATACAGACTTGTGTTTGTTACTGATGCCGTGCCAAGAGGTTGCCTAAGATCATGTTTTTTAATTTTTGCCCACAGGTGATAAATCCGATGGGATGGGATGCGTTTGGATTACCAGCAGAAAATGCTGCAGTTGAGCATGGACTACACCCTGCAAGCTGGACACAGAGGTAGTCTTTAATGGAGTTAAGTAATGACACGTTTCTGATTTGTGAATATCTGTGCTCTGCCTCCATTAAAAAAAAAAAAAAACACGCTAGTGGAAGACAAGACAGGACAGAAAGAACGTGTGTGGTTTACTAATGTTGTTTCGGACCATGCAGGTAGTTCAGTTTCAAAAACTTAATGTGTCAATGTGATTTTCAAGGTTTTCTCCTCTGATTAGTTTTCTCTTTTAAGAGAGTAGTGCATACCTTTTTAAAAAATAAAAAACAATTTCCAAACACCCAAGGGAGCAGGAAATAAATCAAGATTTTTTTTTACCAGGAGTTAAATCTTAGTATAGCACCTATTAAAAAGAAAAAGGGAGGGTGGGATACAACAACACAGGAAGCAGCAGCAGCGGAGGATCAGTGCAGACTGTGCTCTGCGCCACACTCTTTTTATGACCCTGGCAAACTGCTCAGGGAGCTGCCAGGTGAAACAGGCTGAGTGGACCGGGCCGTTCGCTGCTGCACTGCCCGCTCTCCTCAGCCTCCGTTGGCTCTGCTTTTCTGTGGTGGGCTCATTCAACCCCTTAAAATGGCAGAACGTTTTTTTTCTGAGCTGGCAAGCTGAATCAGTTTGTGTTTTTCTATACACTTAAAACAGTGAGGTATAAGATGTTCTGTAGCGAAAGAAAATCCCACTATAAGCAAGTGCCTGGAAAATTTCCTTAATACTGAAAAGGCATTATTGGTAGACTATTTAAGTCTTAAAACTAGATATTCTAACAACAAAGCTGTTTTCAGGCAGGTTAACGGATCACTACTGGGACTGCTTATAGTAGCATGCAAATAGAAAAATTATTTATATGTCTTCTTTTTATTATACTTGTGATGGTAGATGACTCATCATACAGACAGATTAAATTCTGACCATTCAAGTATTTGTTGTATCTCATTTTCTCCTTTTCAACCCTGTCTTGAATGTTTGTCATGGCTGCAGTAGGGCAGACATGCACTGGCTTGTACGTGGAGCTGACAAGATGGTAGCCCAAAAAAATAAAATAAACCTGTACCAATATTATGTTTCTGTATTCTGGACTTGATGCTGTGATAGCGACATGATGTATGTTGTACCTGTGCCTGGAGCAGAGCTGGCCACCCCTGTAAAAGGGGACACTGGGTAAACTTGTCAGCTAACCCAGCTAACCCAGTCCAGGAGTCAGCAGGCAAATTTCAGATCATCATCACGTCCTGAAGAGATTACTTGGAATGAACTTCAGTTGACTGCTACTTCTTACCTGAAAGTTAGGGAGAAAAAAAAAAAAAGCCAAATTGACAAAAGAGAAGACAGTTACCTAAACAAAACACAGACATTTCTGATAGTAAAAAACTAGTTGGTATTTGGTTTTGATACATGTATATGTGTACAGATACACATATATATGTGTGTGTATTAAGCTTTTTTATATATATATAGTGACAGAAGCTTTGTAAAAATACATGCAAACTTGAAATGCTTCTGTTGGTACCGTGTGAGTGCAGGATGAATGGAAGCAGCTCTGCAGAAAGTGTGCTTGCTTCTGGCAGAAGCTGTGACTCCCTAAGAGGATTTCCGGGGCTACCTTTGTTGCTAAAACTCTGCTGTTAAACCTTTTGGATGAAACCAGAGCTCTGCAGGCACAGCAATACTGGGAGCAGGGGATATTGTGCCCAGGGAAATCGTTGCTGCATCTGAAAACTGCCTCCCAAAATGCTCAGGTGACTGAACGGCTGCCATAGTCGAAGTGTGGGCTCTGCAGAAGTCAAGTGTAGCTGTCACTGCTGCCTTCTGGCCTCGAGAGCTCCGTTGTTTCATGGAGCCGCACGCTGAGAGATGTCTCCAATGGTTCCTCTGGGAGATGCTATTGCTGGGGACTGGGAAGAGACTGTAGCAGGATAGGGTGGCTGGGACAGACTCATAAGCTGATCATGAAGGTACATCCCAGCATGTCGTGAAGTTTTCTTAGCACCCTTTGGCTCTCTTGTAGTAAAGGTAGTTGCAAATAATGAAAAGTGATGTTTCAGGGCACATTTTCCTCAACCAAAAGTGCTGTATTTGCTTTTCAGTTATACTGTAAGAGGGAAAAAAATAATCGTCTTGTATATCCAGTTGGGTTTGTGAGGGTTCATGAAAGAGTTTTAAAATGAGTCTAAGATAAATATTGTTCTTGGAGGCGTTCTTGGAGATTGACTGTTAGTGAGACTGTAGGATTTAGAGGTTAACTAGTGCTCTTGATTTTTGAGAACTGTACAGACACCTGATTGTAAATATGACCACGTGATGATAATCTTTTTAAGTGACTCAATTTTTTTTTTGTTCTCTTACAGTAATATTGAACACATGAGGAAACAGTTTGATGCACTAGGTCTGTCTTTTACATGGGAAAGGGTAAGATCTTCTCTTTTAAGAAATGCTTTCTCCTTTTATTCTTTGATGGAAATCAGGGATTTTTTTTCTTCTTAGATGTGGCAATATAGAAAGCTTTGAAAGTGGCCGATTTAAATTGTTAATTTGCAAAAATACACTTGGAAAGAAGTGGGCAATGTAATTATTCTTCCTTCATTTTTGGCGTACTTATGGACATGATCTGATAATTTCAGCATTTAGGATCTTTCTTTCTTTAAAATAGTTTTGTTTTTTCAATTGGACTTTTCTGTCTGTCCTTTTCAGCTCTTCGAAAGTAGCATCTTCTCTCTCCAAGTTCAGGTGTTCTTATTGACAGCTGCTTATGAAGGGTGCCTTTGTGTTAAAGTGTGTGTATTTTGAGGAGTGCTTTTGTCAGTATGTACGTTTGTACTATACTCAGAAGCTTAAAGTCAGCAACTTTAAGGCTGGTTTGGTTATATTATTTTAAATCTGAAAGGCAGAACTGCATTTTCATATCTGTTTTTGTCATAAACACTTTGGAAACTAGGTATTTTATTTAAAACTCAAATTCTTGAGAATAGGTTGTTCACCTTGAAAACCTTGCTAATACAATCAACCATAAGCCATGTAGTTTTCAAGGCAAAAATGAAAGAAATCAATTTTTTGCAGCAGTTGTTCGGTAGCGCTATTGCACGAACAGGCGAGTCAAAGTCATTCCCTAACTTAGCATTCACAGTGATAATCATTACTTACCATTCTAATATGATTCTGCATAGAGTGATTGGGATCCTTGTGGTGGAATTTTACAGCAATATTGTAGGTCTGAAAATAAAACAAATTCATTTTCTGGCAGTCTGAGACCTGCCATCTGTTTTCCTTAATCTGTTGTTTATATGCATGTCTTGCGTCTAAAAAGTGTACTTTGTCATGTCATATATATGACGAGATTTTCAGTCAGCCCTTTTAGTAAGATTTCAGTTTTCTTGATAACTGAAGAGTTGCTCTGAAATTAAAAGGGCGGCGGTGGAAGGTTCGCTCCATGCTTTTTTCGCAGTAGTTTTCTTGTATTTTTCAACATTTGCATCCAGAGAACTGGCAGTGCTGAAAACCACAAGGAGAACTATAGGCATATGGGGAAATGCTGTCTGTCATCTTTGTGGCTGTTTTGGGGGGCTTACCTTGACTTTCCTAGCAAAGCATGTTTCACTTGGTGAACTTTGGGAAGTCCCTGAGTCCTTGTGGGAAGGCTATTGATACTCTGCAGCAAAGTCCATTTGAATGGTTCTGCAATTAAAAAAAATTGCAGTGCAAAGTGGCTCAGTTTGTGTTTTTGAAAGGTAAGCTCTAAAACAGTGAGGAGGTGTTACTTGAAGCTCAGTACGTTTTGGCTGATTGTAGCTTAGTTTTATTTAGCTCATGTTACTGCTCGGCGCGGTGGTTAACTGAAGTGAGGGTGACCTGAATGGCAGCCTTAAGAAACAGAGATATGTTTGCTTGATGCAAAAATTGTGTGATGCCTGAAATACACGTTTTACCTGACCTCTAAATGCACGAGTATTTGAGCAGTTAGCTGAGCAGAGTGGGTTTTCCAGGCCGATAAAGGCAACTTCTCTGCAGGGCTAGTCAGGCTGGGCAGAGCTTCTTCCTGTCAGGCATCTCTGCACGGTGCTGCACTGCACTGTGCAGGGACTTTTGTGAAAAAGGGAGCTCTTGAGATGAGGTTTCTTTATTTTTAATTATTGTTTTTATTCTGTACTTGTGCGCCACGAAATTGGCGGCTTATTGAATGCTGTGATAATGCAAACATTAACCCCAACAGCACTGTAGTGACTCCTATGAAAAATCACAGAAAAAGGCCTTCTGTTGTGCGTTAGTTCCAATAACCAAACCTGTTGTACAAAATAGGAGTTTGGTTTTAACCAGATTTCGCTGGTATTGCCTAAGCGTGCTGCTTCATTTTTTTCTGGGTGTGATATCTTGCAAATATGTGCTGGAGAAATCCATTCTTCTACCTCAGATTTCTATTTCCATGCGAGGTGAAGCACTTTTCTAAAGTGCTAGTCTTTTATGTTAACTATCAGGGAATCCTACATGTTCAGCTTAGACTAAAATGACGAACTAAAAGTGTACTCACATGCGTAAGCTAGCTCTCTTAAGTTTGCCTTAGAGTAGGTTTGAATACTAATGGTGATGTCCTTTTTTCCTGTATGTCTAGGTATTTTCAGTGTCTTGAATAGTTAATATTGGGTTTACAGAACACTTTGAAAAGGGCATGATTTAGGGGAAAAGAAGAGGATTTGAAAAAAAAATACTAGGTAAGAGGTAGGATATTTCTGTTCTGTAAATGCAAGTGAACATTTCTGTGACTGTCAGATCTAGATTTAAAAAGCTGCAGTAAGAAGAGAGAGAAAATGTTTCTGATAGACATTAAAATCACTTTAAAAGTCAAAAAATGTTATGTTTTATTTTTAAGGTAGTAGTAATTCGAGGATTCCTGGTGATGCGATTTCTCTTAAGTACCATCCCAGACAGCATAGCAAACTGCCTGCCATTTCTTTTAAACATTATATTCAGGGGAATAGGGCAATATAATTCTTCTTATAGATTCTTATCATCAGCACCAAGGTAGAGGGTAACCATTTTATTTTGTTTTGCTCAATTCTGCCATCAGACTGAATGCATGTTCCTAATGAGGCACCAGGTCACTATTAAGCACATTATCTGGCTGTAAAGGTAGCACTCATGGCCTGTGTTTTTCACAGTCTTTGTATTATTCATTCCAAACTAGGTAATTTTTGGATAAAATTAATGTTCCTTTTCTACACCGTACATAAAAATTAGTGAAATCTTTTAGATACTTTTTTGTGCAGATGCTCTTCTGTATGGTTTGAAGCTGCTGTTCTTGTGCAGGGCCTGAGGAATTGTGAAGATATAACAACGGACCACTTATAACCACTTACAATCACTCACACTGCTTGTAATGGAACAAAAAAAAAGGAAACTGTTGATATGAGGCTACTGTTCTGCAGCAAAAAATGTTCTGCAGTGTAATAAGCACTGCATGTTTGTATATGTAGCTAATAACGCATGAAGCTCTTGAGTGCATTTTAAATAGAAAAAGTATTCAAATGAATTGTAGTTCAGTCTAGGCCTAGATCTCTGTGAAAATCTGATCATTTTACTTTCAGGTTAGGTGGTGCATGCCCTGTAATACCAAAATAGTCAAATAGTATGTTTAATTTTCCCAAATAGTTTTGAAAAGAATCCTCTCAGACTGTCCTTTTCACCTTCTTACCTTTTTAGTTCCAAGTGCAATGTGGCTGTCTTTAGTATAGTACCGGAGTGTGCTAGAAATAAAACGACTACTAATAAACTAAGAAATGACTTCTGTCTAGTTGTTATGTGTTATTCACAAAACATAGTGGATATTACAACAGATAGAAGCTTTTGTGCTGGCTGTGAGTATTATTTATTAAAATGATAACAGTGGAAGTAGTTTTGAGATACAACGCTTGGCTTAAAAAAATACTTTTAGGTTCACAGTAAATAGTAGAAAGTTGTAGATCATACATAGACTAGTAATACATATAAATAGTACATGTAATAGTAGAAAATAGTAGGTGGAGTACGTTGAATAATTGATTATAAAAGAAGATACTGAAAAAAAATTTTTTTCTTTTATTTATGAAGAGAATCTTTCATCCAGAATTTTGTTTGTAGGATTTAGGTTGGGCTTCCCCTTCTTTTTCTTACCTAGTATTTGTCTTTTTTCCGCATTTTTCATATTGAGATACAGTTTAATCTTATCACAAACCGGTTGCTTTCCAAGTTACCCCACTCTCAAATCTAAGTTGTAATACTGCTAATTAATTTGTAACTGAGACCTTATCTGCAAAAAAAAAAAAAAAGCCCTTTTAATCAGCCCTTAAGTAATTGGCTTGTAGCGCTAACCCCTGCGTCACACTGAGTAGGAGCAGACACGCTGTGCTGAGGCAGAGGGCTCGAGCACAGAGATTTTGGGGATGATCTTGGCAATATCCACTGCTTTGAAAAGTAGCCCACTTTTTTAAGTGGTTTGTTTTGATAATGTCATTCCTGTAGGAGTAAGGAAGAATAACAGTAATCAATGATGAAGAGGCATTTTGGTGACAGCAAGAGTTTCTTGATTTTTTTTTTAATTAGCAAGCTGACAAAAAGAAAAGGGTGGGAAGGAGAGGAGCGGGGAAGCTTTCATTCCTGTTTCCTAGTACCTCTGCAATACTCTAGTGATGGCTTGTCACAAAATCTGTCACAGATCACCAAAGAATGCCAGCAAGGGACAGCTGGGCAGCATACTTTATAAGAAAGAGTTCTTTTTTTAATATATATTTTATCTTAGAAGGAAATACGGTAGAATCCTGATTATGTGTCCCCTGACCTGCTTTGTGATGTGGGTGCTAGTGCTCGGCAGAATGTTACGTGATTTGGAAGACTGGAAGGGTTTCTTCATGGCATTTAGCAAAGCCTTTCTATGAGCACTTCTCTGGCTTTCTGAGTCAAGGCAGTTCTGGTAATGTGCTGCGAATCTTTGTAATGCTGATAAAGTGCATGGAGAACTCTAGCATTCACTTAAATGGTTGCAGCTTAATGGAAATTAGTTTAGTCTCAAATATTATTTACTAAATAATGATCAGAACTAAGTAAAAAAATTGAAGTTTGTGATTGACAAGAGATTGTTGCTTGTCATCCTCAGAAATCTCCTTATTTCCTTCTCTTTACACTTGGTGGTGATGTCATTTCTCTTTCTGTTTTAACCGTCGTCTGTAACTTAAAGCCTTCCTGATTATGAAGTTAAATAAGTGATGAGCCTGAGCGATCTTTTCTTGCAGTTTAGTGACTGCCGAGCAAGTTTTCCTCAATGTATCTTGTGCTGCATTTCTTTCTGGGAAGGTTGTCAATCTGCGACTCGAGGGAGCATGTACATGAGGTCTCGTTCCCAGTTATTAGTTTGCACCACATCCTAGACATACGTGTTTCACAATCTTAAATGCCATCCCTACTGTTTCAGCTAACACACATTTGCCATTCTAGACCAAATGGACAAATCTCAGTCCATTTTACTCTTTTTGACAGCTCCCTTCTCTTATCTGTTTGCCTGTTGTTCACCTGGTCTTGCACTGTGCCACAAGAGATCCCTGCTCTTTTGTACCTCTGACATGACCTAAGTGGTGAAACTCTGTTGCCATTAGTGGCATCCTGCTGGCAGAAGAACTGGTGTCACTGTGTGGAGATGCAGGCAAAACGTGTTTTTTTTTTTTTTTTTTTTAGAGTAAGTGGATAATGTTTAGTTGGAGAGATGGAAATCAGACTTTTATCAAGTGTTCTCTTCAGTGCAGAGCACAGGGATTTAATCAAGGAACTGCTTTTCAGGGCTAAATCTTTGCGTGCTGTGCTGAAAACTTGCTGTTAAGTGTCTCTGGTCTTGAAAGCCTCTTACACTCACTTTTGAGGTGCATATATTCAAAGGTCATATTAATTGTTCAAAGCAGCATTTCAGCACTAGAATATAAAGCTGTAGAAAAAAAAGGAATACAATTTTTGTGCTAAAGTATTTCAAATGTCTTTGAGTAACAGATGATGCTGCGAATATCTGTGCCACAGACATAGTGGAAAGCTCAGATGATGGGAAAGCCTGGGTGAAAAAGGCATTTCACGCTTGGAAGCTATTTCAGGGGGTGGATCAAATTTGTTCAGTTTGCAAATAGCTGTCAGTGGCTGACTGTCAACCCTGTAATTCTGAAATCAAGATATATTCTTGGTGATTTAAGGTCCAGTCATACACTTCAGCAAGTACAAACGTAGTTATAGAGGAAATATGTAGAAAAGTATCTTCTTGAAACAAGGGCAAGTTAAATAGGAAAGTTAATGACAAGCAAATGTGATTCATTTATTGTTACACATAATGCAATCAAAGTTTAAATACTGAGTTACACAGTTGTTTTCATTTTGGTCAAGCTTTAAACTGCCTGACTGGGAGTGTATGTGCATCCACTGCACCTGTTAAACTCTACATTTGTGCAGAGGAAAACTGAGAGTCTGTAACCGTATAATCCTTTAGTCATCTTCACAAAACAACATGTTTATTTGAAATGTAGGCTTTGGGGTCTCCCTTTAAAGAACAAATACTTTAAAATATGTAACTTTATAACCAATTGACCATTTTATTATTTTTACTTTACAGTACTGTCCTGCATCAGGAGACTGATTAATAACTCCTATTAGTTTTGTTTATAGGAAATACACTGGGGTCAGGTTTTCCCATTGCAAACAATATGTTTCTAGAACTATGTTCTAGCATATCTGCAATTTCGAAAGTATATTACTTTAAACATGGACCAATTCTTAATGAGGAAACTTTCAGAGTTCATAATAAGGCAGCTGCTTTTTAATTAGTAGAATTCATTAAAAATCTGTTCTCCTCACTCCAATTCTACATTTTTGTGTCATCTCTTCATTTTTATCTGTTAGCAATCCTCCACGCTTGTGACTTCTTTAGTGACTCACCAAAGTCACTCTGGTGACTGCCAGTCAACACCCTCAGCCGTTCAGGCTCTTCCCTTATCTTTCTGTATTCTCAGGTTCAGCTGCAGATTCCTTCAGTCTGTTCCCTCTGCAGCCAGCTCTGAGCAGTCGACAATCTCTGTTCCTGTTACTGAGCGAGAGCTGTGGTCACTCACATTCTTTTTGTACTCTCGTATCTACCAGCATTGTTATTGCAGGGGGATTTTATTCCGTGTTAAAAGGAAAACTTTGCTTTGCATGTTGTGCACAAAGCCAGAGTCCTCTGTTTTTGTGGACGTGGGAATACCACTCAAAATAACATTACTCAAAGATACCTTTATATCGGGCTGCTGGTTTTGTCTCTACCATATTCCGTGCACTCCTGAGTTAGTTACTTAAGTTGTAAGATAGTAAGAATAGTTTCATGTATTTTTATTTCATTTCTCTAGGAAGTGACCACTTGCTTACCAGAGTACTATAAATGGACACAGTACCTCTTTCTTAAGCTTTTTGAAGCTGGGTTAGCTTACCAAAAGGAGGTAGGTACAAGCTTTGACTTGTAACACTATGCATGTACACTGATGTTATCTCAAGTCTCTCATTGTGTCAATAACATATTCCTGAAACATCTGTTCACATTCTTTAAGTGGATAGCTATTTTTGCTGCTATACTTGGTTTTAAATTACTGCAAAATATATTGAATTTTATCTAAAACTAAATTTTGTATGTAACTGTCTAACATCAATGACATCATATAGCAAGTCAAATCGCATTTATTTGTTCTCTGGTTTACACTAAAGTGCTGGATAAGAACATAGCTACTGTTAATTTATTTCATGGCTTTCATATCAAAATCTTCTATCTCTTAACTTCCCTCTAGTGCAGACGTGAAAGAGTTCTGTTGATTCTAACATGATCATGATAAGTCTCTTCAGCAATGAGATTATTTTACTTTATTTCAGTACTATGACTGAGTCAAAGCCATTAGGATGAGGAGCTGGAGATTGTCCCTCACCATAGAATTCCTGGAACCCATTTGTGGTCTCTAAAATATTATAGAAATATTGGATGCTGTAAGATTATCACAGTTTTTCCTTTAGCTGTACACCTAGAAACTCCTCACCTCATGGTATTTTTTAAGTAACATATACCATGCTTTCTGAAAAGGTAAGAGTTCTGTTAACTTCTTATGTGGGAGGTAAAACAAAGGTGTTAAACTAACATTCCACAGAACTCTATGCAATTCAGTCCCAAATACCTAAACAGCTGCATATAAACAAAGCTGCAATTTAATGTATATCCCTAACTTAAAATGGAAACTAAGATTTCTTAAATGTGCTTTTCAGTTTCATGCCATCTCACAGAAACCAGAAAACCCGATAGAATATAATTAGGGATATAGAACCCAGAGAAAGATGTTGATGCTCAAACATAGCATTTGGAAAGCACAGTGTTACTAAACTGCCCTTCTACTTCTATATATTCATAGATCCTAAATGACAGCTACCAAAATGATTTGGTATTTGATATACCCTAACTTGTTACAGGGCTTTTCTTTTTCTTTTTCTTTTTCTTTTTCTTTTTCTTTTTCTTTTTCTTTTTCTTTTTCTTTTTCTTTTTCTTTTTCTTTTTCTTTTTCTTTTTCTTTTTCTTTTTCTTTTTCTTTTTCTTTTTCTTTTTCTTTTTCTTTTTCTTCTTCTTCTTCTTTTTCTTCTTCTTTTTCTTCTTCTTTTTCTTCTTCTTTTTCTTTTTTTTTTTGTAATTTTGTTTCCAAATTATAATGAAGAATTTAGCCCTTAGTTTTGCCATAACAGACTTATTTTGTAGATTTATTATTAAAACAGACTTATTATATGTAGATTTGTTTGCTATAAGGTTAATTCCAGGTGAATCTCAGAAGCCTGAGGTTTGCTGTCTCAGAAGTACTCATGGTGTATACATTTTTTTGCAAGCTGGCTCCCAGCACTGTGGGATCCTGAACGTGCCTGGGTGTTAATGATTGGATGTGCTTCCCTCTAAGAGTCAAGGATCAGTTTGAGGACTTAAATCAGCATCTGCCAACCTGCAGGGGATGTCACGTCTGGTGGATATTAACTAGCTGCTCCTTGGCAAGAAACAGATGGCAGAGAGACAGCATGTAAGCCTGGGTCTCTTCAAATTGACACAGATGCTTAAAACATGTATTTATCCCAAGTCTTCAGCATGCCTGCAGTATACATTAAGCAGTCTTGCTGCACAGCCTGAAGTGCCTATATTACCATTTCCTTCCAGGTACAAGAAGAAAATTTATAGCTTTCCTGTGGCAATAAGGATGATACATGCAGAGCATGAGTGTAATTCATGTTTTGTTCTGGGAATGTGCCTGTCTGGCTAGAAATTACCCTGTTAAAGAGACACAGATTCCGTATGTCTGGGAGCTGGAGCTAGCGTACCACAGCTCCCATAGATGGTGCTTCTTTACTCGCTGCTGCAAAACCCTCTCTCTCTGTTTTGCGATACAGAACGAGTCTGAATACTGTACAGGTGATTGACCTGGCCAGATGTCACTGTCTCATTTAGACTGAGATAAATTGCTGTCTATAAAGCAAACAAAAAGGTAAAAGAATAGTCCCCTACCCTGGGGATAGATATGTATGCTATAGACCCCTTAAGCTGCGTAAGACAAATCCCATTTTAAAAGCATGAAACCTTCACTGGCCTTGGAGCAGATCTACATAACTGATGTGCTATATGCAATGCTGCACTGTGCTTTCTCTGAGCAGGTGAAAATGGCTTCTAGGGACCACAGTTTAGGAGGCTGTCACTGGCAAGAGGTTGCCCATGAGGTACAAATAGGAACTGAGGTTCAAATTTAATTTGATTCTGGATTCTGGATATTAGTCAAAATCTGTGGGAGATGGAAGGGACAAAGTACAGCTTTAAAAATCCACTAACATGACATTTCAGCTATGGACTTCTTACCTGTGTGTTTACATTTTCATCACTTAGATACGTTTACCTGTTGTAATTTACATGAATATGTTGCACTAAGTAATTGTTATGATATAAAATCACTTTCCACATTTTTCTTCATAAATTTGACCCAATACCATCAAAAAAGGGAAATGATTATTTCTTCTCATTCTTTCTCTAGTCAATCCAATACAAGTCAATTCAGTTCAAGTGATCATTTCTGTTGCTTTGATATTTTTTTCTTTCTTTCTTTCTTTTTTAATTTCTGCTCGTTTTTTTTCAAGTTAACATCTGTCACTGGCATGAGTTTTTCACTACTTTTTCTCACTACCTTCTTCCACTACCTTCTTTTGTATCTTGCATTCTTTATGATAAATGATGAGCTAATTTTTTCAATATTGGGTGAAGGTGGGTTTGGCTTTTGTTTCCACCCAGGACGGTATGTCTGTATTTCAGTTCCTCCTCAAATACAGTTTGTAAAGTTGAACATAGTCATATATTTGACTGTTTTTTTTAGATGTTTATATTGATAACTGATAGGGAGCATAATTGCAAAAGTGATTTACAGAATTGTTTAAACAATAGGAAGAAAATGCTAACTTCCTCACTTGGAAGATAGTCCAATATAATTTTTTTATGTGATTCTGTCCATTGGGGTTGGAGATCCTCAGTTATACATTCCGTTTAATGACCCTCAACACTTTTGGATCAGTGGTGGACAATTGCAAATCATCAGACCGTGTAGATATGCAGTACAGTTCATGTGAACAATGCTCAGAGATGTTCTCACTTATCACTGAATATAAAAGTGTTAATCTGTTCTGCTAATGTGATCATCCAGATAAATGCTGTCAGCATTTTGGGGTTTTTGAGTTGTGAGAAGATGAACATTCAAAACATCTGAGCTGAGTCCATGTTGCTGATTCAAATGGACATTAACAAAACACAGAAAACTTGGGAGCTCAAGGAATAGTTCTTGCGGTGCCTGAAAAGTAAGATTTAATTTGTGAAATAGCTGTTGAAAATATTTTTTTCTTTTTGCAACATTTTTAGGCATTGGTTAACTGGGATCCAGTGGATCAGACCGTTCTAGCTAATGAACAGGTGGATGACAAAGGTTGCTCATGGCGTTCAGGAGCAAAAGTGGAACAGAAGTACCTCAAGCAGTGGTTTATCAAAACTACTGCCTATGCAAAGGTAGGAGAATACAATTTTTGGAGATTATGGTAATAGTTAAAGAGGCAACTTATCTGGAAATATTTGTAAAGCTGAATGTGGTCTTTTTAATATATACATATATATGCATATACATGCATGATTGTGTGTGGCATAAAATATATGTCCTGCCTGTGTGCATATGTGAATATATAGAGAAAAAAGTGATCATCCCTTAGTCTTTCTGTTCATTTCTCTGTAGTATGAATTTTAAGTAATTGGTGTGGGACTAAGTTTTGAAGAAATTTAAAAGTAAAATTGGAGATGACTGAATGAAAGACTTTTGCATTCGTATACTGTCACCTCATATTTCCCTCCCAGTGCTTGTCTGTATAATATTGCAAGTGTGTAGCTGGGAAGTCTTTTGAAGTACAGTGCAATGCAGTCTTCATCTAGAGTTCAACATGTGTGTGAGCCAGTCATGCTTTGAGATTAACTGGTCTTTATTCAGGATTTCTCTGGAATTTCTATTTTACTTCATTTTTATATTTTACTTTGGTGATCTGTAAGCTTAGAGTTTTCATTTCATCTCAGTGTTCCAGGTATTAGGGCTTAAAATACTAATTGAGAAAATTATTCCCAAGAATGTGTTAAAAATTCTTCCTCTTTTACCCCTTCCCTGAGCCTCAGATTCAAGAGACTTCATCCAGGGGAGAAGAAATCCAGAGAAGAATTCATGATTCATGCATAATCAAGAGGAAAAACCTTACTTTTTTTGGTCAGCTACTTTGATCCCTCATACACGAAGAGGATACCAAAGGCGTGCGTGCTTTCTCTGGTTGCATTACCTGTTCTTATGGCAAGGGAGAAATGTTTGCTTTAGCTGTACAGAAAATTAAGCATGTCTACACCACACAAAGTGATCACAAACTCCTGAGCTTTTCCGTGGTGCCTTTATTATGGCAGAATAGTCGGGGTTTGAATAGACATCTGGAGTTCTTCTGGTTCAAGCCCCCTGCTCGAGCAGAGTCAGCAATAGCGTGTTGCACAGGACCATGGCCAGTTGGGTTTTGAATATCTCCAAGGACTGGAGACTCCACAACTTTTATGGTCAACCTGTTCCATTGTTCAACCATCCTCACAAGTGTTTCCATGTGTTCAGATGGAACTTCAGATGGAACTCGGCTATCACTGAGTATTACTGAGATAAGTCTGGCCCTGTCCTTTTTGCATCCTTCCTTCAGATGTTTATAAACAAAGATAAAATACCCTGAGACTTATTTTTTTTTCTTCAGGTTAAGCAGCCCCCGCTCTCATAGCTTCTGCTCATCTGAGAAATGCTCCAGTCTACTAATGATCTTTCTGGTCCTTTGCTGGACTTATTCCAGTAAATCCATGTCTTCTGTATAATGGGGAGCCCAGAGCTAGATGCAGTTCTCCAGATGTGGCCTCACTGGACTGAGCAGAGAGGAAGGGTCACCTCCCTTGACCTGCGGGCCACACTCTGCCTAATGCAGCCACGATGCCTTTGGCCTTCTTTGCCTCAAGGGTGCACTGCTGGTCTGTGTTTGACTTGCCCGCCAGCCTCCCCAGCTTCTTTTCTGCAGAGCTGCTCTCTAGTGGCGCATCTGTCAGACCGTACTGGTTCATGGGGTTATTCCTGCTCAGGTGCAGGGCTTCGCACTTCTGAGTTTCCTCTCTGCCCATTTCTCCAGCCTGTCGAGGTCCCTCTGAATAGCAGGGACCTCATCATGTTTCATCATTACCCTTGTGATATTCCAGAGTCCGCCCCAACTCACTCCTCCTCCTCATGGGCTGGAGTGTCACTGGAGTTGGTACCTTAGCTTTTACATCTTCTGTCTATTGCTTTTATGGAGGTTGTACTCCTATTGCAGACTGCATCCCTACTGACACCAAATCACTGCATATCTGTACCTGTCTGAGAGGGGTGAATTAGCCTTGAATTCCTATTCTTGAAGACCAAAAGACAAGACACAGGGGCTTTTCAGTAGCCTCAAGAACACATTTGGGTTACAGGATAATTGCCACTTACTCAAAACCCATCCTTCTGCTCTAGAAAGAAGGATATATTTTTTGTCTTTAGATTCTCTGGCCTAAGAAGTGTAAAGAATTACAGGAAAGGCACTGGGCCATGGATGATCAGGTCTTCACAGTGCCATTCCTTAGTAAGTGGGCTCATTGCTCTGAAGCATCAGATGGTTCTTGTTCTACAGTGGGTTTCCATTTGGAGCCAAACTTTTGTCCAGAAGGTGTTGGTGTGTCTGTGACATTCCTGAAGGAAGATGTCACCCCAAGAGGATGCCATGTACTCTACTTAAAAATTACTGCAGAGGACAATGGCTCTCTACTGATCTCTATAAAGAACTCTACAAATCTTTATGAAGGTTTCCCAAATGTTTGCTCTGAGCTTGATTAATATTCTCTAGGGTCTGTGCTAGCTCATACAGCCAGGCCAATGAATGCTGCTGCACTGATTCCAGCTCAAGTGTTTTGGCAAGCGTTGCCTAAATGTGCTCCCATTTCTCAGCGTAATAACAGATGCTACCAAGTATTAGCAGGTGGTTTGGATTTTCCTTTTTGCTCACCCTCCACTGACTCCCCTTTTTGCTGCTCTTGTTCTGGCACATTTTAAACAGTCTCACTCTGCTTTTTTTTTTTTTTTTTTCCTTTGGCAGGGAATTTAAACATTTGGTTGTAGAGAGGAAAAAATACTGGGATTTTTTTTCCTTTTTTTTTTTTTTGAGGTGAGAGGGTGGTGCAAGCTTTCCTATAAGAATAGCATATTACAAAGTTCTGCTATTTCAAATCTAATATTTGATATTAGATAGATTTCATGCTTTGGAAAATGAATAAATTATTTTGGGCACTTATATTTTTCTTTCAAGTTTCAGGAGGCTAGAGGTGTTATGATAATGCTGTAATGTTCATTCCAAAGAAGACTGTTTTGGCCACAAGCTGCCTCTGAAGATTTCCCCTTACACAGAGTGCGAGTCTCTGAGCTAACAACTAGAGAAGAACTTGAGTCTTTTAAAGGCTCAAGACCCATGCTGACAGAACCAGGAAGCTCCACAATAACATCTTAAAAGAAGCTAGTTAAGATCTATGTCTTAAATGCTGGTTTCCCCATTTACAACTTTGCTCCTTGTCTCTGAATACCTTGAATCATTATTCCCCAAAACTCATCTCTGCACACATCTCTTTATTTGCAGCTCACAGTTGTCACTGCCATACCTTCAAAGGCATTACAGCAAGAGACATGAGTCCTTGCTTCTGATTCTCTGTTTTACGTGCTGTTTCTCTGGATTCAGGCTGCTGGTGGTTGACTGAACCTTTGCCTTTCTGCACAATGTGGTGTTGAATGCCGTGCTCACTGCGATCACTCTGCCTAACGTATACCTCAACCCCCCTTCAATAGCTCTTTTCAAGAGCCCTTTCCTGAAGACCATTATTTAGCCTTTCATTTTGGTGTATCACTCCAAATCTTTCATCCTGGTTCCAGATTTCACGGGACTAGTCCTAATATAGCAGGTATGAAAGACAGAGACATCCCTTTGACTTAGGGAAGTTAACCATTGTTAATCACTAATATAATTTTAGGATGGTAACATTAGCAGTGACAGTGATGATTGCTTACACACAGACTACTGGCAATGGGAAATCTGAGGGAGCATAATAAAGATTATCTTCAGTAGGACTGGAGATTTTATTCCCTGTTTCTTTGTCAGCTGCATCTTCTGTCCAGTCCTGCTGCTTTCCAGGATGTCCAGACAGGTACAGTGCAGGATGGTCCCTGACTGAACGGACAGAGTCACTCTAATCCAAAGACCTGTGTTTTCTGTCAGTGGAGGAAGGCAGCATTTTTGAGCAACACTGTCAGAACTCATATCAGTACTCACCTGCTCCTTTGCTTCCTGTATCTCACAGCCTGGAGATATTCATGGGAACCGAGCAGATTTATTCCTTCCTTGCGTGAGATGGTCTTATTAGCATTGGGAAAAGGTAAAGAGTAAATCAGGTTTTAAGTTGTAGAGCTGTATCTCTGTTACGCAGTGAAATTTCACTACTTTTCATTCTGAAATTTTGGAATGAAAGCCAATAATTGATTATCTGGTAGTATTTTAAACTTTACATCTTTTGGGCAGATTTGTATTTTTTCCTTGCTTTGACTTACAGGGTTAGTACTCTAGGTATTCTCTGCTTCTTCCCCTCACCTTTTTCCAGTGAGGCCTTAATTTTGTTTTGGTATCATAGGAAAGTTATCTGATCCTGGGTGCTGTGTTTCTCTTGCATATTGGAAGGTGATTATTATTTTTTCTGGAAAGATTACAGAAATCAAGGATCAAATGTTAAAAAATCCACTTTCCTTGAACTTATGCTGTGATGACACACTCTGCAAATCTGCTTCACATTTCTTCCAAATGTTATCCCTGAGTTTTGCTTGAATTGGCACATTAGGAAATCATGTTGAATAAAGCTTTGTTTCTGGAAAGTATCTCTCCTGTCTAGGTAAGAGGAATATGAGAGATGTTCATTTTGTAACCATTTTTCATGGTTTCAAGGAAAGGTTTCAACCTTTCATAGATAAGGATCCATTTAAAGCACATTTAATGAATCTGCTATCCCTCAATTCTCTCTTTATACACACACACATATGTGCACACATGTAGGTATATATACAATTTATTTCCTGCTTGGAGAATCCACAAATTGTTGTTGTAAATATACATACACAACATATTTATATTGTTTATTGATCATCTTTCTAACCGTTTGTATTCTTCCCTTACACCATTATCTCTTTCCGTTGCCTTCTGTACCTCTCATCACTTTAAAAACAAATACTAGTAAAGGCAATCTGCACCTGTACGCTGTATGTTACCTATCAAACAGCAACAAGCAGTTTCATGATCCTTTCACTCAGAGGCACACAGTGTGCTTTAGGTGTGTTTTGTGCCCAGAGTCATCTTTTTTGCGGATCTACTTTGAAATCTTTATCGTTACTACACCTAGTCATAATCCTGTCTTAAAATAAAATTAAAATGCAAGAAGACAAAGCAGTGCTTGCCTCACATTGTTCTTTACCAGTGTCAATGTATTTTATTCCCCTGGACAGAAATACCAACCTATTTGGACATTTAGGAGAAATCTGTATTTGCTATTTTGGCTACATATTAAGTAATCAAAACTCTTTTTTAAAAAAACTGGCAGGTAGATGTAAAGCAGAGCCTAGCAAACTTTTATCAATTTCTTTTTTTTCTTCCCAAGAACATTTTAATTAACATTTTTCTTTTGACAGGTTTTTTTGATAAAAGCGTAAAGCCTTAAATGATGACATTATTATTCAAGTTGTTGTCTGTGCATTTAAGACATTTAAGCTAAAACATTTAGTTGCTGTGGTTACCCAGCTGAATCTGTAGGCAGATTTATTGCAAAAAGTCTGCCTGTAAATGTTAGTATTATCTGTGCATATCTGTTTTTTGCTATTGCTACTTCTTTATGCACAATGAAGTCTACAGTTCAGAATACATAAGGTTGGACATTGCATAGTTCCTGTTCCTCCCAAATTAATCTTATAAAGTAGTTTGTTTTCATATTTTAGATTTCAAAAATCATCCAAATAATGTGAAAAATGATCTTTCTTTAAACATAATGATACATGCTCAACTTTGGAACTTCAATTTTTGTCATTAAATAATCTCCCTTTTTTGTACAACAGTAAGATAGTACATGTAAACTAAATTTAATACTGGTGGAAAGTGGAAAGGCCTACAAAGTTCTGTCTCTCTAATTTACAGCTGCCATACAAATAAGTAACGCTCTTTCTTATTTTGTGTGCTGCCATTTCGAGAAAAATCCTTCTGCCATTCTGCAGAGTGAGGGAACTTGAATGTTAACGTTGTGCTGACTCTGTGACGGGAAAGCAGCAGTAGTTGTTGCTAAGACTCCTCTCCAACTTTTCCCTGGGTTTGTGTCGTGTCTGACAGCCCCTTTGTCTACTCTGAATATAATTGGAATTGCTTCACGTAATTGCACTTTGCTTGAATTTTTGTTGTTTCATTTCTGAGATATTAAACAGAATAGTTATTTTTTTACCTTGTAATAAAACTGAAGTACTACATTTCAGTATGTTAAGGATCTTGACAGTACTTTGGATTTCACAGTGTGAAGTAATGGCTCATCATTATGAAGAGAATAGAAATGCAGGCTTTTTAGTTTTTCATGCTTTATGTGTGATTTTTTTTTCGCTTCCTACGCTTGGGGTCTCCCTCATAGTTGTCTTGTTCCAACAGAATGGGCCTGATTGGCTTTGAAACTCTTCCTCTTGAGTCATTGTGGAAGCTCGCTCCTGGAAAGGGACCACGAGCTCTCCCTCCCCAGCTTCCTTACCACTTCAGTAATAAAGAAATGTCCCCTGCTCTGTCAGCTTGGCAGCATAGAAAATCATTTTTTTATATCCAGGCCACACTAATCTTTGCATAGTATAAATGCAGTGTGGCATGTGGTGCTAGAGTAATATAAATGTCACTTCCTCTTGTTATAAGGTTAATGAAAGTAGTGAAAGTAAATACTATTAAAAATGCTAAAATATTAGGAGCTTTTATATTTACGGAATCTATTGTTTATTTTTCCCACAATGACACATATTTAAAAGGGAATATCTTCTCTTTCGTAATTGCTACAGTGAGAAGAAATGAGAGAAAAAAAATGGATTTCCTTTTTGCTTTTGAGAATTCATTTATTTACCTCATTTTTACCTAGTTCAACCAAAGACATTAGTCAAACCAGAGACATTTCTTGACTCCAAATTATAGGATAGAGAAAGGCAAAAACAACGGAAAATTCAGCCGTTTGTGAGAATACTTGAAGCATGTACTATATCTGTATTATTTCTGCTTTTTAATATGTTCTCAGAACACTTCACATATGGGAAATAAAAGTCCAAAGTGACTGATGGTAGGATAGGCAGAAATTACTGAAGATAAAGAAATAATGAAATAAGATTAAAAACTTTTCAGCAGAAGGTACAATGCATAATCACACATGGAGCTACTGCAATAGAATGCAAAATAAAGCATTGGGTAGCCTAGTTTTAGATTATTGTACTTTAGTTTGTATTAAATTGTAGTAAATGATCTCCTTTAATCTTTATTTTATATTTGCATACTCTTTTGGGAACTTGTTCAAATATTGTGAAGAATTTCATTTTAATCCCCACAGATCTTGAATATTTCTTTGACTCTTGACAAAATTTGTCCTTAACAGCAATGCTTTTTATTTTAATTTTATTTTAATTTGGTAGAAGACAGTTTTGTTTTGCTAATGCATTGGATGCTTTTGAAATTTCTAAAACCATTTGAAGACCTTTTTTATTTTAGTGTCATTATTCTGTTGCAAACTTGCCAAGATCCATTAAAGTGTCTTCACTGAAAGTAGAATAAACATTTGGCTTTATAGCTCACTCCTAGATTTTTCACTTTATTTCATTTGATCTAATTAAAATGTTGAAACTCCTCTCTGAGTATGAAAGTAGTGTCACACATCGATCATACTTAAAATAGTATTTCCCAAAGTCAATCAGAGAGTGGATTTTTTAAAATGCTCATCAAAATCCTCCCTTTCTGCATGCAGATGGGGAGGATCTGTTGGCATTGAGGATTGAGGAATTTGGAGCTGAGTCTTGGGAAAGTCTAAAGCCCTTCTGTTCTTTGGACTTACTGATTTCCTTCTGCCCAAAGACTGCTAAAAGGAAGCTCTTTCTATAACTCTTCAAAAGAGTTATAGATATATAGATATATAATAACTGGGTAGGTGAGATATATTACTGCTTTCATGATGCTTCTTGTTCAGACCTGGTCATCAGTATTTGTAAAGATCTTTCAGCAAACTTATCCTGATTTTGTGATTCTCTGATAATCTGAACTGGCTGTCACCTTCTAGAAATGCCAGAATTTCCTACGTATTTGGAAAGAAGGAAGCAGTGAAACATTCCTTTATCCTGAAACTCTAACTTCTTCAGCCCTTAAGTCAAACTTTCATAAGGCTTTTATAGCCTGTAAGTTATTCTTCACTCTAAATGTAGCTTTGAGTCTATCTTCAGATCTAAAAGACGGCCAAAGTGTACTTAGCAGTTACCTTGACTATTTCTGTCTTTATTTTTCATTCATTACATTTCATTCCTTCATTGCGTTACATTTAAAATCTGCCTAAAATTTTTGATTTGTCTTTAAGACAGTCCCCAAACTACTGCCTATTCAAAAAGGGGCCATCTCAACATTGTCTCTTTGCTTTCATTTTTTAAAAATTAATTTAAAAAATCTAAAATTGTGCTACTAATTTTTTGTAACTTTTTTTTCCTATTTTTATGGTGCTTTTATTACCTGATCCTTTTTTTAGTCATTTCTCTTGTCATTAGATGCATGTGTTTGAATTTTTCTTCTGTTTTCCTGAATTATGAAAAATGAAGGTATTCTTTATAGAAACAGAGCCCTCTACCTAATGTTTCCAAGTTTCTCACCATTAAATCATCATCATAGATATGAAAATGGAATTTATTTGACTAGTCTGTCACCCGCTGCTTACTGCACCGTGATACCTTCTTTCTGTTCTTTGTGTATTGCTGAATCTACAGTGGGGTTAGTTGTGTTTATCTGGATGTGCTGGGAACCCTCATGTCCTAGTTCAGTGCCTTTTCCCTGCTCTCAATGTAGTTAGCGTATTTTATGGCACAGTTGACTAGGAGTTATGTTCTTGCCTTTGAGGGTCAGAATTTTTGTTTAAGGATCATATCCCGCAGGGCAGTGCTTATAAAATAGTAATGTCACTTGGCCACAGAGTTCATGGAACTAATCTAATGTTTGCAAAAGTCGTTTACCAAAGACAGCAGTAAATAAAAGAAAAAAGAACTTGGAAACAAGAATCATGGAATTTATATTTAAAATAAATGTATATAAAATTGCAGAATTTCTGTGCTAATTGTGAGCTTCCATTCGTAGAATTTATTATACCTAAGTAGTTGGGTATACCCTTTAAAAACATAACAAATGTTTTTAACAGGTTTTGATATAGGCTTGTCCTGGCAGGATATGCTGCAGTTGTTTCTGAATGTAAAGTGCATCAGTGTGTGCATTAATGAGTATCTCTTCTTTCCTATTAGTCTATATTACAGGCTAATTTACCCTCCAGTAACACTTACAAACATTAGCAATATATATCCTGGTTTATTTGCCCCTCTCACCCCAGGTAAAGATTTTGTTTTGTGCGTTGCTGATTTTCTACTTCATTTGCAAACTGTAGCCTTGACAAGAAACCAGAGCAGCACTTTGAGGACGAAGTAGAGATTCATAATTCCATGCTGGAAATTTTTAAGGGTTTTTGTTTTTTTCGCAGCATACCGTTCATGTACACAGTATGATGTGAAGTGCTTGTGTCTGTGGACTGTGCTGGGCTCTGTTGTCACACAGAATTAGTTCTGCTATCTTCACTCAGGTGAAACCAAGTTGGCCCTTATATAATGTGTTTAGCTGCATGAAGCAATTGCATTATCAACAGAAGAGCCAGGCTAAATCAAACTACAGCCTGTGAAAGCCATTGCCACGTTGGTGTTAAGGATTTTGTTAGATTAATCCTGCAGTGAAGAATCTCTTGCGAGTTTTGCAAAGCAAATTTTGGCAGGAGGCTGTGGATTTTGTAATGTCAGTAAAGCACATGCACATTGCGTTGCCTCTGCCAGGATAATGTAATGTAGATTGGAATGAAGAGCCAAGCAGGGGATTTTATAAAAGTCTGCTAATATGTTTGGCCAGTCTGTGTATCTTGACACAATTTCATACTTTTATAATGCATAAATCTTGTTCAAAGAATATGCCTAATTATTGGGTGTATATCCAGTTCTTTTTTCTTTGGTAGCTGTACGGTAGGTGTGTACATGGATTATTCGTGGCAGGGAAAGCTCGCTAGTCTCTGGGACTAAATTTAATGAAAATGATGGCAATTTGGAATCCTCTGTGGTGCAGGGCACTTGCAGCTGTGCACCCAGTTTGATCCAAGTTGCAATATTATTTAAATCCTCACCATTCTTGTGTATATAAATCATTAGAAAGTGAAATTGTTTCTTAAGGATATAAAAAAGCAATAATAATCCCAAGTGGTGTAATGCTATGACTTATGAATGGCATACATTTTATTATATTTGGAATGATCGACGTTCGACAGAGACATGACCAGCATTTAATCCTTGTAACATCTTCTATGCAGCTCGTATTGAAAATATTTTATCATGTAGTTTAAATGTAAAAGTTCAAAAAATGTGTATTCAGTAAGTTTCTAACCTCCCACTACTTAGTTTAGGTGTGGAGCCTAATAGGTGCTGCCTATCCTTGCAGGTTGTTAGAAGTTAATGAAATAATACACAGTTGCACATTCAATGTTGGAGCTGTACAGATAAAGGAAAAATAGCTCAACATGTTGCCTTATTCTTAGATTTTTAACTGTAATTGTTCAGCATATCTGCCATCTGTCTGAGTGACTCATGCCTCTGGTTGTATTTCTGCCAAAGTAAAGATTTTGGACAGTCTTGGAGTATTCATAACAAAAATGTGACGTATGCAAAGTGAAAACTGAGATTAGCTTTGAGTTGTTATTCTCTCTCCTTGTTGTACCTTTTCTCCTTTTATTTTTGTATTTTCTTTCGTTAAAATATATTTTTAAATTGTTTAGACAAAGTACTTGGAATAGTTCTTCGTTGTGCTGCCAATGCCATATATCAGAAAATGCATTAATATATGGATATATTCCTTGCTGAGTATAACTGTACATATAAGGTACAGATTGGCTATAGTGGAGAGTAGGACGTAATGGACAACGAGGGAGCCAGCACTTAATTTATTCTTTACGGCCTATTTAAAAGCTCATGTAATAAATTTACATTTTGAATTTAATATGATACCTTAATAATATACCTTTATTCCTATTATTTTTTATTATTATTTTTATGGGATAATGTCAGCTAAAGAAGGTCTTTTAATAACCATAGAGTCTCTGTTAGAGACATTCATTCCTGTGTCTTGTGCCATGTAAATTTTGTTCTTGAGGAGATGAATTTGAGGCAGCACCAATACAAAAATGCCTCTTCCTCTGCTTCTTCTCAGCACCTCATCATTTTGCTGCTGGTTGTGATTGAACGTGTTCATTTATATGTTTACAAAAGTTAAATGTCCCAATTCTTTTTTTTTTTTTTGTCATTTCATTTTCTTAGGCTATGTTTGACGCTTTGTCTGACCTCCCTGAGTGGTATGGTATAAAAGAAATGCAAGCAAATTGGATAGGTGACTGTTCTGGGTGCTTCCTCGACTTCCTGCTAAAGGTAACTCAGCCAGTTCCAGCGTTGCTGACACAAGGGGAAGGAGCGCGTGGCGCAGGGGGGTGTTCGGGTCCAGTGCTGTGGTAGGGCCAAAGCACTTGGCAGCTCATGAGAATCCCCGAAAACAAGGATATTTGGGAGAGGAGTGCCGAGCTCTGGCTGGCATCTCTCTGCACAGCCGACTGAGGCCTTAAGAAGAGTAAAATTATCTAAAAAGCAATGAGAAGGTCTGAAGTCCTTCTGATGAGAAGTCATCTCAGATGTGGTAGTGGCAAAAGAGATTTTCAGAGACTCTAAGCAGTTCAACCCTCGTGCTTCGGAGCTTTATGGTGTCTGTTTGCACTGGCCCAATATCTGAAAAGCAGTTTATTATTTTAAACCTGAATTTCTGAGAACCTTAAATTGAAACAGCTTAAATTTTGTTAGGTAAATTGTTTTTATCCTTTGCTTCTGAAAATCTGTATCAAAACTTGTATGGAAAAATCTCCTTCTAAGAGAAGGCCTGCACTTCTAATGGAGAAAAAGTATAAACTCATCTGGGATATTTTCTTTTCTTTATTAGGTTAATGGTAAAATAACAGGAGAGAAGATAGCAGCCTACACCTACACGCCTGAAGCCATTTATGGAGCTTCCCATTTATATATCTTACCAGATCACCGACTGCTGCACGGGAATAGCAGCCTAAAGGAAGTCTTTCAGAGGGAGTTCATCCAAGGGAAAGGTGATATTTTTCTTAGACTGCATTTTGTTGTAAGACTGAAACAACTTTAGAGAATTATGTTCAGAAAATGTGTGCCCAGCTGAGCACAACATTGCTCTTGAGAGGGAGCAGGTCCTTTTGATTCTTGCACATGTCAAGTAGTAGCACTCCAGCTTGTCGTGCCTTCAGAAGAGGGTAATGGGGACTACGTTCAACCTCATACTTTACAGTTTGCAAAGTAATGACCCAGATTATCATTTTCTTATGCAGTAGAAGTGAATATTCAAACACTGACTGTGGGAATTCACTGGGAAATTTCTCCACTGTAGGGAGTATGTCATTAGAACAGAGATGGCAGCACCAGCTCTTGTACCAGCAATGATCTCATCCCATCAAGGGACAATAGCGAGGGGAAGAGATCATTGATACATAGCTGAGTAGATCACTGATATATAGCAAATAATTCTCTGCTGTACAGATCCTGCTGTTTATATATGGTTCCAGTAGAGTGAATTCAGAGTAGCCAATATGGCCATTATGGCAGGCACTGTCTTGCACAGAAGTTACAAATAAGGTAGTGGTAATTGGTTTCTTTAATTGCTGGTGACGGGTAGTGGTCTGCCTGCACTGAGTGGCCCTGTCCTACTCATTTTTGTCATTTGGAAGTCCAGAAAATTACAAGAATAAATACAAGATATAGTGTATGCATATATCTTTTCTTAAGGCTGTTATTTAAGATTTGTTAGGTGGTTTCATCATGTATATAGCATCCCGTGTCAAGAGCAAAAAGCAGGAATCTTGAGGAAAAATACTCTGCTTACACAGAACCTGTTTTATTTTTGAGTGATTCATTTCTGTAATCTAGACAAATCATTTTCCTTGGTAGCAGGAAAAAATGGAGCTTGAATGTGTTGAATATGTAGAGCCCTTGTCCCAGAAGGAGGGAGAGCAATGACTTGGAGAATTTTTATTAAGATATAAAGGAACAAATTACAGCTCCTACCATTCTGCCAGATCAATGTACAAGCCCCAAGAAAGGCACATCCATGGAAGCACCTGCATCTTTGTTGAATCTTGTGCTTTATGCCAAAGTGCACAAGTGCAAAGCAAGGGATTTTTTTTTTAACGTGGAAATAATTGAAAGCTTTTTTGTTCTGTTAATGACAGACTTTACCTTTCGTTTGAGTGAAATCAAGAAACTTTCAACCAGAATGATGTCAGCCAGAATACACTGAATAAAAGGCTTCCAAGTGGAAACAATTCCAGAATCTTAAGTCTCATATAGCTGTGTACTCCTGGGATGGGTGAATGTATTTATATATTTATATTCTGCAGTTGAAATAAGCTGATAATTTGATTGTGTATTATTCAAGCATTTCAAAGGAACAGACTAATATTTTCCAAAGAAGATAACCTATAGGAATAGAATTTGCATGTGAAATTTCACACAGCCATTTCAACCATGGTATATGTGAATGCCATGAGTGATGGTATTCAAGCCAAAAAATACTCAGGATTGCCTTGAAAAGACTATAGTTTCACTATTAACCATTTTTTTTAAATTCACAGTGATATGAAAATTTATTTTACTTTTTAATTGTTCTCTTTTCAGCTCAGATAATCTCTTAAGTCCTTTTCTTTGTTGTCTGTTCTCATTTAAATAGTTAGGAAGATGTGTCTAGATGTTTTCTAGCAGAGAAAAAGAAGTAATATGGCAAAGTAACTGAAAGTTCTAATACCTGTATTCTTGGAGCACAGTTCTGTATTGTAAGCTATTATCATTTAAATAGAGGGTGAGCAATCAGTTTTCAAACATTAAATTTTTAAATTATCGAAATACAGTATATTTATTTACAATCTGGTAAGTCTACCAGTTTTGTCAGTGTGAGACATCTGAGGTAAAGGTTTAACCCTTACATTGTTTGTTAGGTCATTCCAATGCTGAGCAACTCCCTCCCTTTGTGTTTGTAGTTACAATATTCTCTCTTTGCAGTTATAATAATAATGGTATGAGCAAAGGAAGGAGTGTCTCATAAACTGAAGAACTGTTGTTCGAGGTTCAGCATAAACCTGATGTTTTTGCTGAAGAAAGAGCAAAGTTATTTTTAAAAGCAGGCTGTCCTACCTACTCAGTTTTCTATTCATGAGGCTTTTTGCTTAGATGCTTTCAAAGAGCAAAATGATTCCTCTTCTACTTTCTTAAATAGAGAACGAAAGCTCTGTGCAGTGGTTTGAACAGAAGAAATTTTCTCCAGATTATTGACAGTACAGAATCAAAATGAATATCTCAAAGAAAATTTGAAAAAATATGTCAAAAATAAATATAGAATTTGTGTTCATAAGGCAGATAAGATGCATTAATCGTATTCTCTGAAATTTTTATATTTTACTTCAAGCAGACATTACGTGCATAACAGTACAAGCCTGAGGTTCTGCTTAGCTTAATTATGAAGACAGGCAGAAGAAAGCTCATAGTGATCTGTATTTTAATTATTATAATCTAGAGTCAGGTCCTAGAAATATCATATTTGTCCCTTATCCTTGTAAAATAAGCATTGGTTTATCTTACTATGTGTGTCTGTAAAATTGTATTTTTAAAATTGAGACTTTTTATATTTTGACTTGATCCTGACCTCTGATTTGTCAAAGGGTACATATCTTGCCACAGAGTCTCTCACTGAAGAGCTTGCTTTCTGTTCCCTTGCATAGCGTAATGTGCAGCAGTTACACACGCAGCTCATTTTCCAAAGAATCATTAGCTTATGGTTTTGAAGCTGCTTTTAGCTTAAAAGTGCTAAAAAGTTAGAAACAGTTCCCAGTTGAGACAAGGGTTTTCAATCATCAAAACTTAGGAGGGTTCAGGTTGGGTTTTCTTCTTTTCAAGCTCAAAGCTACAAAATATAAATCAGTTTCAGATTATCAAAATCCTTACCCTTTTCTATGGTTTCAAGGATAGTGATGCAAGACAACCTCTAATATCAATATCAGTGTTTTCTTTAGAAATCCGTAAGTTATGGATAAGATATGCATATCCATTCTTTTTTTTTCCTACAAAAACCAGTATTTCTCATGCTCTGTGTATAAGCATAGTATATAGCTCCTTTTCAATTCTGTCTGAATCACTGGGGTTTTGTTTTGCTTAGTTCTGTGTTTGTGTTTCTCAGTATATAAATCAGGGCTGCTTATTTTCCGACTTTATTAGCACCAGTTCATACCATTTTATGGCAGTCCTTCATTTATGTTGAGGACTTCAGGGTTTTTATTACAATCCAAACCTCCCTCTGTTTGTTACTTTTTTTTTTTTAATTACAATTATTTTTCAGTCAGGCTTGCCGAAGTTTTTAATACCTCCCAGTTTCTTAAAATATGATTGGTTTTTGTTTTTCTTTCTTATTTAAACAAGCTGTAATCTAAACTTCATGAAGTTTAAGATATACTGAGATTTTCTTTTCGTATTAAGCAATATTCTTATTACTGTCATATTGTACTTTTGTTATCTTTGTGTTTAATTTTAGATTGCCTTACTTCAGTGACAGCTGTGAATTTGCTTACCAATCAGGAGATTCCTGTCGTCATCTCAGCAAAACCAGATTTTGAGAGTTTCATCGATACTAAAATAGGTGTGTGACACTTGATGTGTAAATGGAATAGTCTGGTTTTCAGTTAACTGTGTTGGAGTACCGGAGGCTATCGTGATAAATCTTGGAATTAAATGGCTTTTTTTCTGGACTTTGGTACTACACTGTTCTTAATCAAGGAAGAAGGAAAGGAGAAGTAGCTATGTAGAATCTGGGAGCAGATTTGCAGGATGATAGATTTTAATAAAGATATTATAATGTTAGTAAATTTGAGGAGAAGTTGTCTTAAGAATCTCTATCTTGTGAGGATTGATCACATATTGCATGTGTGCATTTGGAGGTCTTTGACTGTCCTTGGTCAGACTAGAACTCTTCCAGTGTTTGACATAAATATTTTCCAAGAGTCCCAAACTTGTAGGATGTTTGTAGTGAACATAAATCATATGCACAGTTAGAGAACTATGTTTCAGACATTTTTTTTGTAGTTTAATGCCCTAAACTTCCAGATGTGATTCTTTCCTGTTTATATTGTGTTGAGATCAGTGAAGTGATTCACTGCATGTAGGAATTCTTTTCAGTTAGGCTTGACAAGTTGTCTTGGAGCTTATCTCTAAAGAAAGTATTCCCATATTTATTATTATAATTTATTAATTCCTTGTAGTAGCAGTAGTTGTTGTTGTTGTTGTTGTTGTTGTGGTCTCATCTCAGATGAAATAAGCAGTCAGCGTTCTATACGCATACTGATAAGTTCTTTATCTCTTCATAACCCATTCCACTGTCTTCCTTATTCTTTCAGTCACTTTTTGGTGCCACTGTCTCACTTCTTTCCTACTCTGGGAGTGCTACAGCCTCCTCTACATTATTGCCAATGTTGGCTTTTCTGAGCCCAAATAGAACTGAATAAAACCAGCTGATTCTGCAGAGCCACTGCAGGGTCTTTGTGCCATTTTTCTTGGTGCTGCTTTTACTGAGTAATGTGCAAAAAATATCCTGGCTGACCCCCTCAGGGCTGGATGGCAGACCTTGCTTGTAATGTGCCTGCATCTCACTCTTCAGGACCAAACTGCTTTGAGAACCAGAACTTCTTCTGGAGTAAGAGGAGCCAAATAATTGAGATGCCTAATCTTATTTTTTCGTGAAAAACCTCCATGTTGTTCACTGGCATGTGCCTTGGCCTTATGTCTGTTGGAAACGGCCCAGATCTTCCCAGGAAGTTCGGGCTGCCAGCTGTTGAGTTCTGCAGAAGTGCATTAATAGCAACATTTTTGCAAAAGCAAGGGAGGCCAAAAAGGGGAGTCTGCTTTTTCCATTTGTAGAGCATATTGTGAAGCCACCTGTTGCAGATTGCAGAGCTCTCTGACAAATTAAGATACATTATCGTATAATAGGGCCTTTAAATGGCAAGAGAGTACATCTGCTCAAAAGATTTAATGGTGATTCTTTACTTTGCCAGGGAGGGAGTTATTTGTGGTGGAGGAGTCTGGTTTGGTTTTCATTTGCTATCTGCTTCCAAACTTCCATGTATTAACAGAGTTAATATATTTACAGTGGCAGCAGACATTTCATTGCTTGAACAAAGATGCTTGTTAAACCAACTTTGAATGTCGTTTGTATGTTAATAATCCTAGAGTGCTCAGCAATATTTTTGAGAGTTTTTGGTCTATAGCTTTAACCGAACTATTACTTGCATTGGGTTATTTTTAAATATTTCTTTGCCTTTTAAAGGTGATAATGAAAGTGCAAGAATATCCAAAGTGTTAAATAAATTATCCCTCCCCAAAAAAGTATGCATAAAGATGCATCTCCCTGTGACCTGATAGATCTGCTAGTATCTCAGTGATACTTCAGAGTACAACTGTATAATAAATACATAAAGTTAACAGATTTCTTACTTTGCCCCTGAAAGGTAGCCCTGCAAAGTGCAGCACAGTAACTACTAAACTGCATGCAGCAAAGTTAGGGGGAAGATGTCAGCATCTATCAATATGAATGAGGAATATTTAAAGATAATGTGTCATTTTATGATGCTGGTAAATTGCTGTAATAAAAAGAAGTCTGTGTGGGTTGGAAGAGGAACTTGTATTCAAAATGTATGACTGTCCCAAATAATAAGATGCAAAGGGAAAGACAGCATCAGGAGCCTTAAATTATTCTGACTTCTGTGTTACTTATTACAAAGTGTTCTCAGTATCTGTATTCTGAGAAGAAAATTTATATTTTTGATGGATTTTTCGTCAGATTAAAAACAAATCATGTCCTTCATAAGAAATTAAAGGGATAGTAACGTTAGAT
The DNA here is from genome assembly GCF_059628265.1 of Tinamus guttatus. Classification (NCBI taxonomy): domain Eukaryota; kingdom Metazoa; phylum Chordata; class Aves; order Tinamiformes; family Tinamidae; genus Tinamus; species Tinamus guttatus. The sequence continues at coordinate 2,894,751 of NW_028288649.1, forward strand.
ACTGTAGTATTCTGATGCATTTTAATAAGTTAGGAATTTAGGAAGTGATTAAATTTACTCTTAAAAAAGGTGTGTTTTTTTTTTCTCTTTATCTAAAATTTATTGTTTTCTTTTTACACTTTTTCTGAGCCAAGTAATTTTCAGGCTCTCGCAATAGGACATTGACATTTGGGTTACTGAGATATCGATGAAACATATTTATAATTATTGCCTCTTCACTTCCACTTCTTCAAGGATATTTTTACAGATCTTAAATTTTTAAACTTTATGGAGCTAATATAAAATATTATAAAGAGTGGAGTGACATAGAAAGAAAATACTGTACCTTCAAATGATCAATAGCCATGTCATTCAATTCCAGGGCTATTTTTCTTTTTCCTTTCTAGGAATTCCTAGTACTAGTACAGAAGATGCTGCAGTAGCTAAGAATCTGGGTATTTCTTTCACCAAAGTGATTGAGACATTGCCAAATGGCTTGGAAAAAGTCATTAATTCTGGTGAGGTAGGTGCACAAATACTGAGTTCCTCTCCAACATAAAATAGCAATGTAAACTAAAATTGCTTTCCGGAAAATGCCAAATACTTCGCATGTTTTCAGGGATTTTGGATTTTTTTAAAAGGTTTTCTTAAGACCTAAGCAAGGTCAATGCTATGAAATTTCTAGGAATACTTTAATAATAAACTGTATTAGTTCTTCTATAGCAATAAAATGAACTTTTTCCCAGTCTTAATCTTTTGTACATGAGAAGGAAATGTGGTATTTGTCCGAGTTTTATAATGGAAAGTAAATAATTAATTCCATGTTAGAAGTTGATTCTTGCTTTCATTATCTGTGTATATTTTTAAGCTAAATTTGTCCTTTTTCACATATGCATTGAAATATATTGTAAGCCTTTCTGGTAAAAACATACCTGCTGTAAGTGCCATAGAAATCTTATCCTTAAATCAAATTGTATAGAGTGTTATAGCCCCAGCAAAGGTGTTGTTTGACAGATTATGACCTTTATGTCTGTTACTACATGATAGGTAGAATCTGAGTGGTTAAAAGGTATTTGGAAGCAAGGAATAGACTAGGCTCGAACAGACACAGAGGAGATGGAAAGCTGGTCTGCCATCCACATTTCCTCAGTGTCTGCCCTGCTTTGGTGATGTACTGGAAGTTTTGGCATACAGCTGCTTGATAAAGTATCAGCAATAAATGCAGATATTTGCAAATAAGAGCTGAAGGGGCCTACAAGGGTGCTTTCTTAGCCCTGCTCAGGCCATCAGAGAGATTATCCTTAAAACAAGAGAGTTTAAATAAGTCCATTGACTGGTATGTGCATAGGCTTTTGGATAGGAGGATGCTAAACAGTGAGAAAGGTAAAATTAATATTAGACTCAAACTTTGTCACTGAGAAATGGCATTTAAGACTTTTATGACTTTATTTTGCATTTTTACCAGTAGCAAGTATGACTTTTTCTTTCTCTTTTCCAATTCTGTCTGTCTGTCTCTTTCTCCTCCCCTTGCCCCCTCAGTTCACAGGCATGACTCGACAGGAGGCTTTAAAAGCTCTTACGCAGCAGGCCAAAAGTAAAGGACTAGGTGGAGATCTAACGAGTGACAAATTAAGAGACTGGCTGATATCTCGACAGCGGTACTGGGGAACACCAATTCCTGTCATTCACTGCCAGGCATGTGGCACTGTCCCTGTGCCTTATGAGGACTTACCTGTGGTATTACCCAAGATAACCACCTTTACAGGAAAAGGAGCCTCACCTTTAGAAAATGTTCCGGAGTGGGTGAACTGTTCCTGTCCAAGGTGAGCAAATGCTGCACTTGCTGCGGACTGGGAGGGATCCCTGTGTGCTTGCTGGTTTCTTGGGCTCATTCCAGAAGTGTTGATGACTGATTGCCCTAAGACAGCATGCTGTGCTAGAAGGATGTTTGGTTTGACCCAGCATAGTTGCTTTTAAAGCCTAAGATGACTAATGAATTATTTCTTCATGGTAAGGAACCTAGTATCTTGCTAATTTCCTTAACATAGACCAGCAAAATTGTGTGCTCTGCTATATAATTCTTTATCATGAAGGATCACATGGACTGTATATTACATGTGACAGCATATAATTCAGATTAAAGGAGGAAATAAATATATACATCTTGTCAACCTTGCCCAGCTGTTTAAGAAAACAAGCAGCCTGAATCATACAGCTAGGGAGAAACCCATTATAGAGATGAGATGTCTGGTTGTGAGGGCCACTTACAGACCCTGTAGTACACTAGAACTTGTGTGCAAGTTCTGTGTAGGGAGCTAGCAGGGCATGGGTTATCCCAGGTAAGATTTTCCTCAGCAGGAGAACCAAACATCACTTCCAGCAGTGACCACGTGGGAAAGACGCTGCCGGGCTGCCAGGCAGGAGAATCAGACCCATAAATGGCCCTGGGGCTCTCCTGCAGAATGCAGCACTTTCATAACATCTCATCATCACTTCCTTCTAGCACTTGCAGGTTAGCATGTTAGTCTGCTTTGCATTCCTAGTGAGGCAGCTTAGCCACAGGAGTTCTGGGCTTCTCTGGAAATACCTATTTTTTACCTTAGTTAATGGCATGTATATTACTAAAGCATACATTTACTTTCATATATTGTATAGAAAATTTCTTATCAGATATGACTGTTAAAATTATATAGTAGCATATTCTAAAGTGTGACTGATACAAGGAAGCATTAATAAACAAAAATGTTAGGTTTAGTTAAAAAAAAAAAAAAAAAGCAGTGACCTGACTAAATTAAATGGCCAGTGGCCACTCTTTATTACATGTTATGTGCAAGTGTGCATTGTTTTAACTGTTAGAGTTTTAAAGAAGGATCATTTACAATAAATAAAATGTTGCTAATGGGATTATAGGCTCCATTAAGCAAATAATTTATATTCAGGGAGAAATTAGAGGAAAATAACTTAAGCTTCTCAACTCATTTTAAAGCTGTGTTTATCAGTGCTGCCAGTGTAACTCCTAGCAAAGATTGATTTGCAGTAATCACAAATTAAAATTGTGCTACAAGGTCGAGAAAAGATCTGATACATCTCAGTATCTCAGTAGAAGCTGAAATTAAGCAAAGTTGATTTTTTTTGTGGGTGGGGGGGGTTAGAAATGAAATCTTCAAAGACCTTTTTGTGAGTATAGTCAGTGAGAGGCAACTATCCTGCTCCTTCTGCTGAATGCTTGTCTGATGCTATGTAGAGTGTGTGATATATATATTCAGTACCCATCGACCTTATGGCAAGGCATGTTTGTCTGGGCTTTGAGACTGGCTCTACGATTTGTAGTTTTCTTTCCTTTTTTTTTTTTTTTCAAAATAGGAAGCAGAGAGTTGATTTTTTTGTAATGGCAATTCTAAATTCCAGGAGCGGATGATTGAGAGGGCAGCCCTGTGTTGTGCAGTTTGTCACTGTTGCTTCATCTTAAAGCCATTTAGGCTTTTTTTTTCTTTTTTTCTTTTTCTTTTTTTTTCTTTTTGTTTTGTGTTTTGATTTGGTTTATTTGGGAAAGAGAAGAAGAGTTGGCCCTGTTACTTATGTCGGGTCTTTTTCCAACATACCACTGCTGTAACTGTTCAGGCTTCCATTTTCCAGTGTGAATTTCTTCATGGCCACTCTCTACCTGTTTGTTTTTGTGCCAAGCTTGGCGCTTGTCTAAAAATAATCTTGTCCTTCCTTCTCTCTTGCTCAGGTGCAAGGCAGCTGCAAGGCGAGAAACTGATACCATGGATACATTTGTTGACTCTGCTTGGTATTACCTGAGATACACTGACCCTCTCAATGCTGAGCGGTAAGGGCTCCGGAGGCAGGGCCTTGTGGTGGCCAAATCTGCTTTACAGAATAGAGGGGAAAAGAAGGAAGAAAGAGCCTGGATACTCTGGTGCTTTTAGCACCTGCCTTTGCAGAAGGGCAGTGTAAATCCATGTGCTTTCCTGATTTTGCACCTGCTGTCTGTCCCAGAGCTCAGCACAGAGTGGACTAGATGTTGCTGTAAGATTATGGCATTTGGTTGTGCCCAGTCCAGGAGATCCATGAAGGCAGAGCGTGTAGATACAACTGCCTAAGTGGAGGAGCTGCAAGGCAAGGGGCAGGAGCTCGCCTGAAAGGCCATTATGAGGCAGGGCCTGGAGGAAGAGTTCAGCTGAGAAGCTAACGGAATATATGACTGGAGGATACCACCAGAAATAAAAATAGCAACCTACCATAACTCTCGTCACTGACATTGTTTTATGTGCGACATTGTGTGTAGCCTTCCCAGTAACAGACTGAGTATTTCAGTGTGTAGAAATACAGTGCTTTTGCACTGGTAAGTGAAGGATTTGGGTACAACATCCAGCTGCCCAGAATGACATCTTCAGTTAGCTCTTTTAGCATTCTCATAAATCTTGCTGCTTCATCCTGTTCAGCCCTAAAGTGAAGTGGCATTGGGTTAGGTTCCTGCTGTGTTGTTACTTTGGGCATATGCATAATTAATAAAAGGAGATTCTTCTTGTGCTGTGTATTAGTGGCTGCAGCATGAAGAGCTTGGGAAGATATATGCAGTTATTTAGTTATTTACCTGCTTTATAGTCTGCCTGCATTAGCACTGCTGATTGTGCCTTGAGGTGTTGTGTCAAACACAGCATTAAAGCAGCCTGCACAGAGGCTGACTCAGTTGTCCAAAAGCATTTTATATACACTGACCAGATTAGATCACTGCCTACAGTCACTGGGTGAACTGACATTACTGTTTCTTGGGCATGTTGAGAGCCAATGTGCAGGACAGTATGATGGCAGTAAATTAGATGGGTGTTTCCTCTAGGTTATTCAGTTATTGCACAGATAAATAGAAAATGTCTAGTAAATGGCCTCAGGCTTCCCAGAGAATCGTATGTAACGAGCTTCGTGTTGGTGAATGAGTCTGGTAGGATCTATTCTATTTTAGTTAATTATCCACATTTCCATTTTGAGTTTGCGACCTCCGAGTAGCACTTACTCATATACATAGACACTTCACTGAGAAGGCCACATCAAGAAGGTGAATTGTATGTCTGTTTCAGCTGCCTGCTTTTGTGTGAGATAAGACAGTTCTTCTCTGGACACATCTCCTATTAACTTTAATATGTTTTTAATAGTCTTACATTATGCAGAATGCTTTCTCCCCAGTGACAGTTTGAAATATATTCTTGTGCGTGGACGAGAAGCTGAAGATGACACAGTCAGGTGTAATGTCAAGCTGCCAAAGTAACAAGCTCAGTGTAACTAAATCCGTTTTATGCTGAAATAAGAATTTTAGCCTTTTATACTAGATCAGTGGGTATTTTCTTGCTTTTTTTTTTTTAAGCTAAGCTGCATATACCTACACCCTTTATTTCTATACTTCATTTTTAAAACACCTAGAATCTGAGAGACGTTTTCTACTAGTTTTTGGAACCCTGTGTAAAACAGTGGGTTTTAGCTCTTTCCATGAATGGCATGAGTTTCAGACCCACTGTTTGCTTCTGGGTTCGTCTGTGAAGAAAAAAAGAAGTGTTACCAAAGTAAAAACTACAGATGAAATAATCAAACAAGCTAATGAAACACGTAAATATGTTAGACTAGGGACATAAAATGAATGTTGAGGAAACAGAGCATACATTGAAACGGCATTTTGCAGGCAGTAGGTTGCTACATGAGACATAGCCATATTTAATGAAGTAGTGAGCAACACTAAGAAGCTGTGCAGGTTGCTTTCAATAACTTAGTAATGCTCTAAATGCCATCCAGTGTTTATTGTAAATCCACAGAGCATCTTTCAATTTGAGTACAAAGGCCCGTCTGCCTCTCCCAGAAGGCAAGAGTTATAACAAGATCTTCCATTGCCCCCTCATGGCCACCATGCAAAGCTCCAGTTTAAAAAAATAGGATGTTTTTAAATAGTCATCTTTCATTTTCTTTAATAGTAATGTACTTCTAGAGTTTTTTATTATTATTTATTTTAATAGTAGTGTATTTTAAGGCAAAATTTGATATCTGTCAGTACTAGGAAATTCAAATTATAACTACAGGTTATTTCTGAAAAAATGCTTTAAAGAGCATGCAGATATTTTCATCACTTTCTTAAGTAGCCAGGTGAAATTTTAGTTGCACATCTAAAATATATGACAATCATTTTCGTGGATCTGTTTCTCAGTGTATTATTTGTATATAATTTAGTGAGCATATCACTTTAAAAACATCTGCTCTTAAAAGTTTCATTAGCTGTATCGCTCTCAGTGTCAAGTATGATGAGCTAACTCAGAGCTGATCTTTCTTTTCTATGCTCTGTTTTCTCTATCTTTTTTCCTATTACTGTGTTTTTTCAGGCCCTTTAATAAAGACTTGGCTGACTATTGGATGCCTGTGGATTTGTACATCGGAGGAAAGGAGCATGCAGTTATGCACTTATTTTATGCTAGATTTCTCAGTCATTTTTGCCATGATCTGAAGATGGCCAAACACAAGTAAGTATTACATATTTCTAGGGAAAAAAAATAAGCTGCCTTTAGGTAAGATGCTACTCATCTGTGAGTTATGAGGCCCCCTGAGTGAGCATTTTTTTCAGTGGTAGTGATAATCTAGGAGTGTTCCTGATGACTGGAAAAATGTTTTATTTATCTTAAAGAAAAGGCAAGGAGAATGATCCAATGTACTTACAAGCTGGTCAGCCTGACCTAGACCTCTAGGAAGACTATGACATAAGTGCACCTGGAAGTAATTTTCAGACATGTGAAGGACAAGAAGGTGTCTGGAAATTGCCACCTCAGGTTTAAAAATGGGAAATTGTGTCTGACTTAACCTGACCATCTTCAATGGTGAGATGGCTTGCTGTGTGGATCAGAGGAAAGCAGCACATGTCATTTATCTTGATTTTAGTGAGACTTTTGAGAACGTCTCCCATGGCATCCTTGCAGCTAGACTGGGGAGAAACAGACTGAATGGGTGAGCCACGAAGAAGGTGGAAAAATTGTCTGGACTATTGGACTCAAAGATAGTTGGGAGTGGTTCAAAGTCTGACTGGCAGCCAGTTACCAGAGGTATTCATCTGCTGAGACCGGTTGGGATTTAGCATTTTTATCAACAACCTGGGCAGTGCAGCAACATGCAGCCTGCATGAGCTCAGGGAACATCGTGTTCCAGGGAGCCCGGATGCGCTGGGTGACGGCGCTGCCATTCTAAGGACGTTGGACTTGCTCCTCCAGCTTGTGCAAGTGCTGGCAACGATCTTGTGAAGTCGATCAAAGCCAAATGCAGAATCCTGTATCTGGAATGCACTAACCTCCTGCAGCAGCAGAGGCTGGTGGGGAGCAGAGAAGGGCTTTGGCCATCCTGGTGGACAGCCAGTTGAACATTAGCAGTACATATGACAGTATATTGCACTGCATGAGCAAAATAGGGCCAGGAGTGGTTATTCTCCTCTGCTTATTGCTGATGAAGTTACAGCTGGAATATGGCATCCAGTTTTGGGGCCTGTTGTGACAGGCAATGTCAAACTAGAAGGGGTCCAGCACAGGAACACAGAGATGGTTGGGGGCTGGATCATGTGCCCTGCAAGGAGAGGCTAAGGGAGTGTGCGTGTTCACTTGGAGAAGAGAAAGCTACGGAGGGGATTTGACTGCAGTCTATTAAATCTTACCTTAAGGAGCAGTAGAGAGAAAACAGAACAAGACTTATCTCAGAAATATACAGGAAAAGGGCAAGGGGCATCAGGCACAGATTGCAGCGAGGTCCAACTGGATAGAAGGAAAAAAAAAAGTGTTTCAAGGTTGTCCAACACTGGAACAGTTGGACCAGAGAAAACAAGGGATCTCCATCGATGACTGGTGTTTTCAGCCCCTCCTCAGGGTGGATCTCGTCCTGCTCTAACTTGGACTTCAGTTCTGTGCAGTTCTGAGCTTAGACTAAAATGGCCTCCAAAGATCCCTTCCAGCCTGCAGTATTTTAAAACTGGATGATACTTATAGCAATGTTAATTTGGAACCTGTATTGTTCAGTCTGCTGTGACGGAGCTGCACCGTGAAAGCTGTGTGCCGTAGACTGGTCTGAGTAGGGTAAATTACAGGAAAAAAAATGGTTTAAAGGTACACAGGAAATATTGACTATGTCTACTGACAAAGCGGAGGAATTCAAAACTGCTTTCTGTAAAAGTAGTTTACAAGATTGTAGAGAATCCCTCTGAGGTGATACATAATCTTCGGAACCGCTGCACATTACAGTGTTGCCCTCAGGATCTGTTGTTTGTGCTGCTTGTTCAAAATGTGGGATGACTGTAACAAATACATCATCACGCAGAAAATTGCTTGCTTTAGCTCTGCACAAGTTGAAGCATTAGATGCTTCTGAGCAATGAAGTCAAATTAAGATTTTGGTTTTGTATAGAAATTGCAAAGTCCCCTATACATTTTACCACACGTTAGAAATTTGTTTCAACATTTATCAGAAGCTGCTTTTGCTCAGTCTTCTATTAGAATTGCTCTAGGACTGGTCTGAGGGGTCCAAAAAGGGTGACCAGAAGCTTCTTGTTAGAAACCCACAGGTTTAGTTAGGACTCACAGCTGCAAGGGAAGATTATTGAAAGGTTAAAAAACCCATTCCTCTCTTGTCATTTTTACATCTTGTGCTAGTAGCTCTTCTCTGCTCACTGATTAAATTAATAAAACTCTGCTATATCTCAGCTGATGAGTGCTGCAACCACTTACATGTTAGCAGGTGCCATGACAAATTTTGAGATGCACCTACCAATCTGTAATTACCTTTCATTTTGATAGGTTCTCTTGATAATAATTTTCATTATTTGGCTGACTATCCTCTGACTTTCAAATCCGTTGATTTTTTTTCTTGTAGTCTTTATTTCTGTACTAATGACTGTTACTATAGTAAAGAGACTGAAAAAAGTTCAAAATTTTGTAGTTTCTTTTGAACTCTGTTCAAAAGTTTTGTGGTTTTGGTGTTCAGGGCAACCTGCTCTGTCCTCTTCATATATGATATGCATTATAATAGAAATATAGCCATTCATTTACAGTCATCTACTACTTTCATAGAAAATGCAATGTTGGTAGATATCTAAAATTGATATGAAAGGTATCATTATATCTTAAATCTCCCCTGAAGAGGGAACTTTTTTTTGATGAGTCAGTTTGGAAGTGGAGGTGTTAGGACTAGCTGCTCATGTTCTCTAACGCTGGCAAGGTAGAACAAATAGCACCCTCTGGGTATTGATACACGTGACCGCAGAGCAAGCCCAAGTTGATGTCATTCTTTGTTAATATTCTGGACCATTAACTGTTCTGGAATTACTTCTCCAGCCCCGCAGCCCTCCTGCTTGTCACCCTCCCCGGGCGAAGGGCCCGGGAGGCCGCTGCGGCCCGCAGCTACCTCACGTCTTCCCGCTTCACCCGCTGTGGTGGATGGGCTGACGCCCTCCGTTACGCCTGCTCCCCCGTTATTGCCGGTGTGAGTGATACCGAATTCAGCTCTTGCCGAGACTGTAGTAATCAGTTCTGTTTGCTGAAAAAATGTAAGTGGCAGCCAGCATGTTTCTAATCCCTGAAGGATTAGAAAGCAGTGAAAAGGCTTATTGTTGCCATGAAGTCAGCAGCTTTGACTGGGAACAAATCCGTAGAGTAAGAAGGCGGTATTAGGAGCTGCATTACAAAAATAAACATATCTGTGTGGCAGAAATAGTTTATTCTGTAGAGGGAGGATGTTGGAGCCTCAATAGGTTCTTTGAGGACTTTACTACTACTGTTGACTTTTAAATAAAAAGCCATCAGATATTGACTGTATAAAATCCGAAATAAGGATCACTGACACGCTGGCTGTCTGCAGCATTGCCAGGTTGTTGCAGGTGGAGCCAAGTGCAGGATTCTCAAGTTTCCTGACGCAGCTGATGGTTTCTGAGATGTGCAACTCGACAGATGACCATGAGATGGAGCCATCACAGCGCTAGCAAAATCGTTCCGCAAAACTGGGTACAGTTCTGTGGTTCTGTTTGTTTCTGAGACCTGTGCATGTTAAATAAGCTCTGCCTTTCTCATCTGGAGCATTTCTCCATTCCTCTGTGGTCTCCCACTAGGAACATGTATTTTTTTTTTTAATTTGCCCCCATACATGGTAATCTACTTTGTGTTGTGTTTTTATAGCCTCTGTCAGCATAAACAAAAATAGGAGATGTTCATTCCTACATTCATCTTTTCAGATCTTGGCATCTGATCTGAACTAATTCTTTGTCGTTAAAGATAAGTGATCCCTCAAAAATTGCTTCCATTTGGGAGTGTTGGATGATTTTGATGTTTTGGCTCTTTCATTAGTTTTATTTTTTTGGATAGCAACAGATTTAACTGTTTTAATAACTGTTTTAGATCTCAGATTGAAGTGCTGAATGATGAGAGAAAAAAATCTTTTCATTATTCCTCTCTGAAATTGCATTAGTTTGTGGAGTAAAAGAAGGCTTGCTGTCTCTTGAGGCATTTCTACGCCCATTTTGTTGATGATGCAATGACCAGGCTTTTGGTTAGGATTTGTCATTTTACAGATGACTCGGAAGGGAATTGTTTAGGACTGCATTGCCACCTCATTTTAAAATACTATTTCTTGATTTTATGCTCTAAATTTGACTTTGACTCTCATTTCCTTGAGTTCCACTATTTCTGAACAACAGAACTTTTCAGGCAACCTATGAAATACTGTTCAGAAAATGTAGAGATGCCTGGGTTGTTACTCTTACTTCATGTTGTTGATCAAACTGCATAGTATTGTAGAGACTTCTGCTGCCTGGTGACTAAATGATTTCACTATGTGTCATTACTTGCCTAATATTTAGGAGCATGCAAAATATGCAAGGCAGAGAACTCTTGTTCAAGCATGACCATGCTGAAGATAAAGTATGAAGCTTGTCGCTTTCCCTATCTCAATTTCTTTCAAATATCTCCTTAGTTCAGAGTCACCAAAAGTGTTTAAAGAATGGCAATTGGAAGGTATCACCATTAATTCATTTAAAATGCATAAATCAAACAATTTTACTGTATTATTAAATTGCCATGTTTTAAATCATGAGATAAATTGTCATATATTTTGTATTTAATAATAATGTAGAATATGATAATATAAAACTTCAGTAAACAGAGTAGTGTTTTAGATTATGCCTTTTTATATGTGAAGTAAAATATAAGTACTCTTTTTACCATTTCCTCTTTAGATGAATGGATTATTACAGCTTTTTGAAAAAAATGCGAATAGAAGTCATGCATCCTTTTGTATGTGTGTATGTATTGGTAGATATTTGGAGCTTCTTTAAGTGGAAAGGTAGGGGATCACTCAGAGTGCTTCATTTTGAGCACCCCTGCACTGGGGGCAATAGCCAGCACTGATCAGCAAGTCCTCCAGAATGAGGGTCCCGAAGGCTTTTGCACGAGAGGATCCCTGAGAGGATCCCCTGGACTCTTCACCCCCTGGGTCTGCCTCGTCCTCTCCCCTGGAGTGGCTACCACAACTTCTTCCCCTTCTTGACCTACTGAGTGGGCACTGAATCTCTAGATTAATTAATCTCTCTAGAGTTTAGTTGCATTCACTTTTTTTAAGTGAAAATGTTGACAGCCATCTGAATCAGTGACTTAGGAATGTAAGATGGCTGAAAGGAGGAGGGAGCCATAGCGTATCTGTCAACTAGAGAAGTGTTTCCTTAGAACTGATTTCTGGTCAAGTGTACTGTTGCCTTTAGTTTTGGTGCTTTTAAGGCTCTCTCTGTCTCTATCATGCACATATCTGATGGCTTATTCTTTCTGATGCAAATTTTACAAGAAAACTTAAGTTTAAATATTTTAAATACTAAGTAAGCTGGTGTGCTGATATGTGAACTTTCCAGCCTTGCAGTTTACTAGGGTACTTTTTCTTACAACTAGGTCTTCGTGGCTTAGTTCTGCAAAGGACAGGACATACGAATGCTTGTGTGTGTTCAAGAAACTCTGTCTTTCCAGTTCATAATAAGAAATTTGAGCTGTGAAATTTGGACTTTTTTCAAAATACACTGCTCCTAGGAGAGGAGTTAAAATTAAACATTTGCAAGAAATTGAGGCCGGTCACTGGAACATTTTTACAAATGGTGATTTAGTTCAATATTAGTAAACTTGCATGGTTTGGCAAGAAACTTTAGTGTATTATCCAATTTTTTATTTGAAAAAATGATGTTAGAGTAACTCTGCTGAATCAAGATTCAGATAAATATTTATGCTTGTCAACTAGCCATCATGAATAAATGCAGAAAGTACTCTGACTTTCACAGGTGACAACCATTTTTATATAGCCAACTTAAAATTCTTCTGTCATTAAATAATTGCGCCTAATTGCTTCAACATCTGAGGCTTATCACAGAAGGAGCTTTTGACAGTTATTTTTGACAGACCAGTTTCTTTGTTCTTCCTTCCTTAGGGAACCTTTCCATAAGCTGTTGGTTCAAGGTATTATCAAGAATCAGACCTTCAGATTACCAGCAACAGGCCAGTATCTGAAGAGGGAGGAGATTGATCTCACTGGTAAGAGGCTATGTGGGGGAAACCAGCGCAGGTGCACCCAGTAAGTCAGAGGCTGCTTCAGTAAAAAAGGATGTACAAGTCAGCGCGGGAAAAACGCAGCCAAGAAAAACAAATCCTTGTAATACTTCAACTAGAAAACTGCTCCTGTGAGCTTTGGATTCGTATGCCTAGTGCCAAGCCCATATACAGAGTCACCCCTTTAATCCAGTGGCTTTTAACTGCTCCCAGACAGAGCAGCAGCCCTGTGACATTGCTTGAACTTCGGTGCAGGTGAGCCCGGGGGAGCGGAGGCCGGTTTGTTAAGATGGGCTCGGCAGCTTGCTCAGGGGAGCGAGGGGGGCCAGCAGGCAGCCTGCAGAAACAGCCCTGCACCAGGTAGCAGGGCTGCTGCTGTCTCCAGCAGACGCTGGGCACAGATACCATGGCTAAAGAAAGGAGGAGTGTTTCTCTGGCTGTTCTGGCACTTCAAGCATCCTATGAGGCGGCTCAGCAGCCTCTGAGGGGCTGCAGCGACCAGAGTGGAGCCACTTGGTCATACTTGCCCCGTTTAAACACTCCTCTCACCTTATTATCACCACTCTTCTCCTACATACAAACTCAGCATGAAAACAAGCATACAGGTTTATCTGTGGCATGTGTCTTTGCTTGGGTGTACCTATGTATGCATAAGTCTCTCTCCCTACATAAAGCAGTTTCTTATCAGGATAGCTTACTGAAATTGAAACCTATAAACCTGGGATGCAATTTGTGATGAAATATGAAAGCAACAACATTTTTGGAAGGAAAAAGGATTTTACTTGTATAAGCTCTTTAAACTGTTTGCACCCCTCCCCCCAAATGGGAATTCTTGCCTCTTAATAGCTTAGAGAACAAAATCCTTTGCTGTTATTAATGAACAGAATTTACTTTAATATTTTTGTATATGTTAATATTTAGGGGCTGAACCTGTTCATCTAAAAACTGGTGGTAAAATTGAAGTCACTTGGGAAAAAATGAGCAAATCTAAGCACAATGGCATAGACCCTGGGGAACTGAAGGAGGAGTATGGCATCGACACCATGCGTCTTTACATTCTGTTTGCAGCTCCTCCAGAACAAGATATTTTGTGGGACGTTAAAAGTAAGTCAGCCTGTTTCTATTGTCTTTTTTTTCCTAATGTGTTTTTCTTGAAAACAGAAAATAAATACAAATCTTGTTGCCAGGCTGCATTGGAAAGATGGTCCGATGGATCAGGGCCTATAGTCATTAGCACAGGAGCAACTTTGTAGCAACAGAAGTTTTTAAAATGTAAGTTTAGAAAAAAAATCTCCATGTGAAAAAAATATATGTGTATGTATATATGTGTTTGTGTGCTTGTATAGCCATATATATACACATATGTATGTATATATTCTTCCGTGAATTCAAAAAAATGAAAATCTTTTAAAAGGATTGTTTTCTAGAGGCATGAAAACATTTTAACATTGATATAACATTGGAATATTTTATAAATTTAGCAAATGTTTTATATATATATGTATGTATATATATAGTCTGAAGTCATTGCAAGAAATACTTTTATATTATTGATTCTTTTCCATTAAAGCAACATAGCATTATTTTAAAATATATTTTAATTGCATTGACATTTTTAATGCACAGTATATGTTTTTGTTTTTTAATGTTTAACTGCAGGGTGCAGTTTCCATTCTGCTTCTCTTTAACTGTTTGGCTTCACTCCTCACAGCTGAAATCTGTTTATTTTTGCAATTCTTCACTAAATGCAGCTGATGCAATGCCGGGTGTTCAGAGATGGCAGGCTCGTCTCTGGGCCCTAGTAACCAAGCTCAGGGAAGCGAGGATGTCGGGAACCCTGCCCAATCCTGAGCTGCTGAGTACAAAACAGAAGGCTGAAGCCAGAAAGATCTGGGAGCAGAAGAATCTGGTGATTTCTGAGGTGAAAAGAAATCCTTACGTACTTTGTAAATAGCTAAGTTATTGATTTTGCTAAACTGCACACTTGACTTAGGGCATTGTTGGAGCAAAACATTTCACCCAGATGAGTAACATATTCTCCAAAATATTTTCTGTATAAGGAATTATTTACCTGTCAGTTCCATTGGACACGTCTCTTTTTCAAAGTAGTAAGGTTTGGACTGGCAAAGTTTCTCTGCTGTGTGTTTCATTTAAATGAGGTGCTATGGCATTAAACTGCCTGGGTTTCAGTTTGAGTTTGGAATAACTCTGTTTTTCATTGATGAAGCTGTAGGTCAGTTATGCAGATCATCCTTTTAAAATCTGCTTGTTTCACACTTCATTATCAGAAACGCTGTATCCTTCATGTGAAGTGAAAAAAAATGTTGGAAGGGTATATTAGCTCATCCTAAAGTTTTTTTATTGTTATTGAATTAATTATCTGCCTATTCTGTGTTAAGTCTCATGCTGTGATTAGTGTCAATCGTGTTCAATTATGCAAGACTCAGAAGGAGACATAAATACCTGTAAGATTACCTTTAAATATTTTTCTGCACATAGAATCTAAATTCCATGGCCAGGGAAGTTCCTTCTAGGTCTTTTAAAAGACTTTCGAAATGTGATCTTGCTATGTATGAAAGAGCTTTCATTGATGCTACTGGATTTACAAGTATGAACATTATTTATAGTGACAAAAGGAAGATATCTTACTGAAAGACATAGAGGGTGTTTGCTAATAAACAATTCCAGTTGGTATTGATTGATTTTTTTAAAAATTTTGAAACAAAGGTCAGATTAATTTTTACATGATTCTTATTTTCACTCATGCATGTGGTTGTATATATGATGTGATACAATACGATAGATGATATGACCTCGAAATGATATTCATGGGAAAGTTAAGCTAGGCATGTTTCACAATTCAAAATTGATTTGCAGAAAATAAGTTTCATTTAAATGCCAATATCCCATGTTCAAGAAATTGAAGCAAGTAGTGACAGAACTTTTCTCTAATGCAACCAGGTCACAGAGTGTTTCACAAAGGATCATCTGCTCAATGCAGCTATTTCTCGGCTGATGAGCCTCAGTAACGTGCTCCATGTAAGTATGCAATATGAATTGTGCATGTGTGTGTATCATACATGTATGCGTATTCAATCCCTGTTCAGTATATCTATATAGAAAGCAAGAGCTGCTTGCACTGAGTCTACCATACCAAAAGCCAGTAACTGTCATTACTCTGGCCTCTGACTTCAAGGCCTCGTGGACTTCCATTGAATTACTCTGCTATCACCGTAACCCCTGAATGTACTATGTTTTCCAGGAAGAGCTTGAAAGTATTAGAGCCAATATGTTCTGATGTTTACATCTGCATCCTGAAGTTTCAAGGGGATACATTTTGCTTTGTTCTGTTCTTTGTTCACTTTCATCTTAAACAAGTTGCGTAGGGAATTGCATATAGTAGTACATTATAGAATTATGAAAAATATTGATAAAAATGACTCCTTACATGGAAAATCGCACATAATCTTGTATTCTTCAAAGATTGCTTTCACGACTGAGCTATTTGCTTGCAAATAGAGCTTGCAAACTCCCTTTTTTAAACAAATGTATAGCTTATGGTTTTAGTATTTTTAATAAAGATTATTATGTTGTTTATCTGTCAGAGGTGGTAGGTCAAATATCATAAAATATTACATTTTGTTACTGCTTTTACATCTCATTAAGTAGTCCTTCAGACATATATTTATATGTGATCTAGAACAGAAGACAAATTAAAAATTGGGATTTTCCAACCTCTTACTAAAATACAACCTTACACCCTATAGATTCTAAGGAGGTTATTGACAAATTCAAGGAACACAGCAAAAGGTAAAGTAGGTCAGGCAGAAGTGGTTTCATTGAAATAATGTAAGTCTGGGAGACTGTCTAGTTTTGGGAAAGTGAGAGAGAATTTTTTCTGCGCAACGCAGTGACTCATATGCATTTGGGGCTGGTGGATGGTGGTGAGTCAGTATTAAAAGACCAGTGTCATACAGCCAGCCAAATGTTTTAACACTTCTGTTTCACGTCAGTATCTTTCAAGAATAAATTTCCTTCTAACATGCTGATACTTCCGCTTTCAGTGCCATTTGAAAGGAGGAAGTGGGGAGGTGGATGAAATTTAAAAATAGAAACAGGTAGTAGTTGCTAAAACTTACTCAGATCTGGCTCGCACTGACCTCAGTAGTATCCATGGTAAGTTGCCATCTGACAGCTCTTCTGTAGCCTGCATCAAACAAATCACTGATTTTGGACAGTTTCTAGTAGAGAGGAACTAGTGTCCATCACACCCACCAAATAATTCTCCTTAGCTGACATATATTGATGTTTTTCTCTATTGTTTCTTTAGAGAAGCAAATGACAAAATAAACACAGAATATGAACTGCCCTTATCACGGGGTGCGATCTCACAGGGGCAAAGAAAGAAAAAGCTTACTCAGCTGCTTTTAGTGCTGCAACTTTCTATTATGATACAATAAATAAATGAATTAAGATTCAGATTATCTCAGTTGGGCATCTTTTCCAAAAAACTGAAAATTATCTTTACTAAAGCAACCTGAGTATGTGACTGTAAAAGGTTGCTTTGTGCTTTTCTTCCCTGTGCCTCACTTGCTCTAAAACCTCACTGGCATTAAATTCAGCTTTACTTAAACCACTCTGGGATTCCATACAACCAAACCTTATCCCTATAAAAAACATATCGCATTTACCACAACATTACTCTTTTATGCAAATACTCCACCTTTTCTCAGATAGCTCTAATTTTATCTAAGATTATAATTCTAGACATGGCAGTATTCTAAATCCTCCTCAGGGACACAGTCGTCCACACAGGTTTATGTGCAGGCCCCGATACCAGAGTAAAACCCTAAGGATCTGTCAGGTCTTCCAAGTTTGCATCTTTTTTATAGTGGTGTTAGAGAGCACGCCGTGACTACGATTTGAAGTGGCTTCTATTTTAATCCTCCATTAATTTTCATAGATTTCTAATTGATTATGAAATTATTCTATTCTGATCATAGGTGTTGTTTTTTACTGCATTTTATTTTCAACTAAGCTACTTCTCTCTCCCCTTCAGGTATATAAGGTATATATATATTTACTTTTTTTTTCCTTTTGTTTTTTTTGCTTAGCAAGCTTCTCAGCCTCTAATTCTCCACAGTGCAGAATTTGAAGATGCTTTGGCTACACTCTGCATTATGGTTGCACCTATGGCTCCACACATTGCATCAGAAATGTGGAAAGGTATTTATATATGTAGTTTTTATTGATGTTGCAGGAGAAAAAATAAAAGAGAGCAAGTTTGCAAAGATATCTTTAAAATAACGTGTCATTTATCCCTTAGTGCTGTGTTTATCTCATCACTTTCTGTCAAAGACAGAGGCTTTGTAGTGTCTTAATGCCTGCCGCCTACTCATAACTCCAAAACAAACCTGAAAGTTGTGGTCTTACCAGATCTCTGTACTTTGAATTTCTTTCTCTTTGCATCCAAAGATTTTTTTTTTTTGAGAGAGAGAGAGAGAGTGTAGGCAGAGGAAAGGGGAAGGAAGATAAAGTTAAGAGAGGACCAGCCTGAGGAGGGAATTCGTATGTTGGTGTCTAACTGTCCTTTCATTTGGAAGAGAGTTTTAAAAGCTGAACAGATCTTTTAAAAGAACTGTTCTAGAGTCTTTGGGCTAGAAGTACTTTCTTTCAGGACTTGAAGCTAGGGCTGTGTCACGGACTGTGTATTATGAAGACTAGAGGAGTGTTAAATGCAAACACTATTCTGGTAATATTCCCTAGAGACTGAGGGACGTTATGTTGTGAATTATCCTCTCAGGGGAGAGTGGGAACGACAGACAGGAAATCTTTTTTTTAAAGTTCTGTCACAGCTGTAAACATTGAGATCTGAATCCCAAGTGGCTAAGTTGTGTGCTGCTGCTGCAGTTACAACCTGTGAAATAGAGGATGCTCATGCCAAGGGGTCTGCAGTTACTTCAAAGTTCTGTTGGAAGAAGTCCCAAGACATATGTGGGAGGATAGATATATACTCTGTGTTGATGCTGGTCACAGTTGCTTTGTGGTTTTGGACCTAATTTTATATTCTGCATGCTATTTTAGAAGTTTTATTTCTCACGATCATCATCTTAGATCTTTGTGCTTTCAAGTGTAGATGGAGCAGGGCTAGTAAATGGTTTAGGTTTCCAAGCTGTACGTGACAGTGCAGCACCACCAGCCCCCTGAGCCAGCTTGTTATTGAGCATGACAATAACATAGCAGCCCAGAGTCAGGAAACAGCAAGATATTTCTGTACATTTTGAGGAAGTAGTAGAATGTTTTTTTTTCATTAATCATATATTGAAGTTGTCTTAGTGAAAGCTTAATTATTTAGAATAAAGCCTGGCATGAGACAAGATCCATGTGGAGAATGCTAATTTTAGTCAATATTCTGTTACAAAATGTAGTATCGTGTTATTAAAATTATACTTAAATGAAGTAACTGCCTGTATTTGTGTTCCTCATTGGCTGATATGGAAGCAGAGGTGGTCAAGGAGAGTTACCTAAACATACAGTGCCTTGTGAACTGTGAAATTCAAACACATATTAAGAATGCAGAATTAGCAGATGTATTTGATAAAATTACAAAGATCACTGGGATATCTTCATTAACATAATTTGACAAACATAAAGCTTAGTCCCGTACCATTCTGAATATCCTCCCATATCACCAAAGTGACTGGAGAGTAAGAATGCTAAGCACTTTCTGGCTCTCTCTCTAATGTAACAACGAAAAAAAACGTAATAGAAATTGGGACTGTGCTGTCCTGTACTCCTGTTCGTATTGGAAGATCCAGTTTTGTTAGCGTGATCCAAAGATTGCACATAGTAATTCAGGACAGGTGGTGTACAAAAATATTTTGTGGTGATTATTGTCCAAGGATTTTATGATGGAATGTGAAAAACACATTCTATAATAACCCAGTCATCATTACCTTTCAGCAACATTATTAAACAATTGTATTGGGAGAACCTATGTACAGTTAGCTACTGCTTGTTATAAGGATAATATTTTATTTAGAAAAAGCCAACATTTAGCATTTCTGTCTTGGGATTAAGACTTCTGGGAAAATTGTCTAACTATACTCTAGAAATAGTTTCCCCAAGTTAATCTTTTTATGATTAAAGGGTTCTGAATTTGTATTCTGGTTCCACTAAGTATTGTTCCACTAAGTATATCATCTGATATAGCCAGTTTCTTAAATTTTATTAGGTATGGCTGATTGTCTTTTCTTGTTTTAAATAATTTCAAGCTGCAGCTTTAAAAAAATAAATTTCCGAAGTTCTGCATTTAATCTTAGTGCTCCTGTTTTGCATACATTGTCAGAGTAAGTCTCTGTGTTTGTGCCTTGGCTTTACATCTAAAACGGAGGGATCATGCTGCTTCCTGTCTTGTAAACTATTCAGGAAAAGGACTTTGTATATTATTAGCTCTATAAACAGCACTTACAGCAGCAGGCATCAAACTTTGATGGAAGTTTTGTCTGCTGTTGCAATGCAAATAAGAAACAACACGTAAGTAACGTATTTGTAGTCGGGTATTGACATTTCATTTGAAGATATCTTGTACGTAGCCACCCCTAGTAGTTACTATTGAGCAGATAATTCTGCAGTTGTGTAAGGACACCGATACACACACTCAGAACTTCAATTTCATATCTGAAGGATTCTGATGTAATGTTTAGCTTTAAATATAAGATGAACTATAACATAAAATTGGTTTGACTCAAGATACAGCAATTTTGTTTTTCTGCAGCTGAAAATTGCTATCCCATGGGATTCAGTTTCTACGTGACCATCTTGTTTTCATGTACTATCTAGAAATGAAGGGGTTTGGTCTTTTTCTGGTTGAAGAGCGCACTCAAGTATTGGCAGGGGATGTTTGCAGCTCGAGTGAAGAGGAAGGCTGCTCGAACGCCGTTCCGCCAGGGCCTCAGCTTCCAGCAGCTGAGCGGCAGTGACCGAGCGCTGCGCTATTCGCTGTCTGCAGTGGCCCTTTCTGCTGCTCAAAGGAGGAGCGCTCTCTGCTCTCTTGGTGTGTCAGTCTGGTGGTCCCAGCTGTGCAGTGTATTCTCTCTTTTCTGGCTTAATAACATTAAAAGCTAGTGCAGCCCCTCGGTGTGGGAAGAGTTCAGCGACTGATATTTTGGCCGTTTATGAACAGTAACAGGATGAGGAAATCTGTTTCCTTCCTGAAGCCTTGTATCTGAGGAATATACAGACACCATTCAAGGCATTTTTTTTTGGCTTGTTTGTTTGTAGTAATGCCATATTTTGCTGTCCAGATGAGGATATGAAACTGCTTATTGTGAGATTTTTACTAGAGATGGCACATGGAAGATAAATACTGATGACAAACACACCTGATGATGTGTTGAAATGAAATGTTAGTTATTGGTATGTATAATGGTATAAGTTGTCTTAACAATGTTTGAACTGTCATCACAGTGGCTCTATTGCAAGAGTGCCTCTCTGAGTTTGGGCTTTGCTCGGGAAGGACTTTCTGAAGAAAAGAGCTGAATGGAAGCCAGTTAACATGATACATCTTCGTGGAAAATCAGAATTCAGAATTGTGCAAATACCAGAAGCCCTGGTTTTCAGAATAAAAACTATTTTCTCCTCCAAGAGAACAATCCCAAATGAAGGATGCTAAATTTACAGGATTGGAGTAGGGCAGATGAATTTCTGAAGGTTAAAAGGGATTCCTGGTTGCCATGGAAGTTGCTAAACTGGAAACGCGTTCTAGAGTTAGCTCTCATAACCCAGGCTTTTCAGAAGCCCTTTCTGGTATTTCAGATCTATCACTAAGGAACATATAAAATGAATCCCCTACACTGTATTCAGTAAATGCAAATTACACTTTTTGACCTACTTATGTGCTGACAGTAGCAGAATAGAGCTTTTCTCACAGCCGTTTGGATATAGCTATTATTATACTGCTGTAATTTCTTTGATATCACAGACCGCTGCACATGTGATTGACAGACATGTTTCTCCCGGGCTGAAAAAATGTATTTCTGATACTCCACTTGCCTGAATCTGTCCAATAGGAAGATCAATTAAATAAAATACCATAAAAATTATATGGTAACAGTCCTGTACTTGGAAGAAGTTGCCAGGCCAGTAAGATACTCATTCAAGAATGCACCTCAGCCAACTACTCCTTGAGTTCAAAAACTTTATCTGCTTGTTTGCTAGTGTAATGGATTTTTACTTAACACAGACTTCTGATTAGATTTTGCTAAATCCAAAGGTAACCAGCATTTTGATAATGCACTCTCATAGTTTCCTTATACTACCCCTCTCTGATCTTCTATCTCATTAGAAAAACCCTAGTCTTAAGCTGTTATATTGGCTCTGCTTCAGATGTCTTCATTAATTTCCTTTTATTTCACCTTAAGACTTCCTTCCTCCTGTCATCGTCTCCTCTGAAACCTCTCTGTGCTGGCCCTTGTCCCTCAGCAGGCCAGCCACTCCCCACTGCACGCTTTAAACATTTCTGTGTTTTGCCATTGCCTGCATAGTGAGACATCAAACTAGCTGTGTCGTTGCGAGAATTTCACAGATACGTTTTTCTAATTCTTTTGTACATAAGACCGGAATTGTCTTGTAGTCTTGATACGTGATTAGCTTCAACTCTTCCTCTTAAAACTCTCTTTAAAGTAACAGTCTACTTTTCCCCAGTAATGGCATCTTGGGGAAGTACTATTTTTATGAATATTCAGGAGTCAAGTGATGCTAGTAAAAACTGCCATGAGCTTAAATATTGTTATATTCGTCCTGTCCCCGCCTGCACCTCTTTTAAGGTAGTACAATGTAGCACTATGTTTTATATCAGGTTCTCATCCTATGAGTTCCTGGTTAGGAAAATTTTTTGTTTCTGTATTGGCGAAGTGGTCAGTAAAAGTCCATTCAAGCAGAGCTGACTAAAGCATCAGATCTTCACACTGAGCACGAGGGTTGTCCTTCCTCTGTGTCTGAAGATTGCTGCACATGTAAGTAGTGTGCAGACAAGCAGAAATGCACTCAGTTGCCTCTCTGTCCATCAAAACAACACAAGTCAAAAATATAAAGCCTAATACCGCCTACTTCATAATGTGCCCTTCAGGTGCTCGCCCATGCAGCAGCATGGACAGGATTTTAATGGTTTCTCAAGAAGGGTCTGTGAAATGATTCGTCCTTAGCTTGTCAAATGGGGCTCTTGTGCAGTGTATCAGGAGCAAGTCAGAAGGCTGGACCCAGGGTCCCTCGAATCCTTTTAAGTGTTCAAGCAACTCCAGCTGATGGCAGTGAAGTTGCTGGTCTCAAGTTCTGGTCTTGAAAGGTGAAACAAACCATGGAGGCGTTTTCTGCGTTCTGGAGCTCAAAAAATGTGAATTAAGACAGGAAGCCAAACAGGCAACATAGGTAAAATCTTCATTTTGGTTTCCTGTCAAACCCTATTTTCTGAAACTAGTTCTGTTGACTTTTGCACTTTCCTTTTTTAACATGGGTGAGCTCATGGCTCATTCTTGTAGTTAGAAAAAAGAAACTAAAAAGATTGGCCTTGTACTAAAATCAGACTTTATCTGCTTCAGGGTATTTGTATTTGTTTTATTAGTAGGATTGTTAGGGTTAACAGTATTCATGGGGCTTAAAAGTGATCCTGATTTTACCTTTGTAGGTAAAAACTCTTGACTTGCATCAGAAAGTTTTAAAAATATTTTGAAGAATCCTCTTCAGCAAGAGGATGAGGAGTGGCTAGTGTGACTGCCTTTGCCACACGGCATGTGATCACTTGGAAAGAAGGGAGCTCATTCCTGTGTGCAAAAGCAAAAAGGAGAAGAACCTAGCAGCTGTTTTTTTAAAGTCAACATGAAAATGAATCACCAATGTGAAGATTTTTTTCTACTCAGTTTCCCATTCTTTGCACTTCAAGCGCTTGAGCCACTGTCGCAAGAGAAAAAAAAATGCAGTAGAAATCTGTATCTATTGAAGTGCTGAATCAATTACTTACCTAATAAGATTGTAACTCAGTGGTTGCTCTTAGGAAACACATGCACATTCTTGCTTGCTGTTAGAAATACCTCCCAGCAGTCCACCGCCCTGGCTCCTTCTGAATCATTAGGAAAACAGCAAGATTGTGTGTGTCATTTGTAGGAGGGCTGTGTCTCAAAAGCACTGGCAGAAGTCTCGATGATTTTATTTGGGAGGAAGTTGCATTCTCTTTCTGTCTTTGTTTGATGTTATTCAGTATGTTAGTCTAAGCAATCCAACCGGATAAATCCATTTATGTAGCAGGCACGGCTTGTTTGTGTGATATGTCTGTCCTTGTGCTGTGTTTTGGGCAGTTTGGGATGCTTCAGTCTGAACAGTGAATCTCATGCCAAGAGTGTTTTCTTTATGCCCTTGCTTGAGATTTCCTCAATGAGATCATTTTTCAGATGCTCTTCAGTTGTTACTTTTTGCAATTCTGGATGAAACATGTCTAAAAAGAATTCTAATCTGTATTCTCATTCATAAACCTCTACTTTTTAATTTGAAAGCACCCTAGCTGTGTGAAAAACAATCACAGTAGCAGTTAAATTACTGATCACATTTGAAACCTTCCTGTTAAGTGAAATCTTTTATCTTGCCCTGCAGTTAGAGTCAATAGACACATAATTTCGACCCAGAAGCTTTTGTTCAGTTACCGAATGTGACTTCAGGGTGAATTGAATCTTCTTCTGCTGTTACTTGGACAAGCTGGGAACTGATTATCTCTGAGAGAGCAAAGTGTGTTTCACACAGGGTCATTTATAGTTATTTTACCAGTGTTGTTAAATAAAATCAAAGGATAAAGTCATTCCGAAAGTGTATGTCCTATGGCAGAGCAAACTGTGTGTGTTGTAGTGTCTTTAATTTGTAGGAAAGCAGATACTTCACAAAATAAGAGAAAATCTTGCAAGTAGCGTGACTTGCAAATTTAGAAACCATCCATCAGATGGTAAAGTAATAAACAATGATTTATAAAAATCAGCGTTCTTATTTTAACTGAATTGTTGGTAAAACTTTTATCCAATTGGCATTGCCGTTGAAGTGAATGTGATGTTATGATTAGCTTCTAAAGCTAGAGATCACTTTGTGTAGCAGAATAACACTTTAAAACAATAAACAGTGATCTTCTGTGCTTCTGGCAATGTTTTGGCATGCTAACCTTCATTTAAGTGTACCCACAATGTTCATACTGGAGTCCTTTCGTATCGTTTGAAAGAAACATTTTCAAAGATATGTATCCTTCTGTTTATAATGTGCTGTATGTGAATATAAACAATGTGATTTCCTCCTAAGAGGATGGCTTTTGAAGTAAATTTTATTTTGATCTTATTTGTCAGACGAATTCTAAAGATTGAATGCCCTGGTTCCAGGGCAGCTAAACAGTTGACTGGTTTCATGTTGCAGGTTTGGCAGACATGCAGAATAAACTTTGTGCTCATCATAACTGGGATGCTGACGTGCTGCATCAGTCCTGGCCCCAGATGGACCCAGATTACCTTCGGCCATCAGATGTTATAGAGATGTCTGTTCTGGTAAGAGTGCCGTGTTTATTTGCTGTAGCACTCTGTTAGTGCATTAGGATGACAGAATTTCTGCTCCTATGCGAATCTCACCCCTTCTTACATGGCTCAGCAGGAGGTCCAAGGAGATCGAAGCTGCAGTTGAAGTTTTGATGGTTTTAAAATGGTGTCTGAACTGAAAAAAAAAATAGTAATTCTGGAAGGAAGATTATCTAAATACAAAACTTTCTGAGTGACTGTGAATATTGCTCTTCGGAGAGATTTGACCAATGAGCAACTGAGGGAAAGGACTGTATAGCCCAAGCTATGCTCAAAATACAAGTCCCCCCAGATTTTTTTACCTGTCAGTCCATTCTTAATCTTGTCCTTGTATAAAAAGCGTAACTAGGTCAAACTTCCTGTGCTACCAGTAATCCTACAGTTGCCTAATACAACCTGTTACAAACTGGCTTTAGTTGGTATGATTTTGCCAAACTGTGTTTCCTGTTTCCTCAGGCTGAACTTCTGGCAAAGCATATTTCCAGGAATGGGGTTGAGCAAAGGAGGTAGCTTTGTTTATGTTTGAATTAGGTTTCATTTTTACTTTGAGCTTTAACACCTTTGTGGTTTGTGGAAAGAGTTGGCAGAAGAGTTCAAGTCTAACTACATTTGCCTAAACTATAAGCTTCCCAAATATGTACATGGCACAATGTAGTTTACCATCCTGTTTCCATCATTTCTAAGTATCTAGCTCTTATCCAGCACACACCAAGGCATCATAAAGCTTGGACAGAGCACAGTAGCAGCTGGCCATAAAGGCCATAAAGAGTTTGCAGGGCCTTGAACCAACAGGGAGGGTCCAAGTGTCTTAGTTCTGCAGTCAGCTGGTTCCTGCTCAACTTGAATTTCAGTTCCTCATCCTCAGGCATTGTGATAATCTGCAATTATGTGGTTGGATACTATTTCATTTACAGGAGTCTTCCTTATCCACTGCTCACCAGTGGATAACCTTTGAACATACCATGCACACACATTCTAAATTTAAATACCTTTTTTTGTGTGTTTTGGTCTATCCTGTACGTGGATGAGATGGGACCTCTAAAAGAAATGACCTTTCGTCATGTAAACAAACTGCATTGTTTGTATGGGAAATACAAATGATGCTCTCCTAGCTGCCTTACGAGAAAGGAGTAGGGGGCTGTTTGTTTTCTTCTAAAGGACCCAGGGAACTGCAGAGCAGTCACTGTCACCTCCATCGTTGGAAAGGTGATGGAACAGCTCATCCAGAAGCCATATCCAAGCGTGTGAAAGATAAAAAGGTGATCAGGATTAGTCAGCATGGAGCAAGGGAAATTGTGCTTAACCAACCTGCCATGCTTCTATAGTGGCCTGACTGGCTGGGTAGATGAGGGGAGAGCAGTGGATGTTGTCTACCTTAATTGGATGCATCTCCCATAGCATCTTCATAGGCAAGCTCGGGAAGTGGGCAGTGAGGTGGTGTGAGAACTGGCTGAAAGGCAGAGCTCAGAGGGGGTGATCATGGGGCAGAGTGCAGCTGGGGACCAGTAGCCAGCGGTTTCCCCCAGGAGTCAGTACTGGACCCGACATTGTTTAACTTACTCATCAGTGATCTGGGTGACGGGACGGATCGCACCCTCGGCACGTTTGCAGGTGTTACAAAACCAGCAGGTGTGGCTGATACCCCAGAGGGCTGTGCAGCCCTTCAGAGAGACCTGGACAGGCTGAAGAGATGGGCAGAGAGGAACATCATGAAGTTCAACAAAGGCAAGTGCAGAGTCCTGCAAGTGTAGGGGAGGATTAAACCCAAGCACCGGGACAGGCAGGGGGCTGACCTGCTAGAGCTCTGTAAAGAAGAACCTGGTTGTCCTGGTGGACAAACCAGCAATGTGCCCTTGTGGCCCAAAAGGCCATTGGTGTCCTGGGGTGCATCAGGAGGAGCGTTGCCAGCTGATCAAGGGAGGGGATCCTGCCGCTCTGCTCCATCCTGGTGAGGCCACATCTGGAGCATTGGGTGCAGTTCTGGGCTCCCCAGTACAAGAGGGACATGGAGCTACTGGAGAGGGCCTAGCACAGGGCTACTAGGGTGGTCAGGGGACTGGAGCATCTCTTACGAGAAAAGGCTGAGAGAGCTGGGCATGTTTAGCTTGGACCAGACTGAGAGGAGATCTGATCAATGTGTATGGATATCTGAAGGGAGCCTGTAAAGAGGCTAGGGCCAGACTATTTTCAGCGGTGCCCAGTAATAGGACAAGAGGCAACGGGCACAAACCGAAACAGGGGAAAGTCCATCTGAACATGAGGAAAAGCTTCTTTACTGTGAAGGGGACTGAGCCCCGGACCAGGTTGCCCTGAGAGGTTGTGAAATCTCCATCCTGGGAGCTAATCCAAAGCTGTCTGGACACGTTCCTGTGCAATGTGCTCTATGTTTCCCTGCTTGAGCAGGTGAGTTGGACTAGGTGATCACCAAAAGTCCCTTCCAAACTCAACCATTCTGTCATTCTGTGTGACTCTGAGATAAGAATGCCTAAAGATTTCACTAATGTTTTCCTGCTGATGTTAAAACTGCCTTTTCTAAAGCAGAAAACAGAAATCTAAATAGTCATTGTGAAAAGTGCTTTTATTTTCATTCCTGGTTCACTTTCTGCCGAAGCTTCTAAGCTAAAGTCTTGTGTACATTTCTTCTGTTAAGAAAAGGAGCAATCCCTTGTGCTCAAGCAAGCACCTACTCATGGAAGAATATGATGCACATAAACCATAAACATATTATTTACGCTCAAGGAAGTACATGAATGAAAGACCAGAGTCAATTTTTAAACCAAAGAGGCAGAAGTTGAGTCACTGCAGCTTTGGCTGATACAACATAATTCCTCTTAGGAACTGAAAGGAATTCTTAAAAATAGTGCCTGTGGGAGTGCCTGGATTTCCACTGTAGGAGTAAGGTGAAGGGAAAATACAGAGAAGCAGTAAAAAGTCATTATAAATGTGAATATTTCAAAGCGTTAAACCCTTGTGGACACTGTAGGATTTTTATGGTTGTAAAAATAAATTGCCCTCGTTAAAACAAGAAGCTCTCAAAATAAGGAGGAATTGGTTTGTTGCAAAGAGCCAGTGTCTCTTCACACTGCACAGTGAAACTGAGTCTTTTGGGCCATCGCTCTATTCTTCTCAAGACATCAAACTGCCTCAGGCTGCCAGCAAACTGCCTGCTGAGACATTATGGTTTTATTTCTCTTGACATGAGATACTTCATTATTTCCTGTCTATGCTGGAGTTACGTCTGTTCATTTTTAACCCAAAGCGCCCAAACCAAGTTATGGCATCTTTGGCTGATACAGTATAACATTTATACAAGAAAACACTTAAATTCAATGGATATGTGTATGTATTTATTAATTTAGATATTATTGTAAGTTGAATATTTGTAATTTCCCTGCCCTTCAATCACATCATACCATATGTTATTGCTAAAAAAGTGACATAAATGTCATGTGAATAGTCTGATCTTTCATCCTGTGAACACACTTGTGACCAGCATTCATCAGTTTTTTAGGTCATGCTCACAACCCCTGTCTCTTAAGACCAATGTTAAAAAATAAGCTGAGTTGGTGGCATTTTTGTTGCCTTGGAATATAAGGAAGGACTGAAAATGCACAGATAATGATTTTTTTTTTCCTTTTGATTCCTCAAAATCAAAAAAACCCTTCTGAGTCTAACGAAAAGTTCATCTCTGCAATGTTACAGGTGCTTATTTTTTCATTTGATCCTTCATGGTTTCTCTAGCGTTCTGATCCTTCTAGGTTCAAAGTGGTTTAGAAGGTCAAATGTTTAATCAAAAAAGGGAAAAAAAAATGGAAAGGAAATGGACAGCTTCCTTCCCAGGGAGGGAAGAACCCAAGCTTCATTTGTGTTTTCTCTTGCTTGAGAAGCTTCTCTTAACGAAGCTTGTTGAGAGAAACAAGACAAATGGCACCCAGGTTTCTTGTACTGGCACTTTTCCCTGCAGCTCATGAGGGCACCTGCTGTCCAGTGGGATATGCAGAGAGATGAAGAGGGCAGAAGATATTTGTCCTGCTGGGAATCTGACCTCTCAAAAACAAATGCAGACGGGTGCTTGTTACACGTGCACGTCAGATCAGCCGAGGCTTTTTTAAGAACAAAGTTAATACGCCGGACATCGGATCAGGATGCCTAACTCATAAGGCAAACCCTCCTGCAAACGCGTGCCCAAATCATGACCAATCTGTTGTCGGGTTCAGCTTGCAGGCTCTGCCCACGGCGGGGAGATGAGGGCTGGCAGAGCAGGGAGGTGCCTCCGCTCCCTGGTCTGGAGTGTCTGGGAAGACACAGCTTCCCAAAGCCACCTGTGTGCTCTGTTGGCCCAGACCCTTTGGCTCTTGAGACTAGCAGCAAATGTGCAAGTTCTGTCATTTTGTCTCAGCCACAATCTGTCTGCAAGGCGGCAGTAACCAGTATCACGGAGGGAGCCCAATGGCATCTTCATGAAGCAGGCATAGTTTTGAACTAGAAGCTGTTTACCCCAGCTGCGAGCTCATCAGCTTGCTTCATATTCTTACTAAAACCGTATCAGTTTTGATTCTACCATTTTCTTTTTTCCTATGGAGTACTTCTTTAAGGTACTCTGTCAAAAGGGTATTTTTGTTAATCAGAATAATTACTTTTAATAAAGGCTATAAAAGCAAAGATATTTTTTAAAGGATTTGTTTTGCATTAAGGTACTAAAGGCAGGGCCTTT
This sequence comes from Tinamus guttatus, assembly GCF_059628265.1. NCBI lineage: Eukaryota > Metazoa > Chordata > Aves > Tinamiformes > Tinamidae > Tinamus > Tinamus guttatus. The sequence continues at coordinate 2,924,623 of NW_028288649.1, forward strand.
TGTGATACTGAGTTAAGGATGCATTTAAGAATGGTTGAAGGCCTGCCTGCAGTATCACTGCAAATTAGTGTCAAGTCTAGTCAGAAAGCAGAAATGACTCATCCTGGGTGCATTTAAGACTTCATCTTGTTCCTCTTCATCTTCCTGTCAGAGAACTGCACAGATTATTGAAAATAAAATGTCAACCAGGAAGTGAAACGTACCACTTTTGTGGCGAGTACACTGTGTATGCACAGCCTGGAGAAAATTCAGGGGAAAACCAGGCTACATTTTTATGTTCAAGCTATCTGAAGCAGCATGTTACATTTAGATGATGGAAAAATACGTGCAGTGGGGTCTAAAGGTGCAAAGATCTGCAGTATGTGCGACAGCCTGTTATGCAAGTAACTGATTTGAACTGCATAAAAAATAACCAACTATTTAATCTGATAAAATGTAGAGTTGATATTATTCATTAAATCTGAAACCTTTTGTGATAATTAAGGGATTTTATGTTAATTCCAGAAAGGAAGGTAGGCAATAGGACTCTATGCAATCCATACAGTATCTGCTTTTATTGCATGATAAAGAAGTGATGCAGTCATAAGGCTATTTTATAAATTGAGATGATTCCCAGGGGCAGCCGTACTCTGTTTCACTTGCATAATTCTGTCCCAGTGATTCAAAATCAGTATGGAAGGTGCTCTGACAAGCCGCCAAACCCAGGAAAGCAGTACCTGTGAGAGACTGTATTCTTTGTGGTTAGTGTTAGCTTTATGAACCATGGTTTTGCTAAGAATGCAACATACAATAAGTTAATGTCTATTTTTATAAAAATGAGTTGTGATGAGTCTCCTTCATACATACCTTTTCAACCACAAATGGTCTTTACTTTAAAAAGATTTTTAAATCTCTATAGTAAATCACTTAGCTATAAAAAATGTAAAATGCAATCTAGAAGTACGTGTAAATCAATATTTCCACCTGACAAACATTATGTTCACTCTCTTTATTCAGCTTGTGCAACCATCCTTTTTCAAACTTAGAAGATCACAGCACTGCGTAGTCCCGTGATGCTTGCTGTGATCAGAAACAAAACTTCCTTTTGTCACTTCTTAAGGTTTCCGTGAGTATCGTGAATCAGATTTTTATTCTTTTACAGTATAGGAGGAGAGCAGGAGGCATGGAGATTTTTATCATCTGCTTAGAAATTGGTGTGAGAGGAAAGAAAGTTTGAGTCACTTTTTCCCCATGTGTAACAAGATTAATCAGATTCAGAAGATTAAATTGTATAAATCAGCATAGTAATTTCTGCTTTTTCTTGTTTTCTTCTCTCTGTTTTTCAGATCAATAACAAAGCTTGTGGCAAAGTCAGTGTGCCTCAGCAAGCAGCCTGCAGTTTTGAAGAAGTCCGTGAACTAGTTCTTCAAAGTGAACTTGGAATCAGGCATCTCCAGGGACGAACCATTAAAAAGGCTTTTCTGTCTCCAAGAACTGCCCTGATCAACTTCCTAGTGCAAGAATAATTAAGGCACTGCTGGGCTATGAAAGGGGACTGGACTCCTTCAAGAGGAAACTAATTCAAAAATATGAATGATGGTTATTTAAATCTCATATAATGTGTTGTTAATAAATCGGGTTGCTGCTAAATCTTCATTTGAACATGGAGAAAAGCAGAGAATTAAAGCTTCTTGAAGGTAAGATGCTATTTGCCTGTATTCTCTGGGAGAATGAGAAGGAAGAACAGAACTGTATGATTGTAACAGAATGTAAAGTTTGTACATGTTTTTAGTGTTAACCTCTGGAATATGTCCTGCTGGAAGGCTGGCTGGGATAGATGCAGAGGCATAACTATGTTTCCAGGGCTAGACAAGTGTCACAGGTGCTTGCCACACCAAGTGTTAGGTGAGCTGTAGTCAGTCTTAGTCTTTGTTCCCTATCGCTCATATTTGGGTACCATAGCACTAATTAACTTTTCCCGGAGTAACATTTCTTACAATTTAGCATTAATTAAAAGGCTTTGTTTAATAGTGGTTAATGGTCTCAGGCATGGTAGATAATCAGGATGGTTTCACGTATTTCTTCTACATTTTGGAGGCACGCTGTGGAAACAGTCAAATGGTTGATCTGAGCCCTGCTTTAGCCAGGGTCCTCCTTACTTGCTTTCAGGTTTCTTTTGGTTTATACACGAGAGATTCAAATTCCATAAAGTGCTGACAGTTGTTTATGTAGGGAAGGGAGTGGAAATTGCTCTCTCTTCATTAGCCGTCTCAGGGAATTTCAGGGGGATTTGAGAACGAGATGAGTTGGCTACCAGTAATGCAGCAACAGTGAAGGCAGACAGCATATTTTTTGCTTCTACTCCTAGTTCTTACTGTGCCTAAATCATAAAACTTGAATAAAAAATCTTGTTTTTCTGAGGGGTTCATTAAGCAGAAATAGCAGTTTCTAAAAAGCATCCAGACTTTCAATAAAACACATAGTCATTCTCATGCCTCATTGCAACCCTTTTATTGGTACAATACGTTGCTGTTATAGCCACATGGAAATGTTTACTGTATTTAGCAAGTGCTTGGAAAAGGTTTTCCAAAGAGACGACTACAGAGCTCATTGTATGAGAATGTCCTTTCCTTAACAGCCATTAAACTGAGTAGTCCAGTAAACCAGGCGCTTTCAGGGATGTGCACAGGAACAAACAGCTAGGTCTGAAATCTGTGAACCCCACAGTCATCCAGCTCGTGTATTAAGTTGAAAAGCAACCAATAAGAATGTCCCACTTGAGCATCTTAAGGCTCACTTACTGTTAAGCAATACAACACGTCATTTTGTTGCCTTTATGCATTTTCTGTGTGAAAGATCCCGCTACAGAACAGAGATGCGAGATGCACTGGGCAGGATTGGTTCTGCACTTTGCCAATTCCGCAACAAAACTGCCCGGTCTCTACTTCCTTCTGGACCACGCTAGTGCAGCTCTCTCTTTAGCAGCCCTTTGACACACGGGTGACTAAGGAAGGGAATATTTATAGTGAAGATAGGATCTTTGCAGTTTTAACACTCCGCACATCCCAGCCACAAAGGAATGCATTCAGACGTTTACACACAGGCCCTTAGTTGAAGTTAAAATAATCTGAATTCCAGTGTCTGCCTGACATATATGTTGTTACGAATCCATAAAACTCCCGCTCTGATGTCCCTAAAAGGACTGTGAAAGAGACCCTTTAAAAGCTGCAGTACAGCACAGTCCTGCTTTTTTCCAAATAAAAGTTTAACACGCACCATGCAGCCATTTTCGCAGAGTTTTTCTTTGGGGGGAAGGGTGCCATGTTTGGCATAAATAAAAACTCTTGGAGTTTACAAGAAGGAAGAAAGATGTTGTGCACCCAATGGCCCTGTGGTGCCTTTTAACAAAAGCTGCAGTCACTGCGGGCCTGAGCTGCAGACCACAGTGTTTATTGCTGTTCGCACTGGAGTATGTTTGCTCTTGCAAGATGAAGCAGTAAATTGTAGATGTCGCTTTGATTCAGGCAAAAATAAAAACAAGGAGTGGACTTCTGCACACTAATGAAGAAAAAGCAGTGATTAGCAATAGCACAAAATATATATAGTCTGGAGTCACGCCAGCAGGCCTACAGCAAGTTGAAATGGATTGTATCAGTCTGGCTTCTGACCATGACTTAGAGCAGCGTCACTGGGACTACAGCCACGTTATTTTTTTACAGAAACTGGGCGTATATCCTGAAGAAAAAGCGTGGATGCTGACCAATATGTGCTTGGTCGTAACAGAATGAGAGCTGGATGGGAATGTTATCTGTGCATAGGAGAGCCCAGCATCAGGGCTGTCATCTGCAGCACACATGATAAAAGAGAGCTCAGCCGGCATGAGGAGGAAAGGTGGGATGGGATTTTTCCCTTCCTGAATGAACTGTCTTTCCGGTACCACAGAACTTTCCAGCATTCACTAACCCCCTCTGACCCAGGAGGCCCAAAGTCTCACTCAGCCTTTGTCTTGCGGCACTTTTCTCCATCAAGTTGGTGTCAGGCAGGGCCATATTTATTCTAGGAAAGTCCAGGGCTGTTTTTAACACTGGAGTTGCAATCCAGCATCATCTGTATAAAAATCAGTCCTGCTTTTGTGTGTAGTCAGAGAGTTTAAACAGTCAAAAGCTAACACTTTCCTGAGCTTGTAAGTTTTTGGTGCCTCTGAATTGCAGTATTTTTGCCTTTCCGTTAGATATCCAAATGGATGGCTGAGCTGTGGCTGATACCTGAACTGATGATCTGAAGTGCTGCTACTTTCTTGGAGCAGTGAACTCCCAGGTGCTCTGAGAACTGGGCCTTAATTAAACAGAGCTTCAACGAGTGAAGTTCTTTGCCTCGGTGAATGCTCTCTGTAATGTAAATAGCTTGCAAAAAGTGTGTAGCACAGTTACAGATAGAGATCCTCATGGCTTTCTGCAAACCATTTCGTTGGTAATGAGAGACTCGAAATTTGTATTTGCTGTTGGGTGACATGGCCCCAATCTGTCATGGATTTTGATCACAGAAACCTCATCAAAAAATATCCCGTAATACCGAATATCCAGGACATTTCCTTGTATGCTCATATGCCTGCACCATGCTCATCCGCAGTCTGTTTTAGGCTGCCCAATTGCTTGCTCAGGGCAGGAGTGTGCAAATAGAGAAAGCTTCAATATTACCTCTGTGCAGTGCTGAACCCAGCAGCAGCCCTGCGCCTGCCCGTGCTTCCTGGGCTGCTTGCAAGGGAGAGGCCGACGGTCACGCTCTGAACTTGCTCTTGCTACGTGTAGCTGTTTACAGGTGCCAAAATGCAGCGTGGAAATGTCCGAGGATCTCCGAGCGCTCCCACCTCCTGCTGCCCCGGGAAAGGCGCAGCTGACACTGGGAGCTGCTCTCCAGCAGTTGCACCGGGTGCCAGCAGTCTGTGAAGCTAAACACATGCAGTCCTAACAGCCGCACGAGATCCAGCGCCGTGATCAGGAGTAATAAACACGGGACAAATAACTTGGCCAGAAAAGAGAGCAATTTATTAAAGAGGTGGGATGGGCCCCCTGGGTTTCTTTCTGATGGAGGTTAAGAGAATTCCTATAACGTAAATTTTTGCTACAAAAGAAAATGAATTGTCTTCAAATACATACCAGTAAAATTAGTATATCTGACTAATTGCTGCAAAATAGAGATACATGGGATGGCAAAGCCAAGAAGATATTGTGAAAAGTTGCAGAAGCTTTTAGAAGCAAATGCTTTTCTTAAGTACGTCTCCATCCCTGGAGATCCACGTGGCTGGATAAAATCGCAAGGGCGCAATAAAAATATGTACTTCACAATTTTCCCATGCGAAAGAGCATTTTAAAACATCTGTTGATCAGAGAGATCCTCCTAGGCCATGCATGGAAGACGGGATGGACGCAGTCACTGCATCTGGGAAGTCCACTTGACGTCCACCAAGTCACCCTCGGCGGGTGACTAATGGCTGGATGTCAGCTGCTGTGCAGCGCTCCTTCTGCGTGGGGCTGCCAGAGGCCACGCGTGGCGGCTGAGCACATTGTGACGCTGCTTTAATGTGAGTTAACGCACTGAAAAAGAGGCGGAGAAAAGGAGGGCTACCTTGCGCCGCCGCAGCCCGGCACCGTGGCTTCCCGGCCAGGGCCTTGCGAGCAGCACAGCCCTTGGCACCCCGTGTGGCACTGCCCTTGGCAGCCCGCGTCGTGCGGCCCTCAGCAGTCCACGCTGCTCGGGGGTTAATTTCAGAGAGAAGAAGGGAGGCCGCGGCGGGCTCCAGTCTCCCCAGGAATGCAGAGGCCCCGGGGGGGCAGCGTGGGGAGGAACAGCAGCTCCAGACCAAAAGGCACTGCCACGCGCACGTTACGTGTTCCCACAGAGCCTCTTGAAGGTGGCGAACAGCATGAGGCCTCCCCAACTTGGCCACCCTGTGCACCCTGTGCACCAGCCTCCTGTCCTCCAGAGCATCTGGAGAAAAACAAAACACCAGGCATGTACAGCGCTTGCTTTGCTCCTGCTGGGGCTGTGTTCTCCATTACCCTAAAGCCCTAAGGTCCTTTGCGCTCTCCTCCCAATGGAAAAGCCTTGACTGGTGTGGATGAATTATGCATTTCCTTAAGCCCCTTTACAGAGCCGGAGGGAGCGCCTGTAATTTCCCGCTGTGATTTGCAGCCGGCACATCAGGCTGACGGGCAGGATTCACTCCGGCAGCAACAAGCAGCCAGGCTCCCCCCCTGCAAATACGCCCGTGCTAGAAACTGTCAACTTTGTTTACATTTTTGCACCAGGTCTTTTACTGCTTTCCTGCTCAAACCCATCGCGCACCTCAGGTATTTCCAAGTGACCTGCACAGCCCAGACTCCCACAGGAAATGAGCCGCCTGCCGCGGTTATAGCCCCGGGGAGAAGGGCTATGAGGCATCAGCCCTGCGAGTGTGCTTAAGGAAACTTCAGAGAAAACTTGAGGAGACTTTTTAAAGAGGGTTAAGGCCGAAGCCCATCTTGCCTTTAAACCCTTGGCTGGGCCCTGGGGTCGCGCGCAAGGGTGCTGGGATGTGCTGCAGGATAGCTGGGAAATGCCTGGGATTCCTGGCATGGAAAGGGTCGCGTTTGTCCATTCACGGCCATTTTTCGGTCGCGTTTGTCCATTCAGGGCGCTTTCTGCAGGCGCTTGGCTGCTCTGTGTGGAGGAGGAGGAGATTTAGGCGGGCGGTTGCCATGGCAGTGAGAGGAAAACATTTTCTGGCTCTTTTAATGTGCTGAAAGGGAAAGGAAGCGACCTTTTCATTATTTGTACAGCGTGAGGAGCAGGGGCCCCTTTCCCAAGGGACAGAGGTGCCAAGGTGCGCTTAGGTATCTCCCTCTTGCCCCAAGACCCCGTACGTCCGGACGGCTCGTGCCAAAGAGCTTTTCAAGGCAGAGGTTTCGCCGCCCTCCCTCAGGCGGGATGCACCGTGACGGCAGTCGTGGCTCCCGTAAGCCCTTTCTAGACACGGCCTGGGGCCACATCGCAGAGCAGCATCGTAGCGCTGCACAAGTCACTGCGGCGCAAACCCCCAGCTCCAGCACAAACTTGAGGCTAATCATCCCTCCACCCGCGGCCCAAACCTCGCAGGCCCGGTAATCGCAAGCGCAAAGCTTCAGAGGAATTTTGCTGCCTAATAGTCATTAAAGCCACAGCAAACTAAAGGCCGAAATGCCTTTGAATGGCTTGGCCGCGATTCCCTTGGAAGGCACTTGCGATCCCAGTGTGTGCTCGTGCGTGCGGAGCCTGGAGCACGGCCAAGTGCAGCTTTGCAGTTAAGTATCCGAAGGTCCTCGGCAGCATTTTCCATGTTGTCTGTGCATGTATTGTTCTTCACACAGCTGATTTTATCCTTTGGCATAGGAAGGAAATGTACTTTACATAGCTGGCGAAGGTCAGCAGTGTCAGAGCATAAATTCAGCGAGGAGGCCGCTTCCCTCCGAGGCGGAGAGCTCCTGCAGGTCCGCCTGTAAATCAGCTTACAGATGTTAGATTGCAGATAAAGAGCAATGGCAAAAAATGTATGTATGGCCCTTAAAAAAGAACATCTGAAAAGGCAACGATCTGAGTGAAGTTACAGATTCTTCCTTGTTTTGTTTTTAAAAGCTGAAAATAGATACTTCTATTCCAAGATATTTCTGTTCCACCAAAGCGTTTGTTTCCTAGAGATCTGAAGAACATCATATTGGTAGGTTTGCAGGAAAAAAAAAAAATAGACCTTAGTCGAACCTCTGGTACGCTGGATAGGAGCTTTCTACATCCTAACTCTACATCCTTTGGCGAGGAGAAGGGAAGAAGGGATGAGGACAAAAAGGGAGCTCCCTTTTTGACAGCTCTTTGTCCAGCTTGTGGTGCAGATTCCCTCCATGGGTGAAGCAGCAGGATTTCTGTTTTTACTCTCATTTACTCATTTTGGTTCCTTTTTGCATTTCTCTTGGCACGTACATATATGGCTTGAAGGAATCTGTTGTTTGGTGCCACCTTTGCGAGTCTCAGTTTTAACATTTGACTCGTCCCATTTTGAATGAAAGCAGAACAACTCCCACACCATGTAATACCCACGTTCCCCCTTGCACTTGTTTTCAGCAGTGACCTGTAGGATTACTGCTAACTTCATTTCCAAAAGCACTTTGAAGCCAGTGGGGCTTCCTGGGAGCAGGAAGGGAGAAGAACCTGATGCCTCCCCTGCTTGCTTTGACTCATCAGCTCTGGGACATGGAAGCTGGCAGCTCCGCGCTCAGAGATTCCTGCATCTCACCAGGAAATGTTTCTGAGAGTCTCATCCAAGTCTTGTGTCTGGCCTCGCTCCCTGACAGCAGGTATCACTATTAGGAATTGCCCTTCTGAGCCCAACGTCGAAAAGGCAAATTCACCAAGTTCTTTTGGGAGAAGCTGCTTTGAGGATTCATGAAATTATCCTCTCTGACTCCCAGTTACGGGTTATTTAAGCCTTCTTTCCCAGCCCCGTCCTGAGGACAAAAGGAATTTACCATCCCAGAGCAGCTCGGATTCCATGGGAGAGAGTGCCATGTGCCAAAAGGAGCAAATCTGGGCCCACATTCCCAGTCCCTTCAGGACCCTGCTCCTGACAGAAACAAGCCATGCCATGAGAGACATCATCTTGGTTGTGCTTGAAAACGCTCATTCGATGAAGCCAAATAAGGGAAGCAAACCAGGCACTGCTGTTTGTTCGCGGTTTCTCTACCATGAAGGGTGAGAGATGCTGCAGGTCCCCGCGCCAGCCCTCACAGCCTCTTCACGCGAGCCGCTGCCTCTGCGGCTCGTGGGAAACACGGGGCGGCCTCGAGGTTCCTCCCGCCCCCGCAGGCCCCATTTTCAATGCATTGCCTCGGCCCTTTGGAAGGAAGCTGGCTCAGACCTTGAAACTCAGTGCAGGTTCCGGGTGCCCTCAGGCTCGGCCCACGTGGCTAGTGCTTCACAAGAGCTACTCGCACGCGTGGTTGCGGGCTCAGCTGCGCCCGTGCGGCGCCCACGGGTGCAGGAGGTGCAGGAGGAAACCCCCCGGCAGAAGGAGCGTACCCAGAGCACAAGGCGGAGTGAAACATCCCCTCAGCTGCCACAGCCTGTGCGGGGTGGGGTTTAGCCTCAATTCACCCAGGCTCTTACCAAAACCAGACTTGTCCAGCTCGGGTGCAGTAATCCTGAGCTTCCCCTCTCATGCGCCTGCAGGAAGAACAAGGTCCAAAAAGGTTTGATGGACTGGTGGGGATGCGCTGCCGTGCTCCCCAAGAGACAGTAAAATCTCCTATCTACTGCCATTTCATTGCAGACTCCTGCAAGTCTGAAGCTGTACCGGAGCTCAGGCAGAAGACACGCGCCTTTGGCATGGGTCTGCAACGCCGCAACCTCTCGGCCCGCCAGGCTGAAGGCTGCCGGAGCAGCCGCGCCGGCACACGGTCCCAGCTGCTGAGCAAAGTTTCCGAGAGGGAGCTGTTAAAGCAGGGAGGGGATTTTTTATTTCTGACGCTTTCTGGTCATGGCCCAATTCGTGATTATTAAGGGAACAAATTTGCACATTCCTGAACATCTGGCCCTATCTCCTGAGTCCTGAGGGGGGAGAAGAAATAAAAAACTCCTGAAAACACATGTTGGGGCCTGCGCGATCAGCTCTCTCAGTCGACTAGTAAAGGCCACCGCGGCTCCCTACCGACGTTGCCTCTCCCCAGCGTCCCACAGAGACCCCATGGGGCAGCTGTCGGCAAGCCAGACATTTTCTGCCTTACACAGCTGGGTGCCCTGCACCGTCTTGGCCAGCTTGGCGGGTTTTTACCAGGTTCGGGATCAGTCCGTATTTCAGCACTCTCCACGCAGGCCATAATCAAGCCAGCTTAGCTGGTGCTCACATCCCTTTGCCTTCTTAGCAAATTATGACTTATTAACTTTAAATCGTAACTTCACTTAGTTTTTCTTCAGTTCAGCCGTGCTGTGCGTCTGTAGAGGCACGCACCGCCACCATGAGACAGACACCCTCTTTGTGGCGTGTACTGAACTTCTGTGTGTGAACACGTGCTTATTTTATAGTATGTTTCTATTTTCACACCCGCACGCCCACCCGCTCCGTGCAGCTCCAGGGATCGGGGACATGCGCAGCTCGCCGCTCCCCTGCTCTCCCCTCAGTGCTCGTTTTGCCACCGCCTCTCTCTCAAAACCAAACTTATACATATATATATGTATAATATAAAGAACGGCAATAAAAATGAACGGCGGGGCCGCCCAACGGCCGCCCGCGGGCCGCGCCTCCCGCCGGGGCGCCGCCGGCACCACGTTGCAGGGCGGCGGGGCCGCCCGCGGGCTCCGCCTCCGCCGGCGCCTCCGCCCCCGGCCCCGCCGCTGCCCGGGACGGCGCGGAGCGGAGCGGGGCGGCGCAGGCGGGCGCGGAGCGGAGCGGAGCCGGGTGCGGAGCGCCGCCCGGCCCGCGCTCCCGGTCCGCTTGCGGTGCCCTCTCTGCCCCTTGCGGCGCCACGTGCGGAGCCGGAGCCGCCGCCGGCCGCGGGCAGAGGGAACTTCCCGGCGCTCGGGAGGCCGGGCTCCCTTCCTGCCGTCTTCCCCGCCGCGGGGCGCGCGATGCCGCCGCGGACCTGAGCGCCTCGGCGGGGAGCGCGCGGCACGAGGCCGCGCCGGGCGGCGCCGGCAGCCATGGATAAGTACGACGACCTGGGCCTGGAGGCCAGCAAGTTCATCGAGGACCTCAACATGTACGAAGCGTCCAAGGACGGGCTCTTTCGGGTGGACAGAGCGCCTGGCAACAACCCGGAGTTCGAGGAGACCAGGCGGGTGTTCGCCACCAAAATGGCCAAAATCCACCTCCAGCAGCAGCAGCAGCAGCAAGAGGAGATGCTCCTGGCGGCCGCGGGCTCCCTCAACGGTGGTGCGGGGTTTGGTGCCCCGCGGGCGAGCGTGCCGGGGTCCCGGGGCAGCGCGGGGCAAGGGGGCCGGGGGCAGGCGGGCGGCAGCGTGGCCAAGCCGCCCCTGGGCAGCCCTGCAGCTCCCCCGCACTCCTTGGCGTTCCCAGGGCAGCCCCCATCCCCAGCGGGGTACGGCTGCGGGGAGAGCGGCCCGGGGGGACACGGCTGCCATGGAGCCACCCCCCGGCCCTTCCCGCCTGCCGCCCTAGGGGCCTGCCCAGCTCCGGGGAGTCCGGCCGTGCTCCGGGGCTGGGATGGGGATCCGGATGGGTTTGCCATGCCCAGAGCGGCCGCAGGGAGCTGGCGGCCCAGTGTTCATCCCGGCGATGCGCTGCCTCGGAGCCCCACGAAAGCCCATGGCGAGCCCCAGATGCACCAGCCGGAGAGCGGCCGTCGGAGCTGGGAAAACGGGGGCGAAGCCCCGCGGGGCAGCCAGGGCCAGGAGCCCAAAGCAGCAGGGCAGCGCTCCTCCTCGCTCGCCCGGGGCCCTGCAGCCCCTGCCGCTGGCGTCGAGGAGGGGGCGCAAGCAGCTCTCCCGCAGCATCGCTCGTCATCCTTCTCCGCCCCGTCCACGCCGCCGGCCTCGGGCTTTCTGGGCCTCTCCGACACGCGCGGTCCGAGTGCCGGAGTGGATATGCCAGCCGCAGACACGAGCAGGGATGGCGGTCAGCTGTGGTACCACGACAGTCCCCCATCCTTCCCTCTTGGCTCCGCTCCGGCGACTGTGCCGCCCAGCGTTGACTACCAGCCGGCCAGCGCTTACCCCGGCACCGCCGGCCACTTCGTTGCCCACGGGCAGAACCATCGGCCCAACAGCAGCGGTGCGAGCGTCGAGCACGGCCCCCCCAGTGCGGCCTTGCGCAGCCCAGCCACTGCGGATGCTCCCAAGCCACCCTTCAGAGAGGGCCTGAGCGCGCTGCAGGCCGACGCCGGGCACCAGGAAAACTCCGGGGCTGCAAAAGTCAAGCTGCCCTGCCAGACCCTCCTTCCGCCGCCGGAGCAGGGACCGTCTGCCGCTGAACTGAAATTGGAAGCCCTCACCCAGCGGCTGGAGCAGGAGATGGATGCGCGTCCAAAGGCTGATTACTTTGGTAAGTGTAATTGCAGAAAAGCACGATTAAAAATTGTTGCGAATATGATTCATGACTTAAGTGTTGCAGGGTTCACACCTTCAGGGTTGCTTTTCGCTTGTTCTCTTATTTGGTTGTTCTTTTACAGTTGCTCATATGTTTTTATTTAACTGTTACTTATCACAGGAACTGGCCCTCTTTTTCCTATGAAATATATATATATTTTAATCCAGCCACTTAAATTTTAAAGCAAACGTGGTGTGACAGCGTTGGGGAGGAAAGAGCTGAGGACAGGCTGGAACAGGTGGTGTCTTTTGAAGTCCCAACCATTACTGGCTGGGGGCACTGAACTTTTCTGGACAGTATTTGCGGTTCTCTGTCTCAGTTTGCTGCATGTCCGTGTTTGAATGGCAAGGTGGCTGCCTAGGCCGCTGAAGGAGCGGATGGTGTCGAGCCCCACGTGAGGCGCTGCAGCCCGGAGGGCACAGCTGGGCTCAGGGGAGGCCGGGGTGGAAGCTCCGCGGCGGCCGTCGCGGCTGGACGCGCCGCCCGCGTGCAGCGGCGGTAACGAGGGTTGTGAGCTGAGCCGAAACCGAGCGGGTCCCCAGGGCCTGGCCACGCGCAGGCTGTGAATTTTCTTGAAAAGACACTCACAGAGAGCACTAAAGATGGTTCTTTTTATCAAGGTGCTGGGGGTTTTCTCCTCCCCCTCCTTTCCAAAGTGAGATTCTATCAACTCTGAGGGGGTAAGTGGATCCTGAGTACTGCTGAAAAACAGGCAGTAGATGCTCTTTGTCCTGAATCTCAGGTCCTCAAGTAATCCAGAGCACCACCAGATGTTACACTGGTATTTTGTGATGAAAAGAGCCTGCTTAGGCAGGAGGATTTCTGAATGAGGAAATTAAATGCCCTGCTGGCTTAAACTGATTTAGTATCGCAGAATGGCAAAGAGTCGATGGCAAATGGGCTGTTTTCTTTCCCCATCTCTCCTGGGCACTTTGTGGTGTAACAGCAGAGGCTGCTCAGCCAGTCAGTGTCCTGGAAACAGGAATCCTGGTGTTGCTTTTGTTAGGAAGGTTGAGAATTCCGCTGCGATTTTAACTGGTGCCAGGAGCAGATCTAGTGTACTTTTTCCTCGTGATTTTTTGGATCTCTGGTCACAAAAGTAGAAGGAGAAATAGGATAAATTCTTCAGAGAAGCAGTTTGCATCCGAGGCTGCGTCGGGCCCGCTGCCTGTAGGCCGTTTGCTTCCTGTCCGAGGTGGTTGCCAAGTAGGGCAGCTGTGGTCACTGACCTGAGGAACGGGCTGCTGCCTTCAGCTGCACACTGTGCTTCGCTAAGGTAGCTACAGGGACCTCCTCGTGCTCCCAAAATCCTTAGTAAAAGGTGTTCCCAACTGCCTCTGTAGTGGTGAGGCTCTCCTGCAGATGGCTTTGCTATGATTATTTAGCTTCCCGCTTAAGACTGAGTTTAACTGTGTAACAGGGCAGATATAGTCTTACTTACTGCAGCACAGTGACCTGCATAGTTGCTTTATTTGGGTCATTTCAGCCTGGGAATGTGTTTTGATGCTTTGTGTACCACGCAGGGAGCACGTGGCTTGCATGAGCTCTGAGAACCTCCCCCCAAGAGATGCTGAACCCTTTTGGAAAGGGGCAGATTAGGAACATGAGTTTGGGGCGATAATGGTCAAAATCTGAATATTTTGCTGTAGGCAGCTGCCTTCTCCCCTGGATAGGTCCCTATAACCCCTCTTCAGCCCTAGCAAAAAGTGTGCATGAGGACGAAGTGAAAAAGCGGACAGGATGTGATTGGTGGTTGAATTATTTTTACATTTTTGTCACAAAATAAGTGGTAGCAGCAGGGAGATGCTTTCATCTGTCAGGACATCTGCAATGAATGCTAGTAGTAATTCTGGCAACATGGAAGTTCTTGCTGCTCAGCCCCCTGCATCACCTGGATCCGAAACCTGGGGAGGGAGAAGAAATGGAGTCTGCCTAGTTCCTCATGAGATCTTTTGGAATATTCCTGACAGGAGGCTTTGTTTTATACTTGTGTGTGGTTAGTGCAGCAGCAGTGTGTGGGAAAGGAGGAGAGTGCAGAGGGAAAGGGAAAAATGAAAAAATGCAGTCATGAGAAAGGAAGAAATACAGTTTGTTGGAGTCTGAGCTCTATGGAAGAAGACTCAGCAGACATCCCGTGGATGACCAAGGAAAAAGAAAGGAATACTACAGAGGTATTTTAATTCTGTGCCTCTCCTGCCTTTTAGCTGTCATTTTATTTTATTTTATTTTATTTTATTTTATTTTATTTTATTTTATTTTATTTTATTTTATTTTATTTTATTTTATTTTATTTTATTTTATTTTATTTTATTTTATTTTATTTTATTTTATTTTATTTTATTTTATTTTTCCACTGTTGCACCAGTTTATTTCTTTTGGAAAAAGGAAGGGCCAGGTTGGTCTTTTCCATGTATGTTTGCCAAGGTCTACCTTCAAGTTACTAAACTGCAACATGGAAAATAAATATCTTGATCTGACAGCATTTTTTGCAGACATTCCTTCCAGATCTCTGTCAGCTCAAGTGCACCAGCTTGGTAGTGCATCAGAGCCAGGAAGTGAAACTAGTGACCAAAGTGCTTTATCTAAAATACTTTTCAGCTCTCCTAATCTCAGGTGCTGCTCTTGTGACAAATAGATGTTTTTTAAAGATAGGCTTATCATTATTAGTAAGGTCTAGTCTTTCATTCCACCTCTGTTTGGACTAGCTATTAATTCTAATGAACAATTTTGATCCCAGTAACGAGTGTTTTTTTTTTTTTTTTTTTTTCTTTTGAACTTCACTGTGTGAAAATAAATGTTTGTAAATGAAAACCTAAAATGACAGAGAGACAAACTAGGGACTAAACATAACGTAGGCAGGATGCTCTGTTGAAGAGTAGCAGACAGTCTGGCTATCTGTCAGCACAAGTTTGCTGTACACAATACATTCGTCTGCTCAGAGTGTGTATGGTAAGTGAAGGGAAAGAAGCAGCCAAAGCCAAGAATTTTCTTTTTCTTTTTTTTTTTTTTTTTAATAGCAGCATATGTGTGAGCAATGTGGGATAAATCAAACCTGCGTGCGTCTCTAAAGCAATGTGGGTTCTCCAAGGCTGTTTTTGAAGTGCTTTATGTTGATTTATGTGGGCTATTGGAGGTGGACATAGAGAGCTTCAGGTGCTACAGGGATTTTATGCTTGGGGAGGGAAGTTCCTAAATCACTCGCTGAAGAGGCGTGATCCCAACGGGGCAGAAAAGAGGCCCCAAATCCCTGGGAGGTGCCTCTGGAAACCAGCTTTGCTTGTATCCAAGTTTTTGGTGTACAGTTTCCAGGGAACATCCAGGAATGAGGTGTCTGAATCCCACTGATTATCCATGGTTGCCTGAATTCCTTGCTCCTTTGGATGTACCAGCCTTAATTTCCATGCAGCGAATGGCAAGATTAATTAAATAGGAGTGTTGGGGGAAGCTGTCAGCCCTCCACCAGCACCAGCCAGTGCAATCCAAACGTTTGGGGAAGTGGTGCTATCCCGAGGATTTTCACTGGACTAGTTTCCAGGTGAGAACTGAGCAGGTGCCCAACTAAATTAAGCGTGAGCCTAGGCTGCAAAGAAGTAACCTGATGCGGAAGTGCAGCTTGCGGTCATGCAGGCCTGGCTGCGAGGCAGTTGGGGCTACAGAAACGTTACCATTCGCTTTTGCAGAACTGAGTACCCCTGTGGCACGATACAGTTTCTCAGTCTGCACGTGCAGGTTGAAAGTTTTACAGGTGCAACATGTAGAATCATGTTTTTACTAGGGCTCCTTTCGTACAGACAGATGGAAATCCCAGTGTGATAAAGAGTGACTGTGCTGTTACCAGGAGCCTTTTAAAAGAATTTTCTTAAACGTGTTTCTTGTTATAAGTGTTTGTTAGGTGTTAAGTCTTGGCTTCCTTCCTTTATTCTTAGAGCTGATAAGCTGCAGGTATTTTAGGAGAGCCCCAGGCATCTTGTTTTGCAGCTGAAGGCCGGGGGTGCTTCCTAGCTGTCTGAGAAGATCTCGGAAAGTTTGCAGATTGCTTTCCCTCTTCACAGGAGCAGAAGTGCAGGTGTGTCATTGAAGCTCAGGGAGCAGAACTGCAGGTGATCCTTGAGCCCCTGTGGAGGCAAGGGGCCCTCCTCACATATGTCAATGAGTTTTATTAACTCCAAAGTCGGTGCACAGGGAAGCAAACATTTACCACTGCTGAAGCAGCAGTCAATTCACATCTGAGGCTGTACATGTTTGCAGACTTTTCAAACCCTATTGATGGCCATGCACCAACGAGTAACTTCAGGGCTGCCGAGCGGAGATTTTTCTGGTAGAAATTAGAGTTTTTCTCTGAGGTTTGTCCTCTAACAGCATCTTCGCCGTTGGGAGCAAGCGAGCACATTGCTCTGTGCCCGTTGTTGGGAGAAGGAAGCAGCTGGAAGGAGCCCTGTGTGCACCGGAGAGGAGGGAGCAGCGAGGGGAGTCACGGTGTGGTGGGGAGGCTGAGAGGGGCGCAGCGTATGGGCTGCTGCATGTGTACAGAATGCACAGCTTATCTCACTGCGAGGAAGCAACCAAGTAAATATTTGCCTGGGATGCGACTCTAAGATTAAAGGACTCTAGGCTTCTCTTCCCCTCTGGGCTCCTGGAAGCTCAGCTGGATTTGCAAGTTAAAAAAAAAATCCACTCTAAAAGGAGAGAAGAAGAAAGGAGTGCAAGCAGCGGATCAATAGGTCCTTCAGGCAGAAGAGTTTTGCAGGGGAAACTGAAAGTAATAAGGAACCTGACTCATTTTGTGGTGGAGTTAACATAATCTCTTTTATGATTATAAGGTACTTACAGTGCCACTGACGTGAGCCTGATGGCATTTTGCACTTCATTGGCACTGTGTACACGACTGTCTGCAATGCAGCAAAGTTGAGGGGTCAAGCGTGTTTCACATGAAAAAAACAGTACAGAAAAAATGCACATATTGACTCTTTGGGCAGAGCAGTACCTGCACATCTCTGCCGTGACTGAGGCACAACGTGGGGCTGGTAGGAATGAGGAGATTGTGATGAATGGAAATCAGACTGCCTTGTTTTCCAGGCACTCGATGTTCTCCCAGGCATCCAGATCCTTGGAGGTGCGGTTGCACAGTAATGGACAACAGCTCACCAAAGTGAGCAGTATGTAGGCTGGCCATGTCCCTGCCACACTGAATTTAGAGTTTGATTTCAAAGTGTATTTTTCTAAGCTGAGCCATAAGGAGCTTGCATGAAGTTTTAGAGAAGGTCTGAAGTTAAGACTGAAGTAACTAGGCATCACGTTAGGTATGACATAATGAAACTGTTTTAAGTGGATAGTCTTCTTGAGGCCTCGATTCTTATGGAATGGGTGGGTCTTCAAGAGTAGCTTCATGTGTCTCTTCCTTGTCAGAGCATGAAATGGAAACAAGGCAAGAGGAGAGCTGGGTTGGAGCCCAGAGGCAGCAGGGTGTACGTCTAAATGAGCTGCGTGCGTGTCTGGGCAGATAGGAAAGGTGATACTGGAGGTATTTACATGCAAACACTGTGGGGGGTTCTTCCAACACGCAACTGGGTGTTCTACAGAGCAATTCAGTCTGTCTCAAGTATGGAGGGGTCAAAACCTTTCAAAATTATAAAGTTACTGCTGAAGGAGGACCAAACTGATTAGAGGAATGTGTGCCTTTCGTGGAGCAAGTAAAAGGAGTAAGATGGATTTATTCTTCTAAGGGCCATTTCTAGGTTAGCTGTGTATGCAGACACGTACCTCTAGAACCTACCCTTTATCTGCCAGTGCATCCCTCTTACTCGAGGACTGGATTGAGGTAACAAGGAAATCTGTTTTGTCATTGACACGAGAGTATTCATACCATCACGTTTGCTCCTCTGAGCTTCAGTGGTGGTCTTAGGAAACCCAGCCAGGAACACACGTAGAAAGGTTTGACTGTTTTGGACTCTGCTATGCAGAGGGAAATTAAGAAATTGTGCTCTTGGTTTGTAAACAGATGATTTTTGGTGTGTGGAATGAAATCCAACCAGCTAGTCCTAGAAAATACTGCTGTTCAGCATTCTTTGCATCAAAATCCTAGCAAGTGGGGTACTGTAAGAAAACAGCACCTTCCAGGGAGTGTGAAATACAACACTTGGAGGAAGACATGACTTTCAAGCCTTTGAATTAGTGGTAAATAGAAATGCTGTTTCTGGGGGCAGGGTTTCTCGAGCTTTGCAGTGCTGAAATCCAGGGTGACGAGAGCTGGGACGCAGCTTCCAAGGCACGTTCCCAGGCCCAGCTGTGCCCCAAAGCTCCTATTGTTCAGGCGCTGGGATGTGACTTGGGCAGTTGCTCTCCACATGATGCCACATGATGCTAGATGAACAGAGATTCCTTTGTTGTGCGGGGCTGAGCTGCCCAACCAGCAGAAATGGATCTGAAATCAGCAGTTTACACCCCTTCCCTTTCCCAAATGTGGCTGCTGTTCTGCCAGTGCAGAGTGTGCATTTACCAGCGCTGCGCACGGGCCGTTCTGCAGCCTTGTCAGCACGTTGATAAAAGAGAAACCTTTCGTTTCTGCCCACGTTGTAGCCCGCGGTGTGTTGTTAGAGGCCTCGTATCTGCTCAAATGGGCCCTTGCATAAGCGTGCGAGTCATGTCGTGTGGCACAGCAAGCAGCTGCCGCTGGCTACGGCGCCCGTATGCAGAGTTTGCCCGCTGCAAGCTGAGCAGAGAAGTTTTTACTAAAACTTCTGCTATGCCAAGAAAATTACCCAGCGCCGCTGACTAGCATCAGCGTCACGTGCAGCTGTATTGATGCCAGTGACATTTTAACTCCAGGCTCTGGCTAGGAGAAAGCGGGCTCGGCACTGCTTCAGAACATAGCAGTTCGAGTTGACACGGAGCAGGGCAGAAGTGCCGTGTGGGAGAGCATTGAGGCTGGGCCTGTGATCAGGCCGGCGTGGCGCGGGCTGCTGAGCTCAGCAGCCGCCGGGCGCCTGCTACAGGTATTTCTTTTTCCATGCGTAGCCTGAGCTGGAAGAACAGGATCATTGTGGCAGCAGGGAGCGAGCGAGCCGCAGAAAAAGCAGGAAGGAAAAAATCAACAAAAATCACCTTTTTCTGGCTTTCAGAGTAAGGTGGGCCGGAGTCAAAGACGAAGGTTCAAGTATGTTTCTAAGAGTACTGTAGAGCATTGAAATCGGAAGAAGAAAAGACTTTCTAGAATAATGCCATTTTTACTAGTGAGGTTTAATCAGCTTTTAAATAAGATTTAGCAGATGTAAGAAGAAAATATAACAAACTGCAACACATACTTTGCCTAACACTGCTTCTCATTTGTCAATCTGTCATTTATAACCTTGCCATAAGACATTTTTAAATATTTATAGTGTGGTTGGTTAGTACATTGTGAAGTAATTCAATGTACTACATCTTGACAGACAACATCAATTTATTTTAAAAGCCTTTTCATTTTATGCCTTTTTCTATTTTTCCTGTTTTAGAGGCTGAAATATTTAAAGGAATAACTAGCAAGATTAAGCAGGAGATAGAATAGATCACATCCTGTGAGATAAAGGGAGGGAGAAGGAAGGATGAGGCAGGAGAGGGGTCTGTCTGGAGGTTTAGGAAGGGAGGATTGTGGCTCTGGAAGCCTTTGGGGTAGCTCCTACAGCATCTATCGGGAATAGCCTCTTGGAGGAAACACGTGGACTCTCCGAAGCCTGAATGAAGGCCTTTCCCAGGATAGACAGAGGCGGTTTCTGCTCTCCGTGTGATTCCCACTGCAGTGTTTTCCAAGGCTTTCGACGCGGGTTCGCGGGGGACGTGCCGGTGTTGCGGTGCAGGGGGAAGGCGCGCGGGCCTCGGCGGCGCTGCCTCCCACCTCCCAGGTCAGGTTGCTGCTCACACAGGTCCAGTGTCATCGCCCGGCCGGGTGCCTTCTGGAAAGGAGGAAATTGGAATGCGCCGGTGATTTTCTGAAGCACCGCTCGTTGGCATGAGGAAGGGAAAAATGTAGGCGCTTTCAGTGCAATAAATACATAGTTTCTGTGGAAAACCTCGGGATTGCCATGGAAAGAAGATTTCTAAGCAGCAGAGCCTGCAGATTTCTGCTCTCAGAACTTTCCACTGTGCTTTGTTGCAGCCGGTAGACAATTTTACGAGTCAGCCTTTAGTTTCTGTGGCAGATGATTGCACAACATACTGGGCTGGAGCAGATGTGCACATTCGTGAGAGAACACATGCGTTTGAAAAGTCAGATTTTCTTTTCTTTTCTTTTTGAAATGCCTGCATAACTTATCTTTAATTCTTGAATGCATTTGGATGTATCTTCAGATGTTTGTTTCAGTAACTAACTGAGCTTAATCTGCTTGATCTGGGAAGGAGCAGCTAGTTTTGAGAAGCTGGTGCCAGTCTGCGCATCGGGGTGGGCTCGCAGCCAAGCTGGGATGTCAGTTCTGCTCTGCCTGGTGCAAAATAGATGGCTGCTCATTTCTTTTTCGCCTTCCCTTCGGGTCTTTTTTGGTTTGGGCACCAGCTCTGCGCACAGCGGAGCTTGGAGCTGCATCCGTGGCAGTGCTCTGTGTTCTGGGTGAGCTGCACGGAAGAAGGGCACGTCTGGGCCGGGGAAATGGAGAATCTGCTTTTCAGCAGCCCTGCGATACCATGATGGGGCGCTGAGCGTTTTTGTCACGGTGGCGTGAAGACTACCAGGTATTGGCAACAGGAAGAGCTCGTTCCCCAGCTTGGGCTGGCAGCACGCTCTGCCACCATGGGGAAATGCTTTTAAGTGCTGGCCGAAGTACGTCGCTTTTTTCCTAGCATGGACCAGACCTTCGTGATGACTCTGGAGCTTGCGGTACCGTGAAAGAAGGGAAATTTTGTTAACCACAGCGTGACTAAGGCTCTCTAGTCGGATCGGTTTCTCCTCTGTGCTGGGCCAGTACCAGCAAGATTTGATTTACAATCCCAGTGCGCCGAGTAGTCAGAGTAAAGCAGTCTGAGCAGCGGAGGAAGGAGAGATCAGGAGGTGAAGGGGCATCCAAAAGTTCCCCATGGAACAGCAGGGGAAGACACTCTTGGTCTTCTCTCTCCTCATGCTGCCCATCTTTGGTAAAATAGAGACAGCTGAAGTAAACACGGATTAAAGGGCCAGTGGGCAATTTAGAGACAGTTAAGGGGTGATTCTGCTTTAGGAACTGGTCTGTCCCAACCGTGTGGTGAGGCCTGAGGCAAACAAAGCGGCTCGCTCTGTCCTTTCGCTTGGCCAGGGACCTGCTGTGCCTGGCCGCAGCGGGGCGGTTTCCGCAGCCCCCTCGTGCCGTGACGCCGCGGAGGAGCTGGGCCGCGGCGGTGCCCTCCGCGCCGGGACGTCGCCGGGCGCTGCGCGGCGCCCCTGCGGACACGGCGCTGCTCGGGCAGCGCTGCCGGCCCGCGGGCCGCTCTGCCCTTCCGCCGCGGCGCGACGGGCCGCGCCGCCTCCTGCGTGCTGCAGTGCTGCCGTTTTTCTACTGTCGTTTCTCGCTTCGTTACCAAAAGGGGTTTTCTGGGAAGCGAAATAGGGTCGTATAACCCAAGTCCAGGCTCTAGTTATTAAACGTGGTCCTGTAGGTGCACAAGGGCATAATAACCCCGCTGTAGGCTTTTTCTTGTAACCCGTTAATCAGTGCCTGTTCATTTCTCGAGGGACAAGGCCAGATCCAGCCACCAGTCTGGGCTTGGCCTTGAACTGAGCTGTTTTGCACATCTTTTTGCCTTAAACCTCAGTTAACCATCCCTGCTATCATCGCACTGCCCCTGTCCCTCTGCCCTGGCCAGGCCCCTGCGCTGCTGCATTTTGCTGGTAGCCCCGTGCCTGGGTAGCCCCAGAGGCTGCTTGGCGAGAGGCAAATGAGGCTTCCCGTGTCCATGTCGTGTTTCCCGGGCATTGGGTGGCTGCCGCAGCTTGGAGCTGGGTTTGCCATTCCCTCTGTCGGAGATGAGCTGCAGGTGGGCTGTGACTCCAAAGCTGATCCATATGGGCCTGCCCTGGCCCTCCTTCATCCCGTGGGCTGCCTGAGAAGCAGATCAGATCCA
Organism: Tinamus guttatus; assembly: GCF_059628265.1. NCBI lineage: Eukaryota > Metazoa > Chordata > Aves > Tinamiformes > Tinamidae > Tinamus > Tinamus guttatus. Next base: position 2,946,770 of record NW_028288649.1, read on the forward strand.
CGTTAGCTGCTACCAGCAAATATGCTCTCTTAAAACTGCTTTGTTTCTTTTGTTATCCTTCGAGGAGCTGGAAGAACACACGTTGTCTGTGGGTGGCATTTGTATTAGAGCTCTCTTGTCCACAACATGATTGGAAGGGAGAAGAGAGGCAGATTTTAACATAGTCAATCCCATTCTAGTTTGGTAAGAAATCTGTAGAGGCTTGGAGCCTTCAGCAGAAGACTCAGGAGTCTGAAATATGAAAAGATTTAGAGGGACTAAATAAGGAATTGTACTTTCCTCTTGTCGGTTGCCACCAAGAAGCTGATATTGTGCATTAAGTAGGAGAAAGCATTTGTCAGTGAAAAGCCCTGAACACCCTTTACTACTGTCCAGCCTTCTGGAAGGATCATCAACTTTTTTTCTGAGTGTGTATGAAAGTTTTGGAAATGGATAGGAGAAGGAAGAGGATGTAGCCAAATAGGGCTCCGAGCCTGTTGTTGTGCTAGTTTGCTGTGAAGGTCTGCTGCTAACAGCACTTCCCAGGGTGAGCAACGCTGCTGTCACCTACATCTTGTGGTTGCAGTGGGTCGTTGGGTCCTAAATTCGGTCTGAGCTGTAGGTGTGATTACTCGCACATCCTGCTCACCTCTTCATCCGCATGAACTGGCCGTGCTGCTAAATCCCCCTGACTTCCCTTGTCTCTTCCAGGAACCTGTGTGAAGTGCAGCAAAGGAGTGTACGGAGCCAGCCAGGCCTGCCAGGCCATGGGCAACCTCTACCACGACGGCTGCTTCACCTGCGGAGCCTGCAGTAAGTGCTGCCTTGTCCGCGTGGCCATCCTTGTGGATCAATGTTTTGTATGTCTTCCAAAAAAAAAAAAAAAAAAAAAAAGGATGTGGTTATTCTGGCAGATGGAGTTTGCTTCAGCTGTGTGCCTTTGTGGTGGTGTTCAGTGTTTGTTTTTGAATAGATTCTTGCAAAGCATTTAGAAAAGATGCTTTGGATTATGCCTGCCTTCAGCTTTCTGGTATGAGGGACAGCTATTTTCATTCTTTTCTGTCTCAACGTAGCCACATTTCCTTATTTATGAGAGTATTTTTTTTAAAGTGGCAATAAATATGCTTTAACTGGCATTTAGTTTTTGTTACTTGGCCAGTTAGACTTCAAAGCCCTCACAACCTGTGAGTCCAAAAGAGAGACACGACTGTGAACCCTTTCTTCATCAGTGTGGGCTTGCCAGAGGTGTGCAGCCGCAGCTCTGTGAAAGCAAGATGCACCTTTTTGGAGGGGGAGGCAGTTTTCCTCTCACTTCGATTAATTCTGTCTCAGCTGAGTCACTGTGAGGTGGCAGCCAGCTCGGCTAGTTTAATGTAAAAAGCTGGTGCCTATTTTAGTGTCCAAAAGTCCTGTCAGAGAGTGGTTTATCTGCCTGCGTCAGACACTGGTTTTAGGATGTGGCTCCCTCTCTGCAAAGGGTGCCAGGACGGGCAGCTCAGACCAAGAGCCTGTTTCCTAGCTGGGGTGGTAAGGTTGATCCTGCTGCATGTCTCCAGCATGAACATAGTGCTGGGTGCCGCTGCGCGCACAGCGTGCGGTGCAGAGACACACGTCTGACCTGGGTTTCTCTAACCCCCTGCTTGGGAGAAACTGCCTGGTGAAACATACTGGGTGCTGCAATGACTGACCTGGGCGCCTGCAGGGTGCCAGAAATGAGTGCCTGCTGAAAGGGGAGGATGAGAGCAGTTTTATCTACAGACGTTGCTCACGTGTTGCCCACCTTCCTCACCTTGCTGGCCCCAGAGCAAGCGCTATGGCTTTTTGTCACTGTTTTTATTTTATTGGATTTTTGCTAACTGTATTTGCTTTGTGCTTCTGAGGGGCTTCCTGCCAAAGCACTTACTAGCGCACTAAGTTACTCAAGCCACGTTACACACCTGGCTTTTTATTGCGTGAGCTGTGCAGACAGATACACCGAGCCACGGGGAGACCAGCAGCATGTCCCTGGCCGCTTGCTTTGAGCTGGGTTCTGTGCTGATACTCTGCGAAGGGGAGCAGGGACGGCTCTGCAAAGCCTGCTCACAAAGCCTACGAAACAGTTAAGCGAGCCTGGCGCGGCCCCACGCCGCTTCCCATACCCGAGGGGTGGTGTGAAGCTTGCCCAAATGCAGAGCCTGCCCCAGCGTATGAATTCTCCCCAGTGGCTTTTCAAGGAGGCCTGTGATGGAGCCAGGGTGAGCATCTGCGTCTCCTGGTTCCAGCCTTGGCTGTGCTGGTAACACAGACGTTTTTGTATTCTGTTGTGCTAACTCTGGAGGTGGTGGCATGTTTTTAGAAATGTAGCTTTATATCTGGCAGCAGTAAAAAATAATAATAATCCGTCTGTTTATTTGCGCATATCAGTTTGGCTTTCCAAGATGAACTCATTTTTTCTTTCTGTGTTGTATGTAAAATTGTAAACTCATCAGGACTGCAAGGGAATGTGTTTTATTTGGAGCTGTAGGTGGGAGCAAATATAGAAAGGTGCATGTGCTATTTAATCATAGCTGAACCTCGAACTCTCCCTGTTTCCGAGCTGCCCAACAATGAGTGCCTTCCCTCACCTATGTTTTCAGAAGGGCCTTTCCCTGTCATCTGACTGAAGACAGGAAAACTGAAAGAAAAGGGGTGTTTTCAGGTGACAGCAATTTCCTAGAGGCCCAGAAGTCAGCAGGTTGCTGCTTTGTCTCACCCAAGTTATTGTGAGCTCTTTTCCCGCAGAGAGAATTTGTAGCTCCATCCCAGGGCTTGGCTGCAGGGACTTTTTACCCTTTGCGTTCAGGAAGCCTCCAAACTGCCCTTCCCCACCAGCCTCCTGTTAAAAATAATGCAACAGCTGATTCAAGCTGTCTTAGGTTTCCAAAATTACTACTGTGCAATTGGTGCTATTTTACAGGTATTGAGAATACTATATATGTATATAATATTCCCTCTATATATTTATATAGGCAAGTTGCATGAGGTGAGGGGATGGACAGAAATCTTATTTTTTTTTTCAGCTCCCCCGAACGTTGTAGTGGAAAACACATCTTAACTGCCCTCAGAAAAGCAGAGGGAAGCAGATTTCCAGGAATGCCCTTGTTTGCAGTGAGAGGAGCAGTGGTGCTGGGGCTTGTGGCTGTAGCCAGTCGCCTGGGCACACGCGTGTGCACGTGGCTCCGCTGCTGGGAGCGAGACCTGGTGACATCCTCTGCATGGAAGGGGGACCATTTTATCCTTTTACCCAGGCGTGGGTTCGGGCAGAGCCCTGCTGGGGGATGTGGGGTTTTGTTTTCCCTTGCGTGCCTCCCAGGCGCCCCTTGGACAGCTCGCGCTGCGCCGAGGATACCTTCCAGGATGTGTTTGCCTCTTTCCTTTCCAACCCCATCGCTGGCAAGCGAACAAGAACAAGAAGGGCCGTGCGATGCAGGCCGAGGAAGTGACTGCTCCCCTTCGCTCTCCGCTCCCGCGGGTGGCTGGGAAGAGCAGAGGAAGGGCACCCCACACGGGGCGCGTTTCTGCGGGCGCCGCCGCGTCCTCCTCCCGGCCTCGCCGCCACCGCGGCCCAGCCGTGTTCGCACTGATGGTTACCTGCTGGTTTGACGTTGAGACCAGCTTTCTAGAATCTCCCACAAATCGTTCCTAATTATATTAGAATCGAGAAAAACCCTCAGCACTGCTGACAGCAGGTGTTACAGCTGTGTTTCAGCCTGTGGTGGAAGCTCCGTGTTGGCCTGTTTCTCCTGCCGGTGACGTTCCGAGGCGACGCTCCCAGTGACTTCCAGAGAGGCCGGCTCCAAGGCGCTGCCCGCAGGAAAGCCTCCGCACGCCCGGAGGCAAGCCACAAGCCTGGGCTCACGGGGTGCAACGAGAGCACAGGTTGGCTTTATTAGCGTTAGTTGCCATCTCCCCGCATTGCCCACGCGGCGAGGGGCGCGGGGTGTGCGTGTTTGCATTCCTGCCTGGCGGAGTTCGCCTCGCGGCTCGGCTCGCCCTGTTTGCACAGGCGCAGCCCAGGCGCCTTTCTGGTTAAACAGGCCGTGTTTCAGCTGCCTGGGGTGGCACGAACTGTTCTGCCCCGAGGTGGTGGAGGGAAGCTGAGGAGATGTCCCCTCTCCTGTATGGATTTAGGCTGTTTCTCTCTGTCAGGACACCGCAGGTGAGGCGCACACGGGTCTGGCCTCAGCACAGGGCGCCCGTGCCTCTCTGCAGCCCCTCTGGGATCCCTACCGTGATACCGCCGGGGTAAACGCCAGACGGCCTCTAACTGCCAGGAAAACAAATATTTGCCTGGACAGTATTGTCTGCCTCGCTGCAAAGCATGTCTTGAGCAGCCTACGTCGAGACTCTGGTTTCTTGCTGAAAAGTGAGTAAGTTATAGGCTGTGTTTTTAAGGTCAACAGGAGTTCAGCTTGGATACCATCCAGTACAAACTGTCTCTGAGAAGTCAAGGTTGCTTGTGATTTCAATCCTAAAATTTCTGTGCTTGTGGGACAAACACTGAATATCTGCACTCCAATAAATAAAATATACAAAATTACCTATTAGGGTAAAGCATATTGTCCTCCAGATATTTTTATCTGCTGTCTTGCCCTTTCCATTTTTGTGAGGATTTCTAATTTTGCTTGTGGTTGGATTTGCGTCCAAATGCCGCTTGGCTTTCCCAGATGCAGCAAGCTGAGAGGGTCTGCCGAGGTGTGGGGGAGAAGTGATACCTCTCAGAGATGAATACCCTCTGTTTTCTGGTATACAAATGTTTAGAGATAAATGATAGACGTGAGCAATTTGTTGTGTAGAGTTATGGGTACGGTAGAGGCTTGAGTTGTCAGGAAAAAGAATTTGCTGTTCTATCTGAGGCACGGTATGCAATGGAGAAAATTTGGCATAGAGGTCAAAACAACAGATTTAGAATGATTACTCTGGCATAAATACCTCATTTATCTTCTTGTTTGTTACCACGCAGACATACAAACAGGGTAGCTTTCTGTGGAGGACAAGAGGGGAAAAAGAAATTTTAGGCTGTTTATGCCATTTTAGTAAAAATATCTGACTTAAGGCTATGAAAGTAAGTTGAAAAAGAACCCTAAAAAAACTTACAGCTTTTCCTAAAAACTCAAGGTATCTGCTTCTTCCTTTTTTTTTGTTGTTGTTTTGTTTTTCTTTGCAGTTTGCTGGACAAACATTTTTACTTAACAAATGCTTTGTTACACATTAACCTTTTAGGTTGCTGTGAAATCTCAAGTACCCTCATTTATCTGAAAAACAATCAGAGCTCACTTAGTTTATGACATGTCCTCAGAATACGCACAAAAATAAAACCCAACCCCATGTAGCTATTTCCAGATATTGGTATTTATTATTTCACTGGTAAGGAGACATTATCAATTACAAATATTGGTGTAACCCCTGTATTATTTCAGCGTTTTTCTCTGGGGCTCAGCTATGCCGGTGTCTGACCGTGGCAGGTTGCGGCAGGGAAAGACCCTTTCAGCTGTCCGGCCGCTGCTCTTCAGAGGGGACCGTTCTTGTGCTCGAGCCATTGGTCCTCGCAGGAAATCTGAAAGCCAAAAAAGTGCAAGGGAAGTGTCGGAGATGACTGTGAAGGAAATTAATAGGCGAGGAAGGAAGTCGGAGGGAAAGAACTGATTGCAAGGTGGTGTGAAGGAGGCTCAGATGTTCAACTAAAGCAGAAAAGCCGAGACCAGGAGTGGATTTTGACCCCATGTGGCGAGGAAGCGGGAATCCTACGTGTTTGCCATGTTACGGAATTCGACCTTTGGCATGTCCACGTTGCTTCTTTTTTTTTTTTTTCCCTAAAGTTCAGATTAATGTTGATGTCTGTGTAAGAGTAACAGGCTGCAGTGCCAGTGGTAGGACTTGAAATAACAAGACTTGGTGTGTTTTGCTACTCTGAAGGATTTTATTTTGTTTTGTTTTATTTTGGTTCACAAGGTGATTAGAGGTAACAAATTCATTTACCAGACAAGGTAGCTACGGTACAAAGCCATGCAAGGGAGAGCACAGCCCTCTGGCTGGGCTAACTGCCTGGCTGCTGTGATTATAAAGCAGAGCTACTTACAGCTAGGCAGCTTTTGGTACCTCTGGGCTAACTGTGTTGTATAAATGCGCCCCGTATTGGTATATAACCCAGAGAAAAACAAGACCATGGTCTTCACTGGGACTGCTAAATTATACTACAAGCAGCTGCACTTTTGTGGAAATGCAGCTCAGTTCTAGAGAGAAGGACAGACAAGCTGGCCCAGTGAATTTCCCCTCAGCAACCTGTTAGGCACAGGCACGTGTGCTATATTCTTCAGATGCAAAAAAATAGCAGCTACGGTGGTGAGGGCAGAATTTATTTCTTGTAATTGGCTCATGCAAATGCTGAATATAAAACCACTCTGTTGATCTGCGTGTGTGAGAAATGCATAGATCTTCAAAGTAGGCAGTGTTGAGCATTAGCTAATAGCCACACTACCTTTAATACCTTTAATAAAATTAACATGCAAAAGTCCTTGTAATTAAAGACTGAATTTTCAGCCAAAGCCATCTCAGTAAAGATTCAGACACACCAGGCATTGCAGGCAGTCCAGAGACAGTGGAAGCATCTATGGATGTTTCAGCTCCCGTCTAAACTGCTGTCTTGTTCTTACTGACTTGTCTTTGGTCCCAGCTTGCGGGGGAGAAATCTCCAGCTTTTGCCATAGGAAGTGGTTGCTGTGCGTGGGAAAGCAGCGGGGCAGGAGAGCTTTCACTGTAGGATGACACAACGTGTTCCTGTCCTGGCCAGCACTGGAAAAGTCAGGTTTGAGGCTGCCGCAGGTCTGAGGGGAGGGAGCATGGGCACAGTCCAGACACCCTCAATAGATATCCCTGCTGGAAAGGTGCAGCTGGTCAGTAGCAGAAGCACTGGGTGTTCCTGGATAGGCCTGGTGTCCTGTGTCAGTGTATTGTATTACAGTCGCATGTGTCTTTGTGCTGGGCAAGAATTAGGACAAAATGAGAACAAAAGTTTGAAGCCGGAGGGGCTATATATCCAGTCCTTCTGGTCAGTTTGGTTTTTAATGTAACCTCCTGAATGCTGCTTTTGGTTAAGAGCAGGTGTAAGATTGATTATTAATTGATTATTGATTAATAATTGATTATTAATTGGTTATTAATTCTGCTGTGAGAATTGTACGGGTTTGCTGGCAAAGTTTTGGGTGGTAACTATGAATAGTTTTCTAGGGTCTAACTTGAGACACACTGAAGCTTCCTGCAGCTGGAGGGGCCTGCCCCAGGGCCAGGAACAGCCAGGTCAATTATGGCATCGTGTGACTTTCTCCATCCTTGGAGCAGTCCCAGATTGTGCCTGGGTTTGGGAGATAGGAAAACAGAGCCATCCTCCCTGTACCAGCATGGAGGGAGATAGGGCACTGGCTCGAAGTGAGGTGTTTCCGCGCGGGTTCCCTGGTTGCAGCTCTGCCTTACCCAGGATGAGTTTATCCTGTCTCTCAGTATCAAAGCTCCTGGGGTGCCGGTGTGCAGTTCCTTCCAAAATAAAAACACTCGGATGTACCAGGGAGCATTTTGCAGTGGTTCACAGCAAACATGGAGGAGATGCTGCTCAGTGGTGCGGCCTGCTGAGCTCTCCCAGTGTTCCCTTTTCAGAGCCCTTCTGGCCTCCCGTGTGTTGCCCTGCTGCTCAGCAGGGCCCGCAGTGCAGCCAGAACTTCCTTGGGGCTCTCTGGCCTCCAGCTCTTTCTCCAAGCTTTGTTTTTGTCACCTCTGCTGTTTGCAAGAGCTTGGAGGGTCTTTTGCAATTGCACAATCCAACTGCTTTAGTGGAGTGTGAGAGGCTGAGCAATTCACATGTTAATGGGGCTGCTGTGTCCTAGAGCAGTTGCTTTTAAAAGAGATCCTATCCTTCTGCCCTTGTTTCACCAAGACTTTGATCCACAGTGACGTATCTGCCTATTAATCACAGTGTGAATATACGTGATTTGGAGTGTGTTCACACACCCAAGGGACTCTTTTCTGCAGTCCCAGCTTAAGAGAGGACTGGAAATATTAACACTTCTGTGCCAGCTGCTCTCATGTGTCCAGCTTTAAAAAGCAACATTTGCCAGCTAGGAACTGGCAAAGTGCTGCTGAACATTGGGCAGCGGGGAGTTTTGTACAGGGCCTGGGAGACTGAGGTTGCTGGGCCTGCTTGTGCCATATGTGGTGTCCAGAGGCTGTGAACAAACCGGGATTGGAACCTTCTGATAGCCTTGCAAGTGAAGAGCCAGAAACAGGGGAAGGACAGCAGGTGAGCTGGAGTCCTCCAGGACTAAGGATCCTTAGTGCCTAGCGGGTTGATGCTTCCAACCTGCTGTCCCCTGACCGTGTCGGGAGATTATACCCACTGACTCCATAAGCTTAAATATATGTATCGAATCTGTCATTAGAAATGGCATGTCCAGGTTCATCTCACAGCTCTGCCACTAGTCTAAAAAAATGATCTTTTTAATGAGCGAGGCCCAGGACTCTCAGCCAGAAAGAGACCTCCCAGCAGCTGCTGGCATCCTCCTCGAACCACCGCAAGTGCCTGGTAAACCTCTCCCCTGTGTCAACTTCAAAAGGAGAGAGCTTTCCTTGGAGAAAATGATAGAAGAGCCGCAGCACCCTGGGAGCGCGTCCTGGCGCTGCGCAGAACTGCAGCCTGTGATCAGCTGCGAGGCAGTGTGTGTCCACTTAGCACTAAGGCACCCCGGGCTAAGCTGGAAATATCCTGAAATTGGTGCCTAAAGGACCTTGAGGTCATCCTGAAGGTCCAGCCGCTAAATGGATTAGACAGATGTGTTAAGGATGAGATGTACAGAAAAGCATGAGGATCAATCCTCCCACCAGAGAAAGAAACATGAAATCTCCTAACAACAGGTGAAGATGAAAGGGTTGAAATGCCAAAGAATTTTAATTGCCTGAATTTTTGCGGATAAAAGATTAGCTAAATTCAGGGTGAAGGAGAAGTAAATTATGGCCAGGAGCCAGCTTTTTAAGGCATGTGTTAGAGCAATCAGTTGTGAAAGTGGCAAGCCAAGCATTAATACCCCTATGTTTATCAAAGGGTGTCATCCCTGCAGTCATCTCCAAGTGAAGCCTGTTTAAACTAAGCAGTGATCAATCCATGCAGGAGTCAAATCTGTAGAAGTGCATAGCTCCGTTTTCTGCAGTGTTAGCTCTCTCCTTCTGACCAGTGTGGGCCATGAGCCCGTGTCTTGCTGCCCAAAGCCCCGCGAGCCGCAGCCGCGGGAAGCGTGGCACCACGACGCTGCCTTGCACGTTCCGCTGACACTGACGTGGCTGCAACACCCGCTCCCCGCTGAGCCGTGGGGCAGGGAACGTTCCTCTGTGCTGGTTTCCCATGCCCCAGGCAAGGAGACGTCTCCCTGCCTTAGGGAGGTGGTGAGAGAAACGTATCTGCGTGTTGCAGGCAGAGGCGAGAGGGGCAAGCACAGAAATCCGCTCTGTTTGCGGGCACCGTTCCCCCGTTTAGTCTCAGTTTCCCCAGAAGCTGGTTGGGCTTTTCTGCAGTGCCCCTCGGTTACTCATTTTTCTGACGAATTTCCTTTTTTGTTTCTGCTGAATCCTTTAAGAAAAGAAAGCCATTGAGAAGTGTGGAGCTAAAAAATAGCCAAAATGACTGCCCGTTCCCCAAATAAAATAATTAAATCATTCCCCCTTTCTCTCCTCAAAGTACTCTTCATAGTAGCAGCTCTTCTTCATGTGTCCACGTAAAACCAACAGCCAAATTACAAACCCTTTTCCGGGGGTTTATCCTCCTGCTAACGGAGCTTGCAGCAGAGCCCTGGCCGCAGAGCGCTAACCATGACAGTCCCCTGAAGGGCTGCTGCAATCAGTCTTGGCCTGCGAGTGTCAGGGGGTTAAAAATACACCCGGTATTTTGACGCCTGGCAAGTGGGGTTGCTTGGTCCGCCAAGCCCGGCCCCACTGCTGGAGCAGGAACCGCTCACCGAGCGCTCGGGGCCTTTGTGCAAAGTAACGGCCTGCTTTTATGGCAAATCCCAGTGTTTTGGATAAGATGAGTACTGCCCTAGGCTGTAGGCAACCTGCTCGCTGCCCTAGGCATGCTGGCAACCCTCCTGCTTTGCCCTCCCTGCTGGCATTGCAGATCCCGCACATCCCACAGGGATTTCTGCAGGGAGAGGCAGGCAGACGGTGTCCCAGGAACATGCACCTCAGGTTATTTGGTCATAAAGCCAGCGAGTCCCTGATTAGATATTTTTATTTTGGACTCAGGGCCCTGCTTTGGTGTCAGTAACCTTGGCAGAGTATCAGCATGAGATAAAGGGGGGCAGAGTGTTTTAGCCCAAGGCAAGCATCCCCGAGGGAGCAAACACTAAGACACGTGCCTAGGGCAGGATACCTTTCCTTCTGCTACGTGGGGTGCCAGTCCGCGCGTGCCATGGCGCAGCCCTTGCCCGCCTGGCGCGTTGGTCATGTTGCGGGTGTCCAGGGCCTCCTTTCACACAGCGTCTGGCTGGAGCTGTTTGACCTTGTGGACACGCCGTGGGCCAAGGCCGCAGCCTGGCCGAGGTAACTCCCTGCATTTAGACCTTCTCTCACCTCGGAGCGAGCGCCGTTTGTCCCCAGCGGAGACGGGGAGCGTGTCCGGGCGCTGCTCTGGCTCACGTGCCGCCCCGTGAGCCCTCAGCGGAGCAGCACGTGCAGGTTACGCAGGGACCTGCTGCACGTGCCAACCAGGGCTTATTTTTCTACAGACCCAGCTACCGCCGCCTTTGCTTGCTCTGGTAGCCAGGAGCTGGATCCAGCCCTGCAGGCGAGTGGTGAAGTGCTGGCCTGGCTGAATGTGGGGTAGGGGCGTTCAGAGCCTCGTTGGAGCCCTTCATTTCCTGGAGGAGCAGCGTGTGCCTTTCTCCAGCCGGAGAGTGCCCTCTGGTGCACGCACAGGCTGATAAACAGTATCATTTATGGAATTGGCTTTGCTTGCCTTCCTCCTTTTCTTGATTCTTTTCAGCCAGCGTGATTATTCAATGAAGGCAACCAAGTAGGTAAATGCCACAAGATACCCAGAGGGGAGCTCCAGACCTGTCACTTGTGTCTTACCTATTTATAAACTAACACTGCTGAGAAATCTTTTAACAATATTTACCACTTGCAGCATGCCCAGTTTTGGGTGTCCAGGTTCAGGCCTCCTGAACGGCCTGGGCTGCAGTTCTGTCTCTTGTCATTGGTACAGCCTGGTACAGTCTGTAGTTTCAAAACCTGCTTTAGGTAGGTTGGTTTAGTAGGGAAAACAGGCTGTGAAACAGCAGAAGCAAGTGTTTTATAAATAAAAAAAAATACTGTCCCCTTTTCTGGAAGGATGGTAGAAGCAGAAGCAGTGTAAGCAGTTGTTGCCATAGCCATGTGGAAATGGAAACGGTAAATGTGTGGCATAAATACAAAAACTATTGTAAATATAAAACTTTCATACACAAAGCTGTTTCTTGGAGAACTGTGTCATCTTGTCTCTGTCAGAGGACATTTTGTTTCAAAAGAAAACACAGATCCCATTCAGATGTTTCAACCTTGTTGGCGCAGTGATGGACGTGCTGATCCAGGGCAGAGATAAGCGTGTTCAGCGCTGCAGCCCTGAACTTTACCCGCAGCAGATAATAAGAAAGATAAGATACTGTAATACCTTATCTGTTGGCTGCTGGTAGTAGGCAAAGCACCCTTCAGTGCTGCAGCACCAGTGTGAAGCTTTTAAGGACCAAGAGCGAGTTGTGTGTTACCCTCCGCAGAGCTTGCTGTCCTCGGCGAGTTGTGCGTTACCCTCCACAGAGCTTGCTGTCCTCGGCAGGATGCCCGCGGTCACGGCCGGGCCTTGTCGTGAGGCCGCTCAGCGCCGGGCTGCCCCTGCTGGGAGGTGCTGCCGGGCTGCCGCCTCCCTGCACGAGGGGAGACTCCTGCTGGGGCCCGAGGATCAGGGGACGGAGGAGACGCGCGCGAGGCCTGTGCTTGGGGTGGGCGCTGGGTCTTCAGGCCTCTGCCCCTAGTGCTTGATGTCCTTGAGTGGGTCGCGCTGGTTATTTGAGATGCTGTTCTGCTGCATGTGATTAGTGATCTGTGTCCAAAGGCGTCTCCAGCAGTCAGGTTTTGCTCATGTTTTTTTCCCTGCTCTCTACTGACCTTTCTCTTCTCCCTGTGTTTTTTTTCCCCCCTTAGGTCGGAAGCTGAGAGGAAAAGCCTTCTATTTTGTCAATGGAAAGGTGTTCTGTGAAGAAGATTTCCTGGTGAGCACAATGATGACCCTTGTGCTGTTGGCAGCACAGCTCCCACAGAGCCTTCGTGTCCCTTGCTGCAGCTGTGCCTCTCATCCATGCGTTTGTAGTATGATTCCCAGGCCCTGCACATCCTCTCTTAACCCACGTACCAGACGCAGCAAGTTGGTTGGGTCTGTGATCTGGGGGCTGCCGTGTGTGGTAGTGGAAGTAGCAGAGTCAGAACCCTTGGTTTTGCATTACTTGAAGCTGTAGCCATTTGTGATGGCTTCTTCAAAACTGATCTTTGTAGAAATGCCATGGAAGTAAGAGCAAGATAAATGACTTGAGGGAACTTTTCTTTCCTATTAACCCTTCTTGCTTGGGCACCTTCATGGATGTCTTTCCATTGCCCTCAGAGGGATTTGAAAAAGGAGCAGCCCTACAATCCTCTCCTTGGCTGGTGGAGAAACTCATGACTACCATGACACCACAGAAATTGCAAAAAGCTGTGTAGCCCGCGCAGACTAAGACAAAGTCTTACAGGCTAAGACATCACTGAGATTTGAACAGTTCTATTTGCCACTTACTGAGGAGGTCTAGCGATTTCAAAGAGTCAGTTGCCTTCTTTTTCTTGCTGGTGTATTCTGCACAGGCTGAAAATGGAAACCTCTAATTCAAACATGTTTAAGATATTTCATTTTTCCAGTTTGCATTTCCACTCTTCGACAGAATTTGAAACATTTTGTGTTTCAAATGTCTGTTTCTGTGTGGACAGATTTTGTGTTGTGCCCAAGGTGCACACTGCGTGCATGACAATCAGTTCCTTACCATTAGATCTTAGCAATGGCAACTGAAAGATGATCGAGGCCCAACTAGAAGAGAGTTGGGACAGTATTCCCATGCAAGTTTCAGTAGATCTGTAACTGCGCAGCCCAAGGTAGAATTTGGCTTTTCAAGCGTATATATACAAGTGTTGTGATGGAAGTATGTGATAAACACGTGTAAATTTGTGGCTTGTAGATTCATATGGTCAAATAAACATGCAAGTCTTATTAGTAAATGCCTTATTTGCATGTGCATTTATGGTATCATGTAATTTGTTGTTCTTAATTTTAGAACTTGAAAGTTTTAGGAACTAACAATTCTATACATAAAATATCTGGTATCTTTGTAGAATATCCTCTGGGACCTGCCCCATCTATATCTTCATATGCTGACAAAGCAATAGGAAATACAGTTTGTGAAAGGAGAACAGGCAAAAAAACAAAAACCAACAAACAAAAAAACCAAATCTGTCCAATGTGCTGTTATTTATGCTCTACTAGACTTGCAAAATTTTAAGCCAATTCTTTCTTGTCCTTGCAGTATTCTGGTTTCCAGCAGTCAGCTGACAGGTGTTTCATTTGTGGTCACTTGATAATGGACATGGTAAGTGATAATTGCATTAGGAAAAAAAAATTCTCCAGCTTTTTAGAGGAATACATGAAAAGCAAAATATATTAATAACCTGTGCTGTGTGTTTTCATGTTAGTCTGCCTAGTGTGAGATTGGTGAGAGAAAGAAAATCCGCTAAGCTGGATGTTCGTGCTTGCAGGGACGTGGAGCTGGCTCCCAGCTGTTTGGCACAGAGCCTCTGCTCTGCTCAGTTTTGTTGCAAGCTGAAAAGCAGAGCTGCCAGCTCCTTCGTTCCCCCACGGGGTTCCCTGGACTGTGCGTTTCTGCCTGTGCTTCCTGCTCAATAGTGCAGTGGTTCTGCACTGCTTTCTTGCTCGTGCTCCCTTGCCGAACTTTTCTTCCCTGCAGGAACACTGTGAGTTCCCAGGGAGCTCACAAATGAAGCTGCTGCCTTAGTGCTGTTTTTTATATATGCTGGAAGGCACTGGGATGGTATTCCGGGGAGTAGGTTTGACCCAGGGTATGTGATTTGAGTCTCAGATGTGTCCAGGTCCTTGAAAACTGCTCAGTAGGTGTGTGGACATCCTGCCAAAGCAGGCAAGTCTCATTATTAGCCTATGACAGCTACATGCTCCAGGTGTGCACTGAGGGGGTCACACAGCAAAGGACTGTCTGAGGTCTTTTCCAGCATCAGCCAGTGTTCAGGTGTGGCTCATTCAGAGGGAGACAAATGCATCGTCGTGTAGCTGATGGTCTAAAACTATGGCTGAGGCAAAGAAGCAATTAATTTCTAGGTTTTTGAATGCTTACCTCAAATTATCTTTACTTTTCCGATATTAATGCTTTCTAATGTAACCAGGCAAACTATTTCATACTCCATTCAGAAGTCTGATCACAACGATAACAGGTCATGTAATTCCACCCATTACTTGATGCTCCAAAGCTCACAGTGAATTACAGGAGTTGCGTTGAATACAGTTGCCATAGTCTGTGTTATTAAAAAGCCAGGTAACTGTGCACAAAAGCTCCCAGAAATCTTAGAAGTTTTGGAAACCCAGTTAGAGTATTTGTTTCAGCCTCTCATGGAAAATGTTCCTTTTGCTGGGGTGGAACATCTTGCTGTTTGATTCTGCTAGGTAATCTCCACCTGTTGGCTTTACAAATTATTTTCTCCCTTAAATTCTGTCCCTTCTGTTCTTTGTAATGCTGAGTACCTTGCCTGAGACTCTGTAAACTGTTTTCTTAGCCACGCTAAGAATTCTGTTCTTTGGAACCAGGTGTTACACATTGATTCCAGTTGCCCTTTGTATCCCTGTTAACTGATTCTTCAGATGAGGTGCCGAAGAAAGGCTCAGCGCTGCTGATGACCATGCCACACTGTGATGTTACACTGTGAATGTGTTATTTTCACCCTTAATGCCCACTCGTGCTTTCTTTTCCTGTCTCTTGGCTTATTGCAGATCCTGCAGGCTCTAGGAAAGTCCTATCATCCCGGCTGCTTCCGATGCGTGGTGTGCAACGAGTGCCTGGATGGCGTCCCGTTCACCGTAGATGCTGAGAACAAAATCTACTGTGTCAGGGACTACCACAAGTAAGGACAAAACAAACAGCAGAGTGGATCCAATCAACAAGCCTCTCCTTCAGCCTTCCAGATAATTATGATGTATGGGTTAGTAAAGCAGAGACAGGATGAGAAACCAGAAGTGCAGGGATGGCACTGGACCTTAGAAATCCCTTATGTCTCTCCTTGCCATGCCAACAGCTTCCTGTGTAACTGTGAGGAAGCTGCTTCTCCTTGGGCTTTAGCTACCTGGTAGCTTTGCAGAGCTACCCTCTGCAAAGTGGTGATGATGTTTATTGGTGTCACAGGGAAACTGAGATAGTCAAATAGTGCTCGTAAAGTGTTCAATGAGGTAAGAAATTAGTCCACTCAAAAGTAAAGACTGAGAATCCTCTCTGAAATTAGTGCAAGCTGCTTTTGACAAGCTGCAGGGCTGAGTTTGACTTCTGAAGAGCCAGGAATGTTACTAGAGATCAGTGCCAAATACAAAATATTTTTTTAAATGTAGCTCTAAGTTAAATAGCTGATAAATTGACTTAAAATCACTTGGTCTTTACAAAAGAAAAGGATTGTGCTCTTAGCTAGTAGTTATGTTGTTAGAGCTGCATACGTTTTGAGTGTCCATTTGGCTTGCTGTGCTCCTCGTCTCACTCTTTGAGCAGGCAGAGTTTTGAAATGGTTCTCAAGAACCCTCTGGAATTGTTCTTAATTGTGCTAAATTTTTAAATCCGTTTGTGTGTCAGCATTATTCAAAGAGGATATGCATTTCCTTGCAATTTCATTTACTATTTATCAGTTGTCCTATATTATTTTTATTATATTAAAAAACTTAAGGAGCCTTGCAGTGCCTTACTGTTTTCTCTCAGCATGATCCTGCCCCAGGGCAGGAGAGGCAGTTAGTCAGTTCTTTTAATGGAGTTTTTGGAGGGACAGAGACAGTCCTGCTCATTTTCTGTCTTCTGAATCACCAAGTCATTTTTGCTTAGTAATAGCCAAGAATTTTTACAGTGATTTTCTTTTTCTTTAACTACTTCAATTAGAAGACTGTTTTTGCCTGACTAACAATCTGTGCTAAGCCTTAGTTACCTGGGAAAAAAAGGAAAAAAAAAAAGAAACTCTTTTTTAGGTTTATAATGACAGCTGCTAGCAAGGCTGGTGCAGGACCCATTCGGAAAGGACTGGGCTTATTGACCCGTAGTCAGTACTGTTTCAGTCACAAGAATATGTAAACAGCAAGTAATCATGGGTCAAATGCAATATTCATTTGTGAATAGAAAGCTGTTGCACTGATGGATTAAAAATCAAGGCAGCCCTGGAATCTTTTTTTTTTTTAATATTATTTTTTACAGACTGATTTCCTGAGGAAACACAAGGCCTACAGAGTCATCCTTCACATGCATCTATCTGTCCCTGTGTATATGCCCCGTTCCTTTATTTCCCTGCGCAGTAAATTTAATTGGAGACAAATATGGTGATGTTCAATGAATCCTAAAATAAAATTGTGTTTTGGGGATGAAAAGCTATCCTGTGTGTGTTATAGATGCAGATGCCTTTCATCTTATCACTAAGAGCAAACGAGCTTTTTCCCTAATGCTGATCTATAACTTGCCGTCTATTTCTCATTGCTTTTCTAGAGTTTTAGCTCCAAAATGCGCAGCATGTGGACTCCCCATTCTGCCCTCTGAGGTGAGAGCCTTTTATTTCTTACTCCCCGTGGGTGACAGGCGCGTGCCGGAGGCCTGGTGCTCCGTCACACATGACCCTGTGTCAAGCCAGAGGTCCTTGTGCCTGCAGAGAGATGGCAGCTTCCTCCAGACTGCAGCTGTTTGGCCCTGTCATGGAGATGTGACCCCTCCTTTGCTTGATAATGCCACTTATTCCCCCTGAGCCAGGCTGCTTTTCTTCATCTCCTGCAAAGTTATGCTGCTTTTGGTGTTATGCTGGAATAACTTTCCTTCGTGGCAATAAAAGCTGGTGGTGCTCAGGAAGGACCTTTTGTGACCCCTCTGTGACTGACTCATTTTAGTGCTTGCAGGAGCTGCGCCTTTGGCAAAACCAATTTAAAATGCTGAGAAACTTGATATATTGACATTGCTAAATCATTAGCAAATAATCTGGGGTAGATGCAACATTTCTGATGTTAGACTGTAGAGGATATCTGCAGTCAGTTGATGATGGAGCTTTACTGTAAAAACAACTGCAGGTGGCAGGATTTATTTGTGTTTTCCAGCCAGCAGCCCAAATGCATTTGTTCAACGTTCCCGTTATTGCAGGAAGCGATCTGCAGAGCCTGATCCTCCTCTAATCCTCTGACTTTGTAATTTCTCTTCTGCTTGCATGTTCACAGGGCTCTGACGAGACCATTCGGGTTGTGTCCATGGACAAGGATTACCACGTGGAATGTTACCACTGCGAGGTAGGTCAGCAGCTCCCTAAGGGAACGGGCACTTAATAACCAGAGCTAGTGCTATTTTGGAAATTAAATTTCTTTTGCTCAGTGCGGTAGCTGAGCAATTCAGGGCTTGCATGCTGAGAGCCTCACTGTCTGTTAGCAGTGCCAGAGAAATCTCCAGTTTGAAGACAAATTTTTTTCCAAAGTGTGTATAAACTATTATCTCATTTCCTGTTCATAACATTGTGGGCAAAAATTAATTACTGCCCTTAAAACGTGGCAGTTTATTTGTTAGAGAAGGAGATGTGGTGAATTAATAAGGTTCTAGTGCTGCTTTTTAGAAACCTTGAGCTCCAGATCACATGAATGTATCTGATTTCTAAGTCAGATTGTTCAAAAATGCTAAGATGCTGACTGATCCTATCCGGTATAAGTTTCCTTCACTCTCATGGAAATTTGTGGGCAGGAGGAGGAGAAAGTTATATCTCCAGAAGAAGATCCCAAGAGGTGCCAGCTTCGAACATTCAATTAGTCTCCATGTGGGGGTTTCCAGACAGCCTTCATATTTGTGCCCTGGGAGTTTAAATGGACGTCCTCCATCCCTGTGCTCATAATGCAGTGACAGGAGGTCCTGACCCAAGGCTCAAATTCTACCCAAAGGCAAAATGTGAACACGTTTAAAATGCATAGGGGTGCGACTCACCGTGAGATAAAAACCTGCTAATTAAAAGCACTTAAGTTCTTATCAGGCTGCCCTTCAAAATGTCTGTGACAGGTGCGTTCCTTCTTGTGACAAGTATGAGTATTCAGGACTTAGAGAGCGCTGGTGGCCAAGTGTTGTCCCTCCTTGTCACAGGAACATCCTGATGGGAACCAGACCTCGCGTAGCACTGGCAGGTAAAGCCATATTACAGTAATTTGTACGGGCTGTCTTTGCAGGACTGCGGCATGGAACTCAATGATGAGGACGGGCATCGCTGCTACCCGCTAGATGAACATTTGCTGTGTCACTCCTGTCATCTGAAACACATAGAGAACGGCACGACCCCAGCGGCCGGGTACCCGCATCACTACTAGCCAGCGAGGCCAATGCCTGAAAGCCTGGACAGAAGTCCTGTTACATGATCTCCCTCTTCCCTCCCTCAGATGATTTCTTGTGCATGTTTTTCTCCCATCAACAGTTTTCCTGTAAAAGGATAGAAGACTTTTTTTTCTCTCCTGGACTCCCAGAGTTTGTAGGCTTGAGAGTTCCAGCTGTATCAAACTATATCTACCTGACCAAGAATGTGGCATGTTATCCAAACTGATGGGTTTACTTTTATGTGCCTTTCCCTGCTCTCCAGAGATTCTTTCCTGGCTCATTTTGAAAGACTCTTCAGTACAAACACAAGTAGCTGCCGTGTCTCTGAACTCAGATCTTGCTGTGCACAATTAGAAAACCCAAGGCCGGCCGGCCTGCCTGCCTGCTGGGAACATTCCTTCAGTCTACCAAGTGTTTTCCAACCAGCACCTTTCATCAAATTCCCTCAAGGATATCAACTTATTAATATCAGTTATTAGGCAGTCTCTCTCTTTCTTTTTAATTCTTTAGGAAAAGAAAAGAAAGAGCTCCGTTCAAAATAGCCTGCTCCAGCCTTCTAGTTAATGCCCAGGACTCTGATACCGGTCTGGCTTTGAAAGGCACCAGCTCTCCAAGTGCAGGCCAGGCACGGAGTCTGGCAGCCCGTTTCGAACACAACAGAAAACTGGAATGACCTGCACTAAGCCACCACGGTGACTTTGGGCCCGGGCTTGTGTGGGGGCCAGTCTGAATAGCGGATTAGCTTTGGAAAGGCCTGAATGTTGGAAGTGTGAACACTGGGGAAATCCATCCCTGTCCTTGCTTGCAGAAATCACTTTGGAAAAAATCTCCCTGCGCACAGACGTTTGCCTGAGCTTTCCCTGGTTTATCCTCACAACTCAGTGCTCAGCCTGGCTGCTCCTTTCCAGGGTGTTTACCCAACACAAATCCATTTCGTAACGGTGCTTATTTAGAGCCCTGGGAACAAACTCGAGATCGTGACGAAGGCCTTTGTTATACAGGGATTTGGAGCCCAGATCCAAAACCTCCACGCAAATGAGTCCAGTCATTGGTATAAACAGATTTGCTCACATGAACCATAGCAGCTTATCTGAGCAAGGGGATGGGGAGTTTGGCCCTTATTTCCTCTTCTGTAAAGGAAAGCAGAACGGCAGATTATTCCCCATTTTGAAGCCTCTTGCTTTATAGCTCCCACAGTATGTGCCACATGTATGGTAGATGTACCTGCAGTCCTTGTTTTGTTCCAGTGCTATGTAGACCCTCATATATAGGTACCAAGTTTTTATTTAAGAAGAAGCTCTTATTTTTAAGTCTCAGATGCAATATGGGGTCTTACTTGCTCTTCTCTGCATGTATTTTGAGGAACACTAGTTAAATATTCTTTTGTCCCTGCTAAAAAGAAATCAGTTCTGATGGATAGTGGACGGAATAATGCTCTTGAAGATCTTAGTGAGGAAACCACGGTAAATTAGGTGAGCAGTGGCACTTACACACCAAAAAGGAACATAAGATGAGTACCCCCAAACAGACATCTTTCCCTACAGTGCAATTGTAGCTGGGGAGGTGACTGAACTTCATGCCAAGCAGCCAAATTCCAGCTCGTGTGCTCATGTGGACCTCACCTTTAATTCCTAGAGCAGTCCTTCAGGGCTCGGTGTTTGACCTGGCATGTTATTTACTGTGAAATGGTAAAGTCTGGCCCACACTTGCAGACAAATATGGGTTAGTGCTTTTCTCCGTTCCCTCTCTCTTTTTTTTTTTCCCAGTTGGTGCTGCCCTTGCGGGACAGAAAGGGCCCGGTCTTGCAGAGCGTGCCCTGGGGGCTGCTTCACCCTCTCTGAGCTGGAACGAGGCCCAGGCGCAGCCCTGTGTTTCACATCTGTCACCATCAGGAGCTGTGACCCAACTAGCAGTGACTTGCCTTTGCCTTGCCAAACAAACTGCATTTCTAGCCACCTCAGCAACCCTTCTGTGCTCCCCTTACCGCAAGCGCGAGGTGCAGCAAGCAGCCGGTCTCCTGCAGTGCTACCAAATGTAGGCCCAGGAGGACCTTAAGACCCAGCTGTGGTTTTTAGGACTGTCTCAAGGTACCG
Organism: Tinamus guttatus; assembly: GCF_059628265.1. NCBI lineage: Eukaryota > Metazoa > Chordata > Aves > Tinamiformes > Tinamidae > Tinamus > Tinamus guttatus. The sequence goes on from NW_028288649.1 coordinate 2,967,540, forward strand.
AGGTGGGAAATAACACCAGGTCCGTGCTACGTAGTGAATAATCCAGCTAATCCTTGGCAGGTGGTTCCTTGCTAAACTTTCTTTGGCAGCAAAGACAGTGCATGAGTGTGCTATGAAAGGGGCTTCTGGAAGGGAGCTTGAAGCGGCGCTCTTGGTGGGATGCTCTGTCCTTGGACGGTTGGCTGCTGCACAGCTGAAGCTGTTGCCAGCTCTTTGAGAGCACCCTGTGTGCACAGAAAACACCAATGGAACCCATGTTCTCGTGAACAGGAGCATCTCTGTTGCCTTAGGGCAGTGCCTAAGGCAGGAGCAGCAACAGGGCTAAGGGAGAGCAACTCTCCCGAGGAAGCTGCTCACAGGGGTTATGAGCGTGTGGAAAACTTTCCGGTGACACCCAAGTACAGCACAGCTTAATCTGTAGGTACCAGCTTTTAACACTGGGTTTTAGTCTACAGTTTCACTTGTACAGGCTCCCCCCACTGAAAGAGGCAGGGAAGAAGGGGGAGGCTGGAGTTTTTCCCTTGTGGAAAGCCCCAGCTGGCCGGCGTGCTCGGAGCTGCTGTGCAGGAGGGCCCTGGGCGTCAGCGGAAAGTTGGGCCTCGGCTTTCACAGGGTGTCTGGTTACTCGTCTCGACCGTCCCGCAGTGCCCAGCACAGGGAGGGCTGCCCTACTTCCAGTTCTGATGTCCTGCATAAATTATTAAGGCAAAAGGAATGCTCTCTGTGCAGTGCGTTCTCTGAGAGCTAGAAATGACAGTGTGGAGCTCTTGGAGACGGAGCGTCTGACGTGGGGGCTTTGAAGCTAGAACATGTGCCGCTCTGCTCACCTGCAAAGGTGCTGCCTTGCCTCGGCGTGGTGTTGTGACCTCTGCAGCTTTTATCTTTGGGAGGTTCAGTTAATTCAAGCTTATCATCCATGTCCTTTGCAGACAAGTGGCTCCTCAGCTTCTTGCTGCAGGGCACGAAGGCAGAGCCAGCCCTGCTCAGGCTCAGCTCCATGGGGCAGCTCAGAGCAGGACCAGTTTAAAGCCGCTTCTCCAGAAGAACTTGAGGAAACGTGTGTCAAACTGCCCGTCACTCGAGTCGGACAGGTTGCTCCCTGCTCTTCATGTGAACCTCGCTCTCTTTTATTTATTGGGATAGGAAAACCTGTCAGACACTCTGAAACGTCGGACTAGTCTTTGTTTCCCAGACCAGCTTGCTCGTTGAGTTATTTTAGGGTGAGGGATGCTTGGAAGTCCCGCAGGAGTGGTAGTGAGTAACTCACATGCAAATAGTTACTCAAATGAGTTTCCTGAAGCTTGCTTTGAGGAACCAGAGTTTATAGGGTTTGGGCTCAGATCATGCTGTTAATCTTCTATTGCTTAGAGCATGGGTGTTCATTTAAATAGGGATCTTTGCTTAAAAGCCAGAAGGAAAACTTCAGCTATACAAGAAGCAGATATTTTTGTGTATTTTCAAGTATACAAAGTGGCTGAGGTCAAAACGTTTTCACAGAACTGCTTTGATGTTAAACGCAGAGAGTAGCTTTTTAGAACACCTAGCGGAGGAGTGTTTGGTGAGTCAAGGGTCTTACAGCTCTTCACTTTCTAAGTCATTTGAGGGCTTTTAAAATGTTTTCCTGGTTTTTCAGTGGTTAAATGATTTTTGTAATTTTTTAGAAAGTGAGCAGCGCCTGGGTCTGGAAACACTGGAATTACATCAGCAAGCAGGTTTGTTATGGCAGGCTTGAAGGGAAAGATGAAGCGGTGAGAGTTGGTCTGCATCAGGTTAGCGGCTTGAGAGGAAGGGCTCTCTTCGGCTGTCAGAAAAAGAGTAAATATTTTCCTGTACTTTCTCCCTGCACTGCTTTTTAGTACTGGGCAAATATTCAATTAGTTTCAATATTTACTGTCTTTTAGGTCTAATAGCTGGTGAGACGGCTGCCTCTCCCTCGCATGAGTTCACAGCCCTGGGGGAGAATTGAGTCTGTTTCTTCCTAATTTAACAATTTTAGTCCCCATTTTGCATTTTTGCGTTTCCCTGGAAATTTTGCCACTTCATTATTTTAGCAACAACAAAACGGTGTCCCGACTTAAAGAAAAATTGCCAGTGCATCTTTGCCTAAACGTGTTCGCCGGAGCCTCCGAACTAGCCTGTGTTGGGTCAGTTTAGTGGCAGTTTTGTGCTCTGGCTTTGCTTCTGCTGCTAAGAAAATCACGTGAAAGACCCTGCGTTTCACTTTAAGTGCATAGGCAGCCCCACGGAAGCCCATAAAACCGGCACAAAGACAAAAGCAAATACGTGCCTAAGTCAGTGCGGCGTCAGCTCCAGAGCTGGTTTTATTACAGACAAGATACACACGGGGATAAATCCGCTGCAGTGCAGTCCTTGCTGTGAAATCATCACTAAAACAGACTGATGGTTTTTGTTCAATAAGCAAACTTGGGTGTTGAAGCAGTGGGGGCACATGGGGAAAGAACGACGTGACGTTAAAAATAGGGAGGTTGTAGGGCAAAGAGGATGGGTGGCTGATGTGACACGAGCTGCCCGGCTGCCGACGCAGGTGCCTTGAGACACAGGCTGTGAGTGGAAGTGAGAAGCAGCCCCCGGCCGGCAGCGCCCTGCGGCCCTGAAACCTCTCTGAAGTCGGCACTTGAGGCCAGGGAAGTGATGAGGTCAAACGTGTGTCCCTTTCCCTCCTTCATAGAATCCCAGTGTTACTGGGAGAAGACCGGAGGGGTTTTGCTTCTCCCGTTGCAGAGCGTCCTGTGCATTTTTCTTTTCTCTTCATGTGTCCTGCTGCTTGTCAGTTCCAGCTGTGCGGTGGTTTTACTTGTACATAACGAAGCCAAGAGGGGGGATTTCTTCCTGCCGTGCCAGAGCTGCCCGCTGCATTCAAGGAGGGCAGTAAAACCCCTCGTGCCGTTTTTGCACGGGTCCCCCAGCGCTCGCATTGGCCAGGGCAGGGTGCAAGACGAAGAAATCCTTCCCACGAGGAGACGGGCACCGCGCGCCCCGGTGCTGCCGTGCCCGGCGAGCGGTCCTGGGCCGCGGTGCGGCCCGCAGGCGGTGCCGCCGCCGACCCGTGCCCAGCGCAGCCGGCCTGCGCTGCCCGCGGCACCCGGGGCTGCCGGGCGATACTCAACGGTACTGGTCTATGTTTGTCGTTTCCTTAAGAGCTCAGCCCCACAGGGGAGTGTTTTAGACTTTCTGCTGGTGTAGCTAAGCGTGGCCACGTGTGAATACGGCCCTCTTCTCTCCCGCGCTGTTGGGTATTTACAAAGAGTGACGGCTGTAGCGAGGGCGACGCACCCGGCCCGTTGTGACTCCTGTGATTAAAGACAGTGCAGCAAAGCGCTTCCCGTGTCCAGTCTTTGCTCAGAGACAGCCACGTCGGTCGCCTCCAGCGCCCTTGGCAGGGCAGCAGTGCCAGGGCCTGGGGGCTGGTGCCATAGAGGGTGTTTTGCAGGCACTGCTGGTGGGAACGGCTAAGCAGATCATGGAGCACATGGACGCGGACTCCGAAGGGTGGGCGGATGGATCCATGGGGCTGGGAGGTGGCTGCGCCCACCCACCTGCCCAGGAGGATGGGGCGGGCTGGGGTGGCAGCGGAGGCTGCTCGGACACGGGTAGGGATGAGAGGGCTGCAGCTTCCCCTTCCCTGGGTGCTCGCAAGGACTGCGGGTGCCACAGGGAAGGTTTGGGCTGTTGGTTTTAGTCCTTGGACTCCCATGAAGTCCTGTCACACACGAGCATCCCGAAACTGCCTTCGGAGCAGCTCTGGGCTCCACAGAGCGCCCGGAGAGCAGCCGGAGCGGGGCAGCCCGGGGGGTGTCTCGAGGTGCCGCAACGCGGCTGCCTCGCGGAGAGGCCGGTGCAGAGGCGGCGGCGGGGAGCCTGGGTACGAAAAAGGTGCGGAGGCCACGGCGAGTGGGGAGGGGAGACGAGGGAAAAAAAAAAAAAAAAAAAGAAGAAAAAGTGAGCGGCCGAGCCAGCCAGGAGTCGAACCTAGAATCTTCTGATCCGTAGTCAGACGCGTTATCCATTGCGCCACTGGCCCTGCTCGAGAACGGTTCTCCTCCCGCGTCCCTTCACTGCCTCCTCCGCCTGCGCGGGGGTGGGGCCAGCCGCGGGGGCCAATCCAGTGCGCGCCCCGAGAGCCTCGTCCGCCACGCCTCCCCAGAGGCGCGCGTCACTCCCGAGCCGCGGGGGCGGGGCCCGAGCGCAGGCGCGCAGCCAATGGCGGAGCGGGGTTTCCGCCCCGGCCCCTCCCCCTCCGCTCCATAGGCGGCGCCCGGCTCTGTCGCCATCGCTCGCGCTTGATGCGCGCGAGGAGGTTTGTCCTGCGCGGGGAGCCGTCCCGTAGGGCCGGGCTGCGCGAGGGGCGCCTCAGAGCGGCGGGGCCGAGCGAGACGCGGAGCGGCGCCCGCAGCGCCCGCGCGGAGCCCGCGCGCACGGACGGATGGCGGCGGCGGCGGCAGCGGCGGCAGCGGCCGCCTACGGCAGCCTCAAGCTGTGAGCGACCTGCGGCGGGAGCGGGGAAGGGGCGGGGGGGCGGCGGCTCTGTCACTGCCGTGACCCGCCTGGCCCGAGGGGCGGCGGCCGTTGGGGCTGCCGTTGGGGCTGCCGCCTCGCGCCGCTTCCTGGGTCTGCGGCGAGGGCCGGGCCGCGGCGCTGCCCGCGCGGCAGGGAGGGCGGGGGGAGGACTTTGGCTCTGGGCGCGCTCCCGCTCGCTCCGTGTCCTCCGCCTTCTTTTTTTTTTTTTTTCTTTATTTTTTTTTAATATATTTAACTTTCTTAAAAAACGGGCTCCTCATGCAGAAAGGTTCGAGCACTGCATGTTGCAGTGCCTCCTGCCAGCAGCAGGCTTTTTAAGGCTACTCGCCTGTCAGTGTCTAGTAGTAATTTTCATGCCAGTTAATCAGATCTCATCAACATAAATAATTCGGGGGACTCCCATGCATCACTCAGCATGACTCTTCCATGAGTTCTTCTAACCTTTTGTGTTTTTTTTTTTTTTTTGGCTTTGCTTCTTTAGTATAAGGCTAGCATCTTCAGGAGAGAACTCAACTCTCTGAACATGCATATCCCAGATACTGCTTGATGCCTTTTGTACAGCAAAGGAAATTGCATAAGCAATGCAATACTAGGCTGAAACCAAGAAGGTGCTTCCTTTACAGGCCTTCACACTGTGCGGTTCAAGCTTCTGGGGGGGTGGAAAATAAGTCCTCTGGGCATGAAACCGTTCATGTTGTTCAGGGCTATTCTAAGCCAGTGTCCTTGTGTGTCCTAAAGGTATTTCTGTGCTTTTCCACCTCCAAATACGAGCATGAAACTCCATAATTGATGCCATTTTGAGGCATCAGCATCTGATAGTGGTTTTTAAGCCTGTAACTAGCGCTGTGTTAAATTTCATTCAATACTTGTTTTTTGTTTTGGAGCAAGCACGTGGATTTCACTTTGGATATCTGTATAAGCAGGCTGTCATAGAGCTGTTACCTGCCTAGTGATCGCTGGGCTTCTTACTTTGATTAGTAGCTATGTCAGGATGTACAGACATTGGAGGTGACTGAATGTTACTGACAGCTAAGGGTGGCTGAGAGGTTCTTGCCTGCTTTGCAGACACTTTTCTTGTCACATAAACCATATTGGTCACTCTTTAAGCTGAGCTTGTGGTCTCGTGCAGGGAGGAGAGAAGGAGGCACTTGAGCGTTGTGGGAGTGGTATGAGCAGTGTGTGGCCCTCCTTGCAGGGGGAGGATTCTGGGACTCGCGTCACTCTCGCAAGTAGCTAATGAGCTGGTAGATGGCAGTGAAGCTGAGCAATCCAAATAATCTGGAAAAACTGATTGTCCACGCTCTTTGCAAAATAGAGAAACTTGGCTGCTGGTTTGGCTTGCTAGAGGTTATTTTTCCTTCTTGAGTGCCAAAGACCTTGTCTTACAGATCCTGCAGCCTTCTGACTATCCTGTGACACTTTGACACTAGCTATGCTTCAAACCTAACTCCCATCTCCTATTGCAGCACTTGTGTTGTGAGAAAGTACAGATCAAGCATTAGCAGCTGCTGGATGAAAACTTGTTTTTATTACTACTCATTTATTTATTAATAAAAGTTTTCAGGGTTTGGGCACCTGGTCTGCTTAGTCCAAGTGCCTCCTGTGATGAATTTGGGCCCTTTGGCTGAAGAGGGCATAACTTAGGCAGTAAATCCCTTGCCATTTAAATTAACTCTTTATTACTAAAATATGTCTTTTAATGATGACTGTCTCTTAAATGGCGTTTCCAATACTCAAATAATTTAACAGGAGATTGTAATCCCATTCTCCTCCGTACATCAACTATTACTCCATGGGAAATATTCCAGTTCCTTGAGCTCTTTCTCCTCAAGGAGTAATATGTACTGTAGGTATAAAATTAGAGCACCTGCTCACCTAGAAAATCTGGAATCTCCGGAGTGTTGAAACACAGTGTTAGTGCTGTTACTTAACACCCAGCTGGGGCTACTGCATACAGTGACATCTCTCCTCCATCTTGCTTTAGACCCCTCTGGTATCTTGAGCTCTGCAAGTGTGTGGCTCTGCAGCACAGTATGTGTGTTTTTGGTCTGCTTTATTGCAGCACTCGGAGGCTGGCGTCAAAGAGCTTCCTGTATCAGAGTAATGTTAAGTATTTATGGTGAAATAATCAATTTCTGAAGTAAGATTTGGCTGTTGAGGTCTATAAGCCTTAAGAGCTATTGAGTGAAGTACTATCTTTAGTTGCTATTAGAGCATGATGGGTTCTCTTCCATCTGAAAATAGGATTTTTTTTTTGTAAGATCAGCCTAATGAAAGCATGGGATGCAGCTCTGCTTCCTCTTCATAATGTGCAGTATTATTTTATAACTAAAGCAAACTTCAAAATAAATGCATAAGCTAAGAGTATCTTGCTCAACTTTAAATGAAGCTGAGACTATAACTGGTCTAAGCAAGTAGTGTATGCATGTGTGGTTTTTTGTTTTGTTTTTTTCCCCCGCCTTTTTTTTCCTTCTCTTTGGCTGTCTTGATTTTTCATTTATGTCAGAAAGCAATGTGTTTTTTTGTTGTTGTTGTTGCTTGTTTCTTTTCTTTTTTGTTTCATTAAAGTGGTCTTTTTACTTGAATTATTAAATGTGATAACTCTTGCTATTATGATTAAAGAAAAGGAGATCCTAGAAAGCAGCTATCTTTTTTCTTTTTTTAAAAAAAACCCACATTTTTATTAGAAAATCATAAACTTTAACACACAAGTTTTGAGGTGGCAAGACTTCCTATGTTCACTTCTATTGCAGCACAGGAATATAGAGAAACCTGAATTTCACGATGAAGGATAAGGAACTGTTGGTAGTACAAATAGCTACTAAGAAAATCAGATGCCAAAGCTGTGAAACTCCTTCCTTTATTTTCAAAATGTCTAGTAAGTCTGGGGGAGAAGGTACTCTTGTCACAGGACCTACACTCTGCAAATGTGCCATACTTGCTAAAAATGATAGAAACGTCCTGCATATAAACGAGGACTTGAGGCAGGAATGACTGCAGCACTAGATGTACTCTCACATGTCAGTGCCCGGAGTGATTCACAAGGGTGCTTGAACTAGGGGAATAAACCAAAAGGTCTAATTTTAGTAGCAATTTTGCTGAATGTTCTTTTTGCCTTGAGGGCAAAACTGTTGAAGACACCTTCTAATTGTAGCCTCTGTGCACTCTTTATATAGGCTTTCTTTTTAACCGCTTCTTCAGAAGCATAAGCTGAAAGAATGAAAAAGAACCACTTATTAAAATACATACATACATACATATATATTTTATATATATATATATATATATATATATAGTTCAGACTAATGCCAGATGTCTAACTGTCTTCATTTCCTTCTAGGTCTTCTTTAAATCACTTGCAGATACTTGCTGTTAACTTTGAACTGTAAGAACTAAATCTGAGTGAGTTGGCAACAATCTATAGGCTTCTAAAGGGAGAGGGTTTTTATTTATTTTTATTATGAGCTGCAAGTCACCCTTAGAATATGAGATGTGTTGCATCCAAAAAGTTCACATCTAGTGCCTTTCCTCTTCTAAAGTATCCTAAATTCTATTGATGATAAATATCTTCGTTTATCTCTCTTCACCAACACTGAGAAGTAGCCCATGATAGCGGTTATCAATTTTTTAAGGTACCTAAATGAGGATCTCATTTTTGCAGGTTTTATGGTGAGCTGTGCTGGAAGCAGGTATTGCTGGGAAGAGTTCTGGATGCTTGGTTGGTTGAAGGCAGCAGTAACAGCATAGCTGAGAAGAATGCAGGCTTGAACATGAAATAGTTAAACAGGAGTTGAATATAGTGTGTATTGGTATATGAGAGCTGACTTCAAGAATAGTCATGGAGTATAGGTCCCTAGAAGACTCTCAAGTGGTCTTATTTTTTGATGTAATCTAGCATTTGGACTTTCATCCATTCCCTGTTCCAGTAAAAACAGAATCATTTTGACCACAAATTCCCTATGACTGAATTATTCCTCTTTCAGCATTTTAACATCTTATAATGTGCGCTTATCTTACAGAGCTGAGATTGTTTTAATATATCTGTACGGTACATCTGTACTTGGTTCTGAATGGAGTCAAGGGAGAACCAGCATTCTTGCAGGGACTGCCCAGCATCCCTCTTGAAAGACAAATCAGACTTGATCATCCTAATTAAAGCAAACTTAAGATTGGAAGGGGCAACTCAAAGAACATGAGACTACAAGCTTAGTTTTGTAGTTCATAAGTCTTTAAATCAGCTTTTGGACTGAAGCTTCCTGCCTTCTTGGCTTCTTCCTCAACCATAATTTGAGAGAACCTGTAAGTATTTAGGCTAAGGATGTAAGGGCTAAGAAGGCTAAGAATTTTTTTAACGAGCTTTACTCCATTTTTGAAATTCAATTTTATTATTATTATTATTTTTAACCAAGGATTTAATTCTTTTGCTGGCTTTGGGCTTTTCAGCTTGGTGTGCTTATGAGATGGCATGTAGAGATTTTTTTTTCATTGTGATTCCAACTTAGAACTACTTGCTTACATTCCTCAGCTTCTTTGCCTGGCACCCTGATTTCTGCACTTCATCAAAACCAAATTCAATGAAGGTGAAGTAAGAAAATCATGGCTTTTTTGTTGTTGTTAAAACTCTGTCATTCAAGGAACTTCATATTTCATAGGATCATAGAATGCTTAAGGTTGGAAGGGACCTCTAGAGATCATCTAGTCCAACCCCCCTGCACACGCAGGGTCACCTAGAGCACGTGGCACAGGACTGCATCCAAGTGAGTTTTGAAGATCTCCAGAGAAGGAGACTCCACAACCTCTCTGGGCAGCCTGTTCCAGTGCTCTGTCACCCTCACTGTTAAGAAATGTTTCCTTAAGTTCCTGTGGAACTTTTGATGCTTCAGTTTGTGGCCATTACCTCTAGTTCTGTCAGTGGCCACCACTGGAAAGAGGCTGGCCCCATCCTCTTCACCGCCTCCCTTGAGGTACTTATAGACACTGATCAGGTCCCCTCTCGGCCTTCTCTTCTCCAGGCTGAACAGGCCCAGCTCCCTCAGCCTCTCCTCATGGGGCAGATGTTCCAGGCCCCTGATCATCCTTGTGGCCCTGCGCTGGACTCTCTCCAGCAGCTCCACATCCCTCTTGTACTGTGGAGCCCAGAACTGGACAATACTCCAGATGCAGCCTCACCAGGGCTGAGTAGAGGGGCAGGATCACCTCCCTCGACCTGCTTCTTATTTCTGTTTCTTGCTCCAGTGTTTTTAGTTTAGAATACAATAGACTTTAATACTTCACATATGAAGTGCCTAGAATGATGTCATGCAAGGTGCATACTGTCCATACCACTTGGTATATATTGTCCATTTTAGAACAGATAGACTTACTTTCCTATGAAGAAATTGGGTAGCTGTTCCCTGAATACTTCAGATTGCTCTGCAGTTTGCTTTTATTTTCCTCTAGTTCAGCACTTGGTCTTCTCTGACTTTTCTCCGGTTGCCCAGAGGGGTTATAAAATTCCAATCCCTGAGGATGGTCAAAACATGAGAAACGTGATTTATTTTTCAAGTTGTGTTTAGTGTATGTGTTTGTGGTGTGTGGAGGTTTTTTCCTTTTTTTCTTTTCTTTGAGTGTGGGGAAGGCTAGAGCTGTTAGGAGCCCTTTTAGATCCCTTTCAGAGGTCCCCTCTGACTTAAATTATTCAATGATTCTACTTCAGTGAACTGATTTAGAGAGAAATACAAAAACATTTTAAAAATGCAAGAGCTGTGTAAGGAGAAGGAGCCTAAAAATATTTCCTATCCTGCAGAAAGAGTAACATGTCTTAAAACTGTTACTTCCCCCCCATCTTAGGTCAAGCCTTAAGATGAGAAAAATCGCTGGGTAGTTCAGACCACTCTTTTTAAGCATTTTATGTGTGGTAACAAGCTAGTTTTGCAAAGCAACTGTATAAGCTGCACAAGTATAACTGGTCAGATTCTTGCTAGTATCTCAACTGGCATATTTTTAATAAAGGATACTTCTGAAAACTGCTTTATTTTACAGTTATGCTGTACTGTGTACAGTGTTTCTGAGGGAAGATGGTTATGAAGTCTGAACAGGATGTCACTGTTGGTCTGCTGTGTTAGGTGATGTGGACAGGCCTAGCCAACAACTCTGGGGAATGGTAGTGTTGAGACATGTGCTTCAGTAAATTTGTCTGTGACTTGAAACTTTCTCTAAAGTGAAGCAGATGTTTTCATCCCTTCAAATGTCTTTTAGAGGGGAGGGGAAAAAAATAAAGACAGACTTCTATCTGGAATGTGATTCTTAATTTCTGTTGTATGAGAAGTGTGGGTTTGTTTAATTTAGAACAAAAATCTCTAACTTGATTTTTGGATTATTGGACTTCTGAGGTGACTTTTTTCAAATTTACATGAATTACGTGGTGTATTTCACTGCATCATTAAATGCTCATTTTAAAGGAAATAGTTTATATGTGAATTCAGTGCCATGTCTTTCTAGTGTCCTAAACAAGGTTTAGAATTAAGACAGCTGTGGACGTTACAATAACTGATTAGTTTCATTGGTTCTATTATGCTCTGTCCCAGTCACTGACTGTGGGGTAGGAACCAAGTGAGAATGATTTATTTATTTTTAGAGCCCAAATGAGGTTTAAAATTGATTGCTTTGTCTGAAGCTGCTAAAGAACCTAAATATAAAACAATAAATCAAAAGTAAGTGTGGCTAAATTTTTTTTTCTCTCCTATATGTTCTGTTACAGGCACATAACGCCAGAGAAATTCTATGTGGAAGCTTGTGATGACGGAGCTGATGATGTACTTGCTATTGACAGAGTCTCCACTGAAGTCACTCTCACAGGTACTCTCCTCACCAGTGCTCCTCAAGATAGGCCTCTTGAGTTCCTTCATCTACTATTTTACTCCAGGCAGTCCCAGAGGTTCTTCAAAGACAAAATTGGTGTTAAGATAGAGAAGTTGTTTTCCTGAATTGCTCTTTGTTTTTAAAATAGTGCTTTGCCTTTAATGTGGCAAAGGCTTATTTGTAAAGCTTTTCATTGTAGAATTGATCTTGTGGGTAGGAAGGGGGTTTATGCTTGCCTGTGGCTTGACCAGCCCACTGTGTGATAGTTTTGTGACAGTCATGGAAGAAACATTCTGACTTTTCCTCTTTCTTTTCAGTTAAGAAAGATATTCCCCCTTCAGCTGTTACAAGGCCTATATATGGTATTTTGGGTACAATCCGATTGGTAGCAGGTAAGGAAAGCAAAACTGCTCTTAAACTATTTTAGCAGAATGTATTGCTAGAGAATTTAAAACCAAAAATAGTCTTTGCAGGGTACCTGAGGTTGTGCTTTGTTCAGTTTGATCATTTTATAGACTTTCTTTGTGGCTGCTACAGGATGAAGGTATCAAAACATAGTTAATCATGGATGTTCATGTCTATCATAAGCATGTTCAAAGGTAGAGTAAATCCTCGGCTTGCTACATTTTAAAGAATGTATTTCAAATGTGCACAAACACTTTCATCTGCCTGCTCTTTAGCTGTGTTCATCTCAGCTGCAGAATTTGATATAACATGAAGTGTTGGGTTTTTTGTTTGACCTCAAATCAATAATGTTGGTACACAAGTAGCTGGGAGAAGCAGGGTGATAGACCACTGCATGCAGCCATTTAAGTAATGGCTGTGTTAGAATGATTCTCCCAGTATGGAGTAAATTCAACACTTGGAGAGGAGGCAGCAGAAAAAAAGGACAAACCAAATCCCAACTTCTAGGGAGTTACGAGGTGAGGCAAGAACAAGCTGTGCACTCTTTAAAATATTCCATAGTGATGTCTGAATTGGATGCGAGCAGGCACTGCCACAGTTAAACCTGAAAACCTGATGCATACTGTCATGGGTTTTTTAGACTTTGAATGTTGGTATATGTTTAAAAAAAAATGTGGCTAGACATACAGACTTAAGAATTTGAGACAAAAGTTGTCTGGAAGCTGATGCAATAGGAATGTACACATTAAATAAAAGTTTCCATACACAGGAAGGATTTAAGTTCATGAAATTAATGAAACCAAAGCAAAATACCACAGTGTTAAATGCACTGACTTCTGACAGGATCTTAAATTGCCAAACCTTATATGTTCATATCCTAATTGGGAATTCTAGTTACTGCAGAGCAAAGGCTTTTAATGGATATCTTTGTCTGAAGCAGTCGACTAGCCTTGGTTATTTTAAAAGCCCCCTTCCTTGAAGTGCATTTTTCACAGTTTACAGGTTTGGTAATGAATTTTATTCATGTAACTGGATGTGGTACCAAAGTATGCAACTTCTTCAGTGTCCTGTTTCTTCCTTCCCTCTGGCCCCAATTCCCCACTCCAACTGTCTTACGCTATTTTTAATGTATAGTTGTCAACTAAATATAAATAGTGTTTAGGTTAATGTTCAGCTCTGCAATGTTAGGCAACTCACTGCCATCTGTTAATAAAATGGATTCTGTATCTAATAAAGTATCTTTAAAAAAAGTTGAACGCTGTTTTCCTATAATAGCATTAGAGGGAAAAATGCTGAAGTAGTATCTTCAGTGTTTGGAATCTCTAATCAAGTGCTATCTACCCAGATAGGAAACGACAATATTGAAAAGTCACGTTGATTCAATATACCTATTTATGCAACATCTTTATGATATAGTTGTGGACATAATGTGCTGCCTTTTAATAAGGTGTCTGATTTCTTTACATTGGTAAGCACAAACAATATTTAAGAATGCTCCATGATCTTCTCATCTCACATTTTAAGTGCTTGAAGACTCTACCCAAGTAAATGCTACAAAACCAGGACTTAAAATTAAAAAAGACAGTGACACTTTGTACTCTCTTCCTGCCCACCCCTTTTCCCACCTTCCCCTGCCTGCAATGGAGGGTGAAATTTAAAGAAACTTTTGTTTCGTATTGCTTTGAGTGTCCTGGGATGGTTTTAGATGCTTTTCTTAATGTGCACATATTTATATACTTTTAATATTTTTCAACTTTGTTTTACAGGCACATATCTCATTGTAATAACAAAAAAGAAAAAAGTAGGTGAGATATTCAGTCATGTGATCTGGAAAGCAACGGACTTTGACATCCTCTCCTACAAAAAGACCATGCTGCACTTAACTGATATTCAGGTAAGAGTGGATTGATTGACAGGAAGAGATTTCACTTTTTTCCCCCCCACTCTTTGTGTGTCCTCCCCCCACCGCCTTTCTGGTTTCTTGCGTTAGTCTTCATCACTCAGACCTAATTTGATGATGAAACTTTAAGGATGTGTGAACTATACTTTCATCTCTAATTGACATAATATTCAGGTATAAATGTGTGAAAAGTTACATAATTGAGGACAACAGACAACATCATGCAATTTAAAATATTGGCCACCTTGAGTTTGAAGTGCATGTTGCGTTCTTCCTCCTTTTAAGATCATATGGTGAGGGAATAAGCAGACAGTCTTGCTGTATCTCTTGTCCTGAAATCTGATGTTGTTTTTCCTCCTGAGGCTTTGCTTGCCCTGTATATTTAGAGGTGTCCTAGTGTTGCTTTCTGCACGGTATGTTGCAAAGTCATGTTCCTGAGCCAGTCCACAAAATCACTGCCCCTGTTCCTATTGGTTTTTTTGTTGTTTATTTGTTTTTTCTCCCTCATGATTTTACTGTTTATAGCAGGACAGATGTTTTTTAGGGGCTGTTTTAAGTATCTATTACATACTTGCCAAGCTGGGACAAATTGGGTTGAGTGGGAGGAAAAGGATCAAGTTTTATGTAAAATCAAGTGTGTTATAGGTTGATACAGAGCAGTCAAGGGTGCCAGAGCAGTGAAGCTAAAGGCATTTTTTTTTTTCTCGGGCTGAATGGCTTTCAAGCAAATGATGGCTTCCTTTTTGCTGGGCAGTCCCTAATAGCAGTTTAATCTCACTAGCTCTAGTAGCTCAGTCTGAGGTACCTGTCAGAGGAGCACTGTTGTCTCCTCTCTACTGTACTATAAAAAAAGCTAAGCAAGCCTGGTAGCAACAAGTTAAGTGCACTGTTAGTCTCTTGCTTTCCTCCTTATACTCTGAATGCTCTATGTGTTCCAGCAGCAGCACCAGCAAAGTTCAGATCATCAATTAAAAAAAAAAAAAAGCTTTTAATGAATAAATGAGCATTAATAAATGAGTTGTTTCTTCCCACCCACCCCTCTCTTGTTCTTCCCAACAGTTGCAGGACAATAAGGTGTTTCTATCAATGATTAGTCATGTCTTGAGTGTGGATGGATTTTACTTCTCGACCACCTATGACCTAACTCACACTCTGCAACGGTTAGCAAACACCAGCCCTGAGTTCCAGGAAATGAGCCTCCTAGAGAGGGTAAGGATTTCATTTTGCTCTCTATCCTTGTCTAACTCGTTGTCATCCAATTCCTTGTGATACAAGTTTAGTTTATGCAGCTGATGTTTAAATGGTGTCAAAACAAGTGATCACCAACTGAAGAAAGCTTCATACAAGGCTTAGAATGATATTGGTGAAAGTTGTGTTCCTAGTACCCTCAGCTCAAAACTTCTACTTTATTTATTAGGAATTTGTAGCCCTCTAAGCTAGAAAAGGTTTTGCTGTTTTAATGATTAAGTTAAATTAGTCAAACGGATTTACATTTGTTGCTTAGATGCAAATCATTATAATTAGTAGCACTGTATTCCTGATCTGTGTAATTACACTGTCTCTGTGATCTTGTCAATCCACCTGTAGTCGGGTGGTTCTCTGAAAAAAAGAAGGTGACCACAAGAGGAAAGGAAGCAACCCAGCAAGTGTGCAAAGTAGACTGAGTCAAGCTGCTGTTTGAGTTTGCTTCCTTATTTGCTTAGAGTGAGGTTGGAACTAGCTAGTCTGTTCTCCAGCACGGACACTTCCTCAGTACTGCACTTTTCCTGCCTAGTGGGTTGGAGATTATGACTGAATATACTAGCCTGCCCTTCCTCAGTCCCGCAGCTTAGTAGCAGTGACAAGTTCCAGAAACCTGTTTAGAAGGATTGCAAACTCTAGATCAGGCAACTCAGAACACTTGTCTGAAAAGGTTGCTTTGATTGAAGCTGAAGAGGAAGGAAAAAAAAATCCTGCCTCTCAATATTAAATGTTTCTAATTCTAACAAAAACGAGAGTGGGGAGTTTCCTCTCTATTCTCATCTACCCCAAATTTAGGAATGTCATGTTCTTTCTTGAGGTGGAATAAATCTCTTGAGTTTTATTCTCTTTCAAAATATTTTGTTTTTCTTTAGACCTGTGGGTCCATGGGTTTGGGCCCTCAAATGTTGCATTCTAAACTGTGCTTTTTCCTTATTTTTGACATATGAATTTATTATACTATCATCTTAAACAGAACCACATAGTCAAACTCAAATTCACCACTCCTGTGCTTTAGAGTGCTAGTATCCTTGTTCTGGTAAATAACTGAACCTGTGACACGAATAAGGCTGGAATTGCATAGACACCAAAGTATTGAAACCCTAAAAGTGAAGAGTGTACTCTCATTCTTTGCCAAAGAGATGACTAAAGTTGTCAGGACTTTATCTCTTAGTTAATGAGACTACCTAAACTGAGGGAGTAGTGCAGCTTTTCTTCTAAGCTTTTTTAAAATTACTTTTTCCTTAGTCTATACTGGGGAACTGTTTTGCATTATCAGCACCTCTTGTGCTATTGCCAGAGAGAGCAGTTCCTGACACTGAAGTTTCCTTTAAACTGGCTCTTCAGGACAGCTGTTTGAAAGACCAACCATAACAAAAAGGAGGCTCGTTTTTAGGTTAGTAGATGTGTTTATTAGTTAGAACCACTTAAATGTAACTTTGTGTTCCTGTTGGACCAGTATAGTGGCAGAACAAAAGGTTGATAGTAATTCTGGGGAATCTCCACTGATGCAAGAGAAGTTTGGTTTAGGGTTTGTTCTTGATGGGAGTGGTAGAAGGAAACAGTGCTGCCACAGGTCTACAAAGTGTCACGTGAGGTCCTTCAACTAGTTCAGAGCCAACCTGCAATATGATTTGCCTGTAATGAAGCCAGTGGACAGACCCAGACTACTTGGTCCAAAAGCTGTTTTAGGGCAATCCATTATCCAAGATAACAAGCATTCCTCAGGACATGAGGCAGAAGAGATCATGTTATGTTAGCATAGACTCATCCACATGACAAGTAGTTCTCTTCCTGTTTGATTGCCTTTTGGGAGGGAGGTTGTTAAAACAAACAAAAAAAAATCAAAAAAGGTGTGTGACTTCTAGGAGATGTTTGTTTCCTGTTTAAACATAGGATTGTTCCAACACTGAGTTTGAATTAACCTGCTTGGAGTGAATGGATCATCTTCCTGTCTCATGTCATGAGATTTATGCCACCTCTCTGTAGTTCTCATTGCAGTCTACAGAGACTGTCACTTTGTGACTAACCTGGTAGCTCTTTGGAATGTGCTCAGAGTCTTGTTTGAGACCTTAAGGGGAATTTGTAATAGGAAATAGAGAGTTAAGAAGGACGGTTTATGTGATTGTTTAAGTGGGTGTGTGTTTTTTTTTGTTTGTTTGTTTGTTTTTCTTCAACTATGAGTAGTATTTTAACTTCTGGTTCTTAATTGATGATTATTGCTTTTGAACATGGTTCTGTCTTTACCTTTTATCTGTTTTAGGAATGTTACATTGCGGTTGTTCTTAACATGGCTTGACAAAATGATCAAAAATTAACTTAAGGCAGATATTTGGATGTTCTGTTGCAGCTGAATTGTAAATGGCTTAGCATGTCTGAGGTCAAGCAGCTCCTTAAAGATTAGAGGGAATTAGCCTCAACTAAAATATCAAAAAAGTAAAAGTAAAAAGGATATTTGAAATGTACTGATACAGGAGTGTTCCACTTCAGAGTATACCTGCTCCCCTAGACTTGCCTTAGTACAAGGGTGCTATAAATGTTTATGTTAAATTGAACAGAGCTTAAAGCCTCTGAGAGCTTTTTTCTTTTTGCAGGCAGATCCACGGTTTGTTTGGAATGGGCATCTTCTTAGAGAATTTGCTGCTCAACCTGAGGTAATCTCCCTGCAGTGATTATACTGATACACCGTGGATATACTTTATGCTACAAACATACAACACTGTCCTATAATTCTCTATTTCATGCCAAATTTTTGTTACCTGAAATAACTAGGTCAGATTATGAAAACACTGTGTATGTAAATTAAAACTGTTCATCATGACAGCCTGTTACTTTCTAATATACCTGTGTCCTCAGCAGTGCATGGCAAAGCTGTCCCTTTGCAAGTGTCTGCATTTGAAGGTGCTCTGCTGATATTGTTTCTCCAAGTGAATGGTGCACGGTTTCTATTCCTGTCTCAGTGACCTGAGCAGACATACTGCATTAGATACCACTGCTCCAAAATGCTGGGCTGTACTTTTTTTTTTTTTTTTTTTTTTTCCTTCCTTCTGGAAGGTGGTGATGTAGATTAGCAAAGGGCTGCTATGCAGGCCTCGGAGGGAGGGAGAGGCCTGGGGGCTGGCTGCAGAGTACGTGGTTTGGATGGTGCTACACAGACCTTCCTGGGAGACAAGTCAAGTGTGGTTAATAGAAACAGAAATAAAAGGCAAAATGTAGAAGCTGAAAATGGAGATAACTCATATGTGAGGGGAAACCTGACCTAATATTAACTAAAGGTAGCCTGCTGTAGCAACAGCTGTAGATAACCAGATTTGGAATTTTTTAACTTCTGATATTGAACAACTTTAAACTGTACTGAAAGACCACATTGTTCAGGTGTGGCAGATTGGTAGAACAAGCATTTTGAGGATTATTCACAAAGAATTCTTCCTACTGAAGGTTTATGTTGCTAACTGTTATTCAGCTTATTGTGCTGCTGAGATGATGCAGCAGAGCCATACCAAAAGGCTTTCAGTGTGTACTGGTTTATCTAGTATGTTTCCAGGAAAATAAATACCTTGGGTAGAACAAAGCAGCCTCTTGTTTTGCCAAGGTCACTTGAACTGAATTTCACTGTCTCCATTTCCTCCCATAGGGTTGGGTAATATGCTGGGAACCCTTTTTCCTCAGAGAGCATGACTGCATCTTAAAGAAGGATAACAAATATATAAAGCTACCAACTTGCAGACAAACCATAATTAGGTTATATATCTTTTTGGCTACAAGTGTCTAATATTTTAACTGTTCTGTGTTCTTGTTTCAGATCCATAGGTTTGCTACACCAGTGATGCATGGATGTATCCTTTTATGTTGTAAGACTCAGTGCTGAATTTGATAGCCTAAGGCAAAAAGGTTGCTGATGAGAGTAAACTATATTTGGTGCCTATAACAGAGTAATGTCAGAGTTAGGCTGTAGTTTGTTCACATAAGAAAAACATGCAAGTGAGCTCTGAGTATTTCTTGTTAACTCATTTGAATTTTTTTTCCCACTCTTAAGACTTAATTTGTTTGATCTCACAGACATGATTTGCATGCTTGCCTTTCAAAGGGTTAAAAGATACAGCATTTTTTAATTTATAAATAGCTTAAATAGCCTGTACTAACTGACCACTAAATAATTCAACCAATTATTATCAAAATCCTTAGATTTAAAATAAAGGCAAATAGTTAAGAGTGCCTGTCAGTGATCCTCTTGATGCATAGGAAGATGAGTTCTGCTGAAGGCACCTCGAACACTTCTGCTAGGAAGTTGCTTTTGCCACACCAACACTTTGCCTTGGCTAACAGCCTTTTTAGCAAAGCATTCCTGAGTTGATACTTGAGAAGGGGTATATACTGGTCTGAGGCTCCCTGGATGCATTACTCTTCTTGAGAAGGGGTATATACTGGTCTGAGGCTCCCTGGATGCATTACTCTTCTTGCAGTGATTGCACAAAGTCAGTCCCAAGAACTCTTGAGTTTGGAGCAACTCGTGCAGTGCTGCTCTTGGCTGCAGCTTGGGAATGGCCACAGAATGGTGTGCAGGCTCAACCAGTTCTTCTCGTGGGGCTGTTAGTGCTGGAAAACCTCTAGCCCTTCCTGTGATTTAGTATAATGGAAACTGTAGTGGGAGTAGGTGGAGAGACAAGGAAAGATGGGAAGAGGGAACTGTCAAAACAACCTCATTCTTATCCTGTAAGTCATGCAGGGGAGAGGCTGGGTGGATTGCAATCAGCAACTGGTTGGCTGTAATTAACACTTTCCTCTGTCCTAATTTCCCTTCATAAATAATTAGTGTGAGTAATGTATGCATTGCTATAATTCAAATACTAACAAAGTACCTCAGATAAACTATTCTCAAGATCTGTAGGAGACTGGTTTTCTAGTGATGAATCTGCTAGAGCCGAAGAGCCCTAACCTGTAGTGCCACTGGTAGTTATTTCAGTATAAAACTAAATACATTTTGTTCAACTGTCTGGGCTAGAGTCTGGATCTTGCAGTGCTGAGGAAATAGTGGACTTTTTGGGATGACCAAGCCTTTCACTAATGAAAGACTAAACTTAGGCTTAACACTTCCCTTGCTTCAGACTTTTTTTCCAACTATTCCCTTGCAGTCTTGAAGAGTCAAATGCTTAAGAGGGGGAAGAAATTAATATTTCCAACTTTGGGGGCTTTTTTGGTAGTTTTCCTTTTTTGCATTATTTTTCCTAGTGAGTTTGAGATTCTAGTGAATTATTCCAAAAGGAAGATCTCCTTTCCTTTCTTCCTTGGCATAGTAGTAAACTAAAGAGTGGTGCCTTGCTACGAAATATCTTGTTCCTAAGTATTCTGCAGGAAACTGCTGTGAGAACTGTGGGTTGGAGAAAATACAAAATGTGCCACTCTAAAGAAAATACATTTTGTTTGCTTCGTCCAGCCATAGGACAGTAAGTCTCTTGGCCTGTTGCAGAACAGAGTGCAGGATGCCAGTACTGCAGCTTGCAAAATTACTCATGTCAGTCTTGTGCTTGCTTGAAATTTGTAGATTTAGGCTGTTGGGGACAAAGGATGGAAGCTCCTTGAAATTATTCTTAATAAATGCTTTTCCGTTTAAGGTATTTTTAAGCTGGAAAGAGCAAAACTTAAAAAGTGAAAATGGTTGTTAATGATTTCTGCTTGCTCATTGATTGAAATTCTTCCCTAAGAACGGGCCACCGTTCTGGATATCTAGTGTGAGCAGAAAAGCCTACTTAGCCTCCTGTGGTAACTTCCAAATCTGTGGAGGCTGCATACACAGACTGAACTCGATCTGCAGAAATTAGGGGTTCCTCTTAGGAGTGTATGAGAGGTTTGTGTTTTGAGATAAGCAAATAATGAGCCTTGAGGAAGCAAGGAAACTATGCAGAAAAGGTCCAGAAGCAGCCTCATGCATGTCCTTGCCCTTAGGGTAAAGGTTTGAAACCCAGTCTCTGTTAGTACTAGTCCTGGAATCTGTAAATGTGTTGTATGTTGTGCTCGAGAGCAAAATTTTAACAGTATAAGATATTCCTTCTTCTGAAACGCTAAAGGAGAGGGGAAAAGTGTGGTGTTTTTGGTTTTTTTTGTTTTTAAAAAAGGCAGTGGGGGCAAGAATTCCTTAAGGTAGTTTAATTAGAAGTTATGAATGAGATTGGATATAGTGCAGAAGAGAGTTTCTCAAGTTGGTCCTTTTAAAGAAATGCATAGGACCCTGAAACTAGAATAATATTCTCCAGGGTCCTGTTCTGTCAAAAATTGAAGTAATTTTACTGTTGTGGTCAGTGGCAGACCTTGTACCTTGTCTTTTGTGTTATGTTGTTCTAAGGTGAAGTTGCTTTCTCTTAACTGTAAGCAAGTTTACCTTAACTACGGTAAATGTTTTAGTTTTAATTGAATGTGATAATTTGGCTCTCTGACCTTTTCTACCTCTTTGTTTATATTTTTATATAAACATATTAAAACTAAGTTTGTTCATTTGTTTTTCTTAACATGTTATTCGTCAGTTATCACTATGCACTCTTGTTCTATTAATGGAAAGTGCTTTGACTGGCTGCTTGTTTCCAGAAGGAGCTGTTTCAGGGCTGGTGTACGTTACTATGTAAGAGGTAAGAGAGCAAATTGATTTTAATTTAAAAATAATGCAAATTCCATCCATATATGTGGCCGCTCTTTAAGAGAGGTTGCTGGTATAATGATTTCAACAGAAAATACTTGCAACAGTAGTTTGTGTCAAGAAGTCCTCATTTTGAAGAAAATACTAGAAACCATTACTACTGAAATGTGGTTACTTCGATGTCAAAATACTCGTTTTATTTTGCATTGAAGCCACTCAGTTTCTAGGACTGTTATTTTCAATGTTCTTAAATTTATGGCCTTTTGCTGAAGCAGGTATGCACATCAAATTAAATTTGGTGTGGCTCATGATAAACTTTGTGTTAATTTATCATCTTCTGATAGCTACATGGTATTTTCTTGCTTTTTTGAGTACTTGCTAGGGAAGGGTAGGAAACTTTTTACTGATCTCCTGTTTTTCTCCAGCCAGTCTGTGAGCTGGGTAATGAGAGCTTTCTGCCCCCACCCTTGCCCCTTTCCTTCTTTTACCTACCCAGGTATTGATTCAGAAGGACATGCAGCTAACTTTGTGGAAACAGAACAAATTGTGCATTACAAGGGGAGCAAAGCATCATTTGTTCAGGTAAGATTGGTGTAATAGACTGCAAGATGGCATAAGCTTTTTGAATGGTTCATTGGCCACCTTTCTTCTTGCAGTGTGCTGAGTTGGTCCTGTTGAGGTATATTCAAGAAGGGAGGTTACCAACTAAATGAGGCAGTTTAAAGACAAATCTTACAAACAGCAATTGCCCATTAAAAATAAAACCAATTTCCATTCTCTTGCAGACCCGTGGATCAATTCCTTTTTTCTGGTCTCAAAGACCAAACCTCAAGTATAAACCAAAGCCACAGATCAGCAAGTCTGTAAATCACGTATGTGACTGTTCATTGCATTTTGGGGATTTAATTGGGGTTTATGTGGATGTGAAAGGGTGCCAATGTGTAATCAGGAGAATAAAAGTTAGCAATACTAAATAGTTTTGTTACTATTGCTTAATAAGAAGAAACCTTTGTATCCCTTTTTTTTTTTTTTTTTTTTTTTTTTTTTTTTTTTTTGAGCTCAGATTCTGGGAAGAATGCAAGTGTGAATGAGTTCTCTGGTTCTTGTTTAATAGTCTTTGTAGCTCCCCAGTGTTCAGCATATGCAGATTGTTTATGCAGAACTGAATGGGCTTGGGGATAGAAAGTAGAAATGTATTAGCACAGTAAAAACAATTAAAAAAAAAAAGTAGTTGAGAAGTGCCTGTGCTTTTTCATCAGAAGGATCATTATAGAGATTTCCTTATAAATTGCAGGTCTTAACAGTAGCATAAATGTGTCATCACCTCTTTTTTTCTTTTTCTAGATGGATGGTTTCCAAAGACATTTTGACTCTCAAATCATTAGTTATGGGAAGCAAATGATTGTTAACTTGGTACGATTTCATATGTTTTTGTTGAGAAAGCTCAAGCATCAATCAAGCATGCTCGCAAGTAATACTATCCATTCTTTTCCCTCACAGGTGAACCAGAAGGGTTCAGAGAAGCCTCTTGAGCAAACATTTGCAAAAATGGTGAACAGCATGGCAAATGGCATGGTCAGGTGTGTGAAAGGAAATGCTGCCTTCCTGTGTGAAAAGGAGCCTGTGCCTGACGCCCACAGAAACTGCTTGCAGTGGTTTAGGGCCTTGAACAAATACATTATTTGTTTCAGAACTTTTATTTTTTGTGAAGTAGCCTGCATATGACCAATGCTCCTACCTCAGTGTTTCTATGCTGAATGGAAGTACGCCTGTGAAAACAATATGGGGTGAACAAGAGATGGGCAGAATTAAGAAGGGATGTCCAGGGTCTTGGTGATACTGTGTAGCAATAATAGTATGCTGTGAAAGATGTGATTCTCTCTATTTTGGGATGATAAATTGGGCCCCATTGGGTTACCTTCTGGTAGAAGGTATGGTTTCATTGCTGGCTTTAGTGAGGGAGTGCTAAATGTGGGTGAAATGATTAGAGAGGAGAGAAGTGTGCACCTTAAATGTGGGCACATCAGAATAACTGGGCCAAGAGAGAATATGCTTAAGATGGAATACACTTAAGAGAAATTCCATCTTTTCATGGGAATCTTGAGTGTGGTACACAGTTTACAACCAGCTTGCTTTGCCTGACTTCCATGGGGAGACTTAAACTCCCACAGATCCATAGCTCTTTGTCTTTTCCTCGAGTTTGTTGTGTGGTACTATTACACTGATCTCATGTCTGAGGAGAAAATCCTACCTTTAAGCATGTGGGATGTGTGGCTGGTTGTTTAACTATATGATCCTTTTATAAGGAGAGTTCTTTTACCACCCTCATCTCTAGGCTGATATTGAGATCTTAAAGATGTGTAGAGCCTGTAGGTTTATGTGCATCTCTGACGCTGCTATAAAGCCTTCTAGTGGAAACAGATGCTAAAATTCTGCTAGGCTCTGGAGTTTTTATAAATAGTGTTTGCTGCTCTGTATATGTTAAAATGGGACTGACATGTTTGTTAATGCTGCCAAAGTCCTTTTTTGAGGAAGGAGGGGAATGATGGGAAGGGTGGGGGTGTATGGGGATGTGTGGGTGTTCATTTTGATGGCATTTACTTCCTGGGCCAAATAACTTAATTGAGTCTTCAATGCATATATTACTACCTTTCCTTAAATAGTCTCGAAAGCTTGGCCAATAATAACTTTGGGGTTATTAATACTTCAGGAACTTCACTTGCTGTGAATTGCTGAGTGTACAAAAGCTGAGTTGGACACCATTTGTCAGAGCCATTTTGACCAGAAATTCACTGGCTGTTAAAATCTTGTTCCCTGTCAGTAGCTGTTGGGTTTTCTTACAGCGCAGTAGCTCAGGCATTCAAGCAGAGCTTGTCTCTAGTTTCTATAGAACAGTCAAATGGGGCTATGCTGCCTGCCAGAGAATATTGCATGTTAACACCTGCATATCTTTTGAAAGAGAACTGACAAGCCCAAGATGCAGCCCCTCGGAAGGGAGCATGGAAGAATGCTGGTTTAAAAAAAAAAAAAAAAAAAAAAAAGGGGGGGGGGGGGCAGAGATTAAACTGGATGTGTGGGGGGGGGCTTTGTTTTTGTCACCCCCCTCATTGCTCTTCCCTGGGGGCTTGCTCTGTGTGTGGTTTTCCTTTGTTTGGTTTGGGGTGTGTGTGGTGTGTTGTTGTTGTTGTCGTGTGTGTGCTTTTTTTTTTTTTTTTTTTTTTTTTTTTTTTTTTTTTTTTTTAACCTTCACTGAAATATGTCTATAACTTAAAAGTGCTTCTCTCAATAGGTATGTAGCATTTGACTTCCATAAAGAGTGCAGTCGAATGAGGTGGGATCGACTTCAAATTTTGATGGATCAATTGGCAGAACAGCAAGATGAATTTAGGTAAGGTGGTTGATGTTCAATAGGTTTCAAGTAGTTCTGAACTACTAAAGTGAGACCACTTGATTGACCCTGTATTTAACTTGAGAACTAACCTTGTATTTTGGTAAAAGTTTAGGTGAAAGTTTCAGATGTATGCACACTTTCTTCATCAGCTTCAGGTCTCTTTAGGGGGCAGTTTTTCATTTGAGAGTAATTCTGTATGTTGGTGGCAGTAAACTGTTCTGCAGTGTGGTGCCAAGCACTTGGGTTTCATTTGTAGTGTCAAACCTTAGAATCATACAATGCTTAAGGTTGGAAGGGACCTCTAGAGATCATCTAGTCCAACTTCCCCTGCATGTTGCAGTTCAAACGGTGCAGCGACCTGGTTCAGGGACGGCACGGCGACCACCCCCAAGCCACTCGGGCTATCAGCTAGTTGACACCAATGTGGTGGACGGCAAATGGCGTTTATTGATGGGTAACAAGGTGTTATATAGCTAGGTTTACAACGTCACATCCATCTGCTTACATCATAAACTAAACGCTATTGGCTATTAGGGGCCCTATCTTTCCACACAGCACGATATCTTCCGGCTGCCGTTCCCTAACTATCTGCAACACCTGCACACACAGGGTCACCTAGAGCACGTGGCACAGGACTGCATCCAAGCGGGTTTTGAAGATCCCCAGAGAAGGAGACTCCACAACCTCTCTGGGCAGCCTGTTCCAGTGCTCTGTCACCCTCACTGTCAAGAAATTTTTCCTTAAGTTCCTGTGGAACTTTTGATGCTTCAGTTTGTGGCCATTACCTCTAGTTCTGTTGGTGGCCACCAGTGAAAACAGCCCAGCCGCATCCTCTTCATTGCCTCCCTTGAGGTACTTATAGACACTGATCAGATCCCTCTCAGCCTTCTCTTCTGCAGGCTGAACAGGCCCAGCTCCCTCTCAGATGGCAGATGTTCCAGGCCCCTGATCATCCTTGTAGCCCTGCGCTGGACTCTCTCCAGCAGCTCCACATCCCTCTTGTACTGTGGGGCCCAGAACTGGACACAATACTCCAGATGTGGCCTCACCAGGGCTGAGTAGAGGGGCAGGATCACCTCCCTCGACCTGCTGGAGACGCTCTTCTTAATGCACCTTGCTAGCATAAGATATCCACAAAGAAGCAAACTCTCATGTTTATTTTTACTTATTTAGTTTATCTATATATAAATATATCTACATCAACTGAAGTTTTTGCTTAGTCCTGTGAGTTGCTTTAAGCACTTCTTGGTCTCTGCTACCTGCAAATAGTGAATACAGGCTTCCCTACCATCAGAAGCAGCCCCAAAAAATCCCAAAAGCAGGATAAACTGACTTATGAGCACTTTGAAGGAGACATAAGTACTTAAGTTTCCTATATGGCAAGGATCCTTAGTTCTTGAAATGATTGCTGAGAATCACTTGTTCACTGCCATTATAAACTTACAACAGAACTAAGTTTTCTTGATATGAGAATTAGAGATTTGTCAAAACCAAAGGTGCCCTTTCAAGATTAAGTTGGTTATACCCTGCCTTGTCTTGCCATTGTTTAAATAAAGAACAGGAGAGTAAAAATCTCTGCAGTCCTCAGGCAGTGAACTTGCTAAAGATTGAATTGGGGTATAAAAGGTTTGGCAGAAATGAGAGCTGACTTGCATGCTTTGTCATTTTATTTTAGAGGAGTCATAACAGATGTCACTTTACTAGGTTATTAACCAGAAATCTCCACTTGTGGGACTATATAGTATTCCATGTCAATTCTAGGTGAAACCTGGGAGAGGAGGGAGGATCAATTTTATGTTGGTGTTATCATCTCCTTTAATCACTTAAACATTAAAAAAACATGATTTAACAAAGCTCCCTTGCCAAGAAGGAGACCAGGTCCTGTTAACACAAGTTTAATCCAAGTGCATATACTGTTTTAAGGCTCTTGATCTTGGCATAACTTCTTAGCATAACTTCTTTTTTTTTTTTTTAGCTTTAAAATGCAATATAGTGACTACAATGACAGTGGATGATGCACTAGATCAAAGTTGGTGTTTGTAACTACATAATGAAGTATCTTTTTTTTTTTTCTAGAGTGTGATCTGTTAATCTTTAAGTAACTGGAACTCTTAAATATAATGGCTTAAATTTAATGTGGTAGAAGGACAAGGACAGTTTAGTGTCTTTTGTATAATCAACTAATAACTTGATCTCCCTATTCCATTTACTAGCTTTGGTATCATAAAATATGCATGCAATTTGGTATTTAAAACTTGGTCTGTTTTCAGTATTGCTGTAGAAATGCCTGGTTTAGCTGATTTAAAAAAAAAAAAAAAAAAAGAGGTGATAATGAGTGTATGCAGTAGTAGCAAAGTGGTGGTAGGGGGAGCATCTGATCCATTGCATGTTCTTGTAACAGGAAAAATATTAAAAAGTGGCAATAACAGATTGTCCTATAAGACTTGAATACCCTTCTGGAGGAATCACGGCTAACAACCTATATGGCTGGGTGAGGTGAGGTCCAGGGGTGACTGGTCTAAAGCTGGTGCCCAAGTGAATCTCAGGTTACTTCTGCTATTACTCTCTGATCTTGGTAACTCAGAAGCCAAAAACATCATTCAGTGATGCTGCAGGGGAGGCTGTCTTCCTTCCTCGTCACATAGTTCAGTTTGGCAGGCTACTTTAAAGAACAATAGTTAGTATAGTTTTGAGAACCTGTCCTTAGCATCCTGTTGCTTTTTAGCTCCTTTGAGGTAAGGAGTGATAGCGAAAATCCAGGAGGCATCACAGATCAAAAACATGGTCAGTAACTTACCGTACGCTCAAGAGAATGCATCTTTTGGCTGCTAGTGCATATATACATGTGAAAATGTATACTTTGTATGCACTGTTACATCCAAATACTTAGATGGATTGTGTATGTTAGTTATTTTCTAGTTGATTCTGATGGTAAAATAGTGACTCAGCAGGAAGGAATATTCCGTAGTAACTGCATGGACTGTCTCGATCGGACTAATGTGATTCAGAGCTTGTTAGCGCGCCGATCCCTTCAAGCCCAGCTTCAGGTGAGTGTTTGACTGGTTGGCAACTTGTAAGAGGCTTGAGGCTTTCTGCTTGGCATTGAAATGTTACTCAAGACCTCAACAAGGGCATGCATCTTTGAGTTGCCATTGCTCATGGTCTTATTTGAAACCCATTGGCCAGATTCTAGTTTGATAAATATAACTTCTTGAAAGCAAATAATTCATTTTTCTACTGAGTTTGTTGTGAGCTGTGCTATGCTTTCTGTTCTAGAGACTAGGTGTTCTACATGTTGGACAGAGAATTGAAGAGCAAGCAGACTTTGAGAAAATCTACAAAAATGGTAGGTTGTTTATTGTGTTAAACAGTTTTTATGAAATGGAGTACGTAACTTCCTTAATCTCCTCTTAATGCTTTCCTGTTCACAGCATGGGCTGATAATGCTAATGCTTGTGCCAAACAATATGCTGGAACTGGTGCCTTAAAGACAGATTACACAAGGCAAGTCAGACCTTTCCTGTAAAAGCTTTCTGGGTTTTTGTACGTTTGGGGATTTCTTTAAGTCTTCATGTCTGAAGAGATCTATTTTGGGCTCAGACTGTTAATTAGTTTTGTACCAGCTCAGCTGGTAAAATGTGAGACTAAAACCTACAGAAAAACAGTATTATTCCCTGTAAAGGCAGGGGAGGGAAAGACAATTGGAAATAAAACCAGGGTAGTGGGGCCTGTTCAAGACATATTTGTGTTGTGGGAGGAGTGTAGTTTCAGATGACTTTTGTGGTAAATCTGTATGGTAGTAATGCCAAGGCAGCACTGGATAATTAAACTTGGGGTACTGTTGATCAGTCAGAGTTATAAGTCTAATATTGTGCATTCAAGAAGAAAATTTTAATTTTTTTTTTCAAAACTTCTTTTTACAGAACTGGGAAAAGAACTCAGTGGGGCTTAATTATGGATGGCTGGAACTCATTAATACGTTACTACAAAAATAACTTTTCTGATGGATTTAGACAAGTAGGTTGGGCTTTTAACTACAGAGAAGTATATTTGATTAATATTGCAGTGCATTGCAATTTGTTCCTCTTTTTTTCTCCAGGATGCTATTGATCTCTTTCTTGGTAATTACTCAGTGGATGAAGTAGAACCTGCTAGTCCTCTACATGTCAAGAAAGATTGGAAGTTCTTAGCTGTAAGTATGGAGACTTGGTTCATGCTGGGAGAAACAGATGTAACCTTTTAGTCCCTCCCTTCAGTAAGACTAAGAAATTGCCTGTTTAGCAATGAAGTGTTCCTAAAATCTGATTATGTGTCTGATACCTGTTTATAGGCCTAAACCCACAATGTTCCCTTGACAGAAAATGGAGTGTCCTTGAGCTATTGAAAAACTGCTTGCTTTTTTTAAAAAAAAAATCTGTTTCATCAAGTGGAAAGGGAGAAGTTCTGCAGAAGAAAACAGTCATTGAGGGTGACTAATAGAAGAAGCTTGTGAAGATAAGAAGAATTTTTTTTTCCTTCTGTCTCTGCTGTGTATCTCATGCAGTGAAACAGAGTTGGGGATTAGAGATTTATTTGATGGGTTTTTTTGTTGTGGGTTTTTTTTGTTCACCCCCTGTCTTAGATACATTTTTAATTCTGAACTTACTGAACACTCCTTTGTAAATCTGAGTTATATGAAATTTTATACTTGTTCATCAATACTTGAAGCCACCTTATTACAAGACAAATGCTTTTGCAGTGCTGCCAATCTTCAAGGATATTAAGTAATATATGTTCTATTATATCATGTAATCTTTTTTTTTTTTTCTTTCTTCAGTTGCCTATTATTATGGTGGTTGCTTTCTCTATGTGCATTATCTGTTTGCTAATGGCTGGTAAGTCACCACTTAGTGTAACTTCATAAATATAGCTTGCTTGGATGTTGGGTTTGTTAGTTCCTAGCAGCCATTTACTAAACAATTTGGTATGTATTTGCCTGTTTCTCAGTCATACTAACATGTGTCTGAGCATGGCTCTGGAGGCTGAGGGGCAGTACTACATCATGAATGTGGGGAAAAAAATGAGGTGCTACAGTAAATAAAGCCAAAAGTTTAGTAGGAGTCATTTAGGTGTGTGACTTAATTGCCCAAACACTGAGTTTAACTTGCCCGAACTACCGAAGATGGATGTCTAGTTTTACTATAGGCTGGATGAATCTCCTTTACAAGTATCTCCCTAATTCAGGACAGAAGGGCAATCCAGATGAGTCAGATAGGCATAGGCTTGGTCTGACAGATGTCCTAGATCTGTGTTGGAAACTGAAGCTCTCACCTTTTGCCTTGGCCTTGAATTTTATTACTTGAGTGCCAAAAGACACTTGACTGTGACCTCTGTAGCTGTGTTGAAAGAGCTCTTAGTTCAGTGTGGCAAGCAGCAGAATGCTGGGGTGAGAACAAATAGCTGGGGCTTTTCAACATCAATGAAAGCACTTATGAAATGGGGTAGCAGAAGCCCTTAGTATCTGTGGAAATGCTTTCAACTGCATCTGATGGCAGATCCACATGGGGAGGGCTTGGACTGTTTGCTGTTGCACTAAAATGCTCTCACCGTTAATGAGACACAACAAACAAAAGTTTATCAACTCTTGGCAGGTGATACATGGACTGAGACACTGGCCTACGTGCTGTTCTGGGGAAGTGCAAGCTTTGGAACTTTTGCCATCATCCTCTACAATGGCAAGGATTTTGTAGATGCACCCAAGCTGGTCCAGAAAGAGAAGATGGACTGAATTTGTGTGTGTGGAAAGCGGCTTGGTGCAGAGGATTCCTCAAGTCACCCCTGGAGTCTCTACTGACCTGCTTTCCACACCGGATAGTGGTCTTTTTAACATTCATCCTTGACAGCACAGAGAGAAAGTAAACGGTCGTCTTTGGTGGCAGCTTTCACCTGAGATCGGATTCCGCCATCCTGGTGGTGGTGGTCTCGGGAATATCGTGGTAGTGGAGGAGGCTCCACACTTACCAGGATAATTCAAAGATAAAAACCAACTCTGTGATATCTGGGATGTTGTAAGATAAAAATGGGCTGGATAAGTTCACAGGCCACCTAGGTAGCTTTATCTAATTCTTGATCTCTGGCAGAAACAGAGCTTTCCCCTGTTAATATACCCAGATGTTGAAATATCAGTAGAAAAGGGGTCTAATCATGTTCTCTGAGCAAATATGACTTCATACCAATAACATGTTCTTAGATTTACAGCTGGATTATATTGGTTGTAATTAAAGTCCATGTTAAAGAGTCCTTTGTGCATATTTATGTATTTTTCACTAAATATAAAGGATTGTGAATCCTAACGCTTCTCCTCTAAAGCAAACCTTGAATCCTGTCTTACCGAGGACTGATGCAATATTCTGCTAATCATTGTTTGGGTGAAAGGACAGTGTATTTGGATGCTTCTGCAGTTGTGAGTGTCTTGCACTGTTTCAAGACTGCAGTCTTTAGACGATGATTCATTAGTTAGCAAGTTAAGATAGAGAATCTTCCTTCTAAAGATGTAAGTGCAATCAAAGAATGTAAACTCCTTGGCAGTGTTTATTGAAACCTCCTTATAGTAATGGTCCAAAGTACACTGCTATTTTTAAAAAAAACACACAAGGTAAAATATGAACTTGATATTGTTTTGCTAGTCAGCTGCTTCTATATTTTTGGTT
Organism: Tinamus guttatus; assembly: GCF_059628265.1. NCBI lineage: Eukaryota > Metazoa > Chordata > Aves > Tinamiformes > Tinamidae > Tinamus > Tinamus guttatus. Next base: position 2,999,171 of record NW_028288649.1, read on the forward strand.
ATGCTGAAATAATTTATGAAAGAAGGAGTAGCAACCTGAGGAGAAGGTGTTAGGCTGAACTCCACATTTGCACTTGGGAGCAACAGCTTGCTTTTCATGCATGATGTTGTAACACAATCTTTAAAGAAAAAAAAAAAAAAAGCTAAGCTGCAAAATAATTTGTGCTGGTTAACAATAAACGTGTGTCTCTAAACTTAGTGCTTCCAAGCTGTGTAAAAATAAGTAATCAAGGACCAATCTTAAACTACTTTGTCCACTTATTTTATACGGTTTGTTCAAAACCAGACATGAAACTTGCTTTAAGGCGCTGTGCATTGTTTAATATTTCCTGTAAGTACAGCTGTATATTCAGATTGCAGTTATAAATCTAAATGGGGAGAAGGGAGAAACATGTAGAATACTAGGGCTAGCACAGTTTCACTAGTGAAGCTAGAACACAAAACACTGATGCTTCAGTGTTTCGTTGTGTTATGATTGAAAATATGTACAGATTTTTGCAGTTGTTAACTGTTCATTTAACCTTGAATGTTTCCGGAGGCCTCTCTGAGTTTTGTTTAAACGAAATCTGTTCATAAGCACTAGTAATTGCAGAGTATCTGTTTGCTTTTTAGATGCTGTAATGGAAAAAAGTTGAAACTGTTAACTGGAAAAATCCTCTAACTTAAATTTCACACATGAATTCATGATGGACATAAAGTACAAGAACATCATAGGTTAACTATCTAAAAGTACCTGGTTTGTAGGGCTCACAGGCAGGTGGCATTTGAAACTTGGTTTGGCTGTCTTGCTGTCTATAACTCCACATTGGCTTCTTTGGTGACCAACTGGTTGCAACAAAGACCAAACTTGAATTGCTAGTATAAACATGCTGTAAGACATAAAATAATGTAGGTTTTTCAAAGTTGGAGGGCACCTGTATTTCAGTGCTTTGCAAAGACTCTGTATTTCTAAAAATCACAAACAGTGTACTCATAAATGACAATAAAAAAGTCCAACTTTTCTATATACTGTCAATTGCATTTCATGCTTTGGAGGTGGCTTTTTCCAAAGTGTTCCTTAAGAAATGTCACTCACCAAGAAGACTCCCTTTTGTTGCAGTTCATAGCACGTAAAGATGCTGCTGCTCTAGTGCTCACTGATGATCCTGTACCCACCACTGACTCTTTTCACAGACCTTATGCACTCCCATCAAGGAAGGACTAACTGAGCTCTGTCCTTTCTTGCCAATTTGTATATTAGGAAATCCATCCCCTTCTTACAGCTTCATGAAGATTGGTTGTAAGCTGTATGTCTTCCCCCTTTCCAAGGCTTTTCCCCTCTTCCCTTACAAGACTAATGTTGGATAGGGGGCGGCATTTTTTTTTGTTTTTGTTTTGTTTTTCTTCCCCCCCGCCCTTCTCTCTTGTCACGTGAAAGTTGAAGTCACTTCACGGGTGCAGTGAAGGAGGAGAAAAATAGGACTGTTGGATTATTTTACTCCTTGTGTTGCAGGCTCTTAGACCAAGCCCCAGGCTTACTGGAAATGGGCAAATCCTTGAGGAAAGGATCCCCTATCGCACCTTCGAGATGGATGAAAAGCCACCTCCTTACCCCCCAGCTGAGTCCCAACTCCTCTACTCCAGAAACAGCCTTTTTGGCGTAAAGGGGCGGAATTATAGCAATGAATTTTTATCCTTATTTTTTAAGGGAAGACCTAGACCCTCCGCAAGAGTTAGCCCTTCCTGAGCTGTGACTGAAAGCTTAGTTTCCGTTATTCTGGCGCCCCTTCTGCGTAGCCCGATTTCTCCTCTCCTATTTTAACTCCTATCTACATGAAATACATATACGCACGCACGCCGGTTTTGTTTAAGCCCGCGCGCTCGGCGCACTGCGCATGCGCCGCGGCCTCCCCTTCCGGCGGCTGCGCGCGGCGCCGTTTCCGCCCCTCGGCGCTCCCGCTCGGCGGCCGCCGCTCCCCGACGCCCGCGGCGGCGCCGCTCGCCCGCAGCAGCCTCCGCCGCGCCCGGCCGCGCCCCGCGGCCCCGCCGCGCGCCCCGCGCCGCCATGAAGCTCGTCAGGTGGGCGGATGGCGGCGGATGGCGGCGCCGGGCCTGGCGGCGGGAAGCGCGGGAGCCGCCCCCGCGCTAACGGTCGCCTCCTCTTTCCCTCCCCCCGCGGCGGCCGTTGGGGACCCTGCTCGCGCGGCGGCCGCGCCGAGGCCGCAGGGCCCGCGCTGCGGCCCCGCGGCGGGGCGGGAGGCGCCGCCTTTGTCCCCGCGAGGCGGGCGGGCCCGAGCGGGCGCTCGGCGGCGCGGCGGAGCCAACGGGCCCTTCCTCCCCTCGTAGGTTCCTCATGAAGCTCAGCCACGAGACGGTGACCATCGAGCTCAAGAACGGCACGCAGGTGCACGGCACTATCACAGGTACCGGCGGCGCCTTCCTGCCGCTCCCCGGCAGCGCGGGGCGCTCTGCGGGGCCTGCGCGGGCCGGGGGCCTCCCCAGCCCTCTGTCATCTCCGGGCTGGGTTCCGGATGCAGGCGGGACGTCCGCTGGGAGTCCCGTGCGGAGCTCTGAGCAGCGGCTTGGTGCGGGCAGCCCTCATCTCCGGCCGGGGAGCGGGGACAGTGCACCCCGGGCAGGCTCACACTGTTGATGTATCTGGCAATAGATTTCCTACTCACAACGCGCTGCTGGGAGACAGTGAGTTGGTTGTAGCCCTTGCTTGGGGCCTCTGGTGGTCTCCTGGGCTATATTTACAAATAAACTTAGGGGAAAATGAAGTAAACTTTTGCAAGCTGTTTTGTTAGCAAATCTGAAGGAAGCACAACCTACTTGGGAGAATCTTATCAGCATGATGGGGGTGGCAAGCTAGTTGTATCACTGCCAGCTTGACATCGTGGTAAACAGCTAAGTCTTTTAAGTCTCTATATATTTGAGTATGTCTGATTTTGCTTTGTGAAATCCAGCCCTTAGTCATGTGAAAATTTTATAGTGGAGCCATCAGCAAAGGACTTTTTTGTGTGTGTCTCTGGTAGACAGATAAATGGCAATTGTTAAGTGTCCTCACAGTCTTAGATCAGTTCAAGTAGGCCATAGATTGTTTTAATTCAAAATAATTATTTCTGTTGAGGGTATCTTTGCTCTATTTAAAGTGACCTTGTATAGGAATGCATTTTCACATAAGCTTGCATTAATTTTACGAAGCTGGTGTTATTGCCTTGGTGAAACACTTGTCTTTCATTTTTTCCCTATTTATGAGATGAAACAATAACTGCTTTTACCTCGCAGAGTTGTTTCTGTTTGTACACGCACACACAGACGCGCACACCCTTCAAATACACTAAAATTTTGCTCGTGTGGTTGCCCTCTCTGAATTAGTAAATTAGTGGATGTTTCTAAATTATGATTTCTATCTTTTGTCTAATTTTTTGTTTTGAAAAAAATATTTTTATTTTTGATCTTCATAGTTTCAGGCTTATGCAAGACAAAATATAAGGGCTGAATGGTGCTGCCACTTCTTATGCTTGCAGAGAGAGGAAATGATCAATCTCTTCCTCCTCAGAGTGTTTTTAATGACTTTTTTAAAGCAAAAAATCCTAGTATTAGACTTATATAATAAAGGGTAGCTTGTTTTTTGCTCAAAGGAACCTTTTTAATTATGTACAAAATTACTACGCCTGTGTTAGATCTAAACAAAGGTCTCTAGTGCTGTTGTACAAATAGCAGTGAGTGGCTTTACATCAAAATGTACGGTAAGTGGTTGAGGACAGTTACTGATAAATGAGCCGGTATAAATTAGAGAGGCAACGTGTTTAGTTTTACTCAGAGGCTTAATTAGTGAATGGCCTAGATCCAGAGCAAGTGCTAATGAACAGATCACACCTGGAAGCAGGTCTATACGTCAGAGCAGCCCGTGTTGCCAGAAGTGCCCATCTTGTAGGCCTCATCCCAGCATTAGGCCTGTTGCTGTTTCAGGAGTGGATGTCAGTATGAACACGCATCTCAAAGCGGTGAAGATGACGCTGAAGAACAGGGAGCCTGTGCAACTGGAGACGCTGAGCATTCGAGGGAATAACATTCGCTACTTCATCCTGCCGGACAGCTTGCCTCTGGATACCTTGCTAGTGGATGTGGAACCAAAAGTCAAGTCCAAGAAGAGAGAAGCAGGTTAGTTTGTGATTTCCTGGCCTCTTTTCTTTGTTCTACACTATGCAGCAGTGGTTTTGGCTCACTTTGCATCAGTGTGACTATGCAGTTGTCCTGTAAAATGTCTGAGTATCTTAATTTCTGCATTTTGCAGCTAGTTCTTCCATATTTGATGGCTTGATGCTGATATTGCTAAGTCTGCCTTGCCTGCCTTCTTAGCATCTATAAAATCTCTTTTTGTGTGAAATGATACACCTATAGCTTGTCGTATGTTTGTGTAAAAAATGCCAATATTTCTAATCTTGAAGAAGTTTTAGTCTACCACATTTTCAGAGGTGACACCAAAAAGACAGTTTCCTCTTCTCAGCATGTCTGCTGTGTTTCTGTACTTTATTTGGGGAACTTCATATAGCCTAGTAAGAAAGTATGGTATGACCTCTTGCACATAGCTGGTATATTGCTTGGTAGTGGGTAAAAATTAACTGTGGGGGAGCTGAATGGGAGGGAATTCAGGATTGCAGTGAATTGCTCTTATCCTGTGAGAAGTTTCCCAGCATTGCACTATATGTGCTCTTCCTGGGAACTGTATTCAGTTTTTCTTAGAAGGCTGTTGAGCAAAATCCTTTCCTTACAAACACAACAGTGTAGAGAGTACTTCAGTTTCAGCCCATGCTATTAAAACTTGAGCACCCTGTAAAACGCAGAAAATCTGTAGAAGGGTGTTTGCAGAGTGTAAATTTTGCATAGTGCTTGATCTTGGTGTTTCTGTTTCTTTCTTTTAAGTGAAAGCTAATTGTGCTCTAAAATAATATTTTCCTACTTCTCCAGTAATTGGTGCTGGAGTATTTGGATGTGGCTCTGCAGGCTTTAAGCCATGTATACAGTGCAGTTTGGGCAGAGGTGGTGGTGTCACCTTGCTGACACGGTGTGAGGCACTTTCCAAAGTGCTAGTTGTTGTGGCCATGGTCTTTATCAAGTGCAAGTGTGAAGCTCCTGGAAGTGTTTTGTCCCTCTCATATCCATTAAAAATAAACTGTCCACAGGGTAAAACTGGGTCGTGGTTGAGCTGCTCTCTTCTGAACCTCACTTCTTGCACCTTGGTTGTGCTGAGGCTCTTGTTGCTCTTTACTTTCATCTGCAAGTGCTCTAGGAATCACAAGGTTAATGTGTGATTTCTTCTTGGCAAATTAAAATGTGGATGGGAGGCAGGCCCTTCAACTTTTGCAAGCCCTACACTGACAAGCTTGCTTGAAATCAACCAGTAATTTCAAAAGTTCTTAGAGGGAGCTGGCATACTGATGGCACTGGGCCCATTTCCATATGAAATGGGGGTAAAATGACACCCCATCATCATATGGAACATCCAATCTCCAGCGGTCCCTTGTGACCTAAACTGCTCTGTGGTTCTCTCTGCGTTTTACTGCTCTCTGATATAGTAGTATCTAGAAGGAGCACAGAGCCAAGACTTGGTCTGATAATCACTTGGAAAATGAGTAGAGGCATTTCTGAAAACAGCAGGAGCTGTTTGGTGCTGGGAAATGCGACTGTTTCATGCAGGTAAATGAAAGAGCGTTCTTGAAAATCTAACAGTATATTGAAATGTGCATCTCCCTTTCTCCATGTGCTAAAAACCCCACAATATGAGCTGTGGGAATACATCTGTTGTGATGAATAGTGAACGAAATATTGTGTGCAGGAATGTCTTGCATAGTTGTCTTCTTTCTCTTGATAAAACCTAGTTTTTCAGAAATCAGAAAAGGGGAATCAGTGCTCTGTCAAACTATCAACTGCTTGGAAAGAGCCACCTGGGCTGCTGTTTCCCCTTGTCATCTTGAATGAAGCTGAACATAAACCATAGCCTGGGAAAGTTATTGATGGAAAAAACTTAATACAAAATATAAAAATACTGCCTGAAATTCACTGACAATTACCAGACTTCATATCTGACTTCCTGCCTACCTGTGATAAGACACAGAGTTGTTTGTGCTCGCTACGGAACAGTTTAGTCAAAACTGAGATGTTTCTTTTGTTTTATTTGTGCAGTTGCTGGAAGAGGCCGTGGCCGAGGCCGTGGGAGAGGCAGAGGTCGCGGCAGAGGAAGAGGAGGTCCCAGGCGATAACTTCTCACTGCAACTCCTCTTAACCACATTCTGGACAATTTCGGAGAGTTTTTGTACAGGTCTTGTTTACGGTGTCCATTTTTAATAAACTGAAATGTGAAAAAGTTGTCTTTCTTTTGTTAGCTAGGCCTGGAAGGGGCGGCCCGTTTTACTCCTAGAGGCCATTTCAGGGTGAGCATGTCCTGCTGGCACTGGGTTAGAGCCCAGGCACCCCCAGGGGCTGGAGAATCTGTTACTCTTTGCCCCAAGCTGGGACCTTGGCAGGCTGTAATAGTGCATGTTTGAAATGAGCCCCTCTCCTGTAAGGCAACTGGCATCTTCTAATCACCTAATGAAGACACCCTATTAAGAACCACTGTCCTGTGAATGTGTCTAATATTGTTGTTCAGAGTGACCTTTTTAAAGTTCATAGATAGAATTTTACTGTTTTCTATTATGTGAACCTCAAAAACTTACTATGTTACTTTCTTTATTAAAAAAATACATAAGGAAGTTTATCAGTGCTATGAAACTGCTGATTTGTTGCATCTTGGGGTAAAAATTAAAAACCTCCTTGGAGAGGAACTTCACTAAAGCTGATTATGTGGCGTATGCTGCTCCTGTTTGAGCCTGGCTTGTAAAGAAGCTGTATCACAGATCAGAAACATATCACAGATACTTCTAACATTGCACCCCTGAAAACATGAAGCACACGATTAGATACTGGAACTGGACGTTTACTTCTTTGGGGAATGAGAATTTTTGCAGTTTATATATAACTGCTTTGCTGACACAAATATGTAGGAAGCCGAAGTATTTATCTCGGATACCTTCCCACCAGTTTTCCTTTTGCAGGAAAGGAATTATTATGTTCACAATGTAAAACTCCAACAGATTAAATAGAGATGTCATCCAAAACAGCTTGCGTGTCAAGTTTGACTTTGAATGCTGAGGACACCGGTACTTGGGTGATGGAAGACACTTGGCTCGGTGCTCGTGTTCCCACGTAGGCTGCGCTACAGGCTGGCAGAGAGCAACTAAATGTTACATGATTAGCCAGGGGGCTGGTTAACTTGTGCTAAGTGGCATTTTGTGAGCTGCCCTTCTGCTGTGTGTTTCGTCCTACGGAGGCCATCGGAAAGCTTCGTCTGTTACAGAAGAGCTTGTTTTTTTCTGTTTTGGCGGGGGGGTGGTTTCTTTTTTCCTGACTGGTTTTGGGGCCTCTCAAGAGCGCTCCGGTGAACGCAGTGTCTGAGGCTCTCGGCTCTACCAGCAGCTGCTGCTACGAGTACGGGTTGCTGCAGTGGCCTCAGCGCCGCGGGAGGGAGCCCGCCGTCCCCTCGGCCTCACGCCACCGCGGCCGGGCGCGCGCTCTCCCTCCGCAGCCACCTCCACAGGAGCGTCAGCAGAGCCCCCAGGGGGATGCACATGGTGGAGGCCGCTACGAGCATCCCGATGACAGCCAGTGCATAGCCCGGGTAGTCCTTGGTCACCAGCTGCCCCTGCAGGTGAGACATGAGCGTTAGCGCGCGCGGGCCCTTGGGCACCCCTCATTGAGCTCCTCGCACAGGTTTTGGAAGGAAGGGAGAAGCGCATGTGCTTTGTGGGCTGGTGGTGCTGGACAAGCATGTACGGGAGGTGCTTGGGAATGTGCCCTAGCAGGCAGGGTGGTGAGTGAAGGGCTTACAGTTGGACTCGATGATCTTGAAGGGCTTTTCCAGCCATGATTCTATGACTGTCCTTAAAGCTGCTCTGCAGCCTCCCCAGCATAAGCTTGGTTACAGCACCTTGCTAGAGGTGGATTTGCATGCTGCAGATACAGGGGTTTTATCCTTCCTGCAGCTTCAGTGCACTGTAGGAGAGCCACATTTTGGCTGCCTCTCTCCCCTTAATGAGCTCGCTGGGCACTGACCTTGCCACAGGCAATTCCCATCACGCTCCTGGCAGCGGGATGGGCCCCTGCTGGTACCCAGTCAGTGACCCCGGACCTCTACAGGCACCCAAATAGGTGATGACAGGAGGTAAACAGGGCTTTTCTTTTTTTTTTTTTTTTTTTTTTCCTATGTGCAAGAAACATTTCCACAAAAGCTTATGAAACTAGTAATTATTTATCCAGTAATAATTCCTCTGCAAAAAAAAATCACTTTGGCGCTTCTACAGAATTATTTTGGCCATGAAGAAAAATGTAACTGGGAGATATGGTTGGTGAAAACAGTTTGTGCTATTCCAGCAGCTACTGCACTGTTTTAAAATACCTCTTATTTTATTCAAAATGCTGGTTTTTGGAACGAAATGATTTTGGTTAAAGGGCATTTTTAAGTTTTTTTTTTAAAGTCATCACTTATAACTTTTAAACTTTTTTTTGTTTAAAGACATCAATTTATAAGAACTAGGAAATGGCATTAGCTCCAGCTGCAGCCTTGGAAAAGGCAGTTTGGTGGAGCAGTGTAGTTAGAAAGGAACATTGTGTGTCCTTGCAGGATTTTCTAAAAGTTTCTTTAACACACAAACAAACCAAAGCCCCAGTGCTGTTTTACCTGTGTGGCATCCCACGCTTGGTATTGCAGTGTTCCTGTGAGGATATAGTCCGTGATGTAAAATATAAATAGGCTTATAATTAGCAAAGGACTAGCAAAAGCCCACATAACTTTCCAATACCAGCTTGGCTTATGTCCAATCATTGTGTGAAGATCTTTCTCAAATCTGTGATTAAAAAGAAAAGCAGAAAAAAAGAAAGCATGTGTTCTTGAGAGCAGCTCCCGCTCAGTCAGCACCTTGATCTCCGTGGCTTGACAACCTCCTCTAGGGTTAAATAAGGCAGGTGGAGGGTGTCTGACCAGGGGGAGGCATGAGCAGAAAGAGGCAGTATCTGAAAGGCTGTCTGAAAGGGAGTGAAAACCCGCAGGGCTTGCAACAGGATCCCCTACTCCATAGGTAGAGTTATATATGGTAGAAGAGCCCCCATAGACTTCGCCTTAGGCAAGGTCAGAGCCTTGTTGGTTATGGAGGCTGCTGAAGAGCTGGGCTGAAACAGCATGAGGGCTCGTGCTGAGGCGGCGTGAGGGCTCGTGCTGAGGCAGTATGAGGACCTCGTGCTGAGGTGGCGTGAGGGCTCGCGCTGAAGCGGCATGAGGACCTCACCCTGAGGCAGCGTGAGGACCTCGCGCTGAGGTGGTGTGAGGGCTTGTGCTGAAGCGGCATGAGGACCTCACCCTGAGGCAGCGTGAGGACCTCGCACTGAGGCAGTATGAGGACCTCGTGCTGAGGTGGTGTGAGGGCTCGCGCTGAAGTGGCATGAGGACTCGTGTTGAAGCTGCGTGAGGACCTCACCCTGAGGCGGCGACAGGACTCGTGCTGCCCGCCCTCGCCGAGGGGAGGCCTCCTCATCGCGGCCCTCATGCTGCCCCCAGGAGCTCAACCTGGAGGCGACCTGGAGCTTCTGAATGCGCCTAGCGCCTAAGAGCAACGCAGGTGGTTGTACGCGCCCATTGTGAACAGACTCGCAAGCGTTAAAAACACATTAAATGTTAAAACTTCCTTTAGGCTGCCCACGCGCGCAAGCACAGCCTCCCTGCCTGGCGCTGGCCGTGCTCTGCAGCGCTGCTGGGCTCGTATGTGTCCTTGCAAAAGGAGAGGCTGAGGTTTGGCAGGAGATGCTCTTTAGGCCGAAGAGATAGAGCGAGCAGGGAACAGCATGTCCCGCTCATTAGTGCTCCCCTGCCTGCGCAGAGGGTATTGGCGGGTGGCAAATGAGAAAATAACGGCCAAAACTAGCAGCTGGGGGCTTTTATCCTTGTGTTAAGGACAAGTAATCCCTAAACTAAGATTGTAGGAGGTAGCACCTCTTTGGGGGCTTCCAAAGTGTCAGGAAAAGGGTAAAAAAAAAAAAATAGAAAAGCAGTAGTCCAAAGTGGTATTTTCACTCCTGCTGCTGTCCAGCTTGACCTATGGTTGCATCCCCCTTCTGCTTACAATCACGCTGTAACGAAAGGGGGTTTCCAGCTCATACCTTCTTATCCCGTAAACGTAGCACACAGCAATGGTTTCCACCAGCACGATGAGCAGCAGCGAGAGGGTGGCTGCGTAGTCGTTGAATATGTCAAACCAGTAATTCCCAGCCTCCATGGTGAAAATCAGGCCAATGACGCAGTTAACGAAGCACACGAGACCTGCATGGATAGTACAGAGAGGCTCTCGTGGCACCTGGGCAGTGCGTGTGCATGAAACGTCTTACTGAGACTAGAAGGATAGCGGCACTTCTGTGGCTTTCTGACAGGGTAATAGAGTTAGTTATTAATCAAGCTACTGGCGTGATGACTGCTGCAGAAGCAGCCAGGCTGCAGGAAGGCCCTTTGCAGCGCTCCGCATTAAGTGCTGGTATTGGCTGGACCTGGCACCCTGAAGTCTTGGAAGGTCTCTTGCATCTCGCTCACAGCCATCTTTAAAACATTGCTGCTCTGCGTGATACTTCCCTATGTAGCTCTGTCAGCACTGGGGTCCAGTGGTCAGAGCTTGAGACATACCCAATAAATCACAGAATCACAGAATGGTTGAGGTTGGAAGGAACCCCTGGAGATCATCTAGTTCGACGCCCTGCTCAAGCAGGGACACCTAGAGCATGTGGCACAGGGTCACGTCCGGGCGGGTTTCTAATATCTTCAGAGAAGGAGACTCCACAGCCTCCCTGTGCAACCTGGTCCTGTGCTCTGTCACCCTCACAGTTAAAAAGTTTTCCCTCAAATTCAGGCAGAACTTCCTGTGCTTCAGGTTGTGGCCATTACATCTTGTCCTCTTGCTGGGCACCACTGCAAACAGCCCAGCCCCGGAGTCTTGACCCCTTCACTTCACGTATTTGTATACATAGATAAGATCCCCTCTCAGTATTCTCTTCTCCAGGCCCAGCTCTCTCTGTTTTTCCTCATAAGAGAGATGCTCCAGTCCCCTGATCATCTTCATAGCTCCATGATGGACTCTTTCCAGTAGCTCCGTGTCCCTCTCCTGGGGAGCCCAGAACTGCCCCCAATACTCCAGGTGCGGCCTCACCAGAGCTGAGCAGAGGGGGTGGATCCCCTCCCTCGACCTGCTGGCAACGCTCCTCCTGATGCAGACCAGGATCCCACTGGCCACCTTGGCCACAAGGGCACACTGCTGCCTTGTGGTCAGTCTGTTGTCAACCAGGACTCCCAAATCCCTCTCTGCGGAGCTGCTTTCCAGTAGGTTAACCCCAAGCCTGTCCTGGTGCCTGGGGATATTCCTCCCTAAAGCATCTCCACTATGTTTTAGTATTTAGCCACATGGCAGCAAGCACAACATAGTTTGCCCTTGTTCCAGAAAATTTCTCAAGAGCAGGCAAGCACTTGTGGCAGCATATTTGAAAATCCCTACTCTGCAGGAGGACGAAGCGGGACCTTCAAAGACACCAGAGCTTGTATGTGCGTGTTCTCACTTTGCCTGGCTCATGCTGCTGCATGGTGTCTGCTCACCTGAGACCACCTCCTTAGACAGGTGGGTGGCAATGAACCTGCTGTCGGTCAGCGGCGTGAGGATTGCAGCCGTATTTCCCAGCATGCTCCCTATGCCCAGCATCAGGAGCATGAAGAAGTAGAGCACCGAATACAGCTGCGGCACCTCCATGTTCTTGATTGCTTCGGAATAGACGATGAACGCGAGTCCTGTCCCCTGGACAGCCTGGCAGCAGGAGAGAGTTACGGTCAGTGCTTCCCTCAGTGACCCACGATTTTATGGTAAGGAATCATTTCTACGGGGGAGACTGAAATTCTTCCCAATTTCAATCCCTTTTAGTTGGGGAGATTTCGATCTCTCTTCCTTATTGCAGTATTTGTGTTCAGTAGGGCATTAACAGTCAACAGTTTTAGCAAAATCAAGGCAACCTTTTTTTCCCTATGTTGACTAGGATCCTACTCTTCAAGGAGCTCTACTGATTTCAGCAGGGCTGCCTAGGGCTGAAGTTTTCCTCAGCTTGAACAGCGACATTAGAGGCTGATCCTCCATCATGGCAATGCAAACGTGCCCTGGTGGTGCTGCACAACAGCGCCAAGTGAGATCTTTGCTGGTTTATTGAAAATACACAGAAAACGTCAGATCTGCTTGTAGCAAAAAGCTTGGGCCCCAAACCCATGCAACCTTCCCTGGCCCTCAGCTGTAATCCAGCAGTAATCCAGCCTCTGGGCTCCCCTGGGGACCCGGCAGCAATGGCTGCAGCGGGGGTACATTCCCCAGCAGGAGCCCCAGGGGCCTTGGTCAGAGGGGGAGCTGCTGCGCCCCAGCCTCCCTGCACACGGGGCGGCTCCATCCTGGAGCCGTGAGGCAGCAGTGCGCTGCGCACGCAGCCTGCCGAGGGCCCCGGGGCAGGCGCGACGCAGGCCGCTCACCGTGTCCAGCTCCGCTTCCAGGCTGCAGTTCCTGAGCTGCGGCAGCAGCTCCGCGTACTGCTGCGGGTGGGCGGCCTGGAGGTGGGCTCGCACGGCACCCAGGTTGTCCGCTGTCAAGGAGCCTTCCTCCAGGTCAAAAGCGTTTGTCAGCAGCAGGATCACCCTGGGGAGAGACAAGGAGCGTAGCATCTCTCGGTGCATGGGGGCAGCATCTTCTAATCATCTGCCCTTTCCCTGCTTATCTGGCAGCAGCTTATGGCAGGGAAACGAAAATGAGTTAAACCCCTGCTCTTACTTGTTCATGCAGCTTTCGTAGTTGAAGGTTGCCTTGAAGCCATAGATGGAGAACGTGACGATGCTGGCGAAGATGGAGGTGGTGCTGTTGATGAGCGAGACCACGATGGCGTGCCGCTCGCAGTTGTTGCTCTGCTCATTGTAGCTGGCGAAGGCGATGAGGCTGCCGAAGCCCAGGCCCAGCGAGAAGAAGATCTGCGTGGCCGCGCTGATCCACGCCTTGGGATTCGCCAGCTGCTCCAGCTGCAAGGTCGCACGGCGCCCGTCAAGCCGGGAGCCCGTCCGCTCACACCCACACTGTGCATTAGCACTATTTTTTTTTTCCAAAGGATGCAGGCATTCAGGAGGTACTATAAATTTGTTAATTTTTTCCTTACCTTTGGTGTAAACATGTAAATGAGCCCATTTACAGCCCCGTGGAGCGTTAACCCTCTTATCAGGTATATGATAAGAACGCAGTAGGGCAAGGAAGCGGTCACATATACAACCTGCCGAAAGGAAAGTGGACACTGAAGACAATTTGTCAGACCATGTACTGATGCAAAGAATACTCAAGAGCATCTCTGGCTACATACCTGCTACAGCTTTCTGTTTTCATTTACTTCACCTGAAACAGTAGCATTATTTTTTGCTATCTTACACTAATCTTTAAATGCATATTTTCAGTGAATTTAAGATTGCGATTTACGTTTAGATTCCAGTTCTAGAGAAACAAGTTTTACTGATACTAAAAACCTGTGGTAAAGCTCCTAGAGTCTTCTACTTGAGTTGAGAAATAGTAACTTCAAACGTTTGTGGTGTTTACAACCTACGTTACACAGAATCTAGTAGAGGAAAATTGGTTTGAAGCTTCTTGAGAAGAAATAACCAGCTGGGTCTCAGCATCTGTTCAGAGCAAAAGCAAAGCAGAGCTCCTCAGCAAGTGACCCAAATCAAATTGGAAGGAAGAAAAATTAATTCAAGTGTAGAAGAGACTCTAACTGGCTGTAACCCAGCTAGAAGGGTAGAAAAGGAAATTTTTTCAGCTTTGATCACACTTCTAACTTTGAACCTGAATTTTTATTCTGCACGTTAGAACATGCCAAGAAAGGGAGAATCTTGTTGATGCCCCTTTGCGTCGACCTCAACGAATTTTCCCCTCCTGCTCTACCAAGCTAATGAGAAGAGGATCTGACCAGCAACTATTAGACAGCCCTTGGTTCTGCACCGATTCCCAGCAGAGGAAGAGCCCCTGAGAAGGGAAAGCGGCTCATCCAGAGCGCAACTCCCGCCTGGCTCGTGCCCGACGCTGGTGTGGGCCAGACCCCCATGGCACTTCCCAACGTGGCTCAGCAGCCACGGCGCGGGGCTGCGTGGCGCCTCCGGCGGGGCTCACCTTGCCCGTGGACTCGGTGCCGCGCAGGATGCAGAGGTAGACGACGAGCCAGGCCAGCGTGAGGCACAGTGCCTGCTCCCACTGCAGCGCCCCGCTGGCCTCCATCGACGGCGCGATGTTGAGCGTCCGCCGGTACCAGAAGTACTGCGTGGGCGACGTGCGCGCGCACTCCGCCTCGTAGCCCGTGCGGTTGCTGTTCAGCGGGCAGCTGGCCCAGGGCAGGGGGTCCTGCCAGGAGACGCGGGGCGCGCGGAGGAGACAGGGCCGGAGCCGCTGCCTTACCCAGGCTGTGCCACCCTCTCCCGCACGTTCAACCCTCTCCCCCAGGGCCCACCCTCTCCCCAGGGCCTCTCCCCCGGGATGGCTGAGCCCTCTGCCCTGGCATGGGGGTTGGGGTGTCCCCTCTGACCCCCGGGACCAACTCTCTCCCCTGACACTACCAACTCTCCCCTGGGTTGGAGCCTCTGCCCTGGGAAGAACACTCTCCCTCTTGGATAACCAACCTTCTCCCTCTGGTCTGTTGACCCTCTCCTTCAAGGACAACCCTTCTCCCCTGGGGCCCTTTCCCTAGGAGATGACTCTCTTCCCGGGACTGCCGACCTCCTCCCCCCGCAGGAGACGACCCCTCTCCCTTGCATCGGCCAACCCTCTCCCCCGGGAGCTGCCCACCCACCCACCTGGAAGGAGTGGAAGAGGTACCAGAAGGCCCAGGCATTTATGACGTTGTAGTACATGGAGAGGAAGAAGGACACCACGACGCTGGCGACGCCTGCAGCGAGGAGAGAGCTGCTCATCCAGCTGCCCTCCGTTTCCCCGAATCGCAGCCCCATGCCATGATCTTCCCCCTTGAATTCCCAAGGGATTTAAGCTCTCATAGCCCCAGATAGCGATGGCCATGGCCAGCTCTGGTGCACAGGGCAACTTCCTACTGCCAAAATGCCCTCTTCCTTCAGGGCTATCCTGAACTGGATGCTGTACATCAGCCCCTGATGGTTGAAATTCGCTTTGTTTATTTATTTATTCATTCATTCATTCATTGTGTAAGGAAATGAGATGATCTGGGCCATGCAGTGACTCCCTGGCGTAGCTCAGAGCAGGCCTGGTCTCTCAGCTTCCTCCTCCGAGCAGCAAAACGCCCCCGCTCCCCCGGCTCTCAGGCCCCGCGGCCGCAGACGTACCGACCCCGCAGAGGTAGGGGCTGATCATCTTCCAGGCGCCGATGCTGCCGCGCCGCATGCGCTGCCCCACGGCCAGCTCTAGGTAGAGCAGCGGCATGCCCTCCACCACGAGCATGACAACGTAGGGGATCAGGAAGCCGCCTGTGAGCCAAAGCCGAGAGGCGCCGCTCAGCAAACCGGGCGCCGTGTTGCCCTCAGAGACCCCAAACCGCATCCCGAAACCAGGAGGTCACTGGGGCTTGGGGGCACCTTGTGTCATCCAGGACACAGCAAAACCCCAAGGGACATCTCATGGGGTTTCCTTGTTTTTGCGTTTGTTTGTTTTTTCTCCAGATTCCCGGTCCCGGTGCAACAGGACAGGCTGTCCGGTGACCCCGGTCCCTGCCGTGGTCCTTGGCAGCGCCAGGATTTGCCATGTTAAAATGTGCTGCGCGCGGGGCTGCCGGGGAGCCAGGCCCGGCGTGAGCAATGTGCAGGGCGGCGCTGTTAAAGGGTAACCAGCTGCCGGGCACGGCTTTTAAAAGATAATGACAGAAGGACCCCGGGGGGAAAGATTTACTTCGTGGAAAGTTCGCCCTGGCAGAGCACAAGCGCTCAATAAAAAAGTAGCAGCAACGTCCAAATGGCAAGTGTTAAGGGATGTACTGGTATCTGCCATGGCTTTTGGAGAGACCTATGTGGGCCATGAGGGCCGAAGCGAGGGAAGGGATGCGGCCTGCTCCTCGGGTTGGGTTTTCCCCAGCTCTGTTGGGTTTCTTCTGGGGGACAGAAAAATTTCCCTGTCCTTGACTGGGCGCTCGCTTTGGAAAAGGCCAAAAGCTGGGATTTTGCAGAGGCTTTCCCGCTTCCCTTTTTACAGTGCGCCAAAAACATTTACGTAAGCACCTCTTCTTTAGGCCCTAATCGGTGGCATTAAAATTCCTCGCAGCGGGAATGCGCCCCGCACCAGAGCCGCGGCCGAGGGCTGGAAGCGCACATGGGGAGTAAGCCGGTTTATTCTGGGAATTAATTTCCTCCCTGGCACCTCGGCTTTGTTAACGGCCCCTTTGTTTGCCCGTTAGGTAACTTCCTACACGGAGCAGTGCTGGTCCCTCCTGGGAGCCAGCCCCGCTGCCCCTCCAGGGCAGCTCTGCCCCGGGTCGCAAAACTCATTTTGCCAAGGGTTTTTGTTCTGCTTTGCAGCACCCGGAGCTGTTGCAGATGTGACAACCACCTTGGAAAAGGCAGCTTCACCTGCGGGGACTTTGTGCCCCTGCAGCCCTGCTCTCCTTGCTCTGCTCGGGCCCGTGGCAGTCGGGGCTCCGCAGGGCTCGGGGCTCCCAGCTGGGAGGGCTGCGCCGCTCCCGCTGGCTCTGCTCTCCCGCGCGGAGGTGCCAGTGGCTGCCCGCGGCCTCCCCAGCCCTGCGCCTGTCACCGCAAGCTTTTAAGCTCACCGAAACAATGTTTTGTCAGGGCAGCTTTTGCAGACCCCGGAAAGCCACTAAGTACTTTTTTTTTTTCCCCTCTCCTGAGGGCTTTGCAAGGTAACAGGAAAGCAAAGTCGACCCTCGAGTCCAGAATTTCAGAAACAGCTCCTGTTCACCTACCTTTCCTTTTAATTTAATCATTTTTGGTTGGCAGTCATTTCTGGCTATATTCAGAGTGTTCATACCATCTTTGCTAATAATGCCCCATAAGGAGAATATAGTAGAAGATACAATGCAAAAAAAACCCAAGTGTTTGACTTTCTGGATGTCTGCCAAGACAAAACTGTCATGTTTTGTGGACTGCAGTGTCCTGCCAATGGCTGCATGCGGAAACATTGCCGTTGTAGGCTTTGTGCTAGAGCTCAGGATCAGACCTGAAGGCTTTACCCTCAGAAGCACCTGCATGGAGATATCCCTATAAACAGAGCACCTCTCACTATCGCTCCTGCTCTCCAGAATGCCTGAAAAGGTTCTGGCCGTGATGGCATCCAGCTCCTATTGCAGTTGCAGCCGTTGTTACATTCTGTGGGTTCCTGGCCCTGCTCCCACGGGGCAGCTCAGCTGCGGTCCCCGCTCCGAGCCGGCCCCTCAGCAGCCGGCACAGCACGCGCTGATCCCTACCACGCGCAGGTTTAAAAGTAAACTACGAGCCAATGTCCACCGCACAAAACACGTAGAAGGCACCTAAACAAACATCTCAGTGTGCATTTCCTCCCGGAAAGGAGAGAAAAGCAGCAGCAGGCAAGAAGTAAACAAGGCAGAGGCTATTCATACCACTGAATCCAGCAGCACAGCAATCCATGCAGCATAGAAAGTAGAATAAAACTGAGCATTTTGGAGGAGCTCTTTATAAGCATTCTTTAAAAGATGGACATTAGCCAATGATACCTGTGTACTAGAAGATCTATATATATATAAAAGCTATATTATTATATTATTCTTATATTAGTTAATTAGCTGATACCTAATTAACTGATTTGATTTCTGAGAAAGAACATCTGTGGCAGGTGTTCAGTATAGACATCTTCTTTCTCCAGTTTGGACAGGAGCGAGAGGGAGCCTTTCAAAGAGCACTTTGGAGCCCAAACCAATCTAATCCCCATGTTCAAAACTTCCTGTAAGGTTTTTGCTGTGCAACTCCTGTTGACTAAGGCGTTGCAGCCAACTTCAAGGCAGATTTGCAGCCAAGCTATCTCCTCTAAAAGGAGGCTTATAAAAGACATACATTCAGGACAGCAGCTCAAACGGCTGTGAATAATCTTTTGATTAACTCAGCAAAAACATCTCCCCTTCTCCTTATATATATTCGAGTCACCATATGCGAGGCTACACATGATCTGAGGCAGTTTCTGATGCCTCTAGGGTGTTTCACTTGTAGGAAGAATGCAATAAATCGATAGCATATGGACCTGCAGCCCCTCTCTACCTCCCACCCTTTGGCAAGTGGGTCCTCCCATGGCCTCATGGCACTTGTAGGAAACGAGTGCTGCTGTGTTGGGGCAGCTGGCACATATGAACTTCATGCTAAGGAATACATGAAATAAAACAGCGACATAAGCGAAGAGACATTTATGGCTAGAGATGGGTGTATCTTATGCCTCTTGTTGGCACTGTGTAATGAAATTGCCACATACAGCCACGGATCCGACCCCCGCTCTCCCCTCGTGGGTGCACAGGGTGTTACCATCACACACCATGTGCTGTGGGTCTAAAGCTCGCAACACCCCTCCCTCAAGGGAAGCAAGGAACAGAAGCCTCACTTACCTCCTCCATACATCTGACATAAATATGGGAACCTCCACACATTCCCCAGCCCCACGGCGTACGAAATGCAGGCGAAAACGAACTGTAGGGGGTTGTCCCACAGGGGCCGGGGTTTCTCCATGTCGGCGCGGGCCTCGTCGGCGCCGTCCTGCCTCCTGGCCACACGGCTCTGCGCGCCCGGCGCCAGCGCCACGGCCACCCCGCGCCCGGGGGAGGAGAGGAGAGGAGAGGCGGAGGGACGCTTGCCAATTCCGATGAAGCCTTTTAATTACTAATCTTATTAACAGGCACATACTGAAGTAGGAATGCTGGTAAATAGATTATAGGAACGCACACACAGAACTATAAAATTGGCACTTTGGGTGAATAGCTGCTTGGGTTTTGACTGGCATTTCTGGGAAGGATGTGAGCCTAGGGATTCTTCTCTGCTCCCATGCTCACTTGAGGAAGGAGATAACACTGGGGTGACAGGTTTTGGAAACTAGAGAATCTTTCTACACAGAGCACTCCTCTTCTCTAGGAGCTGCATTTCTGTGAATGAGGCATCGGCTTGGGCTTGGTAACAGAAAGAAGAGGTTTCTACACTATTAGCATTAACCTGGGTTTAGCAGTTGTCAGAGCTGACTTGTAGTTTGAATATCTCTTGCCCTAGCGTGGTCTTCAGGCATCCTGATACATCCATTTCTGGCATGGCAAACTGCAGCCTTGCTCACCCCACCAGCCCACCCTCTTCCCCAAAATAGCCTTATAACAAACAGTCCCTATCACCCATCTCCATCCCCAGCCTGCTTCAGCCTGGAGTCCAGCACCTGAGTTTGAGCCTTCAGGAATACCAGGCATGTGGTCGAGACCGAAGTCTTAGCCCTCCAGGCAGTGGTCATGCGTGTGAGATGATACATGTAGAGCTCACGGAGAGCTGCAAACAACCCTGCCTTACTCCACTTGCCTTCACACTCAACCCCTGTGCTGCAGAGGGACTTTCCGAAGAGTTGCTCTTTTAAAACATGTGTAAGTTTCAGGGATGGAATACACGAAAGTCACCAGGAAGCTGTGTCTGCAGCCTGGTGTGGAGGCAGAAGGACCTAGAAGGCCTTTGGGCTGTTTGAATGTGCACTGAGATGTCAAACCTGGATGTGAACCTGGTGTGCTTGGGCCCTTGCCAAGGTACATTTTGACACCAACCACTTCAGACGGGTTTCTCAGGAAAGGAGACAACAAAAGGGGCTTAATGAGTCCTAGGACTCAGCTTCCTTCCCGAGTCTAACCATGGGCCCTTTCAGGGCAGGACTGGGCACCTTTCAGGTCCTTTTTGTGAAAGAGACTCGCTCAGCTCAGGTCAGAGCAGTCAGACCTGCATATTGAGAAGCTACAGTTAACTGTCCCACATCGTGAAAACTTTTGCAAAGTTTTATTATTAAGTTAAATATACATCACTGCCTGTGGGATTCATTAAAAAAGTTACTTAAAATGGCTTATAGCATTTAATAAGCCATTGGCAGGAGAGCTTTAAAAATACAT
This sequence comes from Tinamus guttatus, assembly GCF_059628265.1. Classification (NCBI taxonomy): domain Eukaryota; kingdom Metazoa; phylum Chordata; class Aves; order Tinamiformes; family Tinamidae; genus Tinamus; species Tinamus guttatus. Next base: position 3,019,381 of record NW_028288649.1, read on the forward strand.
AGCCCAGAGCTAACACTTGGGATGATGGTCATGCTTCTGTGTGAATAGATTACTACTACTGATGAGCATAATCAAGTTAAACATTGCCCCGGGTCTATACCTCCTTCCTATTACATTTCAAACTAGTTTACTAATGGACTGGGGAGGCTGCAGGCGGGGAGGAGTGGTGAGCTTGGAGCAGGTCAGTCACATCAGGAAGTTCAGGTGCAATGGAGTGAATCACTATCTGTCATCACGCTCATAAACGGCAGCCTTATGAACAGCCTGGCTCATAAATTGCTGTCATTTTTTCAAAGGCTATCATGCAGCCAGGCACCTGGCCCAGTGCCTATCAGCCAGTGTCATCCACCCTAAGAGATGGGCTCTAAAATGCACCTAAGGGTATTTAAACATCGAACACCCAGTAATCGCTGCTTATAAGAATTTCCACACACCACATCTGAGCATATCCCCTCAGATATGCTGAGGATTTATCTCTGTCTCCTTTAAGAGTTTCACTTTGTCTGGGTTGGGTGAAGAACTAGGCTTCATGTGGAAGGACCAAGACAAGCTGTAAAGAAATCGACTGAGGGAAATGAATATGAGAAATGTCCAAATTCCAGCTGTCCTTACAAGGTCTATCAACTGACAGAAGATCACAGACACAAGGACTCTTGATAATTACACTGGTCATTTTAAATGGGGATTAAAAATAAATTTTCCCTCTACCTACCTGGGCCCTACCTACCAGCATGGGGCTGGGAGAGCGGGGGAAAGGCTGGGGATTCATCTCTTCCATGGCAGGCGAGGCAAGGACAGAACAGAACAAGAGCTGCTCTGTGTAAACCTAACACGAAGTAGGTACCCAAAAAAAGAAATCCCATTTCTCGCTGAAGCAGGACTGGAAGTGCCTAGGTGAAGGTACCTACTGCAAATCCTGAGCTTGTCTGTTGACACCTCCCATCTCCCAGCTACTGCTTTAGGCTCCATATTTCCTTACTTTCAGAGACAGAGAGAACCAGCTGGATTTCCAGACCCTAAAGAACCCTGGGCCATGACACTAGTAGGGTGATTGCTTCAACGTGTAGTTGGAGATTACAGTTTCTCCTTTGATCAGTTATTGGCAGTTATACAGGAATGCTGTTATTCCGTCTAGCTCATCGCTGCTGCTTGCTGCTTGGTACCAGACTGTAGATGATGCCCCTGAGATCTGGGCTCTGAACTCTCATATTGAGCCCCTTAGCAACCCTCAAACTGTTCCGCACTACCGCTATCTCCAGTGATCAATTAGTAATGTAAGCCATCCTTATGGAGGCCTTATCCCTAAGAAAACATGCCTGGAAAAATCCTCTTTTTCACTCTCCTTGACTTTCTTAAGCCAGCTTTCTTGCCATTTATGGGTTGAGGTCGTTTTTAGGCTACTCCTTCCATAGAGGTGCACGCGATAGAGCTCGGAGAATCCCCTCTAACTCACCGCAATGCAGAACTGGATGCGAATAGTTTGGGGAGTTCTTGGGCTGCTCTGCTGCTCACCAGAGCCCTTTCACAGCTCTGGGTAGCAGTGGGTCGGAATGGGCTAAAGAGAGGAACTAAAACCTTGCCAGAGCCGCCTGCCATTGCCATGGGCTCCTGGCATTTTGCTGCAGCAGCAGCCTCAAGGCTCCTCTACCTCTTTCCCCTCTACTTCACAGGGGTGTCCAGCTGCTTAAAGCCTGCACCAACCTGCTTAACACCAACCACCATCTACTCATAATGTTGAGATACTACTAACTGGTTCCCCTTCCTCAAGTTACTAAGTCTTTTGGCCCTTCCCACTTCCCCACAACTAGATCTTTTATGGTACCTTGGGGTCTTGGCTGTAAATTTTCTGACCACTGGCCAAAGTGTTGAGTAACTCGGCTCTCACCTGCTATGTTATGATTTAAAAGATTAAGCACATATAAAGCTTTGTCCAATCTTTCTTGGGGGCCATCTCCCTGAGCTTCCCCTTTCCGTTTAATTAACAGATTTTTTAGGGTCTGGTGCGTGCGTTCAATAACTGCCTGCCCATGAGGAGAATGAGGAATACCGAAGACATGTTGACATTGTTTAAGGAAGTCCTGGGTTCACACAGCAACATACGCAGGCCCATTGTTTTTCTTGAAACACCTGTGACCACAAAACATCTCAACCAGTGCTTACACACATCCTGACTTTTCTCCCCAGTATGTGCGGTTGCCATTAGATACCCTGAATGTGTTATCTACCCTGACATGGACACATTTCAATCGTCCAAACTCCCCTATATGAGTTATGTCTGACTGCCATAGTTCACAGGTCATAAGGCCACAGGGGTTGACCCCTTGCTGTGGTGGCACTGTGCTTATTCACTGACAGTTAGGACGTGCCTGAATGATCTGTTATGCTTGAGCCTTTGACAACTGAAATAATTGTTTCATCAAAGCTCGGGCATTCTGGTGAAAAAAATTGTGTGACAGTCTGGCTTGTTGAAATAAGTCAGGTACAACCTCTGCTACCAATTTACGTTGGTCTACTATTCTATTTTCCTCAGCAAATGGTCCTGGCAAAGTAGTATATGACCATATATGAGTAATAAAGTAGGGATTGGCTTGGCGATTTAACAAAGTCCATAAATTTCGCAAAGGATTGGCAATCTCTCGAAGCATAGCTCCCTCCAAGCGCTTCACCAGGCCCTTGACATATAAGGAATCCGTTACGACACTAAGATTTGAGTTGCAAATTTTTGAAAAGCCGTGGTTGCAGCTATCAACTCCATCACCTGTGTGGAGCCTGGTACTTTGGCTTGAACATCAGCTTGCCACTCTGCATCCTCTGACGTTTTCCAGGCCATGGCAGCCTTTTTATTTCGCCCTGATCCATCTGTGAAGACAGTAATACCTGAAATGAGAGTTCACTGCCAAAGAGACCTTGCTAATAAGGGAATGTTAGAAAGTTCTGACCACAACCTATGTGGTGGATAGTGGCTGTTTATTTGTCCTGCAAAGTCTGCTAAAGCCACCCACCTGGGTAAATGTTCTGCTAGTAACCATTGCAAATTTTCCTTTGTTGCAGGAAGATAAATGAATCTTGGATAGCTGCTGTTTAATGTTCTTAAGCACATTGTTGCTTTCTGAATTAACTGTGCATATTGTTCTGTCACGGTGATGACTGGTTTTTGACTGTCCATAGGGTAAAAAGATCCATTCCAGCACTTGGAGTGGATCTGTCAATGAGACATCTCACTGCATCAGGGCAGCAAACAGTTGGTAATTACTAGGTATAATAACTAAGCCACCTTCTAATTCCTCTTTGATTCTGTAGCTCAGTCTATTCTCTGTTGCATGCACTACCCTTTCTAAGGCCTGCTTACTGTTCATCATCAAGTGTCGTGGAGAATTCAGATCCGGATCCCCTTGAAGTTGTAGAAAAAGGGGTCGTAACTCTTCATTGGTGAGACCAACCACTGATTGAATCCAGTTTATGGCCCCTAACAATCTTTGCAAGTCATTAAGGGTTTTTGTTGACTCCATTCCAATTTTGACTCGCTGAGACCAAATTTCGCTATCGGTTATTCATCATCCCAAATAATTCCATGGTTCTGCTCGTTGGACTTTCTCTTTTACAGCTTGCAATCCTGCCATAGTTACTGCTGCTTGTATTTGCTCAGAGACTTGTTCAACTGCTTGTCGCGATAGACCACTAATTAGACTATCATCCATGTAATGCTAAATCAAAATGCCTGGATTTCTCTGCAGAATCTGAGCCACCGTCATCTGACAAATAGTGGGACTGTTAACCATCCCCTGCGGTAGTACCAGCCAATGATAGCTGCACGTGGTCTCACAGTGGTTGAGAGATGGCACCGAGGATGTGAAGCAAGGGGCAGCTTGGGGATGCAATGGTGTGGTAAAGAAACAATCCTTCACGTCTGTAACAGTTAAAGGCCATCCTGCGAGCAACACAGCTAGTGAGGGTAACCCTGGTTGCAAAGCTCCCATAGGCTCAACAGCTGCACTAACCGCCCTTAAGTCATGCGACACTCTCCATTTACCATTTTTCTTTGGAATCACAAAAACTGGAGTATTCCATGGGCTAGCTGTTAGTTGTAGATGTCCTGCTGGCAACTGCTCCTCCATCAGCAAATGTAGCTGTTTCTGTCACTCTTTTCGTAGGGGCCACTGGTCTACCCAAACCGGCGTATTTGTGTGCCAGGTGAGCTGAACAGGTTGAATCTGGCCTGGCAGCCTGCCAGTGGCCCCTACTGAAAAGCTGTCGAGCACTCTTTGGGCGTGTTTACACACAAGGTCGTGCCAAGCTGCCCTAGCAGATCATGGCCCCAGAGAGTACACAGTACAGACAGCACGAAAGGTGCTATGATGTGGCCTATGGTACCGTCCGGACCCAAAGCTGTCAACAAGCATACACTCTGTCATGGTTGCTGCATGCCTCCCACACACACAAGAGCAGCCGCTGGTTCCTTAGTCGGCCAATGGGGTGACCAGTCACTCGTGTACAGTTGAATCATCTGCCCCTGTATCCACTAGCCCTGCAAATTGAATTCCTTTGATAGTGCATGTCAGTAGCGACCTCTGTTGTTCAATCTGTATCTATCATCTGCCTTGCCCAGAAAATCTGTGGCTCTCCTGTACTTCCAAAACCTCATGAGCCCCTCTCTTGTTCACATCCTTGCATTGGAGGGCTCAGAAAAGGGACTAACTGCGGAATCTACTGTCCAGTGGGAATATAACTTGGGAGCATGGGAGTCCATGCCATAATTTGAATTTCCCCCCGTGAAATCAGCATCAATAATTCCTGGCAATACAAACAAACCTAGTCATGTCATAGAAGAAAGTCCTAATAAAAGCGCTTGTGGACCCTCTCCCAAAGATCCAAACACCCCTGTAGGAATCAGCATGACTCGGCTATCAGTTAAGGTTACATCCTGGGCGGTGGCCGGGTCCAGCCCTGCACTTCCTCTCGTGGCTGGCCGGAGTGCATTCGCCAAGTGCTTGTTTGCTGCCTGCCCACATTTATTTGAGTATTCAGGGCACGTGGGGTGCCATTTCCAGACAATGGACGCAGGGGTTGACCATTAGCATGGAATTTAGATCGACACTCATTGGCCCAGTGAGGGCCCTTCTGACAGCGCGGGTATAAGCTAGCTGGAGCTGGCTTGCCTCCACCTCCCGGCCCTTTGGGGCAGTTTTTCTTGAGGTGGCCATTCTCTCCCCAGTGAAAACCCTTCTCTGCCCCTCCCTTTTGAGGCCAGATTTGGTTTTGTGCAGTCAAATGCGCCACAATGGCAATAGCCAACACGTTGGCACTATGTTCTGCGGTGCCAATATTCTGGCAAGCTCTGATCACATGAGTGATCTGCAATGCCTTTTACGACCAGAATTTACATCATCAAAGGCAAGCTGTTTGAGCAGCATCTCTTGGGCCTCTGGCTGCTCAACTTGCTGCTCCAAGGCTCTCTGCAAGTGATCTAAGAATGCAGAGTAACCTTCCGTCGGGCCTTGGGTGGTTGTTGTGAATGATTGGGCAGTCTCAGGTCCAGCGTCTGGTATTTGTCGCAAAACGCATAAGGCTAACTCTTTAATCTGGACATATTCTGGCCTTGGGTACCCAACTTGCATCTGTGGGATGGCATGAGGACCTTCCCCAGCTAGCATTTTGTATGAGGCTTGCACGCCCTGCGCAGCATTGTCCATAGCCTGTAAGGTGGACATTTCTTTAAATTCATCTAACCATACTCAATAACTCATGTGAGTCAAGATCATTCGCAACACTGATTTCCAATCTTGGGGCATTAAAATGTGACTTTCTGCTACTGATTCCAAGAGAGTCATAGTTATGTTTGATAATATCCTGCTTTCCTTTACCACCTTCCACAATTCTTTTATAGCTGCATAGGGCAGTCATTCCCACTGCAGTAGCACAGCAGGTCAGTTCACAACTGGCACAGTCATTAGCATATCTAAGTGCCTCCACTGAACTGCCTCTCTCCTAAACATTCCCCAGCAATCCGACCCTTGATCCCCTTTTGTAACTTCGTTATATGGGCCTGGGGGGGGGGTACAAATTGGGTTCTTTCTCTGGGTCCACAGGGCCTGGGTCCAACGGATGGTTGCCCCACCACACGGTGGTGCTGACGGTGCTGCTGCATGTGGCTGATTGCTTTTGTTCCCCTGAAGATACCAGGCCGTTTTTAGGGTGAGCATGATCCACCACCAGGTGGTCACATGTTTTACCGCAGTTGTATCACCATCCACCACTGCCTCCTAAAGGCGCTTTCTGAGCGCCTGGAATGTGCCTTCCTTCGGGAGAGCAGGCACTTTCTCCCAAATCCATTCTAGTAGCACGACTAAGTGCTTCCCAGAAACCTCCTGGTTCTGTTCGTGCACTATGAGCTGCAGATCATCCAGGCTGCCTTTCTGCTCTTGAGACTTTCCACCTGCCATAGTTCCCGAGCCACTCACCTCTAATCAGGCTCTGGGTGCACAACAGAGTCCTTCCTCCTCCATTCCTGGTTCGGCTGGGCTGCGCTGCCAGGTTCATGGGCTTTGTGAACCTCCTCAGTGCTTGTGCCCCAGGTTGGGCACCATTTGCAGCGTATGAAGGAATTATAGACTTTGGTGTGGTGAAACCAAAGACCTTTATTTAGCGTTAAACACGACTTATATAGCTCCGACCCTGCGGACAGTTCCTGTTCTGCCCAGCAGCATGCAAAGCCCAGCAACCCAACCAACCCATCAACTCAATGATCACGTGCTGACCACCGTGAGGCCACCCCATGAGCAGCTGCTTGGTCATGCGCTGGCCATGTGGCCGCAGCTCCCCTCGCTCCTGCTCAGCCCCCATCCAGTGAGGAGACACTCTGCTACTGACCTTAGGCTGACCCCCACACCTGTGTGGATGCAGTAGGACTTGGAAAGCAGTTTTTTTTCCCTGGAGTATTTGAGGAGGCGAGCAGATTAGGAAGAGTTTCGTAGGTGGTTAGGGCCAGAATCACAGGCCAGTACTTTCTCTGTGCCATGATCAAGAATTAACAGTTACAGGTTGAGCCCTGTGGGCACATTCTCAAACCCAAAAACGTTTATTGCAGTAATGCTCACCTGCTCACATACAAACTTACTTTCAAATGGTATTAAATTTGTTCTTAATATGTTTTAAAAGGCCTGTCTTCCTAGGGCAGCATGAACTCCAAGCTTGATCTGTTCAGCCACCTGAATCAGATGATCCACGTCGCTTCTCAGGACAGTCAGAATCATTTGTCAATGTCTTTGACAGCATTTGGCGTCACACGGAAACCAACAGTTGTCCTTAATGAGGCCATAAAGAGATGAACTGAGGGAAATGCATATGGGAAATGGCCAAATTCCATCTGACTTTACATAGGTCAATCAAATAAAAGAGGAGCACCTGTGGTTTATAAGGGTTATGGACTGGGTGCTATTATTCATAAGAGAAAAACAGACTGTATAGAGCATTAGAGAATATATTATGTCATTAAGAAGGTAGTAGCACCTATCTCTTAATGACCAACTCCTGAATTCCAATTGTTGTTACCGCGAGGGGTGTTTATGGGCTGTCATTTCAATACTGGTGAAGCTGAGCTGCCTCAATTCAATTCTGCAGGAAAATATGCTTCACTTTGCAAGCAAAAACAGAGCTTGAAAGAGATTTGATTTCTGCACATCAGCCATTTATAGAGAAATGTTCCTTTCAGATATAACTAGGGAGTGAGCAGCTCAAGTGGAAGAAGTGGATGGTGCTCATTTGAGCAGTGCACTGAGCTTCCAGTGACGACCAAAGATACTCCGTTAGTCTTCGCACCTCGGAGAGAGAAGTGCAGTTTTGAGAACATCACATGTGATCAGGAGATCCAAGTGCCATCTCTACCTCCAAAACACAGTACCTATCTCAACAAAAGGAGAGCTGCTACTATGTAATGCCACCGGTCTTTTCCAAGAGGCAAAGAGATGGCACGTTTTTATCACAAGCTCCATCAAAACACATTCACCATAACCAGGCAGCAGTGCAAATCAGGGCAAGCATCACACTCACCTCATGTTCTCTGCACTAGCAGCCTACAAAACAGGCAGGTTAGGGCTTCAGGTTTGCACATGAGAGCTGGTTATAGGACTCACACCTGTGATAATAGGGGCTGTAATTGCACTTTCTATCACCAACGTGCCTAGCTGAGCCCTACTGAAGCTGAGCAGGTGCTGCCTTGCTGAAATGCTGCTTCAGCGCACGTGCCCAGCAGTCAAGGATTTGTCATGAAAGAGAGCAGAAATCATGAGCTTTGCTGTCTCTCTTAAGCTGTTTGCCTGACATTTAAAAACAGCATCTTCCTAAAGGGAGTTTCATTACAAAGAAAAGCATTTCTAGCATATAAGCAGTCCTGTTCACAGCAACATGGCAGCTCTGAGAAATGCAGGCCAGAAAGCTCTTTGGTGCGTTTCTGTTCAGAACTTAGTATTTACGTGACTGTACAAGAGACCAAACAAACCAACAAAATCACTTTTCATGAACGCAACTGAATGCTGCCCAGGGAGTGTGTAATCCTACAACGCGCTGCTCTTCCGCTGCCACAGTAAGTCGCTACAGACACAGGGCTTTATCCAACTGAATGCCATTTAATCAGTAAGCAAAAAAATACACAACCAAAGACTGCAGAAAATATGACAATGTTAAGGGCTCTGCCCTTCTGAGAGGGGGAGTGAGCAAAAACAGTGCCAGGCAGCTCCAGAGACAGAGTTTGGGGTAGGTGTCCCTGCATCACACACAAGCCTCTCCCCAGCTCAACCCCAGGATTGCTTTTTCACAGCTAGGCATGAGTTTGTAGTCTTCATGTTTGTATTTCTAGCACTATCCTTTACTGATCTGCCTTTATTTCCTACACATGTAAGAAAATAGCTATATAAAGTGTTCCTATAAAGGAACGGCTCTAAAGATTTTTTTGAAAACATAATGGTTTTATTTTGAGTAATATACAACATATATATCTGAACGGGGAAAGATGAACAAGTAAAAAGCACTATAAATAGGCTGCCAGATGAATCCAGGGCAGAGGATTTCAAGTGAGATGTGAGAGGAAAAAAAAAAAAAAAAAAGAAAGAAAGAAAAAAAAAAGAACTTTCTCAATGAGGCTGTAATAAGAAAGGAGGTAAAAACATCTAAAATAAGTTATCTCCCTAGAAAGCCGCTTCATTAGCAACTTACTTCAGTTGGCCTGCTTAAATTAGGGATATTGGGAAGAATCAGCATTGCAATGTTCATATTTGTTTCAAATAAATTCAAGGGCAATAGCATAACTGCAAGTAATGGCTTTATTTAAAGAGGGCCAGACACTCACCAATTCTACAGCATTACTATTCACTCTCCATGTCCGATCCCTCAGCAAAAGTTGATCAGTTCCTGAGGTAAAAGTATACTGTATATACTGATGTGATTTTGCTAGGGAGCGGATATTCAGAGCGAATACTGCAGAATTAGCGATTTTTCCCCTTCTTTGTTTTCCTCCACTCTGGGTCTCATCCTCCACTGATGTATTTTTCACAGATAATGTCACATTATGGCTATGGAAATGAAAGCAGTAATTGCTGTTTTCACCACAGAGACACCTAAGAAAAAGACTAATGCTTTTTTAAAATGTTCTTAATAAAAATAAACATTCTTTGTAAAGAATTGTCTCAGTTCTTCAGTAAACTGCTGTTTGCTATTTCTCAGGCAGTGTGCGAAGTTCACCATTTAAACACATAACTACATAAACGATATTCATGACATGTTTAGAAAGAAGGTAGATGTTTCAGCATCTTGTCAGTATTAATAAAAAGGATGCTAAGCACTAGAAGCAGAAAGTGAATTAATGAAAACTAAAATAAAAATAATAGCACAAATTGCAGCTTCTAATAGATCAGATGTTTTTTGTATTTCAGTCTTCTGGCTCATATCTGCGGATAAAGAAAAGAAATAAAAATCAGAGCAGTAGAAAAACTAAGTTTGTTTCTAAAGAAAAAATAAACCCAAGTAAGGAATGTTTCTGGTATGTTCGTGTCAACATTCACTATATGACTCAGGGTACAAACATATATATATAAAATATACGGTCTAATATATATAGACTATAGACTACTCTAATATATGTAATCTAATATAAATAAAATATGCAATCTAAACTGTATATATACACACACACTATATATACACATATATATATTATATATATAATTTAGACTATTTTCTCCTTTTGCAGTTGGTAGTTTACAAAACAACAGAATGAGAGAATGAAGCCACAAATCCCAAAATACTGGCAGAAAAGCTTGAACAGTAGTTTGAATTTCCACTTCGGCTCTCTCATAGCATATCTCTAAGGAATCAGTGCTGCCAAAGATGACTTCCCATTTACAGAACAGTGGCCTTCTACCTAATATGAAGGCCAGGGAGTATCTCCATCACTCAGTACAGGCCTAATCCTGCTTACGTACTGGGTTGTTTGCAAACAAATCTGTAAGAAATAAGATATATAAAATGCTAAAGCAGCAGGCACTTCTCCCTTCTGTTACTGAATTTCCTCTCAAGGTATCACATATTCTCATTATTTGATAGGCATTAGCTGCTTTGCACACGTCAGTCTTAGTCACCAAAAGGACTGGCCCATCAAAAGTCAGGAAATAGCTTGGCAACAAATCTTTTTAAAGGAAATTTTATAGTCTGATTTAGATTCAAATTATTATTAATTTTAGATTACAAATTTAGATACATGAATATAACAAAAGTGGAACACACATCTTAAAGAGAACAGCACCACATACTTGGAAAGCTTTTTGCGTAGATCCTTTATCTGCTCATTCTTCTTCATAAGAATCTCTTTCATGTTGCGGTAGGCAGCTGTTTGCTGAAACTTCTTCTCTAATTCCTGCACAGCAATAACACCAAGGCATTGCTTATAAACTAAAACTAGGGTAATATGCTTTTTAGAGACAACATTTTTCCTCCTTAGATTTCAGAACACCAGTTTCTCTAACTGTTCACTATTGAAACTTATCTGAAGTCAACTAAGAGATTAAAATGTTATTCAAGAGAAACAGATAGAAATATAAGCTTTATTTTCTAAAGAAAGTCAGGCCAAAAATCCTCTGAAGACTGGAAATACAGTTTGCATTCCCATAATGGACAATATTTAAGCATTCACCTAGTTAAACTCATGCAGTGAGCTGTGTATTTGCTATTTTTCATATAGTCATGTTTTTTCCTCAAACCAAAATATGCTGGCACCAATGTGACCCTAGTAATCTTGTAGTCCTTGCTCTCTGGTACACGCTTCCTTAATTCCCAATCAGTTAAGAAGTGAGCATGAAGCCCATCTTTACGTTACAAAAAGAGCTGACCTTTTCAGCTGTGGATAGTTGATCTTGAACCTTAAGCAAGTCATGTTTTGTTGTGACCAAGTTTTCTTCCAATGATTTTTGATTTGCAGTAGAGTCATTCAGGGTCTTCTCAAACTGGCATTTCAAAGCTGCCACTTTATTTTCCAGTTCAGTTATATCCTGGTTTACATTAGCCTGCATAAGAAGAAACATTTCAAATAAGTCAAATGCAAAGAGGTATGTTTTAATCTTTATGACTTTTATGACAATATTCCTGTAAAGCTCAAACTAAAACTGCTTTAACTAACTAAACAAGGAAATTATACACATTACAAAATACTGAAAAATACCCTTGTAGCTTTAAAAATCATTATTTAACACATTTTAAATATGACTTCTTTTTTTAACCACAAAAGAAGGATGACATTTTGTTCCAATCTTTCAAAGTACAAACACTAAAATCCAGGATTTAATAAAGCCCTTTAATATTAAAAACTTGCATCTATTTATTAAGCTTTAAATTACTAATGGAAATATTTGCATGACTGATAAAATTCCTAAGTAGTAGTGTACTAAATACAGATTTTGAAAGTTACTAGATAAAATTAGAAAAGAAAGCCAAGTACATACCATAAATCCCCATTTAGAAAGCAAAATAAAAAGAAATCATCATTAAAACATGAAAATTGAAGTAGAAATAGTGAACCTTAAAGCTGCCTTCAAACATGTAAATACTGCAGGAATTAAAAATAATTAGTTTCTCAAAAGAATAGGATTATAGTGTTAAACATTCATTCAAATTTTTAGGAAAAGTGGAAGACAAAAAAAATGAGAGAATTCGTATTATTAAAAAAAATAGGTACAAGCTTAAAGAAAAATACTAAAGTGACTGAACAGATTTTCCTACATCGATCTACAGGAGCACTATCTTTTATTTGTTGTTTTTGTAGTAACAAGTAATCATGTTTGAAGCCAATATTTACAGAAAAGATTAAGGACTTTGCGTAGTAAAAATACCTAGTGAACCAATTTTGGCAGTACATTGATAGGTAGAATTGATAGAATTATTTAAAATTAAAGTAAACATTCATCATCAGACCCATGCTCACTGATATTTGTGGCAAAACTGCAATTGATGTTTATGAATATACAGTTTGGAGCTATATGCATGCATTTTGTTTTTTAAAACCTAAATCAAGAAGCAAGTCTGACTCTTAGATGTCTATATCAAGCAAGTGTGAAAAATGCTGGAATAAAAATAGTGTGTTTTATTTTTTGCTATAAAAAATGATTAGATGACACTGGTATATTAATAAAAAGAAAGAAACAAACATAAATTTACATTTGTCAATATAAAATAAATACTGCCCTTTAAAACATGAACTCTAGAATAATACTTTCTGGTAGTGTCTTATCATGGTCTATGTGACACAGGAATATCACAATGTCAGCAGGAACACAATACTAAACATTCATATCTGCCAAAAAGAAAAGCATACAATTCAGATGAATTTATACTAGTGCTAAATACTGCGGAAAAAAAAGAACCTTGACGATTAGCATTTACCTTTTGATCTCCTTGGATCATCTGCAAATCTTTCAGTGACTTCTCTAGCTTCACCTTTTCATCTAGTGCACTTGTAGCCTGAAAAACAAACAAACAAAAAATCCCCACACCACTCATAAGCGTATTCTCATTGAAAACACCACAATAATAACAATGATAGTCTTATCTGGATTAAATAACATTAAGTATCCAAGCTCACAGCGAGTTTACCTGCGTTTCTATTGTCTTGAGCCTGTTCTTCAGTTTTTCATTTTCTTCTTGAAGTCTAGCAATTTCCTTTGGGTAAATAACAAGAAGTAGTTCACCTGTAAACATTCCTGTGCTATTTTCAGTATCCCAAATATTTGTAAGAAAAGTGAGAAAAATAAGCCTTATAGTTTAAGAAAGCAAGAAAGCTTGTAAACGCTTATAAAGATGGTCTTGTAGATAAGGATTAGAGATTTCTTCACGAGCAAAATGTGCAAATTACAGCATGTTCTACTTTGGCGAGAAAGGAATTTCAGTTTCCTTAAATACATAAATTACAGTATAACCGCACGTAAGAACTCGTAAGAACTCATAAACATATTTAACTGTTATGAAATTGGTATTGAATTTACTTTAAGAAATAATTACACTGAACTACAAGTAAAATGTATGAATATTTTGATTATCTTGAAAGGTAACAACAATTATGACTGAGTTCTTGAGAGGCCACTTTGGTAATGCAGTCTGGAAGACAGAAAATGCACATCTTTAACTGATTCCTAGTGCTTAAAAATGTATTGTAATATATGAGGCATTTTTAAATAGCCAAAGAAGCTCACTTCATAATAAAAATTATTGCTAGTATTAAGTATTAAAACATTCTTTATAACTTTGAACATCTTTAACAAGTAGGATATTCAAAATTAATAAAATGTATGTTTTTCTTAAGTTCTTGTTTCTCAATGAGAAATTCAAGGAAAAAATATCTATATAATAAGACTGACTTTCAGTAATACAGAAAATCCCTGATACCCTAATCATTTCAGTCAACTACATAATTTAATTCCTTGTAGGAAAAACAGCCTCATGAAACATAGCTAAATACTAGTTCCTACTAACGTTAGTCATTAAATGGAAAAATAAAAAGTTAAATGTCTTTGCAAAAGGAAGATCAATATTGCAATAAATGCTAGAGGCCACAGACAAACAATAAAACAAAGTTACTTTAGAATATTTATTATCAATTAACTTTGCACTCCATTGTATATTACACTGACTGCTGAATAGTGAATATACAAATATTACTGTACAGCTTTCCAGTTTTCCTGAATATGTCCAACAGTCATCAGCTACAGCTGCATCAAGAGACAAATTCTTACCTTGTTCAGCAGCTCTGACCCACCTTCATTTAATGGAGCCAATTTTGGCTTAATGAGATCTGCACTGGGCTAAAGTAGTGATAAAAGATATAGTTCAAAATATATTTTTGAAGTACTCAAATACTATCTGTATTAATTAAATAACACAGTTACGTTACAAAACAAATAAGGTTCAATGTTAACCATACAGGATAAACCAGAGCTATATCTATACTGGAGGAGATCCTCTCAGCTTTATATTGGCACAAAGCCTGGCCATACATGCGCCTGTGCCCATTTCACCACTGGTCCCAGAGGAAGGAAACTCAGGAGCAGATGCTCCAACACATGCCTGCCCTGGCTGACTTTAGGATCAAGCGTAGGAAGCATGTTCGGAGTGTGGAGAATCCCCAATCTAGAAACAGCCAAGGCAAGTCTTAGTGACAAATCGTAAACTGCTGTTTTTTGAAGACTTTTAAAGATTATACTGAATACTTTCCCCCCGCCCCGCCTTTTAAAACACAGACAGATAATACTACATAATTATTTTAAAATAAGTCACTCCTGACTCCACAAGGCATTTCATTATTATATTTTAAAAAAGAACGCTACCTTCTTGCTTGAAGATGTAAATTCTGACTTTTCGAACTCAGCAACCTGTTCCAATAGTTCTCTTGGAGAGAAAAACAAGGGGAGGCATTGATTTACTAAGTGAGCTGTGTGGAGAAACACATTCTGCTTAAGCTCATGCTGTATTCCTTATTGTTTGTAAGATTCTTGTTAGAGTACAGATGAAACTCCATGCAAATACATTAAGCATGATGGAGAGTATCACACATAAATATGTTATGTGTAGAAACTGCAAGATGTAGAGTCCTTAAATATAAGCTACTTGTATAATAAAAGGTTATTAATCAAATGCTACCATCTGCTCTTAAATAATTCAATTAAGAATATTAGTCATAAATATTTTCCACAGCAAGTTTGAAAGCATCATTTATCTCACTAGTTTATAGACAGAAGATTTGAAACTAATATATCACTGATACAGAAGGAAAAGAATAACTTTTCTAAGGTTAGGAAAAGAATAGAAGTAATCAACAGTTTGAAGTTCTGTTATTATTCAAAGAGGTTCTCTATATTCCAATATATGTTACCGATTCTCCAACTCAGAGATGTCTGTCTGTAACTTAAGGTACCATTTTTCAGCCTGTGAAAAGAGCTGGCGCAGAAGTAACACATTAGTGTAAGCTGTATTTATGAGTTCTGACTCCACTTCACTGTGCACGACAGTCTGCAATCCATCCAGCATGTCTGTCACCTCATCAACTGTGAAGGTCTCCTCCACAAACCTAAACAGAGAAGTTAACATGGGTCACATGCATTAAAGAATTCTGCATTGTTGTAAGGGATGTCACTACATCAAGTATGACTTATAAATAACACAATTTCCTTCCAAAATGACCTTCTGTCAGTAGTTATTAGGTGAAAATGCCACAAGTAACTTTGTTAACACATTTATGTTTCATCTTGGAAACAATTTCAAACAAATATAACTTCAGTTTAGAATACTGAAATTCAAACACAGACATAAAAAGTAGAGCATAAATCAGTGCCATGGGTCTATCTCTGTGCCAATTCCTACAGATTTAAACAACTTCGGTTTAAAAGGGCTTGACTTGTAACACTCAGAAAAAATATTGGATCTTTCTTCCTTATTAAGAATATATGTGTAAACTGTCTGAAAAGCGCATTCCCCATCAAACACTAAACCTACAACTGTCACTAACATATTTTGCTCTGTTTTTGCTCCCTGCATCTTTTAGCTTAATATTGTACCCTCCTCACAATACCTGCTGTCCTTAAGGTCCTGAAAGCAGGAATCCACTGTTTTTAGACGCAGGCCACGCTTGGAACGCGCAAAGCGCATGTAGTTGATCACTTCATTCTGGTGGTGCTCGTTAAGGCCTAGCTCTGCCTGTGAACAAGGAAAGAAGCACACATTGAAATAAGTGAAAATGGACATTAGTATTGTGAAGATTTGCCCTCCGACTAGTTTCTATGCTTACCTTTCTAAAGAGTTATCATGTTTACTAACACGTTAGAAGGCAACCACACTTTAACTTGCATAACCCCTACATATCTCACATAAGTGCAAAGCCTTTAAAAAGGGCCAGCACTTTGAAGTAAATCCTCAGATAACCAATACTCTCAGAAAAGTTGCACAAGTATCAGGAGCAGGGACAATGGGAGAAAGGCTATAAAGAATCAGAAGCACAGAAATGAGGAAGCTCTTGGACAACATTTTCTTTGTATTATAAGTTTACGTGCACAGTCCAGTTGAACTACACATTTATCTTTTAAAGATACACTAAAAGAATTACATAGAAAAGTTAATTACATTTCTCTGTTAGCTTATATGTCAAGTTAGCTTGAGACTTCCCATGTAATCATGATAGCCCCAAATTGTTTCCTACCAGCCCTGAAACAAAGATTTTGGGGGGCAAAGTAAAAAACAAGAAAATTATACCTAGCTAATTAGCACTTCCATGTATGTCTGCATTTCAAAAGGAGTATTTGCACAGAAAATTATGTTGGATTAAATGCTGCTAGTGGAGGTAGCACCATCACATACAGACATGACCTTCACAAGGTATGAACGGCAGTTCATAATCACAGACTCTGGCAGCCTGGTGCAACCAAAAGCAAAGAGCGTTTGAATGACTCCAGCATACTGAGCTAGCACTGCTGATGCTGTGTGCAGCAAGAGAACAACTCAGCCTGACAAGTAACCTGATCACTTAATCCTCATTAATAAAACTGCTCACTGTGGGCCAAGTATAAATGCAATACCTGAATGAATAATATCGAGAATGTGAATACAAATCCTGGACAAATGGAAATTAAATACAGTGCAGGAGAGAGCAATAGTTGTTAATAAAACAAACTGTCATGATGTGGTTGCTAATCTGGCATTTCCCACAAAGTCCCAAATTGCAAAAGAGATCACCTGAGAGGCCAAACTTCTGTTCTCTCTTGGTTGCTTGGTTTTGTTTAAATGAAATTTTTCTATGAGAGGGAGGGAGCAAGGGAGAGAGGGAGGGAGGAAGATGCTAACACCAGTGCTGAAACTTCACAATGCAGGAAACAGCTACAAAGGCAAATTAAAGAAATGAATAAATAAGGCCACACCAAAGTCGTCTGTGATCTCCAGGCTAGTTACACTGATCTCCAGCTCAGCAACCGCGGGATCGGATCATGCAAGAACCGCAACCAGTCTCCGCCTGGACAGATGCCCAGAACCGCGAGCAGCCCGCCACGGCAAAGGCCGCACCTGCCTTGCAGGGCTCAGCCGCGCTGTCCCAGCCGCAGAGGCGACGGGCGGAGAGGCCCCGCCGGTGCGAGGAGCACGTTTGCCCCGGGGCCCGCTGTCCTTAACCGAAGGGGCACGGCCAGCGCAGGGAGAGCCACCCCGAGGGGCGGCCGGCGCAGAGCAGCCCCGTCACTCACCATAGCGGCGCCTCGCCGGCGCTGAGGCGACGGCTGAGGGGACAGGGGCTAACGGCTGCCTAACGGCGCGGCGGTTGCCATGGAGAACGAAGCCTCGCGAGCGTCCTCGCCGCTCTCCTATTGGCCGGGGTGTGATCACGTGCCTCTCGCTGAACCCCGCCGCTCCGAGCTGCGCAGGCGCGTCCCCGCCCCAGCCGTTTCCCCGGCAACTGCCCCCCGCCCCCGCCGCGGGCTCCGTATAACGGCCTCTAACGGCCCCAGCGGCCGCGCACGCGGCTGCCCGCCGCCCGGCTCGGCGCCGCGCGGGGTGTTTCCTCGGGGTATCTAACGTGGGGAGATCCCAGCGCCTGCCCACCCGCTGTGGGCGCGGGGCCGCCGGTGCCGGTCTGCAGCCACTGCGGGCTGCGCGGGGCCGGCTTCGCCCCACTCTTGGTGCGCCACGTTGGAAACGGGGGCAGGCAGAGGCTGGAACAAATGAGGGGGAGGCTCTGCTAGTGGCTTTTATTTTTATTTCGTTTTCTCGTTTTTCTTAAGGCTGTCAGTCCCCTCAGGGTTCTCCTGACTTGGAGAGCAGGAAATAAAAGTTACACCATTTACCACAGGTGGTCAGAGGGTGTCTTGAGATCACTTCCCCTTAGGGGTGCAGCAGAAAGATGTGCTAGACCCCAAGTGCCCTGGGGGCTCTGCCAGCAGAGCAGCGCCCAAGGAGCCTGATGGCCAGTGGTCTAGGGTGTCCCTGCCTGAGTATCTTGCCCAACAAGCACAAACAGCGATGACGTTTTGTGAAGACTGTCCTCAGTCTTCCTGGAGCAGGATTTTAATCCCGGTTAGTGCATTAAGAAGGGCAGAGCGCTCACAGGCTTTGGGGAATGGCCGCAGGAGGCTCTTGGTAGCAGGGAGGTTGACCTGTCACCATTTTCTCTCCTGCCTGTAGTGGCTCTGTTCAGCCATGTACCATGCTGCCAGTTACCTATCCCCCGTGCTCTCTCCTTCATCTCTAACTGGTATCAATAACCTCCCACAGGACCTTGATAACTTGTGGACCAGAGCCCTGTTGCACACTGAGATTATTGCGGTCAGTGCTATCGCACAGCAGGTTGTAAACGCTCAATCCAATGTGGTTCACATGGCTGAAGTAGCCCCATTGAAGCCTCCGATTCCTTCACATAACATCCCAGTTTCAGATGGAGCATTTGCTCTTGAGCATCCAGATGGAGCATCTGCTCTTGGAGGTCCCCATGAAATTTTGACTCAGACAGCCATGGGTTAATAGCACGTATTTGACAGAACCTAAAGCTGTTAAGGGTCTTTGTGCCTTACACCGTTACAGTGTTTACAGTGCTCTAGGGTTGGACAGATGCATGCATTTTGGTTAGTGCTTAATAAAACCGAAACCTGGACACTCCTAAGGCTGGTTTACATAGTGCTCCATAAAGCAAGCCCACAAAACCAAAGCAGCAAACAGAATCCACTGTGATATTTATCTTTAAAATCAGATTTATCTTTAAAATTGTAAACACAATGAAGCAAATACCCTATTTTCCCTGCAATGACATGTGCGTATGAACTGAAGTGTGAAGAGTTAATAATTTGAAATGTTTAAAAAAAAGCAAAACCAAAAGCATAAAACAAGTAGGATGCGATTCTTAATTAGGGCTTTAAAAATCACCTTTAATGGGCTTTAGTTACAAGTTATTCACATTATCCATCAGACCTTACCTTTTTCAGTGCCTTTTCACAGTAAAGCAGTAAAAAATACATTTTTTGGTAAATATGATTAAAATTAAATGATACAATCTAGCCTATTTGTTATCATATGCTTGTTACCAGTGCTTGCTCACTGCATGTAAAATTTGCTACATTCACCTGAGTGACCTTAGAAATTATATATTGCAATTATTGCAACTATAATTTTAGCTTCAAAATATATTATAATGATGAATTCACTGTTCTGCTGATGTGATTGTATTTTAAACTGTTTTAGTTTTATGATCAAGGAATTAGGAGTGCAGCACAAGCAAGAGCAGCTGTCCAAGCCCAGTGTCACAGAAAGACAGGAGTAGGTGTGCTGATAAAAGAAGCTCATATGCTGAGGACCTCTTACATAAACACATTTTAAAACATCCTTTCTCAGCTTCTATACATTTTCTTCCTTTTTATTTTCCCCAAAAAACTTTTAAATTGGCTTGCAGCTGGCTAATGAAAATCCACATCACAGTTAAATAATTGATGTCTTATTCTCGTGATCCATTCTCTATTCTGCACCAAGCCTCTTGCTTGGACCTTGCAGCCTTTAGGATGTGTGGACAGACGTGGTGCCAAGGGGCAAACTGTGTTGCCTATATTGAGGATGTAGTTAGTTTACACGAGGCTACATGCATCTTCACTAGAGCTATTCCTGGGAGCAGACAAAGCCTGACCCGTATAACCAATAATACATTATTATATGATACCAGTGCATCACTAAATCTGCTCCTCACTTAGGTGCCCATGGTGTTTCTGTTTGCTTTTAAGATAAATCTAATATTGGCCTTACACTACGTTTGTGTAAGTTTCAAGTTCTCGAATGCAATATAGAAGATAGTGAAGATTTCTGATGCATCAATACCTTCACTAGTGCCCAGGAAGAGTGATTGAAAAATAAAGGGGCAAGCTTTCTGTATAGCATGAAATCACTTCAGTTACTGATCGCTATAAAAGAATCGGAGCAATTTTAGGAAAAAAAAAAAAAAACAAGCAAAACTTGGTGTCTGGGCACCGTGAGATAGAATTCAGAGAGGGTTGCTGGAGAACCAGGAGCAGAAGAAAGAAGGTAAAATATGTAATTCTATAGTGGCTTTAATTATTACAGGAAAATGTTGTAAACCTTCTTATGAATTCATTTGAAACACCTTCTCAGAGAAGAGCAGTTGCTAAGAAATGTCATATGTGCTATGTAATCCAGTCTGTCTAACTGAGATAACTTACGCTAGAAATCCAGACATGTGAAATAAAAGTAGTTGTAACTGCTTCTATATGAAGAGAGATTTTAAAAGAGCACTTGGTGAAGAAATAAGTGAATAATAAAGGAAACCACAGTATGTTCTTTCAAAGATGTTTGTCTTCATGACTGATTCAGCTACAAGCACGGCCAATGCAAATGATGGAAGGCTACCAGGAGATAAGAGACATTTCTGTGAGCAGAGGCAAGCTGATGAGCCTTAATAGTGTTGAATTTAGCCCAACACCGCTGCACGTCATATTCAGACTAAGCCTTTCTGTATGGTTATCTTGTCACATAATTCCTTACGAAGGAGAAAAACAAGCAGCCTGGCTGAGAAGCAGCAGATTTTCTTTGGTAGATTCCCCTTTCTCTTTCCGAGCTTTGCCTGAAATCAAAGTATTTTTCAAAGTAGATTTGCCTTTTGTGTAAATGTTGCTTGCTAAAAGGTTGAAGTCAAAATGTTATGACTTATTTCTAATGCTGTGTAAATGTTGCTCATTTTCTCCCTGGCTTTCCCCTGGAAACTTCTTCACAGCCCTCTGTGGCTGACAGGACCAGAGAGCTCCCGTGGCACTGCAGTGAGTGTGGCGGGATGACACAGGATGCCAAATTTGACTCTATTCCTAAAGGGAGGCAATCCTATTGTACTGGTTTAGCCTGACTTAAATATGTTAAAAAAAAGAATGGCAACAAGCCTACATAAACAGCCTAAGGAGAGCTCATTTCTCAGGCCAGTCTCACCTGGCTTTTTGGTTGGTCTCCACAATTTGCAAGCTCATTTTTGCACGCCAAAAAATGTTTATGGGCACAAGTAGATACACATGCAGACGTACCCGGGAAGCCGTACTGTAAACTCCTGGACTCCCTAAGAATGAAGGCCTGTTTCCTTGGGCCGTAATTGCACCTTTCAAGGTGCTGCTGGGAGAGCAGCTTTTGGGAAAATGTCCATGTTGTGAAGCAAAATGCCATTTTTATATCACGGCGTTCTGTGGGATGGTGTGAACACAGCAAGCAGCTCTTTATGTGTAAATGGGGCTCTTCCTCCCTTGTACCTCCTGTAACACGGGGAGTTTCACTAGCTTTGTACCTCGTAACCACAGTGTGGCTTCTTGCAGCGGGTGGAGGATACAGAAGAGCCTGTGATGAATTGCAAAATGAGCTGGCCCTTACAGCCATTTGCAGCCACGGATCGAACTTTGCTCTCGATACTGCTCAGTCGTTTTATCTGGGATTCCCAGGCGCTTCAATTACTTCTTTCTGTGGGTAGGAGAGAAGGTGACGACCTCTCATAAGGGTAACATTAAAAAAAGAAAAATAATGGGTTATTTTGGTGATCTGGGTTGTAGTGTCAGCTTCTCTGAAAGGGAAACAAGAGGGTGACTGTGGCATGGAAGTGGCAGCAAGGTGGGAGTCATGGGCTCTCCCGAGCAGGCAGCTACGCCCTGGCTTGCAGCCTGCTGAAGCAAACATGCTGTTCTCTGCATTCACAATGCTAGCTACTTTAGCAACATTTTCTTGTCATTGTGCTAAGTTATTGCTCTAAAGAATGGGTCATGACAAAAAAATAAATTTTGATGTCTCTCCTCCCAGTGTTAGTTCTTACATGGCTGCGAGCGTGAACTAGAGACCTAATGATCCTGGTTATCCATACTCGTGAGGGCAGGAAGGCACGACCACATCGGGAGCCACAGCACCCTGTGAAGCGACGTGTTGGTGCCTGCAGCGCCTGCTCTGCTGCTAGATGCTGTCTCTTAACAGGCCGAGCACCTTCTCTCCTTGAAGGAGCTCACAGCTTAAATGTGTGGGGCTTTCTCCATCTACCTCAGTATTGTACTGAGTGAAAGACCCTTCATAAAACTGCCATGAGATGCAGATCAGTGAGACAGGGCTGGGTCTTTCCTTGGGGATCCTATCACAAGTCCCCAGTCGGGCTGTTTCGTTGCTATCACACCTTCCATGAGGTTTGTCAGGGGTCCCACTGAGAGGAATAGTTTTATGATGCTTCATAACTCCTACAGAAAGCTGCACCTACCTCCTCACTACCTCTGCACCACAAACACTGTGGTGGAGTGACCATTTTGCTAAAAAAGAGGTTTCTTCTGACTCTTTCCCAGGATGACGAGCTCCTCATGCTGATGGTAACATACCAGAGTCAGGCTGATAGAGGGACAAGGTCTCCCTGCTTTAACCCTGGACCCCTTTTTAAGGGCCTCACACAAAGAAATGATTTTGTTTCCCTCAAAACAGAGTTCTAGCAACCTTATGACACACCAAATATCGATTTAGATTAGGGTGTGTAATAAGTTACAGCTAACCTTTACTTCAATGTTAGATTGATAATATCTAACTCTCTTGCTGCTCCTCCTTTAGCACCTGCAAGGCTGTCTCTGACTATGTGTGCTCTTCTATGTCTCTTCATACTGGGCTTCTCTGAGACCTGACATTTCTTCACAGTTTTTTCTGGTTATTTGTTGACATAATAGTGGCCTGAACTCCTAGGAAAATCTTCTTCAGGGGTCAAAAGTACAGGCAGAAGCAGAGGAATACAGCTCTGACTAAGCGCTAGGAAAAGTGGTAACAACTGAAGTGAGTCATCAAGTGACTTCTTGAACTTAGTTCTCAGACAAGGAGTCCCACGTTTTTTATGTTAAAAAGCGAAAATAAAGAACACAGAGACTTTGAAGTCCTTGGATAATAATGTTTAAGTCATAGGCAAATACTGTTTCCTGATGACAGCTTTGAAGGTTGGGGATAATAGTAGATGTGTCTGATGATAGATCCAGCCCAGGTATGACAAGCGATCGAGAATGATGAAGTTTGTTCTAGCTTCAGGAAAAGCCAGCTGGCTCACATTACCTGCAGTGGCTGCTCAATCTAAGCGGGCTGTCCTGGCCCGCAGTGGATTAGGGACTGCTCTTCCAGAGGTAAAACCAGGGCCGGGTGGAAGGAGTGGTAAGCAGCGGCTATGGGTGGCACAGCTGTTTGCTAAATTAATGCCTCTGTACAGCCTTCCTTTGGAAGGTATGCCCAGATGTGGATCATTACCTACAAAAGCAACCATGCAAACTAGGTCCTAGTGACACAGTGACACTGCCCATGTCCGATGTACAAGAGAGTGAGGAAAAACCAACTCTCGCATATGTGCATGTTGGGACAATGCTCAGAGTAAAGCCCACACTAAACCAAAACCTTCCCGGGGAAAGTGTCAGTCAGGGTTCATGTCTTGGCTGACTTTCTTTTTTTGGGGGAGAATGTTTGTGTGTGAAAACACAGTTCTGAACTATCCAAGGGGTTTCTTTTGGACATTTTGGTAAGCAACACTTTGAGATGGCTTTCCATCAAATGATACCAATTTTCCAGCTTGCTCCATTTAAAAAAAGGTTCTGCCTGAGCTCAGAATGAGGTTGGATGAAATACTCTCTTTCCTCCTCCTCGAAGACTCTGCCTTGCCCAGCGCACATGACGGACCAAGCTGGGCAGCGGGCGATGCTGGCGATGGAGGGGCCATGGCTGGGATGTGTCAGGTTGGGTGGAGGCTCTTTGTCAGAGCAGAGGGCGACCTGGGGAAGCAGGAGGGAGTCAAACCAGCGGGTTTGCCGGCCATTTCTGGCTGCATGTGCCTTGGTTTGCTAGAGACTCTGCACGCCATGCCTGAAACCAGATTTACAGACGTGCTGCGTGCACCTCCCCCTGCAATTGGGTCGGAGGAGGAGGGGTTACAAAAACACGATGTGCGCTTAAAAAAACCCCGAGCAAGTCATGAACACCTCAAAATTTATGCCTGAACTCTCAAACATTTTTGAGCATTTTCAGTACTCTCAGCTGAAAAATGGGAATAACAGATCAATTATGGATTTTGTTGAGAAAAGTAAATCCTAGCATTAGGTTCTGTGCTCCACGCCAATTCGCTTGTGCACAATATACATAAGCAAGTAATCTGTCTGAAGTCATGTTACTGAAGGAAAAAGAAATGCTGAAAAGCTCGACAGACTCATGCTCTTGGGAACTCCCATGTGTTTGGGAATACCTAGAATGGGAATGATATTACGTAGTCATTTGTTTTCTGCTTTCAGATATAGGACCCTATTCAAGGGAGCTCAAGATATAAGAGCATTTACCTGGAGTAGTCTCATCTCACTTCAGGGAGAATAAGAGAATAACCAATATGATTTATTTTATTTTTGCCTCTTTCCAGTCCTACATTTCTATGACTTGACTTGTGTGTTTTAGTCTATACAGAAGTAGTTTACTGTTCCTAGATGACATAATTTGGTCACATACAATAGGACACTGATCTCCAAGATTGCAAATACCTTCTTTGCAGAGGGTGGCAAACCAGTCGCAGTCACATCCTCTCCAAAGCAGACCAAATAAGGCACTGTTAAATCAGCAAAAACAGCCTGCTTGGAGAAGCAGATTAATGTTTACTTGTGGAGGGGAAAATAAGTGTTTTTTTTTTCCGGAGAGGTATTGTTTAAGTCAGATTTAGTGCAAGCACAGTGCAGTTTTTGCTGTAAAAAATGAAACTTGTAGGTCAGCCGCAGAAAAGGGTGTAACCCTAGATTTTGTTCTATTTTGGCGAAATATTTACAGCACCTGATTTGTGCATCGAAGCAATAACATCTCTGTCATTAATACATGGGCTAAATGAAGAGTTCAAAAAATCATCTCCGACTCGTGTGTTAAACATCCAGATGTTAAAAAAAGGCACCAGAAATGATAGTTTCTTTTATTTTCCCACTTGCATTAAACCTGTAAGTTTTACATTTTCAAGTTATCTTAGTGAAATATATTTGCAAGGAAAGGAGAGACTCAATCTCGTTATTATGGGAGCTGGAGGGAAATCATAAGTTGCTGCACGATGCATACTAGAATCCCAAGATCTGACCTCGCTGTAGTTTTAGGTTTGGTTTGAAATTAAGTAACCATGGACAGCATCAAGCATGGAAGCAAACAGGGAGTAATTTAGCAGGCAGTAATTTGTCTAGAAGATTCAAAATATTCACACCCTAGTTGGGCTTCTGTTCCCACTGATGTGAGCAAAAATGCCACCAGTGACACTCACCTATTAAGTGACATATGGCTGAAAAGTAATTAACAGGATTAATAACAACCACTCATGCTCTATTCCAAAGGTTTGTCTGTCTGGAGCCCTTTGGAAAATGGAGCTGCCTGTGCAAAAAGGTAGGTGAAGTTGTGCCCACTCCTTTGCTTCTAAGGAAAATTAAGCTAAACCTAGTTAAGGTCCTGAGGACCCCAATTCACTAACAAGAAATCACAGGATGCTGCAGTGCCTGGTCTCAGAGGATTTGTCCATGGGCACTGCCACTTGGCAAGAGGTGGCTGCGAATCACAGAGGCAGCGTTTGCCTTACGTGAAGGCAAATCCTGTTCTGTGGAAATCCCCATCGGATTCCAGAGACGCTTTCAGAAAGCCGTGCCTGCTGCGAGGTCCAGCCCAGGGGCTTTTCCCCCAGGAGGACCCGGGACAGGGAGAAGTGAAAGCCCAGGTGTCCCCAGGAGCCCCCAGAGCGCAAGTGCTGCCAACGGGACAAACAGATTTATCTTCTGACAGTTCAAAAAGTGCTGAAGCTCCAGAAAAGTGATGGGAGGCCAGATGGAGAAGAGCCTCCCGCAAATTCACAGAATTCGTTGCTTCAAAATAACTTTCTGACGTGTCCCTGATGCTTTCTGGAAAGGTAAGTTAAGTGACCAGCAAGGAGGCTTTTATCTCTCTAAACCAATGCAAAACGAAATTTGCCCTTGACTTGTGTAGGGGCTGCACTTAGAATTGCAGTTCTAACACTGGTGGCAGAGCCCTTTTGGAAATGACTGCTGCCGCTCAAGGATGGCGTGAGCAGAGAAAGTGGTGCAAGCATTAAAAATTTGAAAATATCTGGCAATAAGAGGGCAAGATAGGTTAAGCAATACCTGGAGCCTTCTGGCAGGACAGCTGCCTGGCGCCGAGCCAGTCTCCTGCTCCCTCTGCGAAGGTGCCCTCGGCACTGCGGAGCACGGCGCGTGGTGGTGGGTGCCCCCCGTGCAGGGAGGCCGGGTGCTGAGGAGGCGCCTTGGAGCGCGTGTCGCCCAGCCCCGCGTGGGGATGTTTCTTCACTCTGGAACGGCGCTCAAGAGAGAAATGACTTATTTGTCCAGAACATGAAATGCAGGATGGAGAGGACGCGGCCAGCTGCATCTCGTATTCAGATAAAACACATGGTGAATAAACCACTGAAAAAAAGGTTTTGGGGCTGATGGCACCTGTCTGATGGCAGAGGATACTTGGGAGTTCTCCCAATAGTTGGGGAATATTTGCTGCAGTGGGAAGAGTCTCTGCATATCCAGCGAGTCATGCCCAGCTCTCACTCCGGCACCCGTACACTGGCCTCAGACCCGTGCTAGCTAGAGGGTTAGGGATAAGAAAGATAAGGCTTCTCCATTTCTTAAGAGAGCACATCCAATGCAAAGATACCTCATGCAAATCGGCATGTTTTTCAGGAAGAGTTTCAAGGTTATGAGCAATGTAGAAGATATGCAGAAATCTAAGAGCAGATTTTGCAGTTGAATGGAAGGCGTAAGAGAGAACTGTGCCTCCTCCACGCTCAGCCGTGAAGCTCCCCTGCTACCTGAGTTGAGGCCATAGGGCCAAAGGACAGATGAACGCAACACGAAACCTGGTCTGAACCGATATGATCTTGATAGGCAGAGCTGGACCTGAACTGTGATCTTGAAATTCTCTTGAAGCTTGAGTCAAACCAGCATCAGTCACAGCTGAATGGCATCCACCACTTGCACAAAAAACATGGTGTTTTGACTTCCTGTAGAGAAGGGAATTTAAATCTTTGCAAATTTGCATGCTAGCCTGCCAGGAAGAAGACATACCATGAGCAAGTTCATGTATTTATTATAAATTCTCTTTGCTTTCCTCTTCAAGATTTTCCCTGCTACGCTCCTTCCCATTGCTTGTCACATGAGATGTACAGCAAGGACTTAGCGTTATCAGCCTCAGCCCTTCCCTTTCTCTCCTCAGTTCCTGGGGCAGGAATAAAGACCCTGGCTCTTTATCCTGAAGGTGCCACACTTTAATTTTGCCTGAACCATGGAGATGTTGTAGCCTGGCTCTGGTCAGCTGGACCTCCAGAGGTGCTAACTCTGCTGGAGCAAGAGCTTGGCACCCCTGTCTGCCAGGGCTGTCTGTGCAGTGAGGGTTCAGCAACAGCTCCTTGCTGCCTTCTCGGCCTCTCCCACTGACACTGCCGGGCCCTGGAGAGGCCCCGTTCTTGTCCCGTGATTCCCGCCCACCCCTGCATGTGTTTTCAGTGGGACGGGATTTGCCCTGTGCTAACCCATGCACGCGAGCTGCAAAATTTGAGCAGGGGAGGTCTCCCCTTTGCTCTTGAAATAGCTTACCAGGAAAGAAGAAAAAAGAAAAAAGAAAAAAATAAAGGCAAAAAAAAAAAGAAAGAAAAAAAAAAAGAGAAGATTGCCATCTGTGTTTGAAACACCTAAACCATGCAAACCACAGAAAAACAGGCTGCCACAGGTTTAGTTAGGCTAGGGTCCTGCGAGCCCACACCCACCGCAGCCTACAAAAGCCCAAAGCTTCAGCAGTGCTGCAGAGAGCAGCACCCCGTGCAGCGGCGGGAGCGAGAGCGGGACCCACCTCCCTGCAGCCCCGGCCCGGTGAGTGCCTGCTTCTCTCCTCGGGGTGTGCGAGCCTGGCCCTGCTTGCTTTCCGTGTGCACCTTCAGCAGAAAGAAAATCAGCTTACACATTGGTTATTTGAAAACAGAGCTCATTTATCATTAAAGTCACTCCTTTACTGTGACTTTTTTTTTTTTCCTCTGTTGCAACATAAGGTGGGTCTGAAAGCAAAAAACAACCCCCAAACTCTGCACCTTTGGGTGCAAAATTACATTTTGCAAAGCGGCGCTGGAGGCGTCCCGGTGGCAGGATGACAGCGTGTCGCTGGCCGCACTCACCACTCATTTGTACCTGATATATCTCAGTTTCACAGGTGGTTTTTGCGCCGGGAGGCTGACGCTCGCGGGGCAGTTCTCACAACTGCGGTGCTCGAAGGAGATTTTGGCTCCCTGAGGGGTTTTTGAGCAAACGAATTTTGGCAAGCAGAGCTCATCAGCTTTGGCATTGCCCTGTGGCTGGGAAGGGGGAGCCATGCACTTGGTTCACTGATTCCCTAAACTGCATCATTGCCAAAAGATAAGTGGAAAGACAGCAGATTTATTCTCGTTAGTTCGTTGTCCCTCCCTGCCTCGAAGGATAGGCTAATGCTTGCCAGCTTTTAGGGTGCTGTGAAATGCATTACAGGAAAAAATCCCATGCTCACTGCGACACCGAAACGAAAGACCTCAAAGCTCAAATTGTTGAGACGATCGCTGTTCCGTCTGCAGCAACAGCAGCGCAGCCGAACGCCGAGCGCGGCTGCCGCTGTGCTTAGCGCGCCGCGTCCTCCGCACGCGCGAGGGTTGCGTGCGCTCTGCCTCTCCGAGGCTCAAACCCTGCTCGCGCTTCCAGCATGTCACTCGCACGTGCCCTGGCGCGGCGCGCTCGCGGCGCTGCACCCAGGGCAGCGGGTCCCGCCGGGCCTGGAGCGGGAGCGAGGAAGCCCCACGGGGCAGCCCCACGGGGCAGCGCTGCCCGGGGCTCCGCGGGCGCCTGCAGGGACGGGCGGTTTCCCCTGCTTTCTGCAGACTCACAAACATCCTGTGCACGCGGTGTCTTCGTGGCTGTGATTGATCACCCTTTATTTCTGCATCCTAGGATTTACTTGTGGCACATCTCATTTACCAGTCGGCTTTATACAGACCATTGCTTTCAGTCTGCTTACGTATTTTTGCTCGTGTAACTTCTGAGTGGAGTTGGCTGTTTGCTATCCTTGGGTTGTTTGCTTCAAAATGAAGGCAAACGAAATTACGAATTACGAATGTTGCATATTCCAAGTTCAGCTACTATGCACAGTGCACAGATGCTAAGAGCAGAATAGTGCATTTAGAGCTGTACTTGAAACTTCAGGGATGAACATAATTTTCCATATAGTTTTTTATTTTGATAGAAAATTTAAGAATTAATACTTATGCACATACTTATGACTGGTTTCATTTGCTTAATCTATTTTTAAGCAAATGTTCTCTACCCAGACTAATGATTTTTATTGCAAAAGTTGCAGACCTCACTCCTTAATAATTCATATTCATGAAAGTTGCTTCATGAAGAGGAAAAAATTGAAGGGTTAGTCCCCAAAGTGGTGCTTTTGGAACAAAATCATTTCTGAATGGATGAAAACGACTGCTTAAAAAATTCCTTTACTAGATTCACAAACACCACAGCCATTTGCTGCAAACGTTCACTTCAGCACCCATAGCAAGCAAAGGCCAGAGGGGACCAAAACACAAATGCCTTTCTACAAACACGTTCGCTGTCCCTAAAAGCAGCTGCGTCCCTGGCTTTGCTGGTGAATTTACTAAGGGCTTAGCAATAGCGAAGGGTGCACAGGTGAACTGAATGCTGGATTAATTCGTACCCCAAATAACGTTGTGGGAAGGTGTTTTTAGTCAGCGCACGTGAGAAACTGAAGGGAAACCAGAACGTGAACGTTGGCCATTTCCCCTTGGAAGAGGTTCGATTTGGTGCAGCTGCTGCCGTGGTGGGAGCCCAGGTTTGCGCGTCCGCCTCACAGTTGTTTGACCTGTTTTCTAAAATGCAGGACACGGGAAAGCCCTCTGCTCACTGCCCCAATCTAGCAGAGCGAGCGGGGCCAGCACCTGGCATCTCACTGGGCTTGCATCCCGGCCGCCGGCACGTGCAAAGGGGTGCCCAGCGTGCCAAGCACATCACCTACTACGTGTCCATCAGGCTCAGTGACGTGTTTTGGTGGTAGACTGGCTTCAAACGATTCGCAGCAATAAAATAATACAGGTTTTCTTGCATACTGCAGCGTAGTGATCTGCTTTGCTGGCCAGCATGGGTGGACACAGCAGTTGAATGCGAAGATGGGAAAGAGATGTTGCAGGCTGGACAGAGCAGATGGAAAAAACAGTCACTCAGAGGATGCAAGCATTTTAAAACTGCAAAGTCCCACTAAAAAAGGCGGGTGTTTTTCCTTGTTAGCTGTTAGACAATTTGAGAGAGATTTTGGTTATTCTCAAGGATCTTTTAGAAGTGTTGGTGCTTTCACATGACTTTCTTTTTCAATGCATGCACTGGGGACTCTACATCTTATTAAAAGTGAAATCGCAGTGACTACAGCAAGTCAAACAACTTCATCAGCACAGCAGAGAGAAGCTGCTGAAGATCATGTCCTTAAGTGTAAACTTGAATGAGTTAAGGATATTTTCTGCCAGTTTATTAGCAAAATGGAAACATCTAAGAAACGCAGACCAGCGACATGAATTAGTCTGGTTCATTCTTCAACCTGTCAGCCTCATTTCAAAGGGACGGGTCCAGGCTTGGGGCTGACACCAAGGTTTGGTTCAGAAAACTTGCTGTGAGACCTCCTGCTGTTTCTCATTACAAAAGACCCAAACTCATAGTTCTGTTTCTAAACTATTTCAAATCACTGTCTTTCCCTCCCTCTTCCCTCTCCAGGTTACTGTGCCTTCATCAAGACTGAGTCAAGATTGCTTGAATATGGCATTTCCAAGCGTAGTGAGTATGCGCTTGTGCTGCTGTACAATCTTACTGTTTTTCCCCCCACTCTTTTCACCCTCCTCAGGTTTCTAGCTCTCCCGGGCCAACAGTGCCATTCTGCCTCTGTAGTAACACGAAGCCTGTTCCCCACCTCTGTCCAAGATTATGGGATGATGGGTGGGACTATGGGATTTGTTAGACGTATCTAGCTGCCAAACCAGCAGTGGTGCAAATGGTCTGACACAGGGAAGGCTCTCATCACCTGCCATCATGAGGTGGGCCAGTGTGGGGGACAGCTCTTTGGTAGGCAGTTTGTTGCTCAACAGACCCCAAGCTGCGGATGAACGATGAGCCTGAGTAGTAGCCGTCTCAGTAAGTGCATGAGGGCATCTGGCTCCACATGTTTAGGTGTTGGGCACAGGCACAATTCAAGCAGTTGAAACACACTACTCTTTACCAGGAGCCTTTTTGCTTCTCTCTCTAAAAAAAGACATACTGGGGATCTTAAAATACACCTGATGGAGAGGGTCAAATTTATGCTTTATTGAGCCACCTCTTCAACATAAGCTTATCAGATGCTCCCTTACAGGTCACCCACCATGACAGGACTAGCCTGGATTATTACAAGAATGACAGCACGGTGATGTCTCCGGCTGGACATGTTTTAAATGACACCGACCTTATGTGTGACAGGAGGCAGGTCAGGCAGTTTGCTAGAACTTTCCTGCCGGTGTTTTTCTGGCTCATCTTCTCTGTGGGCACAGTGGGAAATGTATTGGTTGTGCTGGTCTACTGCAAGTACCGCTTCAGGAAGAGCATGACGGATCGGTACCTGCTGCACTTGGCCATTGCTGATCTGCTCCTGCTTTTCACCCTCCCTTTCTGGGCCAAAGCAGCCTCTGATGGCTGGATCTTTAAGAGTTTCATGTGCAAAATCGTCAACAGCATGTATAAGATCAACTTCTACAGCTGCACCTTGTTTCTAACGTGTATCAGTTTCGACAGGTACATCACCGTTGTCCAGGCAACAAAAGCTAAAAATTCTAAGCAAAAAAGACTCCTGCGCAGCAAACTCATGTGCTTGGCTGTCTGGTTGACATCTGTGAGCCTGTGCATCCCAGAAATTGTGTACAGCGAAAGTAGGCGAGTTGGCGACATAACAACCTGTAAAATGACATACCCGCCAACCATCAACAGGACCTTCCGAGTCACTGTCCTGGCTCTGAAAATCACAATAGGCTTTTTCCTTCCGCTCCTTGTCATGGTGATTTGTTATACCCTTATCATCCACACCCTCCTTCAAGCCAAAAGATCCCAAAAGCAGAAGTCACTGAAGATCATCACCACCATCATCACCGCTTTCCTCATCTCCCAGTTCCCATACAACAGTGTTCTGCTCATGAAAACCCTCCACACGTACACCCGTGCCACGCTCAGCTGCCAGGCTGCCGACCGCATGGACATCAGCCTCCAGGTCACCCAGGGCTTCGCCTTCCTGCACAGCTGCCTCAACCCCTTCCTCTACGTCTTTGCCGGCGAGCGGTTCCGCCGGGCGCTGTGCCGCATCGCGCGCTGCCCGAATGGGGGCCACGAGCAGAGCTCCTCCGCGTGCGACAGCCAGGAGCGCAGCTCAAACTGGTCCTTCGCCATGCTGGGTAGGCGACGCGTGAGGAGCTCCCTGACCCTGAGCACCCACCTGAACGTGTCGGTCATGCCCCCCTCGTGCCAAGCCCTCATGTAAGCTGCTGCCCTCTGCTCCCGTTGCTGGCTCTTGGACACCGTTTGTGAACCCCAAAGGCTCTCTCAGCAGAAGGACACAGTTTTGCAAGGGGCGGTGCACGCAGGCCTCCCGCCAGTGCCAGTGGGAGCAGAGGGTGCCGGGGCTCCTTGCACACCCTGGCCTGTGGGGGCCTGGCAGGACTGAGCCTGGTTTCCTAGCTGAAAGGAAGTGAAACGTTGAGTGTGAAGCAAACGGAGAGACACTAAGTGTACGCAGGGCTGACAGAGGATAAAAGCAGCCTTTGGGACAGCTGTAAATGCCCAGCCCATCTGTGGCTTGAACCACAGCCTGAAATAACAAGCCCCTCAGGGAAACGATGAGCCCGGCCACCTCGGCAACACCTCCGCAGCCAGCAGGACAAACCACTGCTCCCATCCGTAAAAAATATAAGGAAAGAGTTTTGGCCTTATTTTACTGTTTCTGTCAGCTTCTCGTCCAGAGGTTGTAGAACACGAAAGCCCTCTCCATTTCTACACCACTTACGAAAAATGCTGAAGTCCTTTCACCAGAGCTCTTCTAGAAGAGTCTACATCTGAGTCAAGTCAGAGTCACGATCAGTTCCATAATCACTTCAGGCCAGTGCTTGACTGCATCATTTAAAATTCAAAATAGCCCTTCAACGCAACAGTCAGACTCCAAATTTCCGCAGGAGTGAGCGAAAGCAGTCTTAGCTCTTGCGATATTTTATTTAGCCTCTGATATGTGAATGGTGTCCTGTGTGTGGGGGTGTGTGCGCAGGGGTAACCTCGTTCTGCTGAACAGACTGTTCTTGTTGCAAACGAAAGCTGGTCTTTGATGTTCATGAAGTGGTCATAGAAGAACTAGATTGATTTTTCTCCTTTTTTTAACATGCAACCAGGTACATTTTATATCTCACAGCCCATATTTTGATATGGGATTCTTGTGTGGTCTCTGCATTAGCAAATCACACCGCAATAAAAAAAAAAAAAAAAACTATTTAAAAGCTTTGAATTTTCTCTGCCAAGGATATTGTGCTACGTATTATAGTGAGCAGCTACAGTAAACGAAAACACAAAATACAAACCACTGGCCGAATGAACTGCTGGTCTTTTTGCTATGGTCAGAAAGTTGACCTGGAACCACTAAGACAGAGAGTAATTGAAGGTCAGACTTAACGATAAGGAAATTTTGATTGAGACTTTCCTCTTTGCATTAGTGACGATAGAGTTTCTTAGCAGCGGGGTGCTGGGATACCCCCAGCAACTTCTCTAGGGCTTTGGACGTGCCGCTATCTGCGCCGAAACAGCACAAATGACACGAGGTTGTGACGGCACCGCATGGTTGTTGCTCATCCCTATTCTTGTCTTCAAGATGCTGCATTGCCTGTGCTGCCAGTGCCAACCGTACACCTCTGGGACTTACACTGCTAGTTTTAATATACTATATAATATGGGAGGCTTTCATTTAAATTACCAATTTAATCTCGTTTGACATTTAGTAATTATTTCCTTTGAGAAGAAATTACTTTCTTTGTACATTAAACATTAAAGCATGTTGATAAAAACGAGCTTTGTACTAGGTTCAGCACTCTTCTTTTTTGCTAAGATATGGAATCTGCATAGGTGTATTTAAGAGGCTGTAGTTTTGTATATCTTTATCGAGATTTTTGCTTTTTACATTATCCTTAGGGAAGGAAACAGTAAAAGATGCATGTATTTTTTACTGTATGTGTAATAAAGTTTCTTTTTCTGAGACTTGTGTCAAGCTCTGTTTGCGCAGAGGTTGAAACTCCACTGCATAAAGGCACTAGTGCACATACTGGGGGGAAAAACATACGGTTTCTTGCCAGCCTGTGCAGTCCAGTTTTGTGTGCCATATACACAAGCTGTTTTCATGTGTTTCGGGAAAGAACAAATAACCTTTCTTATTTTCACAATCCCCAGGGAGTTCCTTAACCTGCAAGGAGCCAGTCACTGAATGGAGCTAGAAGGGTAAGTGGGAATGTTGGGAAGCACCTGCGGCTGAAGGCTGTGCTTGCAGCCAGCTCGCGTTGTCGCACAGCCTTGTCCCTCATGCCGGCGGAGATACGGAGACCAAAAGCCCACCTGAAGGTGCAGTGGTGTGTTTGCCATGTGTGCGGGCACGCGAGTGGGCCCTGACATCTGGAACAGAGCCAGCCTTGGTCCAAAAAGAGCAGAGGACAGCTTTGCTAGTGGGGATTTCCATGCTCTTCTGCCAGGAGTATGTGACACTGGGGTGAGGAAATCACGTCTTCCAGCCAGAAGGACCTCCCAGATTCCCAGTTTTGGGAGGGGAGTGGAGCGGGAGAAGGGGGTGCAATGCACTTCCCCTGTGGCATCTGGACCCAAGGCTCGGCCCAGACCTCCACCAAGGGGGACGGGGCTGGGATCCCACCACAGTCCAGGCTTGCCTGAGGGACGAGGATGTGCCGGCTGAGCTGGCCTGGAAGTGCTGCCGCCTGGATGCCGAGCTCTGACCCCAGTCCAGCATAGACCCCATCAATCCTTAGTCCTTTCTGTCGCGCTAAAGCCTTAATTCCCCTCCATGTTACCGCCTACGCTGATAACTCCCCAAAAATAAGTGTGCAAACCTTAGTCATGGTCTGCTCCGGGCGGAGAGCTCCTCTCCTGTGCAGCTTTCCTGTGGTCCCAGGGTCCCCCACACGGAGCCCCCACCGGGCTCTCGCGCAGGAAGCAGGTGTCCTACATGAGCCGCTCCAAACTGACCGTCGATACGGAAAAGAAAGAAAAACTGACACTGGAAGAGCAAGCCGGGAGAGGGGAAGGAGAGAGGGTTGCTCCTCGCAAGGGCAGCGCTCCCTGGGACCTGTGCCCCAGGGCAGTCCCCTCAAGCCTCATGTCTGACTTCCGTTACTGCTTCCCCCCTCTTCGGATCTGAGCGCCCTTCGGCTGAAGGCGAAGACCTCTGCGCCGCGCGATCCGCGGTGGGAAATTTCCATGCTCGGCTGCCTAGCGAAACCCCTGAGGCTCGCGAGGCGCCGGTGAACTTCCGCCGCGCGGGGCCGCGGGGCCGCGGGCGGGTCACGCGCGTCCTGCTCTGAGTCACGCTCCCCCGCGGGTGCACGGGAATGCAGCGCCCCATGGTGTGGCCGCCGTGGCCCTGGGCGAGGATGGCCCCAACCCTGCCCAGCGCAGGTGGCTGCCCAGCGCAGGTGGCTGCACAGTCGCTGCAGGTCCCAGAAGAGACCCAAGCTCACCCATGGTCTGGGCTGAAAAACCATTTTTCCAGCTGTTCCTGATTTCAAGTCACCATTTTACCTTCAGTTTTCGCTTACCTCAGCCTTAGCAGGGCGTTGTCGGGGTTATTTCACCCCTGCGTGAGCAGGTTTCCTGTGCAAGTTGGGCCTGGATTCCCCCTGCCATTGCTGAGGTTGGTATTTCACCTCTCCCTGTGGTCTGTGGGCAGCAGGCAATGTCCAGGGTATCTCGTCCTTTTTGCACAGTTGGGCAAGAGCAGTGTCCTCATCCAGGCCAGGTAAACAGCACAAGGCAAACTCCTGCTTTTGGGCAAGCATCAAAGTGTGATGCTCCTGTGAGCCCCAGCACAACTCAGCACTGGTGTAGGACGAGAGACGTGTAAAACACAGACACCGACGTCACTGTTGTTGGCCACAGATCTAGCAGGTCACATATAGGTGCTGTATTTCCCATGACAGGTGCAGTTTGCTGAACCCCAGACCCATGTATTGGTCTCTCTTGATGTCCTCTTGACTACCCAGTGCTCCCTCTAACCAGAAACCTGGTGGGGTCCCTGGAGCCATGGGCAAGCAAGCACTGGGGTTCAACAGAGCAATGCTGAATTTCTCCACACAACTCACAGAACTAGGGCCTGTGGCCGCTATACCCAAGCCCCTTAGCAGTAACCTAGGAGGACAGACAGGCTTCCCAGCGCTCAAATCGCTCTGCACAAGAGAGCCCAGCAGGAACGTGGGAACACGGCTCCCGGTGCAGGCAGGACGGGGCTGTGTGGGATGCGGAGGCAGCCGTCACTCGCAGGCACGTAGCACCCTAGTGACCTGATTGCGGTAGTGGGGAAGGAAGTCGAGGCAGAGACAGCTGATTGAGAGACTTTCACTTTCTGCAGACTAACCCATTTAACCCATCAACTGACAGGCGGACGTGCTCTATGAAAGCACCACTTCCCAATGGCAGGAAAGCTTCAGAAGTGGAAGAGATGCCCTGGGCGCTGCAACATCAACAAAGTCAAGGTAAATTTGGGAGCCCAGATGTGTCATGTCTGAGCTTGGTGTGCATCAACCCATTCTTTCCAAACAGACCTGGTTTGCACATGATTTGCACATGACTTGAGTGATCGGATACCTTAGCGGAAGTGTCCTGTCTCTTCCAAGCTTCCTGGGCCATATCACTTCTGAAACCTTAGATTTGGACTAGGAAAAGTCCCTGTGCTATTTCAGAGACTCATGGAGAGGGCAGCACTGTCTCATGGCACCTATGCAGACCCTAGCTTGCTAGTCTCCACTAGGAATAGCGGGCTTAGGAAAGCTTGTGGGCTACTGGATCTCATGCTAATACTTGTTGGACTTGTTGGAGATGTGAAAGTGGGGGTAGCCTCAGCTGCCATGAGCCATGAGCTGGTTGAATTCAGGATCCAAAGAGGAGGTGGCAGGGCTGTAAGTAGCCTAGCAACCATGGACTTCAGGAGGGCCAACTTCAGCCTCTTCAGAGACCTCCTTGGAAGAATCACATGAGCGAGAGCTCTGGTAGGAAGCGGGGCCCAATAGAGCTGGTCAGTATTCAAGCAGCACTTCTTCCACGCTCAAGATCAGTGCATCCCTTCTTTGAGTAAGAAGTCAGGCAGGAGGGACAGGAGGCCTGCATGGATGAGCAAAGAACTCACGGCAAAACTCAAACAGAAGAAGGCACTATACAGAAAGTGGAAAAAAGGACAGGCTCTTGGGAGGAATACAGGAATGTTGTCAGGGAATGCAGGGATGTGACGAGGAAAGCCAAGGGACAATTGGAATTAAATCTGGCAAGAGATGTTAAAATAATAAGAAGAGCTTTTTCAAATATATCAATGGTAAAAGAAAGATTAGGCAAAACGTGGGCCTGCTGGTGAACAGCATGGGTGCCCATGTTACGAAAGACACAGAAAAATCAGAGTTACTGGATGCCTTCTTCACTTCATTGTTTACCAAGGGCAGCCCTGTGGAATCCCAGACCCTAGAAACCAGAGAAGAAGCCTGAAGAGAGGAAGACTTGCCCTGGGTAGAGGAAGATTGGATCAGAGAGCTCTTAGGGAAACTTGACATTCACAAATCCATGGGCCCTGGATGCACCTGGGAGTGCTGTGGGAGCTGGCGGATGTTATTGCTAAGCCACTCTCCATCATCTTCAAAAGGTCCTGGAGAACGGAGGAGGTGCTGGAGCAGTGGGAGAAAGCCAATGTCACACCAGTCTTTTAAAATGGCAAGAAGGAGGACCCAGGCAACTACAGGCTAATCAGCATCACCTCCAAAGTGATGGAGCAGCTCATCCTAGCTGTTGTTTCCAAACATGTGGAGAATAAGAAGGTGCTCAAGAGTAGTCAGCATGGGTTCACCAAGGGGAAATCTTGCTTGGCTAACCTGATAGCCTTCTATAATGGAATGATTGGCTGGGTAGATGAGGGGAGAGCAGTGGATGTCGTCTATCTCGACTTCACCAAGGCTTTTGACACTGTCCCTCACAACATTCTTCTGGGCAAGCTCCAGCAGTGTGGGTTAGATGAGTGGACAGTGAGGTGGATTAGGAACTGGCCGGATGGCAGAGCCCAGAGAGTGGTGGTCTGCGGTGCAGAGTCTAGTTGGAGGCCTGTAGCTAGCGGGGTCCTCCAGGGGTCAGTCCTTGGTCCAGTCCTGTTCAATTTATTCATCAATGACCTGGATGAAGGCACAGAGTGCTCCCTCAGCAAGTTTGCTGATGATACCAAACTGGGAGGAGTAGCTGATACCCCAGAGGGCTGCGCTGCCATCCAGAGGGACCTGGACAGACTGGACAACTGGGCGGTGAAAAACCTCATGCAATTCAACAAGGCCAAGTGCAAGGTCCTGCACCTGGGGAGGAATAACCCCAGACACCAGTACAGGCTGGGGACCGACCTTCTGGAGAGCAGCTCTGCGGAGAAAGACCTGGGTGTCATGGTGGACGACAAGTTGACCATGAGGCAGCAGTGTGCCCTCATGGCCAAGAAGGCCAATGGGATCCTGGGGTGCATTAAGAAGAGCGTGTCCAGCAGGTTGAGGGAGGTGATTCTGTCCCTCTACTCAGACCTGGAGAGGCCACATCTGGAGTATTGTGTCCAGTTCTGGGCCCCACAGTACAAGAGGGATGTGGAGCTGCTGGAGAGGGTCCAGCGCAGGGCTACAAGGATGATCAGGGGCCTGGAACATCTGCCCTATGAGGAGAGGCTGAGGGAGCTGGGCCTGTTCAGCCTGGAGAAGGCTGAGAGGGACCTGATCAGTGTCTACAAGTACCTCAGGGGAGGCGGCGAGGAGGATGGTGCTGGCCTCCTTTCAGTGGTGGCCACTGACAGAACTAGAGGTAATGGCCACAAACTGAAACACCAAAAGTTCCACAGGAGCTTAAGGATTTTTTTTTTTTTAAAGTGAGGGTGACAGAGCACTGGAACAGGCTGCCCAGAGAGGTTGTGGAATCCCCTTCTCTGGAGATCTTCAAAACCCGCTTGGACGCAGTCCTGTGCCACGTGCTCTAGGTGACCCTGCGTGTGCAGGGGGGTTGGACTGGATGATCTCTAGAGGTCCCTTCCAACCTTAACGATCCTATGATTCTATGAAAGCTGGGGAAAAGCACCACCTACCGCAGAAGCACCCAGCCCACGCAGCAGAATGCCCTAAAGCGTGCCAAAGCTGGGGCTGGGATAGATGCTACGAAACTGGCAGGTTAAAATCCTGCACAAGACAGACCGAGAGCTGAGAGTGCCTCGCCCGCACACCCGAGGAACACGGTCTTGATGAGCATGGCTCCATGTCCATTCCTGGGGGCGCAGGTATGGACTTTTGACAGTTACAACCTCCCCTACAGAGCTGATAGAGTTCCTCGCATGTGGGTACATTATATTTAGTAATATAAAACTTAACCTTTGCTGTCCCTTGAACTCCAGGCTAGGCTTCAGAGAAGACTTGATTTCAAACAGCTGCCTCTGAGCAGGGGCAGGGAAGCAGCTCAGCCTGCACCTAACAGCCGAGGCCGCCACCGAAGCAGAAATAAGGTAAAAAACAGTGACGACCGCTCCTGGCAGAGCCTGTTATCCTTCTGATAGAGCACATGCCATCTAGGTGTGACCCCAGAAGCTCAGATGAGCCTGCACATCTGCCACGTGCCACAGGGCTGTGACTACACGTGCAAATACAGATGTTTCCCTCCCCACCCCGCGAAGATAGGAACCAGGACTAACTCACTCACCCTGATTTAAGGATCTCCGCTGTTGCTGTGCTGCTCTGTGCAGCTGTGCCCTGCACACCTCGACTAGTGAGACAGACTGCAGGAATAATCCTCATTTTCTAGGATTTTCTTCCTGCCCAGAAGCAGGTCACACAAGTGTCAGGGCAAAGCTATCTCTACAAGGTGAAAAGTGACGTATGCGCTTAGTGATGTAGATTTTTGTTTATTTAATTCCTGAGGTTAAAAAAGGAAAAGAAAACATCAAGAAACATCCCCGTACACAATCGCCTACGTCCCTGTAACTGTACAAACACTGGCATACATAAATCTTTTTCTCCCCCTTCTGGAACGTGAAGTTTGATGTGAACAGGCTGTGCAATCCTTTGGCAAGTAAGAGCAAGAGATGTTTCTGAACAACTTACAATATATATGAGAGTGAGCTTTATTAAAACTATAGTGCAATTTAAATTTTTAAAAAGGAGCAAAATCAGCCTTTTGCAGCTTTGCTACTCTGCAATGCAGTAAACTCTTGTGCAATAGATGTCAGTGATTTTTCCTAAAGCAATGTGGAGTAACATTCATAGAAATTTAAAGGAACACTGCCATGTTCTTAAAGCAATGATGCCCTTTCCTTGCAGAAACCTGTGTATAAGAAAAAGTACAGCTTTCCACTTTTCCAGCTCCCAGGAAAAACACCTGGTTGCTTGTCTATCCACAACACATACTCTTTGCTCCCTTAAATTAATTTGATGGTCAATTTCCAGTATTTCTTTCCTCTGATTTGCACTGCCGGCGATGGTCAGTTCATGGAGGGCCTGCCTCAGCAGGACACCTGAACATGTGCAGGCAAACGGAGGTGTTGGTGTCGCTGGAGCTTCTCACGTGCACAAGTTCCCTCCAAACGGGGCTATAAGGTGCTTGAATGGGATCAGTTCTTGTAGTAAGCCCTCGTAATAAGTCAGGCTCCCACGACTCTGTTAATGAAAGGTCTGGGACGATCAAACAAAGGTCAGATAACGACAAGTTCTTCACTGTCTTCTTGGCACAGCCTCTGAGGTGGAAAAGTGCCCCTCTTCCAGGCTGCACAGTGGGATTCCCACTCTCCTTAAACAGTTCCTTTGAACCCGTGCACTTTTGTTCACCTGTTGTGCTCTACCCTGTTAAGTATTTCCTCGTTTGAAACTTCTTCTTAAATACGCTCCTCCTTGGTTAGAAGCAAATACACACACACACACATATATATATTTAAATTACAGGTGTTGGCTTCTACTCTTCTTCCTCTCTCAGAAAGCAAAGAAACCACAAAACTATTCTCACAGGGCAGGAAAATCTGAAGAAAAGGTACTCTGAAGACTGAAAGGCTAAATAAAAAGACCTTGTTGTTTTTAGTCTCCTCTCCCTTACTGAACAGGTCAGAGCCAATTATTTTAAGAATTACATAAATAGTAGCTTAAAAATATATGCTACAGGATGCAAAAAAAAAAAAACCCAAGAAAACAAAAACCAATGTTAAGAGTAGGATGCAAAGAGGAAACCCAGAGGCAACTCTGTCAAACACATTATTAGACATAACTGAAATACATCTGAGCAGATAGGTAATACTATGACCTGATACATTTGACAGTGTCCCTTTAACTTACATTTGGCATTTTAAGAAAGATATCCTAGTGAGATTAGTATTCTAACTAAAACAACAGCAAAATGCTTTCAAAAAAAC
The DNA here is from genome assembly GCF_059628265.1 of Tinamus guttatus. Taxonomy (NCBI): domain Eukaryota; kingdom Metazoa; phylum Chordata; class Aves; order Tinamiformes; family Tinamidae; genus Tinamus; species Tinamus guttatus. The sequence goes on from NW_028288649.1 coordinate 3,061,669, forward strand.
CACACCTAAAAGCTTAAGGAAAACTTCAGCAGACTTCAGTTACAGTCCTGGGAAATTGCATAGCATACGGTACACAGTATTCCATTTTTAAGCAATAAATAATCTCCTCTTGATTAATTAAATATAAAATATAGCTTCAACACTGAAATACGCCTTAATTCATGAAGTGCTCAGTGCATTGCTTATTGCCCCCGTCAGTTTCTTGCCCGACTCAGGCAGCCAGGTGAGGGTTTAACCGCGTGGGCCCTGCAGGCTGCACCTTGCACCTCTCCTCCCGGGAGCCACCTCTGCTTGGCAGGTGCTGCACAGTCTAGAGTGTTTGCACTTAAATGTCGTAAATACAGAAGCACCTAAAGGGAAGGGAATGTCGTCAATGGGCCAGACAGCCCGGCTGGAGAAGCTCCCTGTTTTCTGCTTTCAGTTATTTTGACAAAAAGTTGAAATTCTATATAGAAAGCAGACAGCTTACGTGGAAATTTTATGTAAATGAAAATCTAGTCTTCCTTCCCCCAGCAGGCAGTATGTTTACAGAAAGCTCTGTCCCACATTTAAGATGAAAAGTTAGCAGTTTGCTACGGCCCAGCAAATACTGAGAAGCTGAGATGAAAGCAAGGGTAAGGAAATGGGCAAAATGCACTGACACAAGATGGTGAGCTGCTTAGGGCTTGATATTAATTCAGTTTTGGATGGACTTTTTGAGACCATTTCAAATATTATTGCTACTTTCCACTTGGTCTAGAGCAAGATCTGCTTAGGGACTGTGCTTTCCTGTGAATGCTGATGACTAAGGTGCTAAAGCAGGAAAAAGAGATGCTCCTCTTCCCAAAAATCACACAGTGAGTGGTACTTTATTCTGCAAATTAGACTCCTGATTTTGCCACTGGTGTCCACTTTAAGCGCTGACTTCAGTGCATGAACTTACAGAGTATGGTGAGCAGAAGTGGAAGGAGTTGGTGCTTCATGTTTGAGTGTTTTGTAATTGGTATGCAGTACCAGAGCATTTCTAAAAGCCAGTTAAGACTCAAGGAATCTTAGCCCAAAATGTAAAAAAACCCTCTATATTTGCTGTTTATAAAACCTTAAAAAGATAAAAAATTCTAGGTGGATTAGAATACATGTCTACAAAGACTGATGTATTGCATAGCTGTTCTGACACTATGAGCAGAACAGAAATAGGTATGCTTCTTCTCCACTAAGGAGGTCAACAAAAATAAGCATTTTTCTTTAAGTTTCCTTCTGAATTTTTTCGGGTGGGGGGGAAGAAAGGTCATGCAGTTTTGAGTGAAGAATTTGGGTTTTCACTTAGAGAGCTCCTCCTTTATTTTTCTCCCCCCTGAAGAAAAATCGAATTGAAACATTACTTGACCTGTTAAATCAAGCAACATGGATTTTGAGCAATCTGTACACAGTACAGAACATTAGTGTTCCTAAAACAGCTTCTTTTTCCTAGTGTGTACATGATCTCTAAGTGCGTTATAACTATTGCATAGTTTCAAAGTGTTCAAACAGTGGTAGTCATATTGCTTGCATATACATAAATAATAGCATTTCTTAAAAATATAGTTAAAAATAACACAGTATTTTCAAGGCTATGGAAAATCACTTCCATCATAGATGACAGGTCGCTCGACAGTCAAGTGATAAAATACTCTTTTTGAGATAAATCTGTAGAGAAAGAAAAAACAGGATGAGATGATCGTGTTAGATGATGTCAGCTAGTCAGAAAGCCTTAACAGTGTATCCAATTTCCAGGTTACATTCAGGCAAAAACCCCACTTGTGGCTGAAAAAAAGTTTTGTCTGCAGGACAGCTGTCAGACCTGTTGTTTATAAAATGACAATCCTGAGTAATCTGACCTGAAAAGAGTTGTAAATTACTTGCTTATTCTGTTTACTTTCTCAGAGGTCAAGACTGAAAAGTGGAATTATGCTATGTGGCGGGGAATGACAAAAAAACAAAGCCAGGCTGAAGTTCTTTAGGCAAGCTGGAACCAATTTACAGTACTTAGTTGCATTTCACACCAGTAAAAGCAACAGTATATCCCATCAATGCCATAATCTGAAAAAAAAAAAACCTATTTCACCTTTTACACTCAGTTAGGACCTACCTAGAAAATGTGTTGTCAAAGATTAGCATGTAGATACCAGAATTTCTGACTTTCACCTGGCCTCTGATAGTTTCCTTATGTGAGTTGCAGCGTGTCATAGGAATAAGAACCTGGAATTAAATACAAATCAAAATGAAAGTTATTGTTTGCTCTAGAAGTTGACATTTACCTTCGTGAAAAAAATATATTTAATCCTGAGACATCTTGAAAATCCCGAAGTGCATAAATGCCTTCAAAACTATATTTATATTTACTGATTAGCATTAAAAATTCACCTACACTGGGATCTCATAGCGTGACATCCATTTTCCTTTGATAACTTTTTTCTAACATTAAGCTATGGCTATAAATCTCATCTAAAGTAATCATCTCAAGTATGTCATTTACAATGCCCTTTTATACTCCTGGTAGTATAAAAACAAGCTTCCTCAGCAAATCTTAACTGTTTGTCTAAATTTATAGCACAACTAGGTGGTTAACTTGCTGCAAAAGGTGGTTTTCACCTCAGCACAATAGCTGACATGGATCAAGGTCAATCCTATACAACCCAAACTGTATGAAATAAATGCATCAAGACAAAACTATTGACAAAAGCTAGGCCTTCATAGGAAGAGAACAGAGATTTTACAGAGAGTTAGGTAAACTGCAGTGAATTAACTCACGCTGTATTTGTGGCCTTCTCCCCTCAGCGAAATCACAGCATTAGAGCACTCCCTAAAAAGGCAGATTGAACCAACAGCTGCCCTGTTTTCACTAAAACTCCACAATGAGCTGAGTAATGCAAATTTACTTAAGGCACAAGCCTCATGAAATACAGGCAATGCAAATAAATAATAAAAAAATAGGTGTCCTGGGCACTGGCAGGGTGATTTTGCAACATGCAGGCATCCATCAAAGCACTTAAGTATGTGCTTATCTGCGGAAAAAAAACCCCACCACATATAACTTAATCAATTAATCTCTTTCTTTGTGGCCTCTGCTCAAGGGCTTGGCGAGATCAGCCTTAAGCAACTTGTAAAATAGGTAACATTGGCTTTTTTGCAGGCTTGGACATTTATTTTAATAATGGTAAGTGAATTTCAAGTGTGAACAACTGAAGCTACAATGCTTTTCAACTCAACTTTCCCAGATGACATTTAATAATTAAATGTACCTGTGCATTCAGTAGAATTGTAATTTTTCTGGCAAAACAACTTCCTAAAAAGCAAGAGCAGCTGGAACTCTTGTGGATACCTGCAGGTGACCGACTCCACAAGGCAGCTGGACTGTACTGTGCTACAGTTAGCCGGGTTGTAAGGAAAGGAAAAAAAAAAAAAAACATTGGGAAATAAAGGCCTTACTTTGCACTGATCCAGGGGCGCCTCTTCCGATTCTTGGTAAACCACGCTGAAGGATACGCTTTTCGGGTCTGATGAAAATATCCAGCTAATTGTCAGGCCTGTCTCTGTCACAGTGATGGGAATGATGCTGTAAGTGCTGGATTTAATGAACAGCTCTCTGTTGCCTTCCCCAAAATTTAGGATGTCTTCCACTGTAAGGGGTAACTTTATCCTGTGAGGGAGAAAAACACAATTACTTAAAGAGATCCAACCTAATTATTCAGACAGACACAATAAACTACCTTTTGTTTTCTATCTAAGGCCACAAAATGCAGCAAAAGATGCAGCCTTTTGGTGAATGCAGGAACCACATAAAAGGTGACTGATATCAAGCACTTCACTACTCTGGCAAAAGTGGACTTTAGTCACTCATTTATTCCATTTTGATCAAAAAAAAAAAAAAGCCAGTGCTTGAATTAAGCTTTTTAAATCAAGGGTTACCATGATAATAAAGGAACTGCTGCCCTCTGCTGTTCTTTTTAAACACACACTGCTGTCACCTAATTTACACCTTTCAGCTACCTTCCTGCAGGAAGTGAGGAGCAGGGGGACAAAGGGGATAGATGGGCTGAATATGAACAACTCTCCAGATTTTGGGGAGCACTTAATGCAGCAGCTCAGACTGCATAAAAGCTGACTCAAAGTGCCTCCAGCCAGAAAGGAAGTTCTCACTGGCACTGTTGGGTGCCACAGCATTTTACTAGCCTACCACATTTGGATCATCTATTTCAAACCGCAATGAGCTGCTTAAACAGGAGAGAGAATCACCTTCTCCAGGGGAAACCTGGAGAAACTGTTAAGAGCAGAGGATCTCACCTACTAAACTAAAACTGATATATCATGTCAATCCCTAGAGTAGATAAATTGTTTCCCAAGCAGGTCACTGTAAATCACAGTATTGTGATATGTCTGTCAGAAGCTATCAAAAATCATCATATTTGCCAGAAGCTAATGCACTGCTAGTGTGAGGGTTTTCTGTTCTAAATAATTCAATTTCCAGCTGTTACTACGCAGTGCATAGGGAATAAAATGGATCTATTATGGTAACTACTGTAGCCTGTCCACAGAGGAAACTTTATATGAAGTTTTACTATCTCATTAGCTTTTCTTCTTAAGTGAAATGACTATTATCATGTCTCAGGCGACCTTTGGCTTTAGTAAACGAAGGATCACTCCTGGTTTTGCCCTACTGCAAACTCACTAGTGACTGCAAGGCGCTAGTTATGATCCTAGTGACTGCTTCATTTGCCCGCTCCTTCAAACAGCAGCCAACAAAATTGAAACAAGGACCCATTACCTCAATGCAGGCAAAAGCTTAAGATCTTCCCACAATTAAGCCAAAAATTCAGATCTGAGTGAGAAATTCAGATCTGAGTGAAAAATTCCACAAAGTGGAATTTCTCTAAGCCACGGGGATTTTGGTGTGTTGGATTCTCCCCATGGCTGTGCAAGTGATGTGCTGCACACAACTATTAATTTCTGAGCAGTGTTCGCATGCAGAGAATTGAGCACACACAGTTCACAGACACTATGCTGAGGCTCAGCTGCACATTTGATGCAGGAAGTTTCTGTAAGGCCGTGAGGGCCGCCAGTAAATAACAGGCCTTGAATTCCCTCCCCAGCACAGAGGGTCAACTGGCACTATAATCTCTGACTTCCCCTTGCAGATGCGTCCAGAGATGCCTGGAGGTCCAGAGATCTCTTCCTAAGCCCCTCCCTGTTCATGGCACCTCCTGCAATAACCACAGGAAGGAAGTTTTTCTGATCCTAAATCTCTGCTCTCTTTTTTGTTTTGTTTTTGGACTGAGGATTTCAATCTCTCTTTTTTATTTCCCCCTCACACTTGCAAGTCAGTTTTACAAAAGTGAAGAGAGAGGGCTTGGCTCACTGCTGCTGCTCAGCTTAGCAGAGCTGGGCTGCCTGCTGCTTCTCAGACCAAATTCTGCCTTCAGACACAGGCAATCAGCTCTTGTGGGAGTCTGCAAGACTTGTGCTCACACAGCTGACAGCTGACTTCACTCCTTCAGCCTGGTAGTGATGAAACTGTTCTGCTTACATGATCTCTCCTGACTTCAACAAGCATATCTCGGCATCTTGAGCAACTTGCCACTCTTCTGATTCATCAAATGTTGAAGAATTACACGTGCTGTTCCTAGAAGAGAAAAGGAAAGCTGTTATTCTCTGAGCAGTATGCGATCAAACATTGTCTGCTTGCTGACGCCTACCCAAGACAGAAAGTTTTGGTAGCCACGATGTCATGTTCCAGAATTTTTATTTTGTGTATTCCAGAGACAACATTGCCCCCACAAAAACTGCAGCTCCATTCGGCTAACTATTGTGGTTTCATGAGCAGAGGAGAATACATAAATCCAGAGCATCTCTTCAATAGTCTTGGTATTAATTCCCTATTGTGATGCTGCCAGATCTTAAAAGCTTCCCTGACAGGCAGAAATCTTGATGGAGGGCAGACACAAGAAAAGCAGTCTGGACTCTTCTCTAATAAAAAATCCACACAGCGATGAGACACTAGTGCTGGGTTTGATTTATGAGATATTTTACAAATATACTGCCCAGTCCCTTATTTTGATAGTGGTACTCAAAATACATATTACGGCAGTAGAATCTCTCCGTGTATCTTCTGTTCACATGATAAATACTAGATGATTCAAACAGGAGTCCACTGCAGAAACAGTTACAGGATGAGAAAGTCACCCGCCTCCTCCTGAAAGAAGCAAATGGGAGAACCTCCCATCCACTGCCTGACACAGGGAAAACTCTGGGGCAGTGGAGTGGCCCCAACTACGAATTACAGTGCGGGGCATGGAGAGGTTGGCTGCAGAGAGGGCAGGGGAGCCGGAAAGTGAGTGAACAAATGCTGAGAGTTTCCAAGCAAGTTAGTGCTTCTCGAAGTGACATTCACTTGATGTCTCTGCACCTCAGCACACTGATAACTGAGACAATCAGGCTGTCATTTTTTCCAGAAAAAAAAAAAAAAACAAAAAACAAGGATTTTTGCAGATAGGGAACAAACCAATTAGTTCCTTTCAAAAGCCAGTGGGATCAGCACTCTTCAGTGCTGAAGAGTGCGAGAAACCATGTCGAGGTACAGAGCTGCTTCTGCTGGACATGAATAGAGCCTGAACAGGCTGTGTCGGTACACACAGACGTGGGCAGGTTTTGTGAGGTAACAGTTTTGGTTGAAACCTCCTTGGTTTCAACCAGGACTGACTGCTCTGACCACAAATAAAACCATAAACACCCACTGTCTATGCATGCTTCCTGAACATATAAAGCATTAATCTCTACAGATTTCATGTTCTCTTACTCCTGTAGCTTCCTGGACAACTTTTGACTTCCGCAGAGTCATACCAATGTTGTTAATGCCCTAAGTGCTGTGAGCAACAAGGAAAGCACAAATCTGTGACTGAGCGCCCATAACCAAACAACCCCTGCCCAGTGAGATGCTGGGAAGACACAGTTTATAGAATCATAGAATTATTATGACTGGAAAAGAACCCTCAAGATCGAGTCCAACCATAAGGCCTGTTTGTACATAAGGGGTGATTAACAGACCATTTATGCAAATATTTAGGAGGTGATACAAATAATTTAATTATTAACTACGTACCCTTACAGAACTACATAAGAAAAACTAATAAAATATTGCCTGTTAAATTGCATGTTTTGTTTGCACACTCAGTGCAAACCATGATGGAGACTTCATGCTGGAATCACAAAACTCTTCTTTCCCATCATGTTTGGTATTCAGCCTTAATTTCACAGCCTTGTATTCATACAGACCAAGAGAACTACAAAACTGTAGAGAAGAGACAAACTCCATGATTGATTACCCAATTCTATTAGTTCTATAATTACTCCATTAATTTCACCTTTCTTTTGGGACCCTTAAGTGTAAATCAAACCTCGGGACCAACACATAGTCCATACTCTGCTCTAACACAAGGATTTTTTTTGTTTAATTCCTGCTGCATCCCAGCAAGCACATTTTTATACTCAAGTCCCCTTTTGGTTTGCCACTTTGCCCTCGCCAACAAATTCAACACACCTCCTTATTCCAGGCTAGGGGAATGTGAAGTCCCTACTTTGTCTCTTAAATCCAAGTGCATTGCAATTATAGAGCAAATCCTCCTGCTCTCTGTAATATCCCATTCAGTCAGATGGTCCAAACCGATGTCTGGAAGCACATGTGCAGAAACACAAGGAGGAGCCTGGTGATTTAACTGGAGCTCTTGAGTCCAGCTGATAGGCAGATTTATTCCTGTACGAGCTGTTCGCAATAGGTTTTGGCCTGGGGAGCACGAGAAGCAGCATGAGAGGCTGCTGTGTGTCTAATGACAAGAAAGAGGCAAAGGAGTTATGCTGGAATGGACTAATGTTACCTTGGATCCTCCTGTTACCATCTCAGATACCTGAAATTAGTTACCCTCTTCCTCCTCACCCCTACATACTATATCACATCCTACTACATTATGTGCAGGCAAACCAAAAGGCTGCCTCTGTCCTTAAAACTGCTTGCAGTCTGTCTGTAAGTCCACGGGCAGCTGGTTCATATGGAGAAAGCTCAGGAAAAAAGCAGTCACCACAGAGAATCTATATGCACCAAATGCCAGCTTGCAAGAGGTTTAGGGAATGCACTGAGGTGCAGACTGCTCTGAGGCGCCAGTCAAATGCAGCACCCTCAGACATGCAAGAGGTTTCAGAACAAGGGACCAGGGTGCCTTCGATTCCCTTCCCCAGCAGGAGGCAGCAAATACACGACAAGCACCAGAATGGGCCCTAGCAATACGGGCAAGCTGCTGTCCCCAAGAGCCTAAGTACGGTGCAGCCCCCAGGTGAAAGGCAGCCGCGGGTGCAGCTCTCTCAGCAAGACCTCTGAGTTTTCTCCTCGCCCATTTCCTTGCCCAGCCAGGAGCTCTGCAGGGCTGCTCTGGCCCGGGGCAGCTGCCAAGAGGGGGCTTCGCGATGCCGCAGCTCAAGCCTCTTCGTGACCATCGGCCTCCTGGCAGCCGCTGCTTCCACTCTCCTCTCCCGAGACCACCTCAGCCCCAGGCCTGCTGAGATGCCTGGGGGTCACTGTTAAGTCAGCTAAGCTGGGGTGTCCCATGAGAGTCTCCCGGTCTCCCCGAGCAGCAAACAGGCGGCCGTGCACGGCAGGAGCCCTCACCTCTCCCATGCTTTTTCCCTGGAGAGTGGCGCCTTAGCGTGGTTGCTGTGGGCCAGGCTGATGGACTAGCTCACATCCTGTCTCCCTGAGTGCCCGATTAAGGCGCTTCCGGAGAGACCTCAAACTCCTTCTGTTCTGAAGGTGTTTCGGTGGGCCTGGCTGGCGGGAAGGCCGACCACTCTACTTGTACAACATGGCGGAACCCCCTGTTTCCTCGAGGCGGCCTGGGACGGCCGCACTGCCACAGCGTACAGCTTAGCCCTGTCCTGCGTGTGAAAATAATTGCTACGAGATTAAGACCTATTTGTTTTTTGCTTTCTACACACATTTGCAGATGTTCAAGTCCTCGGAGGTTCGTCTGCAAGCGTTCGGCTCTGCAGGATTGAGCCCCACTTGAGCCAACTCTGTCATCGGCCCCTGCAAAGATCCAGCTGCACGGGCTAGTTGCTCTGAGTGCTGCTGGCCTCCCTTTGCAAATCTGTATATTAAAAAGGCTCCTTTTTATTTCCCCGGCAAATCTGTACATTAAAAAGGCTCCTTTTTATTTCCCCAGCCCCTGCTCCTGAAGAGGAGACTCCCATACATATTGCGAGCAGTAAGGCTCGCTCAGGGGGCAACCACCACTGATAAAGAAACCTAGGAAATCTTTTAATAAAACACAAGAAAAATAAGCATAAGCATGAGAAAACAAAACATGAGAAGAAAAAACTGTCACTAAAAAGTTATTACATCAAAACAAACAGAAGAAGTGGGGAAAAGAAAAAAAACAGTAGTCTCCAATAGCTGTCACAAAACACGCATGAGTGGTTAAAAAAAGGTAAGTAGTAGATACAGATTAATTTTTTAATTCTGCAAATAATTTCTCAAAAAAAACCCCATTTGACTCAGGTAATTTCAATATGATGGAAACGGGCAAATGAAACATTTTCCAACATATTAGGAGGGTACAGCTTATCTGTACTATGTTTTTGTAGCAGTATCACTCAAGAGCATGTTTCAAAACATGAGTAATTTCATTTCAAGCTGTTTTGCTCAAAAACTACAAGAGCTGTGATGAAATAGCACAGATAAACAAATCAAACCGCTGCTTTCAGGTTTCCTCTGAAGCACAGATGCCTGCATTCCCCCAAGGTGAGACATCAGCTAGTAAGTGTCGGCTTTCTTGACTTTAAGTGAATAGATAGAGGGTAAGAAAAAAAGACTTTAAATTTAAAAACACTCAAACTTGAAAGATTTTGCTAGCATCAAGGTGAAAAGTTTAATAGGAAGTACCTTTTTTGTGCAAACTAGTGAAGATGCTGTATTTGCCATTAACTTTGTTATCAGGTCCTTCTGGATGTCCTGGGAGCTCTTTGAAAATCCTTTGGAGGAATTTTTGGGATATCTGGAACTTAGAGGTTAATTATCTCCTTTCTCTTTATGCTCACTAATCTGTTTTTCCATCTGTATTTACTTGAAAATATCTTCTCTCTTCCAACAATTTTATATGTGAGACAATTTCTCCTTTTCTGATTAAAATCTTCAAAACCCATTGTAGTGAAAATGGATGATTTTTAAGCAAGGCTTAAAATGATGCTGACAAGCACTATTTAACCATTTCTCTGTTTATAGTCTATGTTTATAGCCATAGCAAATCATTCTGTTTATTATTATTATCATATAAATAATATAATTATTATAATATAAATAATTATATACACAATCATTATATCATTATATAATACATTCATTACATTAATATTATTTATATAAATTTTTATACATAATTTATATTAATATTAATATATGTATATATTATATTTATATATTGTAAGTAATATTGTGTATTTATTTTTATATATTATATATTATTTATATAATGATATTATATAAATTATTATATAAATAGCCACTATATTATAATTATTGTATATCATTATATAAATAATTATTATATGAAATAAGTTTTGGTTTTGATTTATATATATAAAAAGAGTGATCTGTATTGGCTATTTTATTTGGAATCCCTTAGAAAACAAACAATAAAAAAACAATAAACAAATAATAAACTGGCAAGATCATTACTGTTCTTTACACCCTACCTTTCAGACACGACTACTAAAGCAGGATGGGCAATCAGCATAGGAAAAATCACATAACTGAGACCAAAAGACAAAAGGCCCTATTAACAGTGAACCTACATGCCCTATATGCTCCAGGCTTACTCAGGCCCAGGTACCTCAAATGCCCAGAGTGGTGGAAATGTTAAGTAGCCTTCCTCTGGTGACAGGAGTAGAGCTCTCTATGCCAGGGTAATCACGTTGTGACTCTCCATGACCTGTTTGCATTCTCCTGCCTGGAATTGAAAAGTTAGCTGTACTAGAACCAGACCTCAAAACAAATTCTGCATTAGCACCATGGACATGATATGACTCTTCAGTTCACCTTTCTATCCACGATGCTCCTGTCCAAAGTAAGTTTCAATTAAAATTTCAGAGCTTCCTCCATTCATTTCCTCCATTTACTCTCTCGCACTTTTGTCCAGACAAATTACAACAACATTTCCCTGCAAATAGACTCATCCTGCTCGTCTTCCTTAGGACCAGGCAATTTTCCCCCTCTCTCCTTATCTATCTATATGAGGCTTTCTGCACTAGTTCATTTCAGACTGAAATATTCCTACTCTTTTCTCTTTAGGGTATCATTGGAACATCTCCATTAACAAGACATAGCAGTTCCAAAGTTTGAGGCAACATATAATGCGGATTCAAACTTAGGTGTGTAAGTAACAGGCACTACTACTAAAGCATTTCTGCTTGCAAAAAATATCAGCTATGATAATAATAAGGCATCCTGAATAAATCAAAACCTTTTTTTTTTTTTTTCTAAGAGCTCATAAATAATTAGTCTTTCTTTCTCTTACAAGTTACCACCAACTGAAAAAGAAAAAAAAAAAGAAAAAAAAAGCTTACTGGACTGGATAGGCTGGTCTAATCAAGGTAAGGATCTGCTCCTTCAGTTTTCATTTCAACACCATTTTATACATCCTCACAGCACATTTTCAAAAGCAAAGCTTGAAAATACTTGGCAGCGGTGGTGAGCTGATCGAGAAACAGCTCAGTCTTGTAAGAAAGAGTCAGCCCTTGGGAAAGCCTTACCGAACAACTCCAAATGCGCTTAGGGCTTTTTTGTTGTTTTGTTTTGTTTTAGTAGAGGGTATCGTAACCCGTCAGGCATTTGAGACTCATTTTTTCCTGAAGGAGAAGGAACTTAAATGCTTACATCCAGACAGGAACAACATGGAAAAGAAAGAACACCAAGGCCCTTAAGGCCTATTCAGGAAATGACAGTAACAATTTTTCAAAATATCAGGTAAAACCTTTCAGGGACTCCCCTTAATCCTTTGCTGTCTGTTCAGCGGTGTCAGTCAACCAGCCTCCATGTTAGAACCTGACTCATACATCCTGAGTTTAAGAGTCCAACTGAAAAATGTAAAGAGCATGGCATTTAAAAAAAAAAAAACATTTTTAACATTGAAATAACTTTTCCACAGTATCTGTTCTCCATCAATAGATCTGCTCATATCAGTACAAAGGCAGTGCATGGAGGAAAACAAGATATCAAAAGCCATTGCCTCTCATTTGTACATAAGTAAAAATCTTTCACATTTGCATCTTTCATAACACAACTATCCTAGCCTGGACTCCACACTACATCAGTAGTAAAACTCCCATCTGCCTTTACCAAAACCATATTAGGGTATTATTGCCTGAATGTGAAAATTCCTACAAACAACATTAATGCAGCAAGAAATGAAGTTGGTTAAGTTTTAAGCATCTTCAACTGTCCAAGCAGTGAATGCTGCATCTTATTATAGCAAAAACAAACAACCAAAAATAGCAACAACAACAAAAAAACTATTGCAAATTGAAAACAGATATTAAAATACTTCTTTTAAATGACTCAAGAAGATTCTCCTAATTTCCGGGAAGCTTAGATATGAGAAATAACTATTATTTTGGCAAGGTTACTAAGGTGGTGTTAGGGTGCTAAACTACTTAACTGAGTATTACTTTGTTTCAGCTCAGAGGAAAGCATCTTTCTTCCCCAAAAAAGAGGCAAGTACCAGCTGACTACTGTTGCAAATAGTACATAAACTGAATAAAGCTCTTCTATGTGTCTCAGTATATGTTACCTTCACCTTGTTAAGCTTAACTTTCTTATCTCAGTCCTGTGCTTGGCTCTCATTTGAACTGAAAACTAAAAGATTTCATAAAAAGACAGTAACTTTTCAAAAGGGCACACAGCTTTATAGCACCCCTCTGGTGACTAATAGGCTTCATTGACTTTGCTTCTTGGCTCCACAGCTTAAACTACTGTTTCTGATAACATTCACTCTGCTGCACATTACAACTCATACAGGAGAGGCCTTTCAGCCCATCCAAGGGAGCAAATGATTCGGGGCTGAACTCTGCTCATCTTATGCTGAGTAATATCTTGCAGCCGGGTTAGCCTCGCGGAAACACGCTCTTTGTGGTTTGACAGAGAAGGCATCTGACGTTAGGCTAAATGTTTAAAAACCTCATAAAACTGTCTTGCAAAAGATTTCATTTGTAAGGTTAACAGCTTACTAACATCAGGGACTACAAATTATTCAGCTAGCGTAGCTATACTGCAAAACTATGCTACAAAATGTACTCATTGGCAGTCACAGAAGTAAAAAGAAGAGGATTTAACTTGGTGAGAGCCTGATGCTTCCGCACATACCCATGCTAGCACTGTCCCGTTTAGGAGGCGGCCTGCAATATGTGGTGTTTCACTGGAGCCTGGCATTCTGCTTTCTACAGTTACTGCCTTCCAAGCATAGGACTAAACAGATTTTGAAAAACAAATAATGAATAATGCATTTCTGCTACCCAAATAAAGATAAAATTTTGCCAAGCTTCCAGTTAATGCAAAATTGCAAAAAAAAATAGCACTGTAATCCTATGAATAACAACAGTGACACTTAGTCAGACCCTTTATTTGCAAATCTGGTTGTTATTGCTCTGTCTGTTACTGACAACAGCAGTGAACGGGCTCTTTTGCCCTGGAGACTTCACAGGTATGCTGCATCAACTCAAGAGAAATGGTGATTGATGGAGAGGATTTGACGCAGAAGTGGCTGCTTCCGTGACAATAGTGCAGATGTCTGCAGTAGCCTATTTCAAATCAAATAGGGAAGGGTCATTCATGAAGATCCTCCATTTTTCCCATAAGTCACTTGAGAAGGGGCCAGGAAGAAGTGCCACCAACTGATGATGCAACTATCATCTACATAACAAGCTTAGGGTGAACCACAAGACCCCAAAAGAACCCACACTAAAATTCAAACACCACTTTTAGAGATAGGTCTTGCCCAAGCACAACACAAACAACTTCAGAGGCTTAAGGTGTCTGAAATCAGAGCCACAAGACTAAATTTTGCAAAATGAAACTTAATTTGTATGTCTTTATCCAAATTCCTTGGTCCAAACACTCTAAAAGAGTGATGTAGTTGAAAGCTTAATCCATAATTCTTGTTCTCAGAAGTCTCTTTGTAGTTTTTTTGTTTATGCTTTGGAGTCTCCCTTAGTGTATGTCTGCTAACAAATGATTTGTTTAAATCCCATAGTTGTTGTATTTGGGTCTTCATTTTCAAGACGCTTGTTCCAGCAAATGTATGTTTGCTTTTGTTTCTCTGCTGCGGGTCTTTTACTGCATCTCTCATTTGCTGTCACTTGCTGTCTATTTCCTGGGTGCATTAAGATTTAACTACTTGCCAAGTAATAAATAAATAAGCAAATAAATAAATAAATGTGTCTCTTCACAGGCTGCTGTCTTTAAAAAGAAGGCAACATGACAACTACAGATGCTGATGACTTTTATAACCTCACAGCCTTTGATCTCAGTGAAACTGGAAATGACAATTTTTACACATTTACAAGAATCTTTCTGCCGTGTATGTATTCATGCGTTTTTATCTTTGGGCTAGCAGGAAATACTTTGGTCTTTATCATACTCGTTTTCTATGAGAAACTGAAGACGCTGACAGATATATATTTGCTGAACTTGGCTACAGCTGACTTGGTCTTTCTTTGGACCCTGCCCTTCTGGGCATATTCTGCTGCTCAGGAGTGGGCTTTTGGCACTGGGGCATGTCGTATTATACGGGGCTTGTATAATCTGAATTTGTACACATCCATGCTAACCCTAACCTGTATAACCTTTGATCGGCTTATTGCTATTACTTTTGCCACCAAAGCACACCAGTGTCAAAGCAAACGAATGACATGGGGCAAAGTAATCTGCATCTTGATCTGGGTGATTTCGCTAGCTTTTGCTACACCACAGTTTATTTTTAGCGAGGCATTTCAGATTGATAAGGCAATATGTCAGGAAAACTACCCAAACTACCGCACAGAAGTGGTTCTTGAAGTAGTCCAAGTGGCTCTTGGCTACTTTATCCCCATGCTAGCCATGATCATCTGCTACTCACTAATCATTAAGACATTACTGCACGCCAGGAGTTTTCAGAAGCACAAATCTCTGAAAAAAATATTTTCTGTAGTTGCCACATTTATTCTTACTCAGTCACCCTATACTTTCCTGAGATTGATAAAGATTGCAGACTGGAGCTTTAACTTGAACAGCAGCTTTGAGTACGCAATCGTCATAACAGAAGCTTTTGCTTATTTCCATGGCTGCCTCAACCCTGTTCTGTATTTCTTCATTGGGGTGAAATTCAGGAAGAATTTCCAGAAAATTATTAAAAAGTCAAGATGCATCAAAGGGCAAGTTAGTGTTAGACAGGGGCAAACCACTGAAGATGAAGGCTCTAAGACTTTTACTGCCTCAAATAATGCAGAAGCAACAACCATGTATCCGCTATAAAACCACCTAGAGAGTCTGGCACTCTTTACGGCTTCTTTTTTTTCTGTTATACTGAGATAACTAGCACTCATGGAAGGGGACACAGAGTCCCATTAGTAAAGGCACGTGATCTGCTTCAGGGCAATGTATCTTAATCATAACATTTCAGTGTTTCCTACTTTTCCTAGGAATCAGGGCTGATCCTAAGACAAAGCAGGCAACTAAATTAACTCTGCAGAAGTTCTTCAGTAGGTAGAGATAAGGCTGTAAAACACCTTTCCTCATGACATAAAGCTGACTTGGACCTCATGACCCCAGAGAGGCTGGAAACACTTATTCAAACCTCTGGCCCGATGGTTTTCCATGAGAGGCGTTTGTTAACAAAAGCTTTCCGGAGATTTTAGTTCAGCTCATTTATCTGATGAGAATTTTTGGATTAAAAATATATGAGTTTCAATCTGATCTTTGTGATTTTTTTAATGCCTCTTTTTGTATTTTTCCATGCTGGGAGACGGCCTCCACATCCCTTTTACTTCTTCAGTGATGCTGTAACATTTCTGTCATAAAACAGCACATTCATCTGCTTCGCCATCAAATATCAGGTCTCAATCTCCCAAACGCATCTATCTCACCTCGGAAAATGAAGCCCATGTTGCCAGATAACTAGACTTCATTTCAGCACAAGAGATATATCACACCTGGGCTCTCCACACTCACAGTGTTTCCTGAAACTCAAACTTGCTCACTCTGCCTCCCACACAGTCTTTGCAGCATTATTCGATAATAAAAGTATCGCAGCCTTTCTTCCCAGAACCTGTTTGGCACACAGGGTACCCAACACCACAGAGTTGTGGCCCCTTCCACTATTCTCCTTCCTTCTGTCCCCCATAGCTTCCCACCCTGGGCCTTTCCACTCGCCACCGGGAGGCAAAAAGGTGGCAGGGAGCAGTGCAGAGTGAGGTCGACAGCAAAAGCCGTTGCAGAGAGACCAGAGCACAGGGGGAAAGGAAAGGAGAGGGAGGCTGGAGAGGAGCAGGAGGGCTTTAAAAGTCCCTTGCATTGCAGCTTTGAAATACCAGTTCTGACCCATTCAAGTCATTTAGCAATAACTGCTGTCACTTTGCATGCTCCTTTTCTTCCTACTAACACTCAGGCCTTCCTACCAGATCTCCCCTGACCCTACTGCCACCACAGTGCCAATGTCCCCTTTTTCCCTTAGAAAACAGCTGCTTAGGCAATCCTCCCTTTGCTACACAACTGCTCTTGCTCCTCCCATGATGAAATGGTGCTGCAGCCCCCAAAACAAAGCTGGGGAGGGACGTGCTTTACCTTGGTGCCTGCGTGGCAGGTAAAGCGGCTACCCCGGCAGGCGGCCAGGAGGCCGGAGTTGCCAGGGGAGGCTACTGAGTGGCGCTGCCCTCCCGCTCTGCTCCTCAGCCCTCCCACGTGCTGCCAGGGAGTCTGTCCTCCAGGCTGTGCTGACAAGCACCCGGCTGTAGGGGAGGTGTAATTAGGTCAGGACAGGACGTCATGAGTCACTAGAGAAAGAAGCCAAAGCAACCGCAGCGCCGGTAGACTGCATCGGCCTCGCCGCCAACAGCAGTGCCAAGCTGCGAACAAACCCTGTGCTCCCCACACAACCATAGTGGTATTATTTTTTTTTTTAACACCTCTGCTGTCTATGATCTTGATTCTGTTGCTGCAGCACTTATTCCAGACATGCTTTTTCTGCAATCTGCTGAAATGGAAGCTCAGTGCACTAGTTTACTCCAGGGTCTCTGACACCATATCCTGGCCTTAGCTTTCAGGCACAGTCTTCTAATGGGAACACATTAGAAATAAAAGTGGTTTAAAAACATAACATCTGACAAGAGAATCCACCTGTCTCGAAGCAGTGTGGTATAACCACAGCAGGAAAAGATTATTGTATCTTCTCGCATTAAGCTTTCAACCAGGTCGCTCCAAAGCCGTGTTGCAGAGACACAGGGTTGCTCCCTCCTGCCCCAAGGGAAGGGCTGCACTGGTGCCGCCCGGGGCTACGTGGGCACCCATGCAGTTCACCTGCCCCACGCCTGGGCAGACCATGACCAGGAGGAGTTTTACTTGGTTCTCAACTGACTGCTACCAGCACAGGCAGTTGCTCAAAATCTGCTGTTAGGAGCTCTTGCCACAGGAATCATTTCACATTACCTCAAGGAGCAAATGACAGCAACTCAGTTATGCGGAAAAAAAAAAACAAGTAAAAAATAGATCAGCACAGCAAGCAGCAAAGAGGGACAGACAGAAAACTGAACGTTGTAGAAGATATTCACCACTTAAAGTGGCAGCTCCCACTTGCAGCCCAGCTAGGACTCAGAGGCAGAGCAAGGTAAGGCCAGGGCCACGAGCTGCCCCAGGCCCTCCGACAGAGCGAGGCCTTAGGAGACTCTGGCAGCAGAGGCTGCCACTGGCAGCCTGGAGCAGCCAACCTGCCTTCTCTTCCCTCTCCCGGCTACTCCTCAAACATGCATCCACCAAACACAATCTTGGATCCTTTTGGTCTTTCCCTGGCACAATCCCACAGAAAATGCCACCCTATATGCTGATTTTTTTTTTGCAAACAGAACATTATTGGAATGACAGTGGTCTGTTATTTGTACTTCAAGACTACCTGAAGTCTCCAAACCAGCACCAGGCCACAGTTAGCAGGACACTAGCCAAAATGAGAAAGACTCACAGGGCCATGTGCAGTCAAGGTGGCCTGCCAGCCTCGTACATTCAAGGAATCTGCAGAACCACAGCCAGCTCAGAAAGCCCCTGCACCGCAGGTCCTTGGCAGGTAGGAGAACACCCTGGCAAGTTATCAGCACGTAACTTGCTAGTTAGGTGCTAGTTATGTGCTGCAGGCTGCTGTCCAGGATAGGGCCGGCGGAGCAAGGTGAGCATTTGCTCAGTCCCAGGATAGCAGCTCTGTCCGCGTACCCTGAAGGACCCAGGGCACCACACGCTGCTCCTGCTCTCGTCCTGAGCTGCTCTCAGGCTTCAGGCACACACACCCTCCCCACTACAAAACAAAGTGTGAAAACGCTGGTGCTGTGATAGGTGATGCTGCCTGTGGCTTTGTCTTCAGCACACAGCACAGGCGTCACACCACCATCTGACTCCGGTATCAATTCCAGCACCTCTCGTATCACAAAACCACCCAATCATCACAAGACACTCGAGCCATCTGCATGGCAAGAAGGCCATTCTTGTGGCAGGTTCGTGTTCGAGCTAATGAGACCTTGCAAACTTCACAGCTGCCGTGGCAGAGGGCAGGTAAGCCTTGCAAAAGTATGTCCCAAGCCCAAAGGATGACTCTAACACCCCCATTAGGACGCGCTTGCAATAAGAAAGAAATAAGAACAGCAACGGGTAAAACAGCCAAAGGCAGCACTTATTTTCTTCCTGCTTACCTACTGTGAACTACAGGAGATACATAACCTTTAAAAGCACCCAGTGCAAGTAAGATGCTGGAGGGAGCCTTCCGAAGGCAGTCTTCCAGTTTCAGTAGCAATCCTTCCTTCCAGCCTAAATACACTATGGGGCAAGATAAATACATCCCAGTGCTAAAAAAATCCTCAAAAAATCAGCCACAGACAAACTTGCTTTTCTCCTGGTTGTAGGCTCCAAGCCAACTCTCCTCTGATGTCCCCTCTGCAGACAGCATGAAACCTTCCAAGGCATTAACTCAGAGCAGTAGTACACTACACAAGAGCTAAAATAAAAAATCCCTGGCTTGAAGCTGTCACTTTGTAAAACAAAGGTAATACTAAGCTGACAAAAGCACTGTGAGGCTTAACACAATCATGTCTGCTCCATGTATGATAAGCACAAATCTATTGTCAGTGTGGATGGCATCCAAAATAGGCAGAATTCCCAGAACTTTTTATGCCAAGAAACAAAACACAGAGTTTTGAGAAGCATTTTTTCTTTCTTTTTTTTTTTCTTCAAGTAAACAAGTCTGTACAGTCTGCCTTCTATTTAAGTAGCAGTGACTGTGGTTTATGCAGGAAGTGGTTCTGCTGAGAGCAAAAGAATCTAGCTAAGCCTTTTCAGTAGCAGACTGGTTACTCTGTGGATATTTTCAGTTTAGCACTTAGATCTATCACCTTGATTTTTCTTCTGAGAAGCAAAACAAGTAGAGAGTTTAGGTAAAATTGCTCTTCATCTTCTTTTCCAATATAGGAAAGCTGCAACTTTGTCAAATGAGAATATGAGTAGAAATTACTGATTTTTGAAACATGAGACATGTTTTGAACATTTTACAGAAGGGAATTTAATAAATATTTGAATGAAATAAAACATTAAACTGTAACAGCACAGCATAAAGGTTGCAAACTCAGTAGACTTTCGTTGCCTTAATTGCTAAACTATACAGAAACAAATGTTAAAAAAGACTGAAATATGCAGTTCTGCATGACTTTTCTGACGAAAATAAAGTGAAGCTGTGGCAGATTTAGTTATGTAATTGCTGTTCTTTTTCCTTTCTGTTAAATCTCTTAAGTAGTAAGTAATCCTACACAGACCAGTTGTTTTACACTTGCTTCAATGAAGTCTGCCAAAAGACTTTTGCTTCTTTTTTCCATCCATAGTAATGACTGGTCTGATGAAGAGTATCTGTTAGTTCCTACCACAGAAAAAGGGGAAACAACTAGTGACCTGGTCTGGCTTGTGAGCTGACTTTTTCAGCACAGGATTGTGACTAATTCTTTGTATACTGGAGAAGAAGCAGGCAGACGGAGAGGACAGACCTGTTTGGATTTACTAGATTTGCCGCTGACTGTGGAAACAGGCCAAAATTATTTTGTGTTGGTCTACTGAACATGTGGCTAGGAATGGAAGTGTTTTCTCTTCATACAAAAGTCAGCTATAACCATTTAAAAACAACACAAAAAAACAATAAAATCTAGAAGAGTTTCTATTTCATGAAACACTGTTTACTCACAGATCTGTCACACTTTGATCCAGAGATTCTCCTTCCATCTGACTTTCACTGTGGACCAAGTCTGATTCTTGTACTTGGCACAACTCTTCATCGGTGATTATATCAAATGCTGCATCATCTGGTGGTTTAGAGGCTTCACTTGTGACTGTGCCATAAAACAACATCAAGAAAAACATCAGTAACGTTAGCACAAGTATCTGTGGTTGTTTGAGAAAACAAAACAAAACAAAACCAAGTAATGAGCTACCGCCACCAGAAAAAGCTGAAGAAGGAATCCTGGGCTACTATTCTACATTTACAGAGGTGTCAGGCAACTACTAAAAACCAATTGTAATCCTCAGGCTCACTAGGCCTCGCTTAATCTACATGCAGATGCGTGGCAATGTTAACAACATCCAGGGATCGGACCAATTCCACCCCGACAGCACTCCATGAGTATGCAAGTTCATGAAGCAGGAGGTGACCATCTGGTTTCCTGAAGAACATCCAAGAACGCTACTTATTTCATAGCAGCACATGAAACAGTGCACTAACCAAAAGCTGCCTCCATAGGTGACACCGGTGATTCCAATGAAGCTGGTGATCCTTCCTGGTTTGCACTGGACCCAGAGTCATCTGTATAGTCCACAAACACTCTGGGCTTACTGAAGCAAGCCTTGCAGCAACGCTCCTTCTTCCCACCAGGCTTTGTCACCATGTAGTTGTTACAGCAGTAATAGCAGAAAATGCGACCACACATTCTAAAAATGATTCAAAAACAAAGGCATAAGAGTAGTGCCACTTACAGGTGGCCATTTCGTACGTGACAGAAGCCAGGGCTTTGCCACAATAGTCTTGCTCACTGTAAAAGTCACATCCATGGCAAAGCTCATAATGGACACTCTGCTGCTTTCCGAGACTAAGCAAGCTTTCTTGACAAACAGGAAACAGAAATGTATATTCAATCTTTGTCTTCTTAATAAAGTGGAAAAATGTTAACATTAAATTAAAAACATTAAACATTAAAAATATTAAACATCAAATATTGAAAAAAAAGAAAGATTACGCATTTAGATATAAAGAAACACATAAAAAGAATTAAATTATCCACAAGCATGCAATACAAGTAAATAATACCTATATTAAATATTATTACACAGACCAAATCTCATATTCAGTTATAGCAAATATCTAATTAATATTAAGGAGTATAAGAACAAGTTTATATGCCTCTACTTTCTCTGTCACCCTGGCACCCTCTTTAAAAAAGGAAGAAGGATCAACATTAGAGCTGTGTATGTATGTTCAGGATTCTGCACTACTCACCTCCAAAGCCTGTCATTACTAAACTGATAAAATACATTTTAATTACCATGTTAAGACTTTCATGAAGACAAGCACCTAGCAGGTATTATTGTCAAGTCTGAAGTCTTAGCATTTTTGGTTTTCATAATTATCTGAATCACTAGTAGGTATTGCTGGAAACATGAACAGTTTCACAGGTTTTAGTAGAAATGAGTAATTTGAAAGCTGCTACTGGAAAATACTTCATTATTCTTTAACCACCAAGAAACATTCTCTATTTTACCATAAAATTGAAAGAGTCCCACTTCTACATGCCTTACATGATGAATCAGGTAATAGGGTAAAGGACAGAAAAGAGCCAAAGCAAATATATCACTAAGACTCTGAAATGTACTGAATGTACTATCTGAGCTATTGAAGCTATTGAGCTATTTGAAGAAATCTTAGTGAGGTAACTAATGACTTAAATCAGGCTAACTTCAGAGTAACCAACTCAGTACAAACTTTTTATTTCTTCCACAGATTACTGTGCAATTGGTAATTATCTCTCAATATATCTAAGGCAGTAACCATATTTATAGTTTCACAACATGTTGGGTTCATTCTGGAACATTCTAAATCACAATAACAAAACCATAGAATCACAGAATGCTTAAGGTTGGAAGGGACTTCCAGAAGTCTAGTCCAACCCCCCTGCTTAGTGAATGGTGTTTTCCACATACACAGGTCAGCAGTCAGGTTGAGAAAAGATTGCAAGAAACATGGTGTGTAGCAAGCGATTCTTTCTCTCATGCAAATTCTTGGTTTCCAGAAATCAGAACTGAGAACTTTAAGGAGTATTTTCTCTAGGTAAACTATAAACTGGCTTTTCCTTTTGAGCAGCATGTTAAGAGTCCCAAACTCACCTGCAGTGATGTCGGCGCACCATCCATGAAAACTCTCTCTGGCAGTCCAGGCAGTGGTTAACATCCACGTCCCCCTGCCATTTCTGCTCTGCACTAAGCTTCTGCTGGAACTCAAGAGCATCTGATTTTTGCCACAGGGCATCTTTATCTCTGCAGAGACACAGTTAAAGGGAGGAAAAACACATAAGAAGTATCCATGGTGCTTTGTTGACTAACCTCAAACTGAACACTGGTGAAAGCTTCACAGTATAAATTGCATTGCTATAACTTCCAGGGAGCCTTCGGGAATAAAAGATGGGTTGGGAAAATCACTAAACTATTTGGGAAGAAGGGAAAAAAATCCATGTCATTCACATAACTACACAGGCAGTATCGGTACCTTCAATTCAGGAATAGCAGATTTTAGGCTGCATCTATGCACTGGATTCTAGGCAAAATCTAAGCACATCGAGGCAATAACCCTTAAAATTCCAAATCAGGATTTTAATTTCTGCCTGCTGACTGTATTCATGCTAACCTGATAAGTTCTATCAAACGTTCTTCAAGGAACTGTTTTGTTCTCGTCAGGTCATCCAGCTCGGCAAACAACTTCTGGTCGCTGCTATCTTTGTCTGCTACCACCTTGCTGAGCTTCTCGCTGTATTCAAGTGCTTGCTCTTTTGCTTCATCGGCTTCCTTTTGGGTCCTGATCAAATACAAATGCAATTAAGAATCTTTTCTAATTCATGTGTGTGAAAGTCTCCTCTAAGGAAGATAAACAGGAAGCTTCAGTGAAATTGTTCAGTGAATTACTGTGCATATTTTCACAGCTAACCAGAAACTGTCCAGTTCTCTGCACCAGAGCAACTGCATGCAGGTCTGTTATCCAGTAAAAGTGATGGAGGCTTTGGCTGGTTCATCAGAACTGTGTGTGCTCCTGCCTCATCAAGAACTACTTTGGACTGCTGGGTAATCTGCACTGTACAGATCCAAACCGATGGATCTTGTAAACACAGCCTGAGTCAGATGTCTAAACCTGGTTAGATAACTGCTGAATAAGACATGCAGGATGTGGTCCTATTAAAACAAATTCTACTGTGCCCCTGAAAAAACACGGAAAGAAAAAAAAATTGCAATTCTTCCATCCTTTAGTAAAAACAAGCAAACAAACAAACCCAGTCAATATTGCTATTTTAATTTTGTGATTAACCTATAAGAGTAAAAGGAGGTTTTGAAATGCCTTGCACTTTCATAAAGGAAATGAGACAAGGTATGTAATTCAGCAGCCAGATCAACAAAGCAATAAAATTTAAATCATGCATCCTAATTCATGATTACTTCGTAATGTACATACTTCTCCTTGGAGGTATCAATCTGATTTTGCCAGAGAGCATCCACATCCTATTTGCCCTACATAAATCCGCTGGCACTCACTGCTTCATATATCACAGCAAATTTCCATACGGCTTTCCATACGGCTTTACTGGCTCTTCACTTGCCCTCCAGATAACAACTTGTGCAAGAGAACCAAATTCTCACCTTTCTAAAAGTCCTTTCAGAGATATCACCTCCTCTTCCTTCTGCAGCCGAGCAGATTCAGATTCAGCCAGCTGCTCTCTTGCCTCATCCAGCTTGCTAGACAAACTTGTGTTTGCAGCCTAGTAAAACAAATAATTATATTTATATATACAGAAAAACCAGCACTTTATCAAGCATTTCATGGTTAAGAAGGCATCTAAGCAATGCTTTGAAAGAGTCAATTAAAGCCAAGCGATCAATCCAGATTTTATCATGCAAGCAGACATTAATTACTTGTGTACTAATGATTGATTACTTCTGTCACACTGAATAAAGGATGAACTCTAAAGTGAGACAGCATTAAACAGTGCCTATAATTCTTGTTAGCCCATGTAATGAGCTTTTGTCTCCTTATAAAGGAATATCTATTAAAGCCAACGGGTCTAGCATTTTTTTCAACATCTAAAAGTCTCAAAAGAAAACAACAGTTAAGTATCCACAGTTTGGACCGCTCATTACAGCTATATGGAACATGATGGATAGTGTAAACAAAACTTATTCCACAGTCAGCCTCTGCAGACAAATCTGCCAAATTTGGACTCTCAGTTAATGAATGTAACTTGTACTGAGGCCTCTAAAGGTGTATGTATTGTATGTATTTCCATCAGCACACAGGGCCAGGTTCCTTAACCTTAACTCTCTGCTTTCTCAACCTCTTATTGACACCTCAGTATTATCCTCTTAACCTAGCTATTTGATAAATGCTTTAAAATATATATGTATATATATATTTTTCTGGCTGTGTTATTTATCTGCCAGATCTGTTCTGATTCAGTGCCCCTTGCAGCCTACAAACAGTTGGATCCACAAGCAGGTTTGTGCGGGACAGGAACACAGGGCTTAAGGCAGACACTGTTTAAACTGCACTCCCATTTAAGAATCAAAGATGCATCTAGGCCTTAGGTAACACCTGACTCTCTTTCAAAGCAGGAGAGGACTTTTTCAAAGTGCTGCCTCTGATATTTTCTGCTTTGGCAGCTAACCTTAGGTTCCCAAACATCTGGCTGCAGCAACTAGTTCAAGGGCATTCTCAGGCTTACAACCAGTCATTGAAAATGCCAGCTGCTTGTTTGGTGACACTAATGCCTGTTGACACAAACACCTCCAGGTCAAGAACCTACTTGTAGCTCTGCAATCTCCTCCTCTGCTGCACACCGCCGTCGCTTCTGCTCCTCCAGTTGCTCTTCCACTTTCACACACTCCTCGCTGACAGCCTAGCAGAGACATTGAAGGGGGAGTTAGCACCCCTCTAGCAGCCACCCCTCCACCGAGGAAACTGCCCCGGGTGGGTTGTGAATGCTCTGCTGTCACACATGGGATAAACACAACGCCCTTTTCAGACTCATGAAAGACACAGTTAAAGAGGCACACGACTCATGGATTGAAGAAAACTCTCTTTTGTGGTGGCAGATAAGCTGATTTTACTGAAACTTGCTATGGGCTATTACATTTTTCAATAAAAAGACGACTCTGCTTGCTAATTGTTTTGGCTCAAAAGAGCAAGACAGCCCAAGTAATGTTGAGGTTTAAGTGCATATGAGAAAGAAACACAATGGAATGCACACAGTTTTCTTACACTCACAGGATTTCTGCATACCCAGGGGCACAAACCTCTGATCAGCTGCCAGTCTTAGACACTATCTCAGAATGGCAGAACAAACACACTAAAATCTTTAGCCTTCAGGTGTGCCGCTTCGCATACACAGGGCTGACTCATGCTTTTGTGGGAGCAAAACTTTGATCTTCTCAGACGTTACCTTGAGCAGTCAAAAACAAAAATACATGAGGAATTATCTGCAAAAGCATATTGTCACAGTCTAAATTTGTTTTCATCAAAATCAGTTGTAAGAGGAAGTAGTGTAAGGCCATGGGGGCAGGTCTCAATGTTCATACCAAGAAAAACAAAAAACAAACAAACAAAAAAAAGAGAAAAAAAAAAAAAAGACTGTGACTTCAGGGCATAGTTCAAACAGATGCTACCTTTAGTGCTGAAGCAAACATAAAAAGTGACCCCCCCTTTCCACTACTGGCTGCCTTTTCCATGGCACATGCCCCTCCACTGGCTTCAGAGGGGTGGTTCACATTACACATCTTCAAAAAAACCCAAAGGGCTTTTTTATCTCAAGTCACCTAGCTTGTGAGTGTAGACAAGAATTTTCAGATTCTCCTGCTAAGGCTAGTTGTGATCTGCTAGTCTTGGGGTCCCAGCACCGCAAACCTTAGTATTTCACCCTGTAATTTCTGTATCAGATGATGAAGCAGGGGTAATCATGCACAACTCCCTGAGGAATAATGATCACATTAATTTACCTTGTATTTTGTCTCATAATTTAGAATCTCTGTGCTCATTTGAAATTTTACTGCGGACAGCTCTTCTTGGCTGGTCTCTTGGAAGCTCTGTGCCTGTTTCTTTGCTGTCTCCAGCTGCATTTGCAGACTCGGGACAGCTGTGGCACATTTTTGAGCTTCCTCCAATTTCTCTTGCAGGCTCTTGTTCTCCTGCCTGAGAGTGGAGATGTCAAGCTTCAGCCTCTCCTGTTCCTCTGTAGTCTGTTCTTCTAGTTCTTTGAGCCTCTCCGTAGCCTCAACTAACTTCTCTTCTGTATTCACCTTTTCAGAGGTCACAGCACAAATTTGAATACCGAGTTCAGCCATATCAGTGTTGGTCCTGTGGAGCAGATCTTTGTTTTCTTCGTTTTCCATTTTAACAACTTCCAAGTACTGCTTAACATTGGACAGCTCTTCCTTCAGGTTCAGCAAATTATCTTCCAGCTCAGCTTTTTGCTGGGCTACCCTCTCCTGCTCTTTTTTTAGTACTTCTTCTCTCTCTTTACACTGCACCAATTCTTGCACATGGTTTCTGTTAAGTGACTCACTTTCCTCTTTCAGTTGTTGAACAAGCACCTTCTGTTCCTCCAAGACAGTCCCTGTGACTGCCAGCTCGCCTCTCATCTGCTCTCTCTCGGCAGTGGTCTCCTGAAGCTTGACTCGCAGGTCCAGGACCTCTGCTTGCAGCCTAGACACTTCACCTCGGTTGACCTGCAGCTGCTCTTCACTCACGATCAGCCTGGAGGCCAGCTCCTTTGCTTCTTTCTCCAGAGAGGCTGTCTGCTGTAGTTGGTGTTTTTCCACTGATTTCTTCTCTGCTGTGAGGGATTCAATCAGCTCTGTCTGGTGCAGACATGTCTTTTCAATGCTAAGCTTTTCCATCTCAAGAAGCTCTGCTTTCTTCCTGTGATTTTCAGCTTCTGCTTTCAACTGCTCACACTGGATCTCCATGCTTTGCATTTTTGCCTCCTTCTCAGCGAGCTGTGACTGGAGAGACTCTTCGCCTTCCTTTAAGGAGCTCAAGCTCTTTTCCATTTCTAAGTTATACTGTTTGGCACGCTTCAGCTGTCCTTCAAGAAGAGCACAAGACTCCTTGGTTGCCTCTTCTCTTTGCTTCATGTCTTTGTAGTCAGAGTGTAGAGCACCTAACCTCTCCTCCAGAATTTGGCTTTGCCTCCTGGCATTCTGCAGGTCTTCATCCAGCTGTTTGTTCTGCTCCCGGAGCTTCTTCTCTTTTTCATCAACTGATACCAAGGCATCATCTATCTCACTCTGAAGCTGTTTCTCAGAGGCTCTCAGCCTGGCCACCTCAGCTTCCAGGGAGGCGTTAGACTCTTCCACATTTTTCAGCTTCTCTTCCATCTTCTTCTTGTCCTGCTGTAAATCTTTATTCTCTGATTTTAGTTTACGGCTCTCCTCATCCTTTTCACTTACTGCAGAGTTTTGCTGCTCCATCTGCTCCTCCAGCTGCTTGACTTTCTGGCTGAGGTGCTCCTTTTCAGACGAGATTTTCTGGTTTTGTTCCTCAAGGCTATGCACAGTGTGACTCACCTTTGTTAAGTGACCTTCCTGTAGTTCAAGTTGCTCTGCCAGAGACTGGATGTCCTTCTTCAATGCTCCTTCCCTCCTATTACGCTCCTCCTCAAGTTCCTCTTTTTCTTTCCTTGCCTCCTCAAGACTTTTTTCCAGTGACCCTACCTGAGCCAGCAACCCCATTACCTGGGTCTGGAGCTCAGCCACCTCCTTCCCCTTCAAGGTCAGGGCCTTCTGAAGAGATTCCATTTCCTTTGCCATGGTTTCCAGGCTCCCAAGCAGCTTTTCGCTCTCTTCCCTAGAGTTAGTGGTAAGGTGATTGTATCTGGATTCCAGTTCCTTCTGCATCTCTTCTTTCAACCGCAGCTCCTCCCTTGCTGCTTTAAGCTGAGATGCATGTTCATCACTGAGTCTTTGCATTTCTGCCTTTTCCTTTTCTTTCTCCTGAAGCTTATCCAACAATCCTTGTATCTGTACGGCAGAATCACAGTGGGCTGTGGCTTTTTCCTCCAAGGCGGCATCAACTTTTGCCAGGAGCTCCATGTTCTTCTGTTCTGTTGAACTCAGCTTGTCCTTGAGTTCATCAATGCAAAGATCCTTCATAGTGATCAAAACCCTGGAGGCCTCCAGCTCCTGATTCAAGAGCTGCAACTTTGAGGCACAGTTCTCCTTGCTGCTCTCCAGCTGCTCCAGCTTTGTTGAGTATTCCTTCTGCTGCTCCACTGCATTCAGCTCCAGTGACTGCAGGCACTTCTGCAGATCGTGAACAGTGCTCTGAGTGGAATGGGAGACCTCACACTGCTTCTGCAGCTCTGCGATCATCTTTGTCAGCCGTGAGTTCTCCTCGCTGTAGTTACTGCTCTTCTCCTTTTCTACCTGTACTTGTTCTTTTTGCAGGTTGATGGCTGCCTGGAGCTCCTGGTTTTCCATCTGTAGCTGGTGAACTCGATCCTGAAGTTCTCTCTGTCTCAGCTCAGCCTGATCAAGCTCTACACGCATCTCTTCAAAGCCCTCAAGGTGTTCAACATTCAGTGAGTTATTTGCATCAGGGCTGGAGGGAAACTCTTGGGCCTACATGAGCAGAAGGGAAAACAGAGTATAAGATTTAATTCAAAGTTGCATTTTCAAACACACACACAAAAAATCAAAAGTTCCAAAAATAAGGATGGCCTAGCTTTTTTGTTACTATTTGTAATAATAATGATAAAAACAGGATTAAAAAAAAGGCAGCTAAGAATTCAAGTTAGTGATATCCTCCTGATTGACTGATTTACAGGATTTTCCATAGAGCACAAACTTTATCACCTATGCACTTAAAATTTTAAATGATTCCCATTTGTTCGTAACAGCTTCAAGGAAATTTAAACATTCATTTAAAAGCTTTGGTCAAATGACAGCATTGGGTGAATTCAGATTCTTAAAGCACAGTGACATTACAGGTTGAATTCACAGAACTACAAAACATGATTTTAAAAGAAGAAAGGTTTGTTTTCACAAAAGATAAATGAAAACATATTTTGTACACTGTCTTTTAAGTATGTTTTCTTTTTCCTTTAAAAAAATTTGCATGTTCAGTTGAATCAGCTACTGGACCACCCTCTTCATTTCAAATTAAATATCTATTACTGTTGTAAGAGTCATAAGCATCATAAAATTATCCAGCTTTAAGAAACTGTGCCAGTAACTAAAGATTTATCATGCTAAGGAAGTAATACCTCTGTTCAAACACTTG
Organism: Tinamus guttatus; assembly: GCF_059628265.1. Taxonomy (NCBI): domain Eukaryota; kingdom Metazoa; phylum Chordata; class Aves; order Tinamiformes; family Tinamidae; genus Tinamus; species Tinamus guttatus. Next base: position 3,091,515 of record NW_028288649.1, read on the forward strand.
TTTTTAATCTTCTTACCTGTAAATAGTTGCTCACTAAACTACTCATGCTGGAACTGCGACTTGGGGGTTTCCATAAATATGCTGAAGATCCAAGGGAGGACAGTGTTCTCCTGTCAGTCACATGGAGCAAGAAGAGAGGGCTAAGCACATACACACATGCTTTTCTACTCCTATTTGTAAGTTATATCTAGTTATAACTACCACAACAGCAATACATAACTGTGCCTGTTGTATAGGCCAACAGTCAATGAAGCTGATGGAAAACAAAACAGAGAAATGTGCTGATAGGAGACTATGGGATTGGTACAAGATCCAATGCTCTTTTCACCTATGAAATTGTTTTGCTCTGTGGTGAGCGCTCAACCAGACGGTGGCAGTCTGTGGCCATGGAGAGCTCCCTGCACCAGACCTAGTAGTGTCCGCTCTTCCCCACTCCAAGGGGCCATCAGCCTCCTAAAGCGAGCGCACGCTGCCAACTCTACCCTAGAACAAGTGAAGCAGACTCCTCAGCCATTCAGGCATTGGGGGCCTGAGATCTTTAAACAAAAGAGTCAGGAACATTTCTACTTGTGCCTGTGAAGGTGAAAATACTTTGGGATTTGAGCCCAAACTGCTGTTAGTGGAAAGACTCAATTACAGACCTCAGTGAGCATCAGAACTGATCTCAGTATAATGCAGAAGAAAAAAAGACCAACTTAGTCATAGACTAATTACATGGAGTAACTGTATGCCTGCTCTGACACAAGTATTCCCACCTTCAGAAGAAAAAACTTTTACAAATTCTATGGGAATTACATGCTAAAAAGTAACTAAGTGTTTCTATCTTACCTGGCAAATGTTGGCCATGCAGCATCTAAATCGTAGCCTCTTGATGCCAGGTCAAACTGAACATCAGTAAGCTCATAGAGTTGACCCACAATGTCAGAACTCATTTTGGAATTCAGAAATGGACTTCTTGCATAGTACCAGTCACTTGAAAACAAAACAAAAATAAAGTAGTACTCATTTATAAGTGAAACAAAGCTGGAGTTTCTCTTGAAAGAAAATAAAAAAAAATTGCTCTTTTCTCCTAAAACACTGACTCTGTCCTAGAAAAATTACCGAATGAAAAATGAAAGCAACTAGACCCATCAACCAAGATGCTACCCCTTCAATACAAATGAAGGCAAACGGACTCAATTAAGCCTACAAAAACAGTTTTTTCCAAGAAGCACCCTTTTGGATTTTTCCATACAGCTGGCTTTTCCTAAAAACCCAACCTACATTCCTCCCAACTAACTATAAAGTGCCTTTGCTGTGGAGTAGCAAACGCTTTCTGAGGCTTTGCACAACACAACCCAGTTAATTTCCTTTCTAATGTACAGCACATAAGACAAACCCAGTATCTTCAGTATTTATGAAAAAATGACCTTCAAAACTCACATAGAAGCATCAGGACTTGGATGAGCCACTCACTGCACATGTGCTGAACTGTAACAACTTTCAGCATTTACCAGCCTAAGATGGGTATGAACCAGGAACCCAGGCTGGATGGTCTATTTTTATTTGTATCCTATTATCAGCCCTATAAGCCAACCACTGGAAGGGTTTCCATTTCATTCATAGCCATCTGTCAATATTATGTTTTGTTTCTTGTTTGCACCGAACCATCCCCCAGTCAACAGGGTATTTTGCTATTTACCTGGTCACTTTGGTGTTCATAAAACATTGCTGCAAGGTATCTGCTAGTCTTTGGTGAACCAAAGAGTAACGAAGAAAGGCTCTTCCTTTTCCAAGAGATGTTCGTAGCTGGAAGGGTTAAATAGGAAAATAAAAATAAAATCTAAGCACCATTTATAAATATGTATAGAGACATGAGCAGGACAGACTACATACCATAGGCAAAAAACAGAATAAGCCATCAGGTGTAAAGGAAGTAATAAGAAGTGCCACTGAGACACACTCTCTCCCATATAGAAGGCATCAGAGGACTAATGCATGTTGAGTACCCAGGTATACATTATGCTAAGGGCAATTCCAATACAAGGCAATTCCAACAGAAGCCAGTAATGCCTGTTTTTCGGCACTCTAAGCTGCCACAGCTGGCTGTGCTTGAGAACAGATCTATCCATAGCACAAAGGTGTACAGAAATACATGTACATACCCCCGAGGATACAACCCCAGCCCATGCAAAAAGTCTTAAAACTCTCACCAAGAACAGTTGCATGACTGAAATTAACAGGTCTTTTCAGGAAGATGGCTAATAAATCAACACAGGGGGAATCACAAAACTCTGCACGGAATTTAGTTAAATCTACTGACTTGTGGACTGATGCTCTCTTTTGTTTTGTCTTTCATATTTGAGCCATTGCTGTCCTTCAGAAAATCACTAATGTTTTGTTACTACTCTGCAATGAAATCAATAATTTAGGAATGGAAAATTAAAAAGATGTAAAGATTTTCTCAGCAGTCAGCTATGCTCTCATATACTAACCAAACAGCTTACTCACTTAACAAACTTGAATCTACTCATGAGAAAAAAATGGAGGCCAAGAAAATATTAGAAGGTTGAGGTTCAAGTTAGTTGGCTACTTTATTTTTTGCTTGAAAAGACAAGAGTGGAAGAAGGTGTAAAGGTCATAACAGATGTTTTTTCATTTGATCAATACTCCATGGAGAGTAATATCTTAAATCTAAAATTCCTTGATTTTGCTGTCACTGGGTTTCTGCCCACAAGAGCACACAAAGGAAGTATTCTTTGTTAAATCTCAGCAATACATTATATAAAAATGATCTCTGGGTATTTTTGAGAGAGATGCAATCCCTGCCCTGAGCACAGCACACTGTCAAGTCTTGTTCCTCCCTTAAGTGTTTAATGAATCCCTTAAGATTAGCCAGAAAGCCCACTGAAAGCTACCGAGCTAATTCTGTCCTTATTCCCATTGGCCTACCAATAACAATCTTCTTCTTTGCATAAGGGCACGAGAACATTTCTGACAACAGAAAAGGGGGGAAATATTTACACATATGCAGCTACCAGTAGCCAAAGAGTATCCAGATGGCTTTCTAGAGCCGGCCAGACTTCAACAAGGCAGGCTCCATACTGAGTGCACGCTTTGCTCAAGCTAAGGTGCTAGGGCTGGGCATAGGTCTTAAAACCAGAAAAATAGGCAGCTACAGAAGACTTGCAAAGAAGTGTTCTCAGTGTAATCACTTTCGCAGTGCAGGGAAGCAACCACAATTCACCTCATGCCATCAAGGACTAGGCTGTCTAGTTAACAGCAAGGCAGTTTCTGGAGTGCTCCCATTTTCTATCTGCTTTGTCTCTCTAGTGTGCCATGCACCTCAATATCAGAGCATTGCAGACAAAGCGGAAGAGGAGGCAACATGCTGTTAAATGTTTGTCCTTCCTCAAAGACTGACTGGCATTACCCTTTCCTCCTTGTTCACTTCCAACTTTGAAAGACAACATACACGGTTCTGTGAATAAACACATGAGATTTGTAAAACTTAAAATTCTACCCAGCTAGATTCAAATACTGCCTGCTCATTTTCACCTGTGCTGAATGGGAACATTCCCATATTCATTTCTAGCATATTCACCACAAGCTAACAAACCAAGTTATCAAGTTAAAAGAAAGCCAATTTCTATGGCTTCAAAGAAACTGAAACAGGAAATGTCCTTCTACCAAACCATAATTTCTGGTATCATGCAAAACATTAAATAGTGAAAGCTAGTGGAGAAGGAGGAAAAGCAGAGCTGCCCCAAGACTTGGTAACACACACAGTGTTACCACACTAAACAGACTGTTGATGCTCACAGCATGGTTGTTTTTGCAGAGAAGTTAGGTTGGCTGCTGCAGCTGAGAATTCACAGGACAGTAGCTACAGCTAGAGGATCTTTTCTGCAGCTGAAGTCACTGCCTTTACAATTCTGATCTTCCTAAGGGGGGCAGAAAAAGAAAGAAAGATTTTCTGGGCTCTCCCTCACTTCTTTTTCTAATGCCTGCTGTGGCTTGTCCACATTGGAGCAGCAAAATTTGAAGGAGAAAATGAGTGAGGGAACATAGAGCCCACCTGTGCTAGAGTCTCCTCACTCTTTCAGATGGCTCCAGCTCTGGCTGGATCTGCTGTGGAGGAATTGCTCAGAGAACAGTAAATCTGCTGTAAATAGTAACATAGCATTGCTGCTCAGAGATGACAAAACCAGGCATCAGGACAACCAGGCTGCACTGTCAAACCACCACCTCTTTCTCCAAACAGGAAAGTTCCTCTTCAAATGATTCTGGGTAGTCGAAAGACTCAAGACAGGATCAGCATTGTAAACTTCTTGACGCACTTATCTCATTCACTAATCTAGTTACAGATGTAGCATGGCTGTTATGAGATTTATTACTAAATCTAATAAAAATAATAATTTATTTGCCCTGTTTATATTAGCCTACCAAAGGTAACAATGACAACCAACCTGTACCATTAAACAGTATTTTTGACATCAAGGAATGAAGTAGAGACAGGAGATGAAACTCTGCTCTCAGTCGCTCCTCAACTTCACCGATAAACAAGTGTTTGTCAGCGAAAGAAAGTTTAACGTGCTGTTTCTTTCCTCTCACACTTACAGCAAGCTCTGCTATAAAGGAAGGTGTGCTAACAATGGCAGGCTCTGTCCTTGGCTTAATTTTTCATTCCTTTTTAGAGTGAAAGTCAGTAATTTAATGAAAAAGCAGAGCAGACCCAGAGACCAACATATGTTTTGTTCACATAACACTTCAGGCCATCTAGTCCTATATAATTTGGTGCTACTGCTCCATCAGAAGGACATACTAAACCACGAAGGCTGTGTTGTGATGTTTACTAGATATACTTACTTCTGTAATAGACTTAACAAAGCGGATTCCATCATTAGCTCCCTTGACCTTTGCCAGACAGTCACAGAAATAATCCCAGTAGTCTTTTCTATTTCCCAGCAGCGTGTTTTTTTCTTTCTGATCAAACTTAAACAAGAAAAAAAAAATCAGTGAAACAAATATAAATACACTTAAATATAGCTAATGTGGAATTCTGTTCCTCTCACAACTTTCATAACTCCTCTTGGCTTTAGACAAAGTATTCATAAAGGGAAGAGATAGTCTATGCCATCAATGCAACCCCAGAAGCTAGTTTACAAAGAGTAACAGACATTAATGTTCCTGCCTTAGTTAAATATAGGCATCTGTTCAGAAATTCTGAAACATTAAGTTTTAGAGCAGCTTCAGCAGCCGTTTATCAGCTGCAAGGAACCATAAGGCCCGCAACAAGAAGTGTGACAGTAGTCTGTGTGTACATAGCAGAAAAACTTGCTCGAGCTAAATCACGCAGAGAGGGCTGAAGCAGGAAGGGTATGGAATGCATCTTGGATACTCAAATCCCAAAGGATTTCTTCAGCTTCTGCTGAAGCCTGTGCAACTCAATTAAAACTACCTTGCCTGGATTAAGGCTAGATTAGAGTGTCTGTGTTGAGGTCAGTGATGTGATTACAGTGTGTATAGACATAGACCATACAAACTTAATTTGTTTGCCTAGCAAAGCATCTTCTTTTACAATTTAAAAGTTCTTAAACTTTGAAAAGGCCAAAAAGCAGCATTCAAGATTTAAATCCAGCCTTTTGCATTAAGTTTTAAATACTGTAAAAATGAATTTCCACAATGAAGTCACAAAACATTCTCTACGTTATTCAGACTGGTGTATTTGCACTGTGAGCTACCTATCTGTATTTATTTTGCATTAAAATGTGGTCAGGACCTCATTAACACAGCTTTTCCAGGATAATTCAGAAGTGCATGTCTTCAAAAATCAGGCTCAGAAATCCCAGATCTATGGGAAATGTCTTACATTGTCCAACCAACCTGCCAACACTACCTTTTGATTACGTTTATATACTTCCACTTGAAACAGATATATGAAAGACCACACATTTCAGCCCACTTACTGAAGTAAGAGACATTCAGCTGACTATTTACAATTACTATTTGAATACCCCACACTTTGTAGAGACAGTAACAGAAAGCAAGGCCCAACTTTGATGCTGGATTATGAATAACAAACATCACTTTTTACCTGGAGAAGGTACTCGAGCTTGTAGGAGAATTTTTGCAAGCTGACGCTGTCATCTGTGATTGGTTCCCCTCCCTCTTTAAATTCTTTGCTTAATTCAGTCACAGCATCTTCAAAGCAAGAGGTAAGAATGACTAACTAATGAAAAAGACATTTAGTACTGAATCAATCCCTAAACATCTAAATATTTTTTTTTGCCTTCATGCCATGCATGTGTCTTTGGTTTCTTTCAGTTAAAAATGTTTTAATGACAATGCAAAAGCTTACTGCTATGCTTGTAATTTAAGGACACCTATAACAAAAACTAGATCTCAAATTATGCAAGCTGTCATACTGATTTATTATCTCTTCTCCTTAAAAGTAGTGAAACCTTCTCCTGAAGCTGTGTAAGAAAAGTGGTAACAGACAGTTGCAACCTTGATTCTCTAGAGGAAAGAGAAATAACTTTTTTCTGTCTCATATGCAGACTTAGGTTCTTCTATTGCAACAGGCAATTCTGATTAGAAAGGACAGAACACATAATCTGCTAAAGGGGATCAGTAACACAAGAACAGTCATTCAGTCAGCACATTTATCTTCTCCACGCTTTATTCTGGAAGATTCAGCTTGTACTGGTTACAAAATGCGAATGGCAAAAAAAAAAAAAATCACATAACTAGAAGCATACAACAATTTCTCTTCCCTAAAACCAACTCCCACTGTGGGATAGGACATCCCAAATGAAAGCACACTGCTCTCTGGCCCCAGAAGGAGATACTTCTCAGCACCCAAAGTTACCCCTTCAATCTAGTTCTGCATTTCTTCCAACTGCTCGAGTGAGCCCTACCCTCTCACAATCTTCATCCATTTTATGAATAAAAATCTCTCCTTGTTAGCAGACACATAGGTCTCCTTTTTATGTTTTAGGAATATCCAGACTCCCAGCTTTGGTGTGTATTATACTTAATAAAAACAAAGAGGAAAAGTGCCTGGCTGCTTAGGACAGACAGGACAGAAAAACATAAGTCTGTTGTCAATACTGCCTGCAACATAGCTGTGAAAAATTATTCTGGCTACTGCCAGTGGAGAGCAAGACAGGTGTGCAGAAAGCACATTCCACTGCAGCGAGACGAGCACATCCAATTCTCCACTATTCTTCCTTCGGCTCTCTATCTTCACATTACTTTTGCCCCCTATTTTGTCCTTCCCCACATTAAATGCAGCTTGACACCAGATTCCCATCAAGGGAGGGGATAAATATCAGATACGCTGTTTCTCTCGTGAAGTCTTATACCAGCATAGCTCTTCTTGTGTGAAAAAGTTCTAGCTCATACCACACAAGAATAATTCTGCTTTCCCTCTGCAGAAAAATGTCTTCAAGTTCTAAGACAAATTTCTGATGTTGTGTATTGAAGCTGGCAGGATTTAACGATTTTGGATCTTTAGTACAGCACTTTTTCCCTCACACAGAAAAAAAATCAGTCCCGTCTCCACTGAGCACATGGAAGACCTTGTATATAGCAACTGGGACAACGCACTTCAAGTATTAAACAGTTAAAAGCACAACTCTCACCCTCTGTTATTATAGCATGCAGGATGCAGCCCAGTCTACAGAATTAACCTATTGCCATGACAGCATACCTTGCAGGTCCCTGATAATCCGCTGCAACTGGCTCTCGCCGCTTGTTGCTGCCATCTTGAAAACCAAAGGAGTTTCTTGTCTGGGCTGTCAACCTTTCCATCCATCTAGATCAAAACAGCAGTGTTCATATCCTTGATGATCCTTGCGCTGATGAAGATTATTCGTATCTGTGAAACCTGCAACTCTATAAAAAATAAAAATAAAATGAATGGATTTATCATCTCAGAACAAACATATTTAACAGAGGTGCTTTGGCATTTTAAATCCTGTTTAGTGATGAATTCCTATCATCCCAACTCTTTTCCAGAAACTTCATTTACATTTCTTTCTAAATTATACTTGCTATTTCAGTCCTTTTCTGCTTCCACCTTCCAAAACTACAGAGCCAATTGCAGTACCAATTCTCCCTTTCTCTTTGGAGTTACAACATAGCCAGCCCTACAGCCCAGCTCAGACTGTGATTTAATGCAACTCATCTTGTGACTGTGAGGGAGGTTCTGATGACACAGGAATTTCCCCTGTTACACTGCTTGCCAAACCTTCTTTACAAGGTGCAAAGAAAAAATATGTAAGGATATTTCCATTTTGGAGAGTGTTTCAAGTCACAGACTGGGCACGGGCCAAAGTGTCCAAAAATGATTCAGGTTTGACTGTCTGGCACTGGAGGATGTTTCTTAATCATAAGAACTACAAAGAGATTCATTACCTGACACTAGTGAGAAAAAACTTCCCTCCTCAGGACCCACTGTTCCCATTGCATGTAAGAGGATAGCAGGCTATTTTAAGCTCTGTTACAGCATCCCTGACTCAATAAATACACTTTGCTCACTAAAGCATCCGGCTCCTTCCATCAAAATAACAACACGTGAACTGTACCTCACACTCATGGAGATTTTTTCATTAATAAATGAGAAACAAAACACTTTCCTGGAATAACTTGGCTTGGTGATCCAAACATTCAAATACTGACCTGCGAACAAGCTTGCAAAACAGCCCTACAGAAACTGCATAGGAAATACATCAACTTCAGACAGAACTCTGCCTCCAATGGTACATTCTGAATCTTTATCAAATTTGCTGTTACACTTTGGAAAATTTGCTTGTGTTGATTCAAGCTGAATTACAGTAAAAACAAGTTGCAATTGTAAACTTATGGGCTCCTGAGGCACAAATGTGACTAGGTCACATGGTGATAGCTCATTTCCTCTTTATTTGCATCACTGCCAAAATAACTAAATTGTCACGGTCTACACAGAAGTCTGGATGGTTTGGATTCCTTGGGATGGATTGGATGTAAATGGATTCCCTTTTCCTAGGTATCTACACAGTCTTTGCAAATGGTCCTGATGCAATCCTGTTTTCAGTTTGGATACAAGGTAGAGGTGGTTTAAAGTAAACCTTAACCAAACTAGAGAAGCACAAAGATGCTAAATAGAAAGAAAAGGCTGCAACGATGCTTACTAGTGTGTTTCTCTTAATATCCACATTTTGTTACCTGCTAGTTCCATTTATACACTGTGAAGGCCCTTGTCATACATTACGACACAAACGTTGGTGTCTGGACAAGTGCCTGTGCCTGCAAATCCCCTCTACATCTGCGTTGCCGGAAGGAGAGAAGGCCAGTGCAGAACAGAGCCGATGACCTTACTGTGCTGTCAAACTCAATTTTTCACCTTAAATCAACAGTATCACACACCCAAGATTCCTATCTGGCTGTTTGTATAAAATATGACATTTACTGCTAACCTGTTGAGTTTGGACACCAATGAAGAAAGGCAGTAACAAACTCAGTGAGTCAACATTTCCTTTTCTGAGCACGCATAGCAATATCTGCCATATCTGCTCAGTTTGACAACCAGTATAAGAAGGAGCAGATGTCAAAAGACAAGACTGTGTAATGTGGGCTCTGGCAAGTCAAAACGCACAGCCAAACCCAATGCTGCTCCCCTGCGGCGGGAGAAAAGCATAAAGGGCAACAAGGGAGCCTTGCTCTCTCCTCCTGGCAAGTCCCACTTCTAGGACTCAGGCAGCACAGGGTATGAGAGGGCCATATCTAGAGCAGTTAGGATTGTGAGACATGCATGAAAACAGCAAACATGCCCATGGCAAGCACGCACAGACAATGCACAAGACAGGACACTGACCCCGAGCCCTCGCTTTGCAGCAGCCAGTGGGAAGGACATGAGGTGTCCTATAGCAGCTAGGAGAACAAGGGCCGTGGGAAGTGCTAGTCCCTGGCAGATGGCCCAGGTGCAGATTTGCCAGGGTTGGGTCAGAGGATTAAACAGGCTTTAGAGTGTCTCAACCCCCATTAGATCTGCACCTGCTACTGCACTTGCCCCAAAGTGACAAATAAGCATCTGCTGGGTGGATGGCAGTTCAATGGTGCAGTGCAAGCGAGGCAGCATGTTCCCAAGGGGCTGATCCCAGAAGCCAGAGGAATGTGTCTCTATTCCTGCCAGGATTTCCTAGGCAGAGCACAGAACCCCTGTCACACAGCTCGGTGGCAGGCACATAGGTGAGCAGCCCCCTCCTCTTCACCCCCGCCTCAGCCTCTCCCTTCTCCAGGTCAGGGGCAGCAGGGGCCAGGTTTCCCCCTTCCCCATGAGCTGCAAAAAGGGCAGAAAAGTACACCTCTCCCCAGGCCTTCTCCGACTGCTGCAAGGAAGCAGGATACAGCCCATGGAAGGGCGCAGAGCTCACAGCCACTACGCCTTAGAGAGCCATCAATGTACCCAGACTGCTTCCCCAAGTCTTCAGAGTAGGAAGAGCTCCTGTAAATCCCTCCCCGCTCCTTCCTGGTCTCACACCATTTTGCCCAGAGTTGCTTGGGGCAGAGCCCTGCTCCTGCTGCCATTTCCTACCCTGTTACACATGTCTCTAAGTACCTGTTTTGTGAGAGCCGCAAACGCCTCGTGACGCATGTCCAGCACCAGTGTCCTGCTTCAGGCCCTAGGCCTTTGAACGTGACTCTGTGCCACATCCTCTGCAAGGGCCTTTGACTGAGGCCAATGGCAGCAACCAACAGAAAACTGCAGGGCTGCAATGAAGTTGGTGGAGCGACCCTGAGGACAGGGCAGGGCAGAGAAGGCAGGAGGGGACGGGACATGGGCCTCCTCCCTTGCCTCCTGGCTGCTCAGTGCGGTAGCAGCAGTAACATGTATCTAATTTGATTTCGTAACATTTCTCTCTCTTTTGTTGACTGTGAGCTTGTTGGTGCCTCCAAGAACAACAATTTGGAATTCACTGGCCAAACTGGACCAACTTTGACAAAGACGTAGAGGTCTTGAAAACCTTATGCTCCCCTGTGTGTGATCAAAACAGTAGGCTGGGAGGAAGGAGAACTGCCACAAAAGTAGATATAGCTAGTTAACTGCGACGGCCCCTTTCAAAAGGTAACATAGAAAAGCTACCAAGCAGCTGTAAAATGGCTACGAGAAACAGAAAAAAAAAAAAAAAAGAATGCAAATCTCACTGCAAAGCTGAAGGAAGCCTATACTTCTCAAAGTAATATTATGGATCTAGTTAAATAATTGCACTCCAGTAACTGTGTCTAGAAAACCTAGTTTGATGTTGCAGGAAACCCCCAGCCCCCATGGGTTTCCCAGTAGCTCTGTTGCCAGTTGCTCTCATTTTTTACTGTACAACTACCTGCACATTCCTAAAGCTGAGGACCTGTTTTCTGCCATTAAAGGTTTGAGCTGAACTACAAAAAAAGACAAGGCTACAGCCCTTCTCTCATGCGCACACACTTGCTTTTACTGGGCAAGCCAGTCCTGGTGCTTTAATACAGCATGTAGAGACAGGAGACCCTTAAGGAGGGACACAGGATGGCAATAAACAGGACATTTGCAACCAAAAGGCAGGGCTAAGCCTGGCTGTCACCTAAGGTTTCCCTTCCTGAATGCCGAAGCTCAGTTCTGTTCCGAGAAGTGAAATTTTCATGCTAAATCCCACTTAGTTCCCTCTTGGTTTTCCACATCAACAGACCCTCATATTCCAAATACAAATACGCATTTTGCAAGTATTTTGGCTTATTTCAGTACCTCAGGCAGGCTACAGGCCAATAGACTGCAAACCTCCACTGAATTTCCTAGACACACCAACCTCAGTTTGAAGCAGTGAGGCATTTACTAGACGAAGAGGACAAAAACATTCACAGATTTTACAAATGCCTGGGAGAAGAGTAACATGTTCATAGTTCAAGGCTCCTTACAACAAAACCTTCTTTAGGCAGGCCTTGCAATCTAAGCGCAGTTGCATTTTACAGCATAAGATCAGAAATCTATGACATTCCCACAATATGGTCTCAAGACCTAACCTGAAAGGAGAGGCTAACACACACGGAAAAATAACCTTCATCCAAGCTTTGCTATCCTATGGAAGACAGGCCTGGTTCTCCCCCTATTATATTCCTTGTATTTGCAAATTGTGCTTAGAAAGAGATCAAGGTTAAGCTCCAGATAGGAGTATACAAGCAATACGATAAGAACTGTGTGAGATATAGTTAATTTTTACACTGAATGGGGAAAGTGGGTAACTCAACTCTCCTTTTAGTGCTGCACCTACTGACGGAGGCCACCACACCAAGATAGAAGGTAAAACCTTTCAAAAGGGTACGCTGAAGCTGCGCCAAGCAAGGCCGATATGCCAGACCAGAGACTCATTTCTTCGCTTGGAGAATACAGCACTTTGTCTTCAATAGTCCTTAGGCTACTGAAAGTTAAACATGAACTGAAATAACCACTTACACAAACAACAGAACAGGGATGCGCTTGTATTTCTCGCACAAGGATGGCCCTTGTGTCATGACATGGAAGCTGCTCGTTTGAGGAAGCAGTCAGTTCCCAAAGAGAAGAGGCCTCTTCTCACAACAGGAATTGTGCTAGTCTCGCTTCTAACGAAATGATCCCCTCTCTGCCCTTAGCACAAGCCACTCCATACCGTGCGTGAGGGATGCTACGCTGTGTTCACTAACATCTCCAAACTGGCCTAACCTAACTGCCGAGACTTCGGGATAGCCGCTAGATCGCAGCTCTGAACGGCCTCCGTCTCAGCGGGGCTTTCCTCAGCAGGAGTTTTACCCGTGCGCCTACCGTATCCACTGTTCCACACTCTCCCTCCAGGCCGCAATTCCCAACGTAACGGCTGCTGCCAGCTGATTGTCCGGAGGGAGCGGGCAGGCGGGTGTTGAGCTCTGTCCGTGTGTCGCGCTCCAGCTGCCCTCTATCCAGCTGACAACACCAGCATCTGCCTCAGGCACCTCCTGGCCCATAAGCAGTTCCCAGGGAAGTGGCAGCAAGTAACACTGAAAATTACAGGTTTTGGCCACACGCTTGTGGTCAAACAGCAGGCAAAGCACTTTAGGCAAAGGCCAAGCTGAGACAACGCAAAGTGACCAGTTATGGAGTGAATCATGCTACTCCAGAGCCAAGAGCAAGAATTCTTGTTTGCTTTCATTCTCAGCAGGAAATACGAAGTGCTGCCTCTCCCCCTGTTTGCCCATGGGTTTGCCATCCAACCAATCCAGGGGGGAAGCGGGAGCTGGAGGAGTTACAAGACCGAACGATTTAAGGAGCGCTTGGCAGAGGCCTGCTGGAGAGCACTGCCCCAGGGCCTGCGGGAGCAGGAGGCGCGCGGAGGCCGGCAGCTTGGCGGGAGGGATGCCCTGATCCTGCCCGTCTGCTTTCAAAAGCCTGGTTGCCTCACGGCAGCAGCAACGCTGGCCCTTCACGCATCCACCCTCCCTCCCAGCAAAACATCCCTCCATGGGACATCCCGATGGGCAAAAATATTAAGTCAAAGGGAAGGGCTAAGCCCCTGTATAGCAACAGCTTCCACCAACTATGACCTATGCGCTTAAAAGGTTCATCTTGCAACAATCAAGATACGAACCCTGTTTTGAAAACACTTGGACAAAATACTGGAATTATTACTATGGCGTTTCCAGGCACAAACAAAAACCCATTCCCCAAATCAGTATTGCTCTCAGAAAACAAGGAAAGGAAACACGCTAGCTATAAACTGCTATGGAAGTTTCTTTTCATTGGCAAAACCAAAGAGAAATAAAAACATGGTGTATAAACACATACATCAAAACCACTTGGATTTTTACAAGCCCCTTTGCTGTAATAATCTAAAAAACATCTAATGAATACTACAAGTAAAGGTTCCAGTGTTCATTTCAAGTTCACTTTCATGTATATTTTCATTTTTAGGCATCCTTTCAAAAGGACATTATTAAGTTTAACATTTTTTAATAATTTAATTTTAGTGATTTAATGTTATGCTTAAATTATTTTTTTTAAAATGTGAGTGTCACTTTTTTATTTGTGAAGAAAAAAAAACAAATAACAATCTGAGTTAGAAATCATTTTCAGCCCTGCTTTTCCTTGAGCTCCCCTCTTAACTTCTACAAAGTTAGCAACATTTTTCTTTACATTTTCAAAGTTTTCTCGCACTAGTTGTTAAGTCTGAGCAGTCTAGCCCTTCAGGCTGCTGGGACAGACTCCTATTCCTTTCATGTAACCGTCTAGCTGCCAACATAACACACCCTTTCGCTGTTGTCTGATGGTGCATGAGAGGGGCTCCTGTTTGTACAAATACCACGCTCCACAACCAGCTGGCTCTTCACAGGAAGTTGGGAAACATATTCACATGAAATACTGGCAAATATACACAGGACAAGAAGAAAAGCAAAATCTCTACTTGTTTTGAGCCATAGTTATCTCAGGCATGACTTGGGAACAACAGTACATTCTTCTTCAACATAGAAATGTTTGGAAACTTTCCTTGGACCAGCTGGAACATTTTTTTAAAATATAAGTGCTCCCACGAGGAGCATTGGAAAACACCCAGAAATGGCATGTGCACAGCAATATCTTGAAAACATAACACCCTACCGCAAAGACAGTTCATCTTTTCATGCTGTGAAATATTACAGCTGACAAACACCTCCTCATACTCTTTAAAATGAAGCAGGTAAAAGCCTGGTTCTCCCTTTCCTTTGTCTGCACTGGAAAACTTGCTCCATTTGGAGGCAGCAGAAGGGGCACGGGGAGCACGACACCCACGACTTGCCAAGTCCGTACGCCGAGCAGACGCCTGCAGATGACCGCACCGAGTTACATGAGCTTTGCACTCCCATGGAAAAGATTCCGGAGCCCAAATGTCATCGAAACGCGGCGCACAGACTCACCGCCGCAGCACCCCTGCTCGGGCACAACCCCAAAGGCAATGCCACGGATTCTGGCACAAAAATCCCACTTTTTCCCACTCCCGGAGTGCAACAGGGAGCAGCGCAGGCTGCAGGAGGGGCAGCCGCAACCCCGGCCTCAGGGCTGGGGAGGGACCCCGCGCGCCAGCCCGGCTCTGCCTGTCACCCGCGGGCGATTTGCCGACGCAAGGGCAGCGGGATTAGGGCTGTGGCAAATATTTGCGTGTCAGCGCTTCGAGTCTGCCCAGCGAGGGCACCGGCCAGGCTTATGGTCCGCCGCTTTCTAGCACCGTCCCTGCCCTCAGCTTGGCCCCAGCACCAGGCACCTGAGCTGGCCTGGGGACAGCAGGGCGGCTGCGGCAGTGGGGTGAAAAACAGCAGGCGGCTTGGATGCTGGCGAGCAGCACAGTCGCTCAGCGGGTGTGACACAGGTTACAAGTGATAACACCGGCAAGCGCCACCGAGGCACCGGGGCAAGAAGGCCTCTGAGGCGTTGGGGTGTCTGTCACCCTGCCTGTGCTTATTGTGGGCTGTGCGAGAGGAGAGGGTCTGTCACCCGGCCTCCGTGTGTGCGGGGGGACTGTCACCCTGCCTACGTGTGTGTACTGGGCACTGTGAGAGAGGAGAGGGACTAACACCCCACCTGTGTGTGTGTGTGTGCATGGGTGTGTGAGGTTTGGACGGTGTACCTATGTGTGCCCGTGTCTGTGTGTACGTGGTATGTTTGTGTCTGTGTGTATACACAGTATGTGTGGGGCTTGTACCTGTGTGTGTGTCTGCACATCTGTGTGTGTGTGTCTGGGGCGTGTTCTGGTTGTGTGTGTGTGTGTGTGCGGGGTGTGATGTGTGTGCGTGTCTAGGGGGTGCTGGCCGTGTGTGATGTGTTTGCGTGTGTATGTGTGTTTGGTGGGAGGCACTAGGGATGCATGCGGTGTGTGGAGAGGTTTGTGGTGTTGGGTGCGCCTGTGCGTGCGTGTTTGGGTGGGTGTTGGGCTGTCGGTGGTGTGTATGTGTGTGCGTGCGGGGGTGTCGGGGTGTGTGCGTGCTCGGGGGTGCTGTCTGAGTGTGTTTGCGGGTGTTACGCTGGGGGTGCAGGTTGTGCGCGGCGCTCGCGGGCGGCGCCGCGGCGGGGCGGCTGACGCAGCCCGGCAGCAACAAGTGGGAACCGCCGAAGTCACTTCCCCCCGCGCCGCCACAACCCCCTCCTCCTCTCCCCCCCTCCCACTCGGCCCGGCCGCACTCCCCGGAGCGGGCGCAGAAGAGGACGCGGCGCGACGCCACCAGGGCCGGCTCGGCCCGGCCCGGCCCGCGCCTACCTGCGCCGCGGCGGCAGCCATGTCGTGCGGAGGCGCCCGCCGCCTACAACTCCCATGAGGCCCTGGGCGGCGCCTCCCTCCCCTCCACCCCGCCCCGCCCCGCCCCGGGGGCCGCCGGGCCGCGCCGGACGGAGGGGAGGAAAGGAGGGGTTTTGTTGCGATATCTGACACTTCCGCATCTTTTTTTTTCTTTTTTTCTTTTTTTCCCTTTTTTCCCCCTTCTCTCCTCCCCTCCCCTCTCTTCCCCTCCCCTCCCCTCCCCTCCCTCTCTTCTCTTTTTCACCAATAAATGTGGGCATTTCGCCTAGATCCCACCTGAAGCGGTTTTGAAGGACACCTATGGCCAAACGTTTCGTCATCAGCCCTCTGATTATGCCTATATGTCACAAGCTTCAGTTTAGGCACCCAAGCACCCTGTTTTTAAGGCCGAGGAAATAAATACACATAGTTATTCAGCCATGGACGCATCTCCCACATCCTCTTTTTCCTCCATCTTCAAAAGGCTTAAGGATGACTGGGCGCCCATCACACTTTGGTGAATAATCTTCACCTCAGCCAGGCCTCAAAAACATTTCCCACACGAAGGAATGTCAATCCCTCCAGCAAGTGGACAGCCTTTCCTGGGAAAGGTCTTTTGACCTGTTGATGAAACGTTGCCCTTGTGTTTGCTGTCATAAACACTCCATAAAAGTACACATTTGACTAGAAATACTTATTTTTCCTTACACTCAGCCTTAGATGAAGATCATGCTATATCCTTTCTCATGTAGCTAGAATGTATGCAAATATAAAAGGTAAAATCCATTTCTGCTAATAGGAGTTGAGCTTAGATCTAATGCAGTACTTCTGGAATGAACTTTTCTGAAAGTTCAGTTTGAATGTGACTTTCTCTAATGCAGTTCTTCTAGAATGAACTTTTCTGAAAGTTCAGTTTGAATGTGATTTTTTTTTCACTTTTTTTTCCTCTTTTTTTTCCTTGCATTTTAGGGGAAGTGGAAGCCATGTCTGTACAAAGTGTGCAAATAAATATGCTTTTGGTTTAATGGTGATGCCTAAACAGTGCTCTGTTTTTATTTGAGAGCCATTTCCTCTATTCAGAGGTGGCAATTTACATTCTCTCTGTCCAGCTCATCATAAAGTAAAATGCTGCCAGTGGTCGTCTCATGCTAACAATAATTGACTCACTAACTGGAGCAGGTTTGAGTAAAACATATTAACTACCTGGGTCCCACCAAAACTGTGGCCGATATATCCTGCTAATATTTCAAAGTTGGGAAGTTTTTGACCACTTGTCCATAGAACGCCTTCTTTCCATCTGTCTGACATTACCATAACATCTGCTAGATTTAGTTTTCTGCTTTTGAAAGAGTAACTTGTTATGTAATAAGCAGAGAGGTTTTTGCTTCTACTGGGCACCTGAGGAGTTTTATGGGGGTAGCAAGCTGCTGGTCTTGCTGGTCACCCTCCGTGGATTAACATGCCATTGCAGCTGGACCAAACAACAGGCTGCTGCTGCTGCTCGTCATCAGAGACCTTATGGGGGTGTTTGTGGGGAGGAAAGCTTTAAAAGTGTTTTTTTTTTTTTTTCACTTGTCTGCATTCTGCTTTGCATTCTGCTTTGAATAGGTGAACAAAGACGAAATAACTGTCAGTTCATGCAGAGATAAAGGCAGGCAACATAAAAAAGCACCAGCAGAGCTGTGGGGACTGGCACTTTGGACAAGGTGGCTGAGGGGTTTGGACAAATATGCTGTGTATTTAGGTCAGCTCCTGAGAGTGACTCCCCTGAATGCACTGGCATTAGGAGCTGCTGCTGCTCAGAACTAGCTGAGTTTCACATCTGTATGGATGAAGTGAGGCGCCGAGATTTTGAACTGGTTCAGTGCTGGTTCAGCTGAAATAGCAACAACACAGAAGTGCCAGACTGCAGACTGTGGGCGCTGTACACTTTAGATGAACCAGAGGCTTTTCATATGGATACTGATGGATGTATGGCTTAGGAATAGTAAAAAAAAAACATACTAGCACTTTGAAGATTAGGAGTTGGTTAAGATATGTGGAAGGATACAGCCATCAAGAAATAAAGCTTAATGTCAGAAAGCAGCATTGCTTGGAGGAATGGAACAGTCTTATCAAAAGTATTTCAGCTTCTGTATCTGAGAAGTTCCTGAATATAGAGGGAGTGCCCCACTCCTTGCACTTCTCCCTGTCATTCTCCATTCTTTGCTTTACTCTGGCCAGGATTGTCAGTCTTAAACTGACCTTCTGATTTAAAACCTGAAATATATATATGTGCTGTACATGTACAGACATTAAAGCTTCTATCTAAAAACTGCCATGAAACTGTCTTCTTTCCAGAGCTCTCCCTACATACAATACCTACTTAACCATTGCAATAAAACATACATGTCCAATATGCAGCATGTATTCCTTATTTAGACACCCATGAATGAACCTTTCCAGGAACTGTATTCCTTACTTGCCATTTCCTTACTTGCATACAAAAGCAAAATGACACCTTTTAATTTATGCTATTTTTAGCAGGCATAATCTCATATAAGACACATCCATAACATGTTTTGTCATTCTTTGTCAAGCTTTGGACAACAAAACCTAACTTACCGATTTTAGGTTTTGTAATGGCTCCTGGTAGAGGACTGTGTTCCGCAGGCTGAATGCTACCCTAAAACAAACTTTCAAAAACATTTATTTTGTTTCATATTGCTCAGGCAAGAAATCATAAAATCACAGACTAGTTTATGTTTAAATGGACCTTTGGAAGTCTCTAGTCCAGCATTCTGCTCAAAGCAGGTCTACTCAGATCAGGTTGTTCAAGGCTGTGTCCAAATAAATTTTCCACACCTCCAAAGACAGTAATCCCATAGCCTCTGCAGGTCTCTATTCCAGGATATTACCACCTTAATGGCAAAAAGAAACAAATCGTTATATCTAATTGAATATGTCGTGTTCCAGCTTGTGCCCTTGGCTCCTGGTCCCCATTTCCTTTCATAAGTGGTTGCAGACAGGAATCGGGACTCCCCGGAGCTTCCTTATTCAGGGCTCACCAAACCCAGATCCTCAGTTGCTCCCCGTATGTCATATGCAGGCTCACCAGTGCAAAGCACAGGGAAGGATGTCTTCCCTGGACCTACTGACTACAGTCTTGCTGATTCAGACAGGGATGCCACTGGTGTTTGCTGCAAGGGCACTTGTTGAAGGACCCCCAGATCTTTTTCCACAGAGCTCCTTTCCAGACAATTGTCCCCACCAGCCTGTATGGTTATTCCATCCCAGATGCAAGACTTTGCAAATAAAAAGAGAAGTAATGGTCTTGTTTGCTATCCCCTAATGGTCTTCCATCTAGCTAGCCTTACTGGGTTGCTTAACTATTCACCATGGTCACATTCTTATATGCGGAAGGTGAAATGCAGAGCAAGTCTGCTCCCTGTGGTCCCTTCCTAAGCATGATGTCCATGACATGACTTCATTGTTCGTTGCATTTTAAGTCCATGAATAGGACTCTTAATGCGGATAAATGGGCTTCAGGTTCACTATCGACATGTGGTGTGCTTTAGCTTTGGATGAATTCCTCTCACAAACCGCTCCATGCAGCTATGTAAACTAGCTGTGTTTGTGTTCCTCCTTTATGATCCTATACTGCTAGTATTCATAGGTCATCTTCACTGGTACTTCTGTTGTCTCTTCTCATTTTGACTGACAGCTGACTCACGGAATATTTTCCATTCTCGTTTTTGTATTCGCTTTAGTTTTGCTTCTTGAAGAACACATGGACTTTTTCAGGGCTTCTATCCGATTATGCTAGTGGTCAGCAACTGTGAAATTACTACAGCAAACATCAGTCAAGCTTTTCTCCATTTAACATGGGCCCTTCCGATTTTAATACTAATGAGTACAAGCACTTTAAACTGTTGAGTTTGAAAGGACAATGAAAGGGAAAATAGAAATAGAATTAGGAATAAGGGAGAATGAAATATAATTTTGTTTATGATTTTAATAACATTATTGGTGTTTTCCTGGTACTAAGGTGTAGATGGAGGAATCTTACTTCATGGTCAAAATGCTCCTGGCAATAAACAGCACATGCCATGCTTCGTCCAATGCATCGCGTTGAATCTGGAATCTGAGTATTGCTCTGATTATGATCAGAAGCAAAATTATCATTGATTTCAGTGAGAACAGGATGCTTTCTTAAATGTGGGGGTTTTAAGTTTTCTTGTTTTACTCAAGGCAATGTACATTAGCAATAGAAAAGAATATGTGCTTCATCTCTTGGCAGTAAGGATTTTCCCTGCTGGCAAATGAGTTACTGATGAACTCATGGCTTCAAGGAAGTTTTGGACCTCTCACAGCTCACAATTCATGTTAATCTGCTGTAAAGAGACAGGCAGGATTTAGCTTCAGTCCAGCTAAGTGGATCTAGGGGAAACTGTTTTTTCTCCCATTCCCACTGAGTGGAGCTTAATAAGAATGTAGTCTGAGCAACAGTAGCATGTCCACGTAACTGTAATTTGCAGTGAAGGTTACAAGTGCCATCCAGCACACATTCTGCATAAAGACACTTCTGACGCTCTACAACGCTTGTGTTGTTGTAGCTAATCAGTTGATATCCCTCCAATAGACTGTGGTTTCCAAAAGCAATTAATTTCTCCTTTTTTGCTTCGCAAAGTCCTTTCTCTCAGTTCTGCATTTGTTCAGACCACATAATAGTTGACTGAATGAGTGAAATTAAAGATTCAAGGTCCCTTGAGCATTATGGTTCAAGCACAGCAGGCCAGTGTTTTCCAGGCACATGTAGCTGCCAGAAGGAAAGAGATTTTTCAGCACAGCTGGTTATATTGTAAAGACTCTACTGAGTCTCACAGACTGCCTGTCCACCTCTCCCTGGCAAATCTTGTGGCTTTAGCTGTATCTATCTATATCTAATGACTTATGTATATAAGCAAAGATGGATGTCCAAATATTTTCTCCTGACAATAGGTACCTGCATAGTAGCAGAGTTTGGGGAGAGCGGTATTACCCCAGAGGAGGATTGCTTTGGGACTACTTCAATAGCAGTGGGCTGTGGGACAGTGGGGTACATGTGATGGTGCTGAGGAACCTGGCCAATGTCACTGCAAGATACTGTCTGTTGCTGTTGAAATGACATGGAGATCAAGAGAGGTCTCTGATGACTGGAAAAAGGCAAATGTCATGCTCGTTTTCAAAAAGGGCAAGAAGGATGATCCAGGGCTGGTTAACGTCATCCCAGTCCGCTGGGAGATTGTGGAGAGAGTTCTCCAGGAGGCCATTACCAGGTGGATGCAGAGCAAGAAGGGTTGGGAACAGCCACTGTGGTGTATTCTTTACCAAGAGAAAATGGTGCATGACCAATCTGCAAATTGTCTACAAGGAGCTGACAGGCTCTAGAGGTGAGAGGTGGAATAGATGACATTCAGAAATCCCTTCTCATCTAAATGAGTCTATAAAAGTTTACAAATACTTGTTCAACTGAAAATAACTCAACTTCAATAGTTACCAAAAACAGACAACAGTAGTCACACCATAGTATTCCACCGAATTTCTGAATGTTTATTAGTACCACTTCATCACACCAGGGAGAGAAATCTCTATATGCTGAGTTACTTTGGTTAGAGTAGGCAGCAATATATTGGGTAATATTCAGCTAATTGAGTATTATGCCCTTTCACTATTCCTTTTACATGCTTGGATATACTCTAACAAAATATGTTCAAGCTATGAACAGATTCAAATAACTTACTAGAAACAGGGCAGAGCAGGATCATTTAAATCCCTTGTAGATCTTTGCTGGTGTCAGAGAAGAGCTCCTGGTTTACTAAAACATAAGAAATAGAACTGGAATTCGTTTGTCCTTTAGAAGCTTGTCTTTTCATAGCTGAAGTTATAGAGTCTCCAGTCTAAAGTCCCTTGAAGTGGATGGAAGGAATCACATTGATTTCACAAGGAATCACTTGTCTCTTACCAAGAGACAAGAGCTGGAGGCCAGACTTCACCACCAAGTTGCATCGTTCTGTGCTTTGAACACAAGCCTGTTCCTTACAGGATTAATGAGTATTTTTTTTTTTTTTAACTTTTGGCAAACACTGTAATATTACGATACCAGAACTGACTTGTTCAGAAAGGTGCCCCAATGATAAGGAAAAGATGAGAGCATTTGGCTCTGGCAGCTAAACTGAAGCACAACTATTTGCAATTATTGGCAAACTCTATAAGAAACTAGGACATTTGTTTAGATGGACTCTTAGTCTGCCTCAGTATAGGCATTACTGGATTTCCATTTTTTTGTGAACTACACAGCAGCTCACCTGTTGTCTGCTGCAAGTGATCTCTAGAGATCAAATGTAATAGTGTAGAAACAACACAGATATCACTGAAAATGGTTGTCTGAAAACAAAACCCAAATTACTACTTAGAGCAAAATCAAGTCTGATGCCATTGCAAAGTTGCTTTGGCTTTCTATACAAGCACTGGACAATGAAATATTACAGTTTGCAGTTTTCTAATTTAGTTATAGTGGGGTAGACAGTATGTGTTTTTTACATTATTAAAAAAAAAACTATCATGAAGATTATCATTTCCCATGGAGAAATAAAATGTTGCTTTTGACTGCTGCAATCACAATATCATTAATTTTGTTGCAGTAATGTGTGATGCTGAAGTGAATTCCCTCAACTTGCTTTTAGTTGTGAAATCATATTTTAACAATTATTTTAAAATATTCCTGCACTTACCCTTAGCAAAGTTTTCAAAGGGAGGTTCATGCAAATATTTGTGCTTTATTTCCCATGCGTTTATGCAGATGAAACGTGTTTATGGCATGAAATAATTGCATCTGCCCAGAAAGCTGCCTAGACCAGGGGTGAGCTCATCTGGTATTTAGACATGAGGCAGGTCAAAAGAAAACATATGGCTGGCTTTGATGGTCAGGCCTTAAGCAAAGATTTCAACATCTCTATAAAAGAGTTAAAAGAAAAATTGTGAAGGAACAAGCATGCAAATATACAGGCTAAAATTTGCTGGTTTGTCTTCCTAATAGAAGAGACCAAACTTTAAGTTTACAAACAAAGCAAGCTATTTCTATTCAGCTATTGAAATAAGCCATTTGTTCTGCATCATATACTGTGATCTTTTTATAAAGCTAAATTCTTTTCAGGACTATGGCAAAGGGAGAGAGGAAGAGAGACAGCAATTAGGGGCAAATATGCTCCTGCCTTCATGGATGAGGGGCTCCACATCCACTGACACATACTGAAGAGATATTTAGAAATTGGAAGGTGCTTGGGGCAAGGTCAATGACAGGAGAAGAAAAATAATATCTCAGCAACCAAAGTATCTTGTTACAACTTATGCTCTTTCTAGGACTCTCCCAAAGTTCCCTTCCAGATTAAGAAAATTGACATTACATTAATCAAGTTTTATATACATTTACCCACCAACAGGTAAAAGAAAATTTGCACCGAGGCCTTCAGAGAATTTGTAGATAGTGTCAGGCCAGTAAACCTTTAAAGATCCAGAAAGAGAGAACTGATATTCACCACTAAAAAGGACTGAAAGATACAGAAATACATATCTGTTCATTGTTATACACCTATACATAATCCAAGTATTCTAAGTCATACAAAAAAGTAATGTGAAGTACCATTTATGTTAAAGTTCATGTTCCAAGGGAGAAAAAAACAGCTTTTTTTTTTTTTAAAAAAAAAAAAATCAATGAGAACAAATCCATCTCATGGAATAAAATTGCAAAGTTAGTTAGACTTACAGATGAATGAAGTAGCTTCTCAGCTTCTCCAAACCACTAAAAATAGTTTATTAGTAGTCTTTTGCAAAGGCTAAGCTTTTTGTCTGTTCCTCAGGAAAGTGCCTCTAAGATTAGAGATTATCCAGGGCTTTTAAAATCTTGAAAGTGAATCCAGGAATGGCTTTAATAGCTAGGTCTTGCTTCAGTAGATGGATGCATCTTCATAGTGGAATTTGCCTTGAGAAGAGATCTTGGGGCTGGAGACTTGACCAGTGCCACATGGTAGACATTGACTAAATAAACGTAACAAATGCCTCTTGAACTTGACCCCAACAAATACGTAGAGCACCGGGTTGAGGCAGCAGTGGGAGAAAGCAATTTTACGGCTGATGTGAAAGGCAAGTTTGGAGTCCTTTTCATACTGACAGGTAGGTGATGGAAAAGTAGTCAAAAAACTGAGGATGTTGTAAGGTGCCCAACTCAGGAAAAAAGCCACCACGATAATCAGGATGAGTTTCACAGTCCTGTGCTTTCTGCGAGATTTTGCTCCAAGGAGAATTATCAATATCTTGAAGTAACAGAATACAATAACTGCAAAGGAAATCAGGAAGAGTATATTTCTCTGATAGATGTCCACCTTCTTCCATTTCCACTCAGTGTAATCACAGGTCTTCATGCCGTCCACGCTTTCTTGTACAGTGGTGTGAATCACCTCAGGAACCACAATTAAAATGCTGCAAGTCCAAATGGCCAAGCTCACCAGAAAACCACAGCGCTGTGTCTGGGCTCTCAGAGTTGAAAGGGGATCCACTACAGATAAGTACCGCAGAATAGTCATGAGGGTCAAAAAGAAAACCCCGCTGTAGTAGCCAGTGGAGAAAACAGCATTCACTGCTTTGCAGAGGAACTCACCAAAAATCCACCCGAAGGACTGGTCCACTACCCAGAAGGGCAGCATGCAGGAGAAGACTAAATCAGAGATGCACAGATTCATGATGAAGACATTGGTTAAAGATGTAAGGTTTTCATATTTGAATAGGATCCATAGCACTAGAGTGTTTCCTAGTAGGCTGAGTAAAAATGCCAGAGTGTAGAGGATAGTAGTGAGATGGGTGTAAAACACAAAATAGTTGCCTCTATCACAGATATTGCTTTCATTAAAATAGTATTCATATGAATAATTCCCAAATGAAGAAGGTGTGTTATATTCTTCATCCATTTGCGTATGTGAACCTCACACAGCTCTCCAGCAGCTGCTTCAAAGAACCACAACCAACAATCTAAGCAAATGTAGTGAAAACAGAACCACTTAACTCCCACTCCGGACAATTTTGTTTGAAGATATGAAAAGAAGCAGTGAAAGTACTTTTTATCTTGTTTTGGAGAGAGAAAGGGATCATTTCCTCTTATGAATATAGCATGGCCAGGTTAAAGATTTACTCTCAGAGCAGTGTTGAGATCTTAAATAACCAAGAATTGAGAAACCAATAAGTTTTTAAGACAATGTGGTCAGGGACAGCTGCAAATTACTAAACCTCTACTTTGACAAGGTTGAGGGTACATTGCTTTTTAACCTAAGTACCTCAGGACTGTTAAAGCTGGTACTATTTTTTAGTTTTTTTACAATGGTAATTTTTACCAACTTTCTGAACACTTGAACCTGTATATGATTCTTTGTCATAACACATGGCGGGAACTTAAAAAGCTGAATAATACTGGTGTTAACTATGAGAATGAAAAATGGAAAAAGCTGTTTCCTACAGGCTTTTGTCTTGAGATTGGTTATATCTAAAAATCTGCAAGCTTTAATGAAAGCATTTCCTGTGTTGGGCAGTTGTGCCTCTCTATCATTTGTTGATCCTTGGGGATGCAATAAAAACAAGTGCCCTTTCCTCAGGATTGCTGCTGGTTACCTGTCTGCCCATCTACAAGTAGGAACTTAAACCCAACTTGATGGCTGAAATTGGCTGAGACTTGGAAATGTTACTGAGACTCAGAAGATGACACATAGCCAGATAAACCTCCAAGGGCAGCATGCTCACTATAGCCTCATTTCTTTAGGAAATTAGGCTAAAATATGGGTACAGAAAAACTAATGGCTCCAACCAGTGGTTCAAAGTCCAAATTCAAATTTGTCCAGGTTCAAATTAAGCTCCCAGATGAAAGCTTAGCTGAAGTATGTTTTTGGCTGAAGCCAGTGGGAAACCTGCCGCTAATTTCCTTGGAAGCACAATCCCAACAAAGAAACTCTTAAGACTGTGCTGGTGACATTTTATCCTGTTTTTGTTTTTAATTAGCAAAAGCAGAATCTGCTGGCCATGCTAGGACCAGATCCACTTCTGCAGGAGGACAGAAAGATTACGCCTGAAGCAGCATCAGTACCAGGGAGCCTTGTGGCTGCTGGAGTTTGTGTGATAGGTGCCCAGAGCCAGCTAGAGCTTGGCTCTGTCAGTGCAGGCTAGGGAGCAGCCAACAGTTTGGAAGTGGCCACCCTGTTTTGGAGGTCAGGGACATGTGGCATTTGGTACCCCGTGTTGAGAAATGGCCCTGGCTTGATTCATTTGCCAGGAAAGGCGTAGTCCTAGCTGGAAATTGTGCCTGTGGCCCTCCAGCTATGACATGCTGCCATCTTCAGGCAAGCAGAACAACTTTCCTGGTGAGGACACGATCCCCTTTGGTTTCACTGCAAAGATGACGCTTAGGCAAGGCATGGTTTAGACTGATGTCCCCAGCGTCATCGCGCCCTGTTTAAGCCAGGCTGGAGTTCGGGCTGCTCCCGTGCAGCTCTCCAAGAGCAAAAAGGAGCCTCCTTGCCAAGAGCAGGGGCCCTCTGTGTGCTGTATGAGCGTGATAAACCCCGTCCTCACCCGCTGCCACAGGCCCCGGGCAGGCGGGTGATCCCGGCAGCCTCTGGAGCTGGGCTCTGGGGCTCTTCCTTGGCTCTGCTTCGGCCCCCAGCCCAGGAGCCATCGCACAAAGGCCTCCCTCGTCCCTCCCGTGTCGAGGGTCTCCTCCAGTGTTTGCTAGCTCACTGCCAGCCTGCGCTGCAGCGAGGTCGGGGCAAAAGAGGAAGAGACACTTTGCTGGAGGCTGCAGTTTGAAGGCAAATCACACTCTTTTTGTTTTCCTGCTGTGCTGTTTCACAGATAAGCAGCAAAAATATACAAACAACAACAACAACAACAAAATCCAAAAGGTACAAAACATATCTAGAAATAAAATTATGTTTCCCTAGTGTTCCTTGTCTCATGTGCCTGTCAGAGCTTCTGGCTGGAGCCAACACTCCCCTGAGCTGCTTTGCACACAGGTAGTCTCCCAGGTCAGACTCTCTCCTCAGCTCTGCCTGGGAGTTACTTCCACATGTGTATATCCTCTCCTTCCTCACCCCCTGATCTTCTGTTCTTCGTGCTCCTGCTGAAGGCAGCATGGAGATCAATGGCTGGAGACCAAGGAACTGCTAGAGAGCTTTGCTCACCCTCTGGCGACGAGCCACATTTGCAGAGAGCCAGTTTTCAAAGGTTTTTTTAGACCAAAATGTCTTTGAGACCAAAGTCTGATAAAGGATTTTTTTTTTTTTTTTTTTTTTTGAGGGTCATGAAACCAATCTGGTTTTGTCCCTGGACTGGGTGATAGGAGGTGTTAACTGTGTCTAAAATCTCAAGGGACTTCATTTTCCTGTGTTCATTGTCCTTGACACGAATCCTGCTGAGTGTCCAGGCCTACAAGTCAGATGGGCACATAGCTGAGCTTGAAAAACGTGCTACGAGCCCCAGCTGTTTCCAGCCCTGCATCTCCCTGTGTGTTGGTAGTTTACCCAGCTCGGTCACATGCAGTTTCACACTCTGGGAGGAGCCAGAGGAACAGTTTTATATGCTCAGGGCAAAAATTTCAGAATCCCGCCTCAGATTTGGTGCTTGGCACTTCTTGAGAAAGTGGAGCAATGCTTTTCTGAATAACTACAGAGCAGTTTGTTCACAGTTGCTTCTTCATGTTGCAAGGTTAGCTCCTGGATGATGCCTTGACACACAAAACAGATGCATTTGTCTGTATTGGACTTCTCCCCCACTGAGGCTGAAGCCGCATTCTCCAAGGGTGCCGCTGCCGAAGCAGTGTGTCTGCACAGCGGCACTTGAGCAGCCAGAAGTCTGTTCTCAAGCAGGCAGACACCGTGCGCTTACACACTGAGGCGTAGTCCCTTTTACCAAGACCTCAGCACCCTGCTGGCATCAGAGAAGCCTTCGGAAGGATGAGCTGGACTGTAGCATCCTCCGTGCAAAGGCAACTCCTTGATTTCCAAGGGCCTGCGGACTCCCCAGTCACTCATCCTGCTCACATCTCATCTTCCCAGACAGCTGCTTGAGAGCTGGCGCTGCCTCCACTTACTTTGGCTGTTTGTTTTTCCTCCCTCTGCTATTGTACTTTTTAATGCATCTTTCCAAGGAGTGTGTCCTCAGCTTTCCTCATCAGCTCCTGCCCACTGGGGAATCCAAACCCATGCAGTGCCAGCTCCCCTTCTCTTTATTCCCTGAGGAGCGGGTGCAATGGGGTGTCCGGTGGATGGTACCTGAGCACAGTGTTCTTGGTGGAGCAGACACCTACATCAGAGAGCTCACTTCTGACCGGCCCAGTCTCCAGCCATGAGCGTTTTCTGAGCCGAGCGCTGTGGGCCCCCCCAGTTCAGACACAGAAGGCAAACAGGCAGCTCATGCTGGGTTTCCACAGGCAGTTCAGAGATGCTTTATCACGTGCAGAGCGGGGCAGCCCTCTGTCAGGCCAGGGATGGGAAGGAGGGCCTGCAGGGACCTAAGGCACTTTGACCTTTTCCTTTCCCTTTTACGTTCAGTACAAACCCCCTGGGATCAAAGCCTGCTTTTTTTGTTTTTCTTTTTGTATTTTAACTCCACACTTTCTGCTCTTTCTCCTCTATAAATAAGAGTTCATTACTGTGCATGGATTCTCAGCTAAGATGTGTGCAACGGAGATAAATACTTGATGTGACTGAGTCAAGAGGCTAAGCACATGCCAGTCTCACACAGGAAATACAAACCATGCAACTGTTTTCAGCATATAATGGCACAACTGAGAGCAGAAGTTGGCTGGAGGGTGGAAATTACCTTAAGTCTTCTCAGGCCAAATAGGAACGGAACAAAAATAGACCATGTAGTTTAAAGGTACCCCTACTGTTGCCAGGAGCGCTCAGTAAGGCACTCAAAAGTCATTTCACTTTTTGCAGAAGAAGCTTCTGCTTTTCCAGAAGTTGTCATTTTCAGCAGTGCTGCTGTTTGCCTTGGAGCATCATGGAAAAAGATTTTTCCTCCAAAAATGTGGAAGTGCTATTATTAGAGGTGCCTGAGTCAGTGTTGTTTTTCTTTGAAGATTCAGCTAGACTTCCTTTGACAACTAGAGGTCCATATTTTTCACCAGTTTGTATTTTGTTTTTAAGGTAGGATTTCAAAGAGTGGCAAGAAGGAATAATAACAGAGCAGCCCTCAGAGAAGCCCCGTAAGCCAAGGTGTGCACTGAAAAGGAGTGGCCTCTGGGGCGGTTTTGGCTCTCCGTGTTGCACCTCCTGCTTGCCGGACAGCGCAGCAGGGCTTCGCCAGCTCCACAATGTGTTGTGCACGTGCTTGGAGAGCCTCTGAGCTTCCCGGCTTGTTCTCCAAGTTTCTCAGGAAAACCCAAACAGCTAACTGGCTTTGCAGGGTGGTTTGCTCTTTAGCTACCCAGGCAGGTAAAGACTGAGTCAGAAAATCTGCTCTAATTTATTTGGTAATCCTGTGCTGACTCCTCTTGCCCCGCCACTCCCCAGTATCTCCCAAACCTATCCTTTTGATATTCACTTGTTCCAGTTTGGGACAGAAGGAAAATCCTAAATGTGACCTTTTGGGCAGGAAAGGATTTCAGTATTCCAGGCAGGCTTTGAAACCAATATTTCTATTTAAAGGAACTTAAAACACTTCTAATAATACTTCTCCTTCCCTAACTATCACTGGAGTCGGTTTACAAGCATTCCTGTGGAGTCACATGTAGGAAATGGGCAGGAAAGTCCTTGAAATCATAATTAGGATGTAGACTTGGGCCAAACTGTACATTTCGGTTATGATTTTGCATTTATTTCTTGGCCTCAAAGTGCAAATGCAAGCTTGGCATCATGGTCTGCACTGCTAGGTGAAATGACTTTTTATCTATTTTAGAGACGTTTTAAATCTACACAGCAAACACTGCTGCAGTTGAGGCGGGAGTAGTTTACAGTGTGTAGGTATGCACACAGACTTAACGCCTGTGGGACCTGCTGTAAGAAGAATGAGATCTTTCAGACCCAGCTGAAGTGCTGCCACAACACTGCTGAAGCAGCAACCTTTTCCCTCATCCCACGTTACAGCAGGGATAACTAAAATTAGCAGGGAAGTCAGTTGGTACAATGAGGAAGAGGTTATGATTTTCGCTCCACCTCCAGCTTCCCCTTTTCTGAGAGACACAAATGCATCCTGGGGGCCCTATAAAACAGTTTCGCAGTAGCTTGCTCTGTTCTAGAACTCAGGGGAAAATATGGTATTTGCACTCTGGTTTTGAACTGGGTGCTGTCTCTATTTCCAGTCCAAAACAGGTCTCTGGGGAGATGGACAGCAAGGGATGAAAACATCCCCGCAGCTTGGCCACATGCCAGCAGGATGCTCTGCCTTTGGCAGCTCCATCATGGAGTGCCACCACCATCCCATCAGCGTCTACAGGATCCTGGCGTGTCATGACGGCCCCTGTGCCTGTTTGTTTGGCAGGTTTTATTGGTGCCTCCTGCGGCAGTGACTGCCCAGCAGAGTGTGAAGGCTGGAGCAAGCCGGGTTGAACAGACTTGCATGGAGATGGAGGTGGTTCTCAGCCGGATCAGGGACAGGCTGTGCCACATGTGCCTTGTGCTTGCTCTGCTTTCAGGGAAGGAGCGGTCAAGCCCCACAGTTTGGCCAAGTGGTGCAAACAGCAGCACTGCTCCCTCTTCGAGTGAGCACTCAAGAGTGAGGAGAAGGAGCCAGCCCTTCTGATGATACATTGCTGTGAGGAAACAGCAAACTGGAGCTTCTGGGGTTTTCTGCCTGAGGAAATTGTCAGCTTGTTTCTACAGCATGGGCAAGCGTGATTTTATGTGGTATTTTGCAACAAAGAGATTGCATGAGTCTGAGTCTGACAGTGATTTTTCCTGATAGTGAGACTCTGACAAGGCACCACATACTTGGGAATTTCTTTAAGGCCAGAAAGTGGTGTATTCTCTTAGTAGTCTTAATGTTATGTAAGAAGTCTACTAAGTACAATATGTGTAAAAAAGCTCTCACTATGTATTCTCTCTCAATTTCTTACAGTCACAATTTAAGACAAAGATCAAGACCAAAGTGTATATGTTACCTTTGGGAAAAATAACAGCATGCCTGCCCTTTCAAGCCTATCAAAACTAACGCCTCCACATAAAGTTAATGAATTCATTTTTGTGGTATTGAGACAATTTGGAGAATACACCTGTATTTTTCTGTATGATTCCTTTGCTACCAGTGTGGTTAAGCTATAAGCACCCTTTTTTTTTTTCCGTACAGAAAAATCTATCTATTTTTTTCCCTGTTGCCACAATATGCAGGGGCCTACCCTCACTTGCTTTACAAGATTTGAGTTTGAGGAAATGACTGTACCCCACTGTTGGAGCCCTGGCTGCACTGGGATTTCCAGCTTTGCTGTTGGGCTTGTTCTTGCAGGGCTGACACTGAAATGGGGGGGATGCTCCAACAGCTACTGGTGAGATCTGCAAGCTGGGATCCCACATCCTTCCCAAGGCAGGCATCCAAAAAGCTTACCAGACTGCTGCCTGGGAATGTGGCAAGGAGGAAAAACAAGGGGCGGCGTTGGTGACTGCAATCAGGTTGCAATCGCAGGCAAAAGAGGAAATATTTTCTGGAAACCTGGGGGTCTGAGCAGCATCACAGCCCTATACCCAGGCTCTAGCAACACCACCCTCCTCTGCTCATTTTAAACAGGTTCCTTTGGTTTGGACTGTTTCCGCTTATGAAATAATTTTGATGCTGAAGTCCAAGAGACTGAAAAGGCGTGAATCTAAAGGACACAGAAGAGGAAGAAGGGAAAACATATTAGTGGTGCCACATACACCCCAAAGTGAAGGCTGATACACTTTCTAAACTTGTTTTCTTTTTTTTCCCTTTATTATGTCCAATAAGTTTTTCAGCTTAGTTTTTCAACTATGCCCGGCTATCGCAGGGCAGGTTGGCAGCTCCCGGCTGATGCTCAGGGTGCTGGGGAAGGGTCCTTGGTCCCAGTGGGGCTGGGAGAGGTGCTCTGCTTGCAGCTGTTGACCATAGGGAGCCATAGGGAGACCTTCACGGAAGAAAACGCAGAGCCACAGGCAGATCAATGGCTACAGGGCATTTAATCAGGCGTCATCGTTACCTCCTTTCCACTGACGGCCACTCTGGGGATCCTGTTTGCTGTCGCCGGTTATGCAGCTATTGGACAAAGTCACCATTCAGCTTTACAGCCAGTTGAGAGGGCGACTTTAGGAAACCAGATGAAACAATAAAAAAGAAGAGAGAAAGAGAGAAACAACTGTGCCCACTACTGACCGCTCATTTCCTTTGGGTCCTGCGGCATTTAGTATTCTGCTGCACAACATAACCATATGTTTCTGGAGGGTACCAAAAACTGATGTTTGTGGCTAGGTGGTCAAAATAAATCTGAATTTGGAGAAAAGAGAAAAACGCAAGGTGATCAGATGCAGAGCAGCTTGTAGAACAACCTACTCATAAGACTGGCCTGAAACTTTGTCAGACTGAAAATCTGAGGGCATTTCAGATGGGGAAGGCTGGGGTCTAGATCTTTATATCAGACCTCGGGAAAATATTATTTTGATTGTCAGTCAGATCTGAATTTTCTACAAATGAAAGACATAGCTCAGGAATTTCCTTGTGCTAGGACATTTCCAGAGCAAATCTATCATTTCTCAGCTCTCTGTTAGATAGACTGATGATAAAGGTAAATCAAATTACCTTCTAATTTAATGAAAAACAAAGACCATAGTTACACTTTGAGCACTGTTTATGCTAACAATGAAGCAATTAATGACTTGCACCAGAAAAATTCAACCACAACTAAAACCCTACTGTGCCATGACTTCCTCCATATCCAGCACTTCCTCCTCTTGCGGCATGTCTGCTCATAGCCACAAGAGGCAGGCCCTTGATGCTTCCTGTTCAAGGTGCACTCACAAAAGCTTCATTTGAAAATGGGAACCCATCCTCTCAAATGCTTTTTCCCTAGTTCTTAAAAACGACTGTGGAAACGGATGGCTTTTTTTGGCTGATCCTGCAATGATTTTATCAGGTGGCACTAAGCTGGTCTTGCTCTGTGCAGCTGTGTTGGACCTACCTCAGAGCAGACAGACACAGTACTTGCTTTCAATAGACTTTTCAGAGAAGAAATCCTTTCCCTTGGCTGCCCCATGAGCACAGCTGCTCCTTTCAGTGGTTTGGGCTGAAATATAGTGGTCTGAAACATTCAGAATGAGCCCTGCAGTTCTTACTGCAATGTAAAAGCCTGCTGGATATGGCTTGCTTTGATGCTCCCCTATCTTTACCTCTAATATTTTGCTTATTTGCTTACCCAGAAGATATACCCTTGCTACAAGGGGCAGCTCAAACTGCATTACCCCTATGCAGCCATGGTGCTTGGCAGAAAACACGTGCACATTTCCATCTGACACACCATGCACTTTGGGCGCCTATATTTCAACAACAAAGTATGAGCAAGCAGGTGGCCAACAGCGGCAAAAGTCCACCGAGAAAAGCCGTTATTTAGCAAAAGTCAGATGTAACACACATTCCACAGCAGGAAGCAACATAAGGGGCTCTGTGTGTACAGCATGGATGAACCGAAACAAAATTTTAAGATTCCAGTTCCTGAGACATTTCATAACATCTCCGGCCATCTGTCCTTTGGCAAGATCTTGCAGTAAGCACAGAAAGGGCAAACAAAACTTCATTCAACAAGGGGTAGCATGCTATTCCCCAAAACTGCTCTCTGGGTCCTAGAGCGCTTTATGAGGACCCTAAGGTACCTTCAGCCTCCCAGGCTGTCTCTGCTGTTCAATACACATGGCAGAGGCATATTGTGCTTCTTTAGCAATAGCCACCTTTATTTATTTTATGGGCTCTTCCACTGAGGAGCACTAGAAGACCAGTAGAGAAGCAGGTCATGTTCAGACCAGCAGAGAATAGCCAGGACTGCTCTGCACTAGGATAATCAGGTTTGCGAGCTGGAAAGTCTGTCCAAGTTCCCCCATATTAAAGGGCAGAAAGGAAAAAAAATGAGAGACAAACAGTAGGAATGGAACTGGGTAGCTCTACAGACTTGCGCAAGATCTGAATATCTACAAAGCTATCTCCTTGCACATTTACTGTCTTCAAATTGTCCCTTACTTAAACCAGGCTTTAAATACATTTTTAGATGAAAAACAGGGGGCAGATTCAGGCCAAATATCCATGGATGACACAATCAGTGCAGGACATAGAATTAATAATTATATTACTGCTCTTCGGAGCTAGCAGCCACCATTACCAGCATTTACACTCAACCCCTCTCTGTATGCTAACCCAGGGAGCCCTAGCTTTTAATTTCCCAGCAAAGACTTTAAAACCCAGCAACATGGCTCATGAACTTTGGCAGGACCCCAATGGGCACATGGTACCTCTGCATTTATCTGCTCCCTGTGTCCAGGAGTGCATCTGGGGACCACATAAAGAACAAACCTTCATTTCTGGCTTCCAGCATGCACCTCCTAGGGCTTGTGATGCCCATGCCACTGAAGGTGTATTTATGCAACCTCCTGGCAAGTTCGAAGAGGAGCTCCTTTGCAGGGTGCACTATCAGTTTGGAATATCATGCTATATCACATTCTCCTCTTTTGTCATAACTTCTTTTACAATTTCTTTTTCCTGAAACAAAATGCAACTTTCTAGTACTTCAGAAATTCCCCTGGCACGGAAAAGAAAGCCTGTCCTCTGCCAACCCCTGCTTTGTTGCATAAAAATATCAATAGCATTACCGTGGTTAATGTGAGCAAGGTGAGGTTGGCAGAGGGAAGTTTTAAAGAGCAACTAATACAGACTGAAAAAAACAAGGTGCTTGGAGAGCTTGTCTGCTTTGTAAATAAACCTCAAAAACTCTTTTGCTTTTCAGGTCTTCTCTGTCTCTTATGCAGCAAACAACTCAGCACTCTATCCAGTGTCTCTTTTCCCAGTGATGTCTTTTGTTCTAGAAAATGCACTGCCTGTTGCCACAGGCAAAGCGCTATTAATAAAGACTTTGCCAACCTGTGGAGGACACTGGCCAGGACAAAAAAAAAAAAAAAAAAAAAAAAAAAAAAAAGAAATTAAACCTTGATTATAGGGAATAATTACTAGGAATAGGTCATTACAGTAAGTAACTACAGCTTTTGGAGGAGCTTTGCAGCAGTTTCTCCATTAAGAGGCAGTTAGCAGAGGCTTCTCAGCTGCTGTAAATTTGGAGCATTTTACTTACCTCAGAGCTGCTCTGATTTCTGGTAAACCAATCTTTTTTTTTTTTTTAATAATGGTGTTCATATTCTGCTGTCTTTCTGATGGAAAACAATCAGGGAGCAGAGTCACTTAAATCAGACACAAATCAAAAATAAGTCTGTAGAAATGAGTGATGACAACACCTTTGTCAAAAAAACCCTCTCATACTCCAATGCTGGTGCTTACCTGCACCATCTGAGCGCTTAACTCAGCAGTTATCTAGGAAAACCTTGCAAAATTCCTTTCAATACCTATTCTCACCTCTTGTCCTGGTTAGTGGCTTGTTAAGAAGAAAATAACATCCTTTGTGTTAGATGGCCTCCCCCCCTCCCCCGCCCTGCCAACTCCACCTTGTCTTTTATTTCTTTCTCTTATCAAAACTTCTTATTGCTTCTTAGCATCATTTTCCTTCCAAAGTGACTAGAAAGATTTCTTTTGCTTTTTGACTGAGTGGAAGCAGAAGGGCATTGAGATGTTGGAGGAAAAACTTGGGTTCATTGTAGAAGCATTACAAGCTCTTGTAATTGCATTAAAATAAAATAAAATAAAATAAAATAAAATAAAATAAAATAATGAAATCCTTGCAACGTTAGAAGTATTTATCAGTCTCTTAAAAATATAAAGTGTTACACCCACCTGTTTCTGTAGGCCTTGTGTCCCCCCAGTGGAGCTGGGCAGGCAGCTGCTCCTTCTCTGAAGCTGAGCAAAAAGGACCTTTCAAGAGATGGGAGCAGCCACAGCCCTTTTCCAGAGGGACAAGAAGGGATCACGCAGGGGGATTGGACCTTTCCCCCATGCTCCTCAGACACACTCTGGCATAGGGCATCTGGCTGTAATTTTAGCATCAGCACTACAGGATACATTAGGTTAACTCTATCTATCTCAGCTACAGATAAGCTGAGCCACAGTGAAATCAGATTTGATGAGACCTTGCACATTGATGCAGGTGAATTGGGGCCCCTCATGTTGTTCTCAGGTGCCAGGACTGTATCATGGTGCTTAGTGCTGTTGACCCACAATGTTCTTCTCTTCCCTCTTCCCCTCCTGAGACAGCCCTGCAAAACCTGCAGGACTTGTCCTTCCACCAGTCTGCGGCATTTTTGCAAGACAGGTTGGCCTCCTAGGTAGTCTTGAAAGGAAAATGTTGGTGATTTTGATCAGTGGTGAAAAGGAAGTTAAAGATAGATATATATATTTGTCTAGAACCAGTATCTTTCACAGGGCAAGGCCAAAGGGCCCTGAAATGAGCCGCATTGCCCTGCTTCACCATGCTGTGCTTGGCCAGAGCCGAGCTTCTGCTTTGCTCAGGCAGGGCAAAGCGCCCATGGCCCTGGTTAGGGAGGCCCATTACCGGTGTTCATAGCAGCCCCACTGAAAACCAGAGAGGGGTTGAAATGTGACTGCTAGGGAAGCCGCAGCGGGATGGCCTCGTACCTACCTCTTCCCAAAGGATGGGACAGTGCGGCAAGGTGTGAGAAATCAGAAGACGATTGCGGGATCCAAGCACAGAAGTGTTATATTTTACCTGTATTTTAGATGAGAAAATGGGATGTTATTCCCTACAGTTGCATGCTTTACCTAACAAAAAGCCCATAATGTAATAGGATGCACCTGGATTTCCATGTTCCCTTTCTCAGCAATACGTGGCAATATTTTGGCTTCCATCTGGGTGCACCCCTATTCCTCATAAATGCTAGTGGCGGCTGCTCCAAGATATCCCTGCTGGCTGAGTGAAGAAAGATGAAAAAAAAAAAGAAAAAACAGAAAAAGTAGTAAATAACTTTGTCAGAAAGTCATGAAGGCTTTGGCTGCTGTGTAAGGATGGGCCATGCAGTGTCACAGTACCCTTGCACTGCTAAAGCTAACTGGTGATCAATGGAAGTGAGATGGGATGAACCTCTGAAGTCTTTTTTTAATCCTATTTTTGCAAAAGTGAATATCACATCTCAATCTATAATCTTCTCCCTCCCTGCCCCCCCCCCAAAAAAAAGTACTATTTTCAATTTAGATGTTTTTAGTTCAGCTCCTCATCCAGGGTTTTATAAAACTGTTACCTTAGGCATCTGGGCAACACAGTATAATTTTGCCCTTTCATGCTGAAAAAGCAATGTCTTTTTTTAATGATGACTGAGGGGAAAAAAAGAGTGATGTTTGTGCACTGGTGTGGGTGTGCGCCTCTGTGATAGGTGAGAAAGCTAAATTTGAGTACAGGCTGAAAAGGAAGGTGAAAATTCTGCTTGTGTTCACAGTACTTATTAGGCTTGAGTCTTCTGGTTTTCCTGAAATACTCTGCAGCTGAACATCTAAAGATGTTCCGATACCTACAAAATGTGATATGAGTAACAGAGATGGGAAGTGGTTTTCGTGTTTATAGCTTGATTTTCATAGAATCATAGAATGGTTGAGGTTGGAAGGGACCTCTAGAGATATCTAGTCCAACGCCCCTGAACATGCAAGGTCACCTAGAGCACGTGGCACAGGACTGCGTCCAGGCGGGTTTTGAAGATCTCTAGAGAAGGAGATTCCACAACTTCCCTTGGCAACCTGTTCCAGTGCTCTGTCACCCTCACTGCCAAGAGATTCTTCCTTAAGTTCCTGTGGAACTATAGGTTCTTCTGTTTGTGGCTGTTTCCTCTTGTCCTATCACTGGCCACCACTGAAAAGAGACTGGCCCCATCCTCCTCACTCAGTGTACTTATATACACTGATCAGGTCCCCTCTCAGCCTTCTCTTCTCCAGGCTGAACAGGCCCAGCTCCCTCAGCCTCTCCTCATAGGGCAGATGTTCCAGGCCCCTGATCATCCTTGTAGCCCTGCACTGGACTCTCTCCAGCAGCTCCACATCCCTCTTGTACCGTGAAGCCCAGAACTGGACACAATGCTCCAGATGTGGCCTCATCAGGGCTGAGTAGAGAAGCAGGATCACCTCCCTCGACCTGCTGGAGACGCATTTCTTAATGCATCCCAAAATCCCATCGGCCTTCTTGGCCATAAGGGCACACTGCTGCCTCATGGTCAACTTGTCGTTCTGCATGATGTCCAGGTCCTTCTGCTCTCCAGAAGGTCAGTCCCCAGCCTGTACTGGTGTCTGGGGTTATTCCTCCCCAGGTGCAGGACCTTGCACTTGGCCTTCTTGAATTTCGTAAGGTTTCTCACCGCTCAGTTGTCCAGTCTGTCCAAGTCCCTCTGGATGGCAGCGCAGCCCTCTGGGGTATCAGCTACTCCTCCCAGTTTCGTATCATCAGCAAACTTGCCAAGGGAGCACTCTGTGCCTTCATCCAGGTCGTTGATGAACAAATTGAACAGGACTGGGCTGAGGACTGACCCCTGGAGGACACCGCTAGCGACAGGCCTCCAACTAGAGTCGGATCACCACTCTACCGCTGATCACCACTCTCTGGGCTCTGCCATCCGGCCAGTTGTTAATCCACCTCAGTGTCCATTCACCTAACCAACACTGCCGGAGCTTGCCCAGAAGGATGTTGTGAGGGACAGTGTCAAAAGCCTTGGTGAAATCGAGATAGACGACATCCACTGCTCTCCCCTCATCTACCCAGCCAGTCATGCCATCATAGAAGGCTATCAGGTTAGTTGAGCAAGATTTCCCCTAGGTGAACCCATGCTGACTACTCCTGAGCACCTTCTGGTCCTCCACATGTTTGGAAACAACAGCTAGGATGAGCTGCTCCATCACGTTTCCGGGGATGGATGTGAGGCTCACTAGCCTGTAGTTGCCTGGGCCCTCCTTCCTGCCATTTTTAAAGACTGGCGTGACACTGGCTTTATTCCAGTGGTCCAGCACCTCTCCTCCAGGACCTTTCAAAGATGATTGAGAGTGGTTTAGCAACAACATCCGCCAGATCACGCAGCACTCTTGGGTGCATCCCATCATGGCCCATGGATTTGTGGATATCAGGTTTACCTAAGTGTTCTTTAACCCAACCCTTACTCTTCCCAGGGCAAGTCTTCCTTTCTCCAGGCTTCTTCTCTGGTTTCTAGGGTCTAGGATTCCACAGGGCTGCCCTTGGCAAACACTGAAGCGAAGAATGCATTCAGTAACTCTGATTTTTCTGTGTCTTTCGTAACAAGGGCACCCACGCCGTTCACCAGCGGACCCACGTTTTCCCTCATCTTTCTTTTGCCATTGATATATTTGAAAAAGCTCTTCTTGTTGTCTTTAACATCCCTTGCCAGATTTAATTCCAAATGTGCCTTAGCTTTCCTTGTGGCATCCTTGCATTCCCTGACAACATTCCTATATTCCTCCCAAGGGACCTGTCCTTTTTCCCACTTTCTGTATAAGGCCTTCTTCCATTTGAGTTTTGCCGTGAGTTCCTTGCTTATCCATACAGGCCTCTTGTCCCTTCTGCCCGACTTCTTACTCAAAGGGATGCACCAATCTTGAGCTTGGAGGAAGTGCTGCTTGAATACTGACCAGCTCTCTTGGGCCCCGCCTTCTTCTAGAGCCCTAGCCCATGAGATTCTTCCAAGGAGGTCTCTGAAGAGGCCAAAGTTGGCCCTCCTGAAGTCCATGGTTGCAAGGCTGCTTACAGCCCTGCTTCCTCCTTGTTGAATCCTGAACTCCATCAACTCATGATCACTGCAACTCATGATTTTTTTAGTATCTTACTACCTCAAATCCCCAAGGAACAACTCAGAGAAAAAAAAGCAAAACAAAACAAAACCAAACAAAGTTTTGAAACCATTTCCAGGC
Source organism: Tinamus guttatus (assembly GCF_059628265.1). Lineage (NCBI taxonomy): Eukaryota > Metazoa > Chordata > Aves > Tinamiformes > Tinamidae > Tinamus > Tinamus guttatus. Next base: position 3,131,819 of record NW_028288649.1, read on the forward strand.
CCTGGTTGGCAGGTGCTGAGTCAGAGGGAGCAGGAAGCATTGCTGCTGCACCTGGACTTCTTAGATGTCCGCATTTTTAAGGTGAGAGCAAGAAAGACAGAAAAAGTGTAAATGAAACAGCAGCAGGATTACTTCTGCCACAGAGAGATGGACAAAAATAGAGCCAGGGCTTGAAGAAAGCAACCCAACAGCAAGCTTTCTGCAGCTCTCTTTCCAAGTCTCTGCAGGAGGAGAGAGAAATGGTGTGGGGTGCCAGCAGGTTTGGCTCTCGAGAGCTTCCTTGCAATGTCACAGGAGAGCAGTTGGGGCATTGAATTCACCAGACTGATCGTGGCCAGCCCTGGGCCAGAGGTTTTAACACCGTTGGTGGGATGAGACGTGTGCTCATGCCGCCGACAGAGCTGTGCACAAGACTGGTGGCACCGCTTCAGCTCATGATGAAACTGGGTTGGAAATTAATGCCTACTTTTGCATGCCAGCACTGAGCACCCTCCTTTGTGGCTTTGGTGTTGAGGATTGGAGGCAATGGTTTGAACAGGCACAGAAAAAATTGTGAGGACCTGTCTGTCCAAGCCTGAAATGTGTAGCTGTAAGCTGACCTAGTTAAAGCAATTCAAACCATGCAACCTGCATTGTATACAGGTTTCTTTAAAATATACTTTTGAGCTGACTTAAGAACCAAGTGCCTTAGTCATCTCTTCTAGGAACTTGAGTCAGTGTCACAACATGTTCCTGGGCTGGAAGGAGGTGCTTTTTGTTTGCTTCCTGCACATTAAACAAAATCATTGCGAAACCATACATCACACTCCACTGAAATAATAATATTGCCTCATTTGTCCTAGTTGTCCTCTTTTCCAAGCACCTAGGTCATCCAAGGCCCATAGAGCCCATGGCAGAGGATGGGACAGGATGAAGCTGAGGGGTTGAATGTCTGACCGACCCCAGTCCTGTGTGGGACAGGTCATTGAGGTGAGCACCCAGCTGGTCCCTTTGGAGTGACATCAGTGGTTTGCCTAGACCTCCTCGAGCAGGGCTGCAGAAAACACTTCAAGGAGTGGGATTCAATGGCATCTTGGCAATGGCACCAGGATCTTCCTCCCAACGAACATGTCAAAGTTGAAACCTCATATGTGGTTACTTGCCTTTTAAAACTCGTTGGAGTTGCAGTTAGTTCTACATGTGGGCTAAGGATCTAATCCATGAGCCTGTCTTTTCCTCTGCTACAGGGAAACGCAGCAAGTTCACCTGCTGGCTCCCAGATTACCCATGTTTTCACTCTGCTGCAGAATTGGAGCCACAGCAACAATCAAAAATATATTTTTTTATTTTTACTTTTATAGAAATTAAAACGGAAAGCAGAGAGAGAATCCAAGTCTTACTGCATCTTCCTCTTGCCACTGTGTTACTTCCAAGCTTAACTTTGGCCATCTACTCATACCTGATCCTTTTCTAACCTCTGCTCCTTGATGCACTGTGTGCAGCAACAGAAAAAGCCCTAAGACAGCCTCCTGGGTCTAATGCTTGAGGGTGAGCATTTGTGATACTTAAAAGGTATTTGTTGGTGTCAAGATTTCGGGTCAGATGCTGGCTCTAAATGCAGCTGGTTTTGCACTACCTCAGAAAATGAATTTTTCTGGCTCTCTGGAAGCCTCCCCAAAATATGAGGAATTTGACAGTACAATGTAGTTGTAGTTGTCCCAGGCTCTCCCTCTTGCTCCTCAATAAATTTGGGCTCCTGGCAATCAGATCATTGCTGAAACCCCTCTGTATTGTGTTGCTCTTCTTTGCAAGTTGTGAGTTGAAACTGTCTCCAGAAGGCAAAGCTCATACAAAGATATCCTTAATTCTTCTCTTCCTGAGGTACTTGGGCTTACTTTCTAATATATGCATGGAGAAACTAGCATGTGTTAAGCATGTGTGAATGGCTAGGAGAGAGGTGCAGGGCCAGAAAATAAAGACCAAGGTCCAAGGCAGAAGGGCGGAGTTCAGCTTTCTCCCTGCTGCCACTCACACAACACTGATTATCCCTTGGTTACCATGAGACTGCTGATCCAGGTCCTTCTTCCTCTACTGGGAATGGCTCGTGCAAATCTGATCTGAGTATTTTGTCTATGTAACTTTGAAGAAACACAGGGCAATGGGAAAATGTTTGCATGTTTCGGAGAATTTATTCTTTTTTTTCTTGAGGGAAGTGGAACAGCAATTGCAGAGCCTCTGAAAAGAGTTGACGAGAGTTGTTAACACAGCAAAAGGTGTGTGCGCCTAAAGCCACCAGCTGGGCAGAGCAAGTGCTCTGCCAAGTCAGATAGCTACACATCTGTGATGCCAAAAGTGGGAACCGAGTCACATATTCAAATAAGCTTTGCACAAAGCAGAACCTGATGCTCTTAGATCAGATTCTGTTCTTAGTTTACACCAGGTAAAGCAGGAATTAGCTGCAGAAAAGTAGCTCTGTAATCAGCTAGTGAAACCACCAGCAGCAGAGTTTGGCACCTACCTCCTGAGCAGGCACCTACCTGCATGCAAAGTCCCTTCCTCCTTGGGGTGATGGGCTGGCATGGGGAATTGCAACATTTGCAATCACCCAGTGCTGCAGAGATGCCTCTTGCTGGAGAGCTGCAGATGAGAGGAAGATCTTGGCTGCTTTTTGCCATCGTCTGGCAAGCCTGAGGACAGTCCCCATTGCTGTATGGTGGGATGATGATTCCCTTGTGAGGTCAGGGTCACTCATGCCTCCAAGTTTCTGACGCTGCTTGGGCCAGCAACATCCTGAGATGACAGGTGCCCACATGCTCATTCTGCTCTCAAACATGGGCAGAAACTGAGGCAGTGGAGGGTTCTTGCAGCCCTTAAGTCCTCACTGAGTGCTGGGGCTACCTAGGAAACTCCTCCTGCGGGATGGTTTCTGTGATTCGTTAAGAAATTTAGGTTTGATAAAGACAACTCCATGTCTTGCATCTATTGGCTGTTACATCTGCTTGCATGATCCTCACCATATCCAGCAAGGCCCTGTTGTGCATCTCAGCTCCCTTGTCCCTTACACTCGCATGCCCACCTTGGTAGCCACAACCACCAAAATATGTGCCCAAGGAGTCTGTCCAGCAATGCAGCTACAAAGACATCTGTATCCAGGTGTCCAGGGACTTCATGGAGGTACAGGACTCATCTGCTGAGTCTTCCTCATGTGTCCTGGGGTTTTCTTAAGTTGAGGACCACACACTGATTTTGAGGCACCTTTAGGAGTGGGCAGTCAATAACACTTCTCATCTGCTCTTCCTGTTCTATCTCTGGGAGTCCTTGGAATTTACTCATCCACCTTTGTCTCCTTATCTGGCTGTCTTTAGGCTCCTGCTCTGTCCTTTACCTTCCTGCCCTCATTTATAAATGGTTTGAGATCTTCCCTTCCCCTATCAAGGGGTCCTGAGATGTTGTACATGCAGGTATTGATGCCTTGACCACTTATTCTCCAGGTGCCATCAACACATCCCATTTTTGTACCCCTTCTCCTGCCTCTGCTCCCGGGATGCCCACATCCCGGCATTCCCTGCTCGTACCAGCCCTTGCTCTCCTCAGGCAACAGGTCAGTGCTCACTTCCAGGCCAGGTCCAAAGGGAGACCAAGGTTTCCCTCAGCCATGGATTGAATCCGTGAAGGAGCTCTAACCACTGGGACACACAGCAGCCTGCACAAGAAACGCACGGAGGCTCCTTTTTTCCATAAAACCGGCCTACGTCCAAGCGCTGTCTCACATTCGCAGGGGCAGCTGGCACCTGCCGCGAGCTGCCGCGTCCCGTCTCGCCGCGGGGGCCAGCAGCTGCCGCCGACACACAGGGCGGGAAAGCGGGAAAGCTGCCGCTGGAGGCAGCGCTTCCCGACCATTGCCCTGGGTAGCCGGGGGTTCCCGTGCGGCTCCGGCGGCCGCTCCGGCAGCACCACAACCTGCGCCACCTGTTGAGGAGGAGGAGGGTGAAGCAGAAGCAAGCTTGGAGGTAGGTAGCATGGCTGTGGAGGGGTGGCTGGCAGGGAAATTTATCTGCCCAAAGCTGAGAAAAACTTGCCCAAGCCCTGGCTGACTGAAGCCCCTACACACAGCACTGATGTGTGGACAGACTGACCGTGGGATGCACAGCAGCTTTTTACCTCCCGAGGAGCCTCATGCCGCTTGTGTCGTTTTCCTTTACTCTCTTTGAACCTTCTGGACTCCTTGAAACCTAATTGCTGTTACAAATCTCCTCCTCTTCTAACTGCATCCATGTGTTTTTCGAAGCAGTTTCTCAGAAAGCTGTGCAAGAGCCCTCAGTGCATCCCTGTGTTTAAGTGCCTGTGGTTTCCGGTGACAAGTGAAGATGTTACCTGTAGAACACACCAGGACTTGTGCCTGAGATGAGAGAGGGTTTGACACACAGGTATGCTAGGGAGGGAGCGGTCACGAAGGATGTTTGCAGCTCTAGCAGCACAAGTTTGCACATAGACACAGCCAAAGCGTTTGCTGTTTCTCACCTAGCTAGATCAGCAGAAAAGCTTCAAATGAAACGCCAGACCTGTGCACAACCCTGCAAATCTCTGCCTGCCAGGACAGCTGAACACATTTTAGGAGAGTGTGGCTTTCTCTCCATGCATGGAAATTTCCTCCGTGCAGGGCTTTTGCTGCAGGTGAGTTCTCGCCTTCCGGCCCACCTTGCGTTTTGCTGCAGCAACACACTGGGATGGGGTTTGGGGACTAACATGGGCCTGCACAGCTACCAGAAGAGGTTGTAGCTCTTCCCGCTGCATGCCCACCCCTGCACCTGGTGCTCACCTAGCCTACTGTACAGTGAGCCAGACACTTTGCTGAATCTGCTGAAAACTTCTCATTTACTAGCAGATTAAAATGCCTTTTTTTTTACGTGGGTTTCATTCTCAGCTGGACCGGACATGCCTCTCTGCTGTGCCCCTTTTAAAGCTTGTTTCAGAGCATCACACCCATGCTGTGCCCATTGAAAAGCAGTGGTTATGTTAGTCATAGATATGCCTAATTTTTGATAGACCAGCCTATCTGAGTGCTTTCCCAATTCCTTAGCTAACTTATGAGTCAGCTGGTTGGTTGCTTGCACGCCCAGGAAAGCCAGATGAACTCATCTCCATAAGAGTTTATTGGAGGACTGCCAAGCACTCTTGAGACCAGCATTTTAATGGAGAGATGGTGACAGTCACTTTTGACATGGTCCATGACACCTGAAGACTACTTAGGTGACTTTATTAGTCAGCAGCATCATTTGAATAGTTTGGGACCATTGATTTAAGATATTCTTAAGTCTACTACAACTTGTCGTAAGAACAATGTGGTAAAGGCTTGTTTGGATGAGCTAATGAACGATTCCCAGGTGCAGAAGGGGCTACATTTTTAATATGATGAGTGAAGTAATTAACCTTTTCTGTCACAGGTTTCCAGAGAAACTGGGAACAGCTGTGTAATCACTCTCTGCATTTGCTTCCTCCTCTCGTACTTTGGGAGAGTAAAAAAGTGTGCTTTATACAAAACTTAACACTGAGAAGGTAAAAGAATGCACACTGGGGGTGCACTGATATTGCTGAATAACGCATTGCTGGGAAGTGTGTTAAACATTAAACTTCTGTGGTATATGTGGTAAACAGTTGTCTGATGTTGCTCTTATCAAAATAATCATTTCCATTTTTAAAGGTAAAGAAAACCTCCAAAAACTGTGCATCTTTTCCGCAATGTGATTTCACTTCATTATCTTGGACTACTTTATTTTACTATCGTGGAGCTTTTCTGGTCTTGTTTTGTGTTTTTAGTTTTCCAAAACCACAGACACAGAAAATTCAGATAAGATGTAGTTGGACTAAATGTTCCTTTCAGATCTACGTTTTTCTGTTCTTACTGATAAAACTCCTAAGTAATCGAAAAGATAAATCTTGTTTGGCCCAGCCTATGATATTGATCATTGGCAAAGTGAGTTGCAAAGTTTTCCTAGGCTGAGCTGCCATGAGCTATACTGTGGGCTCTTCTTTAAGAAAAGATCACACCAGAAAGGTTTTTTGCACAGTCTGGAACTCATCTGGCTTTGCTTATATTTGACAGAATAAAGATGAAACCAACAGAATGGCATTCTGAGAAAATAAAGCACAAAAATCAGTATCAGTTGTTTTTTTTTTTTTTTTTTTTTTTGTTAGGCAACATTTATTAACAAATATTCAATATTATTTGAGACAAACTCAGAAAGAGTTTTGTTTTTTTTTTTTCCTTTGAAGACTACCTAATGCATTGCAGTTCATTTCTTGATTGACAGATTTCTCAGATGTCCTTTGCTCTGTGGACACATTGCTGTCAGTCTTGTGTATAAAAGCTGGTTTTGGTTTTTTGGTTTAGGTCGTGGCCAGAAAGACACATTCACACCTACTGCTAGTTTCAAAAGGTTAACTCAAGTTTTGACTTTCTAACTCTTCTGCTTAATAAACTTATAAATCTTGATGGTTTTGAAATTATTGGACATATCAGAAAAGTGTCAGACAGCATAGAAAAAAAAATCAGTTTCTTTAAAAGAAATATAGATTTTGCCTAAACAGTGGCAAAAGTTCACCTGTTTGGTCACACTCCTCTGAAACCCACAAACCCCCCTTGTGCACTTTCAGTACATGAGGAAATCTTGAAGCTGAACTTTGGTAATGAGAAGGAAACCTGTCCTGTGCATCTGCATCCTGGAAAGACACCCCTCCTTCTCTTCGAATCTGGTACTTTTCAGAACATCTTGGGCTTTATCTCTTATTTTAGCCAGGCGGTGCATGTCCAGCCACAGCCAGCAGAAGAAGAGGAAGGAGCAGGTGGAGGTCCAAGCTCTCCTTGGCCCTGGCTGGCCTCAGTTACTGTCCTCAGCGTGCAGGCAAACAAGAGGTAGGAAGGGCTGCGACTTGGACTAAGCTGCCTCTCGTGCAATCCAGGTCAGCCACAAGACCACGACCTGCTGGATGTGGGGGAAGTAGAACCTCATTATACCCGGCCATGAGACCACTTCTTCAACCTTTACATGTCCAACCATAACTGCATTGTTAGTGTGCTGCTGGTATTTCTTAACATGCCTGACCTGCCCCTCTGAGCCAGAGTGCACCAGTGTACCTTGCATTGCCATCTCCTTGGTTGGATGTGGATAGTCTTCACCTCTTGCAGTGATAATGGTGGACAAAAGGCATGGACTGCCTGCCAGCCCTGTAGGGCTGCAAGGGCTTGAGTTCAATCATTTCCTTGTTTTCTTCAGAAGCATAACGCAAGATCAGGAGCAGGTTTAAACATGGTGAACATTGATGCCTGCAGGTTTTCTACTGACACTGCTGTCTATTGCCTGGGTGAAGAGAGGATGCCATGCTGGATAAGACTAGTCTAGGCTGTCTGCTAAGCAATAGTGAAAACTGTCGTGCCTCTTGCTGATCGGCCCACTCAACCTGCTCTTCCCAGCAGGCTCTGAGCAAGGGCTCAATGCAGTTGCACCTCTGTGCATCAGTAAGGATGGTAGATGAGTCTGGGTTTCAGTGTGGACTTCTGCATGGGCCTTTGATGTTGGAAATGAGTTCTAAGGAGCCTTATGCTGCAACAAGAGCTATGCCTCTGACATTCTTGATTGAAAAGATTTGAAGACTCTTTTTACTACTGGTGAAAAGCTCATGAATTATAATGTGTAAAACATCATGGTGTGTGCACGCATCTGTATTCTGCCCAGCCAGATGCATACTTGGAGTTGTTAGCTTCACCCTTGGAGTTCTAGCTTGTGCTGAAGCAATTGCCATGCTTTCGTTGTAAAGTTCTCCAACTCACTTTGGAAGGCTTTCTGATAGAGAGGGCTGAGCTAAACATGAGGTTTTCAACATTTTGTAGCTTGCACATTTCCTGCAAGAGGTGGCAGAAAATGTGTTTCCTGTGATGAAGTAAGAAAAGAAAAGAAAAAAAAAAGCTATGAAAAACAGACCAAAAGAACTGAAAAAAAAAAACAAGAAAAAGAATGCAGCCTTTCAGCAACTTCCTGTTTACCAGAGGCTCAGACACAGATTTAACAGCAGCGTTACCAACTTCTCCTTACATCTTCTCTCGGACAACAGCAACGTGAGGCGTGTGTGATGATTACTTAAAGACATTCTTATGTTCCTGAGGAGGCCACCCAAGAGGCAGCCATGTGGGGCGGCAGCTTTCCCTTTCCTCAGGGATGCTGGGAGAGCACAGTTTGAGGCAGGCCTGGAAGCAGGAGCCACGTAACCCCATCAGTAACCCAGTCAGTGGTGACTTCCACGTGGAGAAGGAAGCACCAGTCTTGGCAAGCAGTTGGACTCTCAGTCTTCCGTTTTTTTCAGTGGTCTCTGATGACTGAAGGCATGAGGTACCATGGCATTGCCACCTGGGATCCCAAAGCAGATCTGTGCCACAGCTGGAAAGTGGAGGTGCTCCATGAGCAAGGTTTGCCTGGGCATGGGGCATGTTGGGAAGCAGCAGTTGGAACTGAGGATCACTCAGCCCAACAAGTCCCTCCTGAACGGAGCCAGCTCTTGCCCAGGTCGGGGCAATACCCTCTACCCTTCACTTTTGTCCTCTCCTAAGGCTAGTGAAGGACAGTCTTGCACAACCCCTTGCTGGCAGAGGAATGAAAGGGCATCCTTCTTGCTGATGACGCATGGTCTGGCAGGCGTAGCAGGAAGAGGAGCACCCCGCCTGGGTTCAGCTCTCCTGCCCTTCTCAACCCAGATCTAGCCCCTGCTGGGACAGAAAACTGGGCCCCATGGCCCTTTGCTCCGCACCAGTACGGCCACTGCCATGCTCCTCTGCTGAGGGCTGGTCAAGCAGTTCACACAACTAGCCTTGATGGTCTGGCAGTGAAAACAACGATTTTCAACAGAGGAGGAAAAGGAAGACAGTGTTTTCGGAAATCAGTTGTTTTCACGTAATCGAGCCTGAAGAAATTCACTGTAGGACATGGAGATGGGTTGCTGAAGCAATGCCAAACCTGTTAGAATCTACACTTGATATGAGATGTAGGAAAAATGCAAATAGTAACAGCTATTAAAGAAGATTAAGGGGGAAAATAGGGAATTATAGTCCATTTCCTAAAAAGCCAGAGGGGGAGTAAGCAGCCTGCAAGAAAAATCACAAAAAAGGTAAGAGCCAATGCAGATTTGTCAAGAAGCAACTGTGTCGAATTAGTCTAATTTACATTGTCATGGCAGTGGGGCAAAGCAGTGGCATCAGATATCTATGAATCAGTAAAGTTTCTCAGTGTTTCTAATAAATCCACTTCCTAAGTTACCAGAATGAAAGTTGTGGGTGGGTGCACAAGCAGTAAGAAAATTTATCTTCCTGGTGCTCAGAATGGGATTCTGCAGCTAGGGCTCTACTGTCTCCTGGTACTAGTGATCTTGGCCATGAACTATCTGGGTAAAGGGCTGTGCATACTTTTCTTAATTTGTTTGGATCTGTCACCAACTTGAGAAGGACTACAAACATACTGGGGGACAAGATGGCCATTCTAAGTAACCTTCACAAATTAAATAGCCCGGAAATGATGGGTTGCAGTTCATTGAGCACAAATACCAAGTCATGTTTGGTCATGTTTTCAGTGAAGGCCACAAATACAGGATGTTGGAGGCAGCATTTCTACAGAAAAGGATCTAGCTGGAGATCAGCACAAGAGGAGCATGAATCAACAATGCTACACTATTGTGAAACCAGTTCCCACAATGAAATAATCTTCCAGTTGGCTTTGCGGGGCTAAGGCCTCAGCTGGAGCTCCATGTCTACTTTTGGGCACTCTAATGCAAAAGATTAAGGACAACTGGACATCTGCCAATGGAGAACAATGGCTCTGATTAACAATTTAGAAAACATGACCTAAAATAAAAAAAAAATGACGGAACATGAACTCTTCAGATTGAAGGGGAACATGATCTTCAAATTTATAGAAGTAGCAGTTGAGGGTATTTGGAGGTTAGCAGTTGATCTCATATGAATAAGACAAGTAACAGATTTAAATTATACCAAGGAGCTATAGATTAAGATTTTTTTTTAGGAGTGAGGATAGAAAAACACTGGGATGGACTGTAAGGAGAAACTGGGAACTTTCCATACCCAGGGAAAAACAGGGGTCACAGAAGCAGATTTCACAACCATGTGGCATGGATGATGGGGGCACTTTGACCTTGTCTTCAAGACAGAGAATGGCTTACACAATCCCATCAGATCTCAGCCAGCCCCATTTTCTATGATTTCACTATTTTATTTCTTTTAGGCTGCATCTTTCACAGTTCTCCACCCATGCACTAGCATACAGTGGTGCAGGAGAGCGAAAACTTAAAACCTAAGTGCTTCAGTGTGAGAAAAGGAGCATCAGAGTAGGGTTGAACAGGGAAGAGTCTCATTCTCAGAGATGTCACCCACTAGAGATGTATTTGTGGACTTACCACAATTATCTTGTCATAACACAGGAGCGAGACAATCCCACTCTCTGCTCATGTTATCATGAATGAGTTACTGTGCTGGCAGATTTGCAATGCACAGATTTCTGCTCCGGTGAAACTAAGCGATTGTGTGAGGCTGCAGCTGTTGAGGCCGTTGTCCATAAGGCTTCGGTGCCAGCAGGGAAAGGCAGAGCGCGAAACAATGAGGTGATCCAAACAAAACAAAGCGCCTCCAGCTGCTTCTTCCTGAAAAAGCTCAGGGACAATTTCTGGGGAAGGTCTGGAGTGCAACCTTCTTCTCTGCACTGAGCATCTGCTGCTGTGGAGATAGCCAGAGAAATGACAAATAGGGTTTTCTTTTCAGACAATTTCATCTGCGCACATAACTGCTCCGTTACAGTAATGTAACTCCACTCAAAGCAATACCGGAGCTAAGTCAGTCTTTCTGCTGACAAAGCTGAAAAGAAATTTTTTAAAAAATCTATCTCCTATCACTGCAAAACAGACACATCTTTGTTCTACTGGAATTTTTTTTCAAGTTTTGGCATCTGTTTCTATCTGAGGAAGAAAGTTTAGAAGAAGGGGTTAGTTATTAAAAAAAAAGCTCTATTTTGAAACGACACATTAAAAAAAAAAAAAAAAAAAAAGGCAGCCTTCTTGTCTGGAACTTCTCCAAATAGACTATTATGACTTCTTCATAATTTTTCCTCTAGTATGAAGGGAGGCATTTCCCCAAAAGAGTTCAGTACATTCAGAAATATTTTCCTCAGCCTAAATATACCCTTTTGATGAAAAAAACCCACCGCTGACTTCCAAAATCTCTCTTCTTTGTGTGTAGCCCTACAGATGTGAGTTATCTCCCTTAAGACAGGGAAATGAACAATTCTGCCATATGGTGCATTTGTACATATATTTGCCTTCAAACTGGGCGCCAGGCTGGCTACACAATTCTGATTAAAATGGAGCAGCTGCACTAACCCTGCCTGTTGATTGCCAATAAGGCTAGACCCAAGTGTTGTGTCGCTAGTTCAGAATAGACAACGTTTCCCCAGAATAGAGCTCCTCAGCTGGGGCTTCCTCCTGCATCCCACCGGGAGCCCTGCACCGCCAGCCCTGCATGCTCTGCCAAGGAAGGGGCCTTGCTGGCCCAGGGCAGCAGTGGGGACCCTTGGGAGAGGGGTGGCCCTTGGGCAGAGGGAGGTGGCTGGGAGGAGGAACGCTGTGTTTTTTTTCCACCACTTTACTCCTCTTTGAATATGACAGAGAAAGCCCTTAACCACCTTTTGTAATGGACAGCTGATTTAAAAGGGCAAGTCCTCATTTTGAGTAAGAAGCAGCAGTTAATACCTTGTCAAGTAAAGGCAGAGGAAAGCGCTCTTCTTAGACAAGAGCACCCAAATGGGCTGTTCACCACTGAGACTGGTGACAGCATCGCCTCAAGGCCCACTGGGTGCTGTGAGGGCAGACTGAGTCAGCCAGTACTGGCAATGTCCTGGTAAAACTCCCCCAGGGCAGGGTATCCTACTCGGTTTTTGTGCAGCCCTTTGCCAGCTGCTGCCAACCCCGCACCTGAGCATGCCAGCAGTGTCGGAAAGGTGCCTCCCGCAAGCCCAACCAAACAGCTAGAGTGATACCAGGCCTTGCAAGCAATCACTCTGGAGACCACAAGCAAGTTCTTGCTGGCAGCACCTTCTGGCATGACCACAGTTTCCTTTTTGCACTCATGCTCAACTTGCCTACACAGTCTGTAGGAGGAAGGAGAGGTGCTGACAAAAGATCACAGAGCATTTTTGCAGCAGCTAAGTTGGCAGTTACCCCAAGGCTCAGGAGCTGCACTGGTGGCACCTTTTACTCGAGGTAAAAAATGTTTCTGGGAGTAATGTCAGGCACTGATGTTCCCCTCATGTCACACAAGCTGGCCACAGGTTGGAGCACAGGATATACCAGAAGTCTCTGCCATTTCTTGGTTGCTTTGCTGTAAGAGGTTTCTGTCTCACAGGACAGTCCATGAAAACATGGAGAGAAATACTGATACCAGCATCCAGAGTGAGGCCACAAGGCAGCAGCAAGAGCTGCTACATAGAAGAGAGATCTAGGGTGTATTTTAGGTGGATTTTTAGTAAACAGATCTGAGACTTCCCTGCCCTTGGACCCAGTGCCTTAGGAGCACTCCGAGACTTGGTGTGGGACTGGTGCCTGCTGTGAGAGCCCTGACCAGACACCCTCTTTGCACACTTACAAAGGTCAGTTTGACCCCAGCTGGCCTGCTTCCCTCTGGTGAGAAGATTACTCTGCAGCCCCAAGGTCCTGCGAGCAAATTTCCTTCAGCCTAAGGCACTCATGGATGACTTATATTGCTTACATTGCAGTAATGCTTATAGCATTAATATTGCTCTCATGCAAATGCTTTCTGTCAGCTTAAACATCTCTCCTTTTTTCCTGTTTCTTTGCTGCACTGTGTGTGCATAGCAAACATATCCCTTCTCCAGCTTGGCGTTAGTAGGTCGAGCCAAGCCCTTCCCTGCCACTGTTTTCCGATGGGCTCTGCACTTCCTGTCGCCCTCGCACTTCCCTTCTCACCTCTATCCACTTGATTTGATCTCCTTGCTGTGCAGGCAACCTTCAACTTCTGTTCCACCTGTTCTTACCACCTCTTACTGATTTACCACATTTTCTGCTTTCTCATCTTCCTCAGATTAACTTCAGAGAGCTGCTTGCCAGCTTAGTAGAAATCCTTCTTAATTTGGATGGCTCTCCTATGACTCCGTATACTGTGCAGCAATCACATCTGCCCCTGGTTCTACCCTGCCCCACCCCAGCATTATCCTTACTTTTCTTCATCTGAATTACCATCCCTTCTGCTGACAGTTCCCAAATCTATCACCTTTCCATGGGCTTCCCATTTCTGATCCCCTCTCTTATTGCCCTGTCCTGGACAATGTTCCAAAGTCTCATTTTCAGCTTCAAAACCCTTCTCCACTCCCTTTCTTATGCTGCCTTTGAAAACCGTGTACTCTGTCCACTTTAATGAATTTTCCTTCCTTATTCACAAGGAGTTAAATGTTCCAAAGGGCTACTGTGCACTGGGAACATAATCCACACCAGACATGGCATAGGTACCTAAATCTTTCTGAAGGCCAGGCAGGGGCAGAGGCTCAGCTGTGTCCAACACTTTTGAAAATGCAGCAAGGGTGCCCTTGACAATGTTATCTCAGCCTCTATAAGTTCTATTATTTCCCCTGCAAAACAGTATCACCACCACACTTTTCCTTCCTCTTCCAATGACCAAATGCTTACCCCTCTGGTCTGTCCAAAGGACAGCGATTCGCCTTCTTCCAGCCATGGCAGTTGCCATTGCCACTCATATCTTATCTTACCTCTTCTCACTATCAGTTTGATGCTTTGCCTTGCCTTCAAGGTCCTGCCTATCTCCTTCATATCACCTTCCTGCTCACTCCAGCTTTCTCCTACACATAAAGCATTTCCTCTTCTGCTGCCCTGCCTACTCTCAGAGCTTCATGCTTCACTTTGCTCAGCCACTCAGAATTGCAGCTGGTAAAAATATGCAGCTGGGATTTTTCCCGATTAAAATAATAATAATAAAAATGTTTTGACTAAACTGAAATCTTATTGCAAAAATCATAAATTCAATTAAAATAATTCAAGGGGAAACATAAGACTTTTCCATTTTATAAGTGTAAATGTTTTAACATGCACCTATTTCTTTAATAGCAGTTTTCACTCTGTTATAGGCTTCATCAAACAATCAGGTTTTCTTTATGTGTTATGTATTAATAAATTATGAATCAACCTAATGCACAAAGGCTTCAAAAACATGTTAAAAAGCATATCTTTAATTGGAAAAATGAAGTGTTTCAATCACAAGAAGAAATAAAGACAGTTGACCTTAATGATTTGTGAAACATAAATGCAAATAAAATGTAGTTACATATGTGAGGACATACTGTTGACATGCTATTCATCACACAATAGAGAATAAACTAAAACAAAGTTACATGAAAATAATGTTCCAAAAGTTAATTCTGCACAAAATTAAAAGAAAGAAGAAGAAAAAAAAAAGGTCTCCCTTAGGTAATAAAATGAATTGTGTGTTTGGAGGCAGGATGCTGCCCTGGTAACCGGCAGCATTTTGAAAACCTCCGAGGACTGGGCTTTTCTTTCTGACACTGCTACTGGCGGGTGCCAGTTCATTCATAAGCTTATTTCTCTTTTATTTCAAGCCCATTTTCTAACTTTTTTTCTTTTCCTGTATGTCTGGAGTAATTAGTTCTTCTGTTCTTGGGCTGTTCAGCCAGCAGCCTGGGAAGCTACTTTTGTTGGGAGCTGCTAGAGGCTGGCAGAGAACTGGTTAGTAACTAATAGTGGTCACATTTAGGATCTGTCACATGCTTGTTTGAAGCTCTTAGGCAAATCCCTTGGGGTTCTCTGTGCTCCTACAAATTAGGGAAATGATGCTTACTGCTTGTTGAGCTTGATGGATGACAAGTGTAAACTTCGGCTGACTTAGCATCACCCCCATGGTAATATCCATTATTACATAAAACAAAAATAATTTCAAATAATTATATATAAGAAAAAAAATCAAGCCTTTTTTGTATCAATATTTTGTCCTGACCATGTGTCCTACATGTGCTAATATATACTTTCAAAAACAGATATATCCACTTAAATAAAGTCTGCTTAAAAAATTCCTAGAAAGACATATAGCTAGCTATTAATCCTTAGTTTGCTCAGAAAGTCAATACATTACAAATAGAGATGGACATAACCAGACCGTAATGTACAGGTTGATATCAGCTGAAAGAAAAGAAAAAAACAAAATGATATAGCACCTGCTAGAACGAATTGTAAATATTAAATTTAATGCATCTATGCACATATATTAGGGCCTATCATTATATATGTCCAGCTATAAATGTCCTCTCATGGAGACACAGAAACTTTTAAATTTGTTTGTTGCTTAAGTTAGGGGTGGCTCTGAGGAAGGACAGCTCAAGCAAACACGCATTAGAAGGAGAGCACCTGTTCACGTGTTATCGTTGCTGTCTTCAAACAAGTCATATTTGATATTTGCTTCACAGAATGTGTTTATAAGCCCTTTCATCTCTTTTCCTGTTTATCTCAGCTACGAAGCCCTCTATTTGTCTCAAAATAACTCTTCTGTAACTGCTAGCTGCCCATTCAACATTTGTGAATCGCCACATCTCAACCGTCTCCCCAAGCAATGGAATAAACCTTGTGCAAACACGCAAGCCCAGGAGAGGAAGGGACACGGGAGAAGGAGAAGGGGACCAGGACCTGCTGGGAGAGCAACGGCATCTTGCCATGTCAAAGGTAACGTCCATTCATATCTAATGTGCTGTCATTAAAGTAACTGGCTAATTCTCGTAATTTTGGTAAGAGACACCTGCAACATTGCATCTTCCTTGACAGCCTCTGGATAGCTGTTTTTTTGGTCTGTCTGTTTGGGCCACCTGATGTGCCCAAATGGGGAGAAAATGGAAAAGACTGTGCTCGGGAATGAGCTGCCAATGAAGAGATGGCTCACATAGCATGAAGGCAGTCTGGAAGTCCAAGGTGGAGCATCTCCGATCTGTGCAGCCCAGGAAAAATGCTTCTGAATCATGCCAAATTCAGAGGCACCTCATATAGATGTAGGTATTATGTATCTATTCCATCTATACATTAACACTCATTTTATTTTGATCATTTCTGACTTTTTGCTGCTAAAGTTACGGACTGCTTTTTCGGAGCCTCCAACAAGCAACTTGGAAAAGCAAGGCTATTTCTGGGAAGCTTACAATGACTGTGTGTTTGGCCATCATGCATGAAAAAAAAGAAAGATGAAAAGAGTTAGTAGTACATACCTTTCTGCCCATAACTTGCCGTAGAAACTGTCATTATCCTATAACTCAGAATCTTGAGAATCTTAGGAGTCTATGCCTTGAAACAAAATTGAAGTTAATAATGGTCCTATGCACTGTTGAAAGTTTTACACAAGCGTGTACTCTCAATGTAGATTGCAGTATTTTGCACTTTTATTCTATTATTATTATTCCTAAACAAAGATTTTTGCAGGATGGAGGGCTGTATTTGTGACGGGTTTCTCTACATTACATATTGACTGGTAGAAAAAGTCCTGGTGCCTCAGGGAAAGTGAAGGCAGTTCAGTGCAGTAAGAGCAGCATCCACACCAGGAACAGTGCCAAATACTGGCCCCAGTGCCCCCTTTACGGCACTTTTCTGGATCGTTTCCCTGCACAAGGTGGCTCAGCCAGCCTAGAAGGGATGGATTTTCAATACAAAAATGAGCTTTGAATAAGATTATTTTCACCTTTATCTCACTTTCCATTCACCTGAGCTGCCCAATTGCAGTTTTTTACTCCAGCGAGCATATGCTCTACATTTAAAAAATTAATCACTGTCATTCTCATTATTGCTGCCGCCAACAGCAATGATTATTACCAAAGACTGTGTAAAAATAATACTCTGTCTGCTGGGGTATTTTAAGTTCTTCTAAGAGCAAGCGTAGCATAGGTGAAACACAACAAACATATAAGGTCTTTAAAAGTGGGAAGTAAAACTCCTTTGAAATTCTATCTTTTGAAAGAGTCAATACTTAAAGTACAAACCCCTAACTTTGCAGATCATATCCCCTTTTACAGTTGTGAGGTGCCATCTGAAAGAAAACAGGGGCTAAAGCACTGACTCACTTTCGGAAAACAGGTTAGAAAATTTTAAAGCTGTATTCGTTGCAAGTCTTCAGAAATTACAAAGCGAGATCCCCTCCCTTGCAAATAGTATTGGCTTTCTCTAAGCTAAAAGACTAAAGTTGGGCAAAACAGATGGGAACCTGAAACTGCCGCTTTGTGCTGGCAGATGCAGCAGGTAGTTGCGTGCCGGTGCTGTGGGCATTGCCATGCAGCCCCGTGAGCACCTGACTGCTGCTTTATGGTGCAGGTAAGAAAGTCCCTTTCTCAGTGTCAAGCTCAAGGCAACCCAGATTGTTAGATCAGGCACGGGTTTTGGACCACTTTGGACTGTTAGGACTATTTGGACCACAAATTGTTTCTCCTCACTATAATGTAGAGGAACTAGCATGGTGGCACGGTGGTTTTCGGGGCACTCAAGAGTGTCTTGGGTCAAACTGATGCATACACAGCAGTGACTGTGGTGGACCGGTGTGTGGTGGGACTGCCCACCGACCTGCTGGCCCCAGGCAGAGCAGCGGAACCCAGAGGCGCCTGGGAGGTCCGTGCCAGGAGAGCCAGCCCTTCACCCCTCATTCTTCCCTGCGCAGGTATCCGAGATGATTCCCACCAGCCAGTTCCCCGACACCACAGAATACGACTATGCATATGATGAAAACACTGCTCCGTGCAACGAAGGAAATAGTTTTCATCGGTTTAAGTCCCTCTTCTTGCCAATCCTTTACTGCCTCGTGTTCATCTTCTGCCTACTGGGAAACTCCTTGGTCCTTTGGGTTCTTCTGACCAGGAAGGGGCTGACCACGATGACTGACATCTGCCTGCTCAACCTCGCGGCCTCCGATATGCTCTTTGTTTTGCCTCTCCCTTTCCAAGCCCACTATGCTTCAGATCAGTGGGTTTTTGGCAATGCTATGTGCAAGATAACAGCTGGCATTTATTACACAGGCTTTTACAGCAGTATTTTCTTTATAACCCTCATGAGCATAGACAGATATATAGCAATTGTCCATGCAGTCTACGCTGTGAGGATACGGACGGCCTCTTGTGGCATAATTATCAGTTTAGTCCTGTGGCTGGTGGCTATCTTGGCATCTGTACCCAACATCGTGTTCAACCAGCAGTTGGAGATTGAGCAGTCTGTTCAGTGCATTGCCACATATCCCCCAGGTGACAATACCTGGAAGGTCGCCACCCAATTTGTGGCCAATATCCTGGGCCTCTTGATTCCCCTCAGCATCCTCGTTTACTGCTATGCCCAGATACTGAAAAACCTGCAAAAATGCAAAAACCGGAACAAGATCAAGGCAATCAAGATGATTTTCATCATTGTCATCGTTTTCTTCCTCTTCTGGGCACCCTTCAATATTGCTCTCTTCCTCGATTCCCTGCAGAGCCTGTACCTCATCAATGACTGCAAGGCGAGCTACTGGATAGCCCTGGCCCTGCAGCTGACTGAGACCATTTCCTTCATCCACTGCTGCTTGAACCCTGTCATCTATGCGTTTGCTGGGGTGATGTTCAAGGCCCATCTTAAAGGAATATTTCAGTCCTGCGTTCGTCTCTTCTGGAGTCCTGCTGGAGGCGTGGGGCCTGGTCAGTCACTTTCGGCAGCCACCCAGCTCTCTGGCAGCTCTAACAGCAGTGGGGTGCTGTAGCCCCCCGGGCTGCCTTCTTCTGGGGGGAATCGCTGCCCTAAGCGCTGGCACAGCCCCGTGGGCTATCTCATGGCGGCATCGTCCTGGGGTGTCCCCAGCATACGCATGTTTCCTCTCAGGATGAGCTGTGAAATACCACACAGTCAGCCACAATGTTAACTTTCTGTGACCATCGGCACATTTGTAATATGGCAATCCTCCAAGCTTGCTCAAGAACAATCTTTAACTGAGTTTAGATTTTTTTTTAATATACTTAGGCAAACAGGGTGCTTCCCTGAGTACATATTTTCTCCTCTGGGGGAAGTATTGCTTTTGCCTCACTCCCAAATACGCTCTGACCTGCAGGAGCTATTTCATACATGAATTGCTACATCCCTGCGACAGGAATGGGACATTCCTCTGGGAGGTAGGGAAGGGGACAGATATGGGATTACTTTGTACTGCAAAGAGGGAATCATCTCAGCCACTACCATCACTGCCTCCCTCTGCCCCATCTTGCAAGTTAAGGAGTGACTCATCTTGAGCCTTCATTGCTTCTCTGCGGGAAGCCCCTGCGGATCCGGCCCAGATCAACCTTTTACTGCAATGCCTTCCAAAACAGCAGATCAACCCCTCCAGGTGTTCCCTGCACCGGTTACTTGTAGCCTAGGTAAACTGAATATGTCAGCACCAGCTTGTGTATAATCTAAGGAGGTGGTGTCCTTCAGCTCTGTGCCCTCTCCATTTGCTGTCAGATGTAAATATCACAAAATAGCACTTACCACGTTAGCTCAGAGTCTCTTTCTCCATACGTTATTTTCTGCCATTTTAGAAATATTTTCTTGAATAAAATATATTAACTGTATCTTTGTATGTCTTGGTTGCTGAACATTTTTCCAGAGACCTGAAATCCCAGATTAAGATAAAGAAAGGATTTTCCATACATCTGATGGAATTGAGAGGTACCCAGGAGCTCCCCAGCAAAATACATCTTGTCTCCACTTCCCTGCTAAGCACCATTTGTTCTCAAAACCCAACAGAAATTCACAATGAAAAAGTAACATCATGTCACTCTTATGCTGTGTCACTGAGGTTTAAATAGCACAAAATTGAATATCAGTTTTGTTACTCAGCTGCCCGGAAGAGATGTAAATTTGACCAAAGAGGGAGTGCTGGTCCTATTTGGACTACATGGGATTTACAGGACTAAGGAGCTGTCTTCAACGATATAAAGTATCTGTGGAGAGTCTCCTGTCTCTAGATTTTGGGAAGTGATTGTGTCCTGATTTTTGGTAGCTTTTTCCTGATTGGAATTGAATTGATGTGTGAAATAGCAACAATTTGCCTTGATCGATTTGTTTTGTCAAGAACTGCACACACGCCAGAACAGAACAAAACAAAACAAAACAAAACATCCTGTATCGTTCACTGACATCATGGAATTTTGCAATTAGGAACTTAAAATGTGTCAGAGATACTCTTGCATCACTGAAACATCAGTGTTCCCAGCAGAAGACTAGGGCTCACTTTGGATTACAAGAGAAGGTCCAAGTCCAAACTCTTCGGTTCCTATGACTCTTTCATACAGCTTTCACTGAAATCAAGGAGTGAAGAGAGCAGTAGCAGAATTTAGCCTAAATTGTAGGTGAAGCTACAAATGAAAAAGGTTTTGCTGTGCTCACTGCAGAGCTTTCTCTTCCTCTTCCTCCTCCTCCACTGCTTCATTTAAAGCCCAATTAAGAATCCCCAAACCCCCTGCCCTCTGTTCAAGCACAGCTCCAGTACCCTTGATTTCTAGTCAATCAAGACGGCAGATTCTTAGAACTTTTCCTTTCAAAAAGATCTTCCTCTGTCTAAGGTTGCTGCAAAAAGAAATAATGCAAGTAGCTATTTTGCTCCTTTTATTACACGAACTACCAGAACTGACACAAAAAAAACCCATCAGCACTAAATGTACCCCGGCAGGGCACACCTCTCAGAAGCATTACGCTTCTCCTTTAAATGAGTAATTTAATTCTTAATATAGGCAGCCCATCAGACTTTTTGCTACTCTTGCAAGTCATCAGCAAGTAAAGAGTCTAGGTAGAGCATAATAGTGTACCCATTTTTTTGTACTTCTGTGCCCTGATACAATTACCAATAACAGCACTGCTAGATCAAAAGCAATATACTATATGTATATGTACACTGTATCTATATGTAGAATAATATTGAGGAACTGGTGCTGCCATTTCTTCCATTGTGTTTTATGTAGGAACTTGTCGACAACAATCCAACTTCTTCCACAAACACAGTATTCCCCTTGATATAAAGCAGGTAGCAGAAGGCTATTCTTATTTTGAAGTTATCACACAAAGCAAAATTAATAAAAAGCAATTTTATTTTTTTCCATTGTTTCCATGAAAAGTTGATTATTATTGTGAAGGAGGTGGAATGAGTTAAAAATTACTGCTGTAGAACAATCTCCTACCTAGATGCTGCACAACTACCACAAATAGTGGTCTCCTGGAACTGATGTGTCACATCACACCTACGAGCGGTATCAGATTGTCAGCTAAAGTTCTAAGTACGACGTCTCATATGTGGTCACATTTCCCTAGCTACTTCTAAAATGTGTCTGAATCTGCTTGAACTTTCTACCTCTTGATTTTCATTTAACATGTTTCATAATCCCTCACTTTCCTGTTTCATGTTTCTCTGCCTTTTTGAAGTATAAAGCCTATGACAGTATGACAGGAAAACCTGATCTTAGTCTTATCTACCTGGCAGCATAAAATAAAAGATTCAAATTTGTGAGTGCTCAAAAACTTGACCCATTTAAAAAAAATAGAATATAAAAAAATATATATTTAGCAGTGCCAAGCAGAACTAGGAAAGAAAAAGAGGTCTCCTGTAAGTGGTGCTGGTGATTCCTGCTCACTTTTCTCCAGCCTGAGGTTGCAATGTTCACAGGATTTACAATGTTCTTCAATCACATTGGCTTGTTATGACAGCCCTTATGAGCCCTTAAGAGCTCTTATGTCTCTTATGAGACAGCCCAACCTTAAGAAGTGAAATTGAATTTTAGATGTGTCTATTGGCCCACCTCCCTGTCGCAGTCATGGTGGCCAAAAACACAAACAACTGGGGTAGATGCAATGCAAACTACACTTTATTGCTCTCCTAGTACATTATTTATACAGAGCTTTCCTCGTCATGGCTGCTGCTTATTGGTGAGGACTGCAAAGGCCAATAGCTAGTAACAGAGTTATGATTGGACAATTCTTAGCTTGGCCGGTTTCTACTCCATGGCCAAAACCTCCTTAAACTTGTTAATAACTTTCCGCTGTCTCTGTGTGAATTCCCTGTCTCATAGATACACTCTAATCTTTTCAAGGTGAACGTTCTCCACTAAGGGAGCCAGGGATTCCACAGACCTGCTGTAATCCCTGACACCTCCCCATCCAAGCTCAGGAAGCCAGCTGGACCTCCTGGGGGATAAAGAGTGAACACAGGAAATTATTTTCCAGCAAGAAAAATATCTTAAAGCTAGATATCCCACAAAATGATATCTTTAACCTACCTTAAAGCCAGGTTCTGTCTATTCAAGAGCAGCATTTTAAGGTTGTGCACACTCTTGCTCTCTCTCTTCAGCCCCATAAAGCCTCACTTTTTCCATAAGGAAAGACTGAAGAGTTGTAGTGTGTCTGAGAGCAGAGGAGGGCACTCCTGTTTTGTGTATGAATTCGGATTTGTCCCGATCCCCTAGCAGGCACTTATTTCTGTGGCCTAGCTAAGCAACTATGGCCTCCCTACAGGAACAGTGATGGAAGACAATCCACAGAGTTTGTAGAAAATGTTTACTTACCTTACTTTATCCATGTTTTGGGGAGGAAAACTGGACATTCATTTCTGACTAACTACTGGAATTTCATTTATTCAGCTTTCTGATTGCATCTTCTCCAGCTGCTGGTCTATAATTAAAGTGAAAAGCACAGGCATGGTTCTCAGTTGAGATGCCTAAGGTGTTGAAAGAAGGGGAATCATCCCACAGAAATCACCTGCTGAAGTGATATCAGAAGTGATGCAATACTTCAGGTTTCTACGGCTCTGGTAGAAAAATCACTTAAGACTTCTTCTCCTAATACTAAATTATTCACACTAGTCTTCTCAGTGAGTCTGAGAAACCATTAGTATCTGTGCTGGAAAAGCTAACAGGTTTTTGCGCTCTCACTGGATGTATTTTGCTGCCAATCAAGTGCTGATGGCAGCAGCCCCTTGACAGACTCCCTGTCATTGGCAGGTCTGAGCAGTCCTCAGGCCCTGGAATTGCTCTCAACAGGTTGCAATTTTGGGCAACTAGTTTAAGGAAATTAAGTGCTATGACTAACAACTCTGTTGCTGCTCCTGGAGCTAGGTTTTATGTCTTTGTACTCCACAGAGTAGACACACCTCCACTTAACCATGTGCCAAAGGTATCCCAGCACTGGCTTTTGGGAAGTCACTTGAGTTTTCTGGTTGTTCAGGAACATGGTTATTAGTGGTCTGTGACAGACAGAACAGGGGAGATGTGCAGACTGCATAGCTGGGAAAAGAGATTTTTTGACAGATAGGACAGAGAGTCCCATCAGCATCCTGGGAACCTAGCACAGGGTGTCTAAAAAGTGTATGGCAATAAAACACTGGCTGTCAGAAGTAACTGGAACAGCAGTGAGAGAAAACGACTGCTAGCAATCACTGAGCTGCCTCGCGAGCTGCTTTTGAAGGAAGTGAACCTGGGCTTTGGCCCAGGGAAACAGGAAATTTTGCTTTGTGTACATCCTCAGCCTGACATCCTCACTCATGGCGAGTGGTATGTGCCCTGCATCTACACTAACTGCGGGGACACTCAGCACAGATGCAACTGGTGCATGGACTGACCTGACATGGTTACTACCAAGGGCTCACAGAAGAATTACCTGAAGTGGGGAAAGAGCTCCTGGAGATAGGAGTCATGGGTGACCTGCAGGTGCCCATCATTCCTCTTGGAGCAGCTGAAAGGAACACATAGAGAGTGGAAGGTGGGAAGGAGAGAAACCATGCATGCACATTTTGATATGAAGAAAATGGGCCTTGTAGTTATTGGCTAATTTTAGGTTTCCAGAAAAAACATTTTTACCTAAATTTAGAAATACTCAACATGTTCCCTTAGGTGGGCACATCTAGAAGTCCGTGGGTTCAGATCAAACCTCAGGTAGCCTTTGGTTGTTGCACCAAGACCCTCCTAAAAACAGAGCAGAGATTGCCCCTTGCTAAACTGCTACTCTACCCAGATCCTGGTACGAGCAGAGACTTGGCAGCACACACACACACAGGCGTAGAGGTGGGTACCTAAGTATTTCTGTTAAATATTAAGTATTAAACCATGCTGAGTGTTTGCAGGTCTGGGGGAAAAAGTGTCTTCCTCAAATCTGTTTCCTTAGACCTGTCACAGGACGTGCATCAAGCCCCAGGAGCCGTTCTCTGGAATCATTGCCTTCCTCACCATCCACAATACTCCATATAGCCTAAATGCAAGACATCACAGGTATCTTCATTTCTAGGTCTGGCCCAGCTGGCTGCCACTTGGCCTTGGGAGGGACAGGATCTCCCTGAGCTTCTCCCTGCCTACAGACAGCAGCTCCTGCTTGTGCCTCCCTCCTTCCTCTTCTGATGTGCACCTACAAGCTCAGGAGCTGTATGTTCACCCTGCTTTTATATCCCGTGCATTTGTTCCACATTCTCTTTTAATGCCATTATGGCTGCCCTTATCATTTAAAGTACATAAAATCCACGTACAATCTGTTGTATGCTAAAAGATCAACCTACCCAGCCCTCAGTGAGACAGGGGAAACAAGAAGTTATGGTTTGGCACTGCCCTTGATTCCAGGAATTGTTTTAGCAACTCCCTTACTTAGAAATTGCCACTCAGTGTAACATGCTCTTGAGCCTTTGCTTTTCTGACCCTTTTTCATTCCTCTGGAGAGCTCTGCTATCTGCTTATGAGTCTTTTCACTTCTAAGGTTTGCCCCCAGTTTCTATTTTCCCATTTTCAGGAGGCTATAGCATCTAATCACTGCAATTGCTGTCATTACAATTATTGAGAATTTTTTCTGTCCAAGAGATTTTTTTCTTGCCTTTCCCTTTTCTTTTTTTTCTGTGATAATTTGATCTGGACTAATAACGATTCTTGAATTAGACAGCTAAGATTTCAATTATACTAACAATAAATTCTTGATTTGATACATAAGGTGTGTTTCCTTTTTGCCTGTAACACGTTTTTGAATATAACACTTCCCCCACAGACCAGGCCAACTAGCAGTATGCAGTAACCTGTGAAACAGACTGGGTGGTTGCGCCACAGATGTGTGAGGTACGGCACGAGGGGAAAACCAAGATGGGTATTAGTGAGCGTGCCCTACCCTGAAGGCCTGAGATTTGACAGATCTGCACACGATAATCAGTTTAAAGCAGTTTCTATCATGTTTGAGGTCCGTCACTGAATTTGGTGTGGCAGGATTTGATAGTCATCAGTCATCGTTTTTCTGAGATTGCCATCAGTGTTAAAAAGACTGAAATTACATCTATGTCTTTAACCTCTTATTAAAAATAAAGAAGAGCCGGATCAGCCAGACTAATGAAATCAGTCATTCTTGGGTATGCACTATAACTATTTGAAGTTCTACGTTACCATTTTGACTACAGAAATGCACCTCGCCACCCTCTTTCAGATATCTGGTGTGGGTTTTGCTTGTAACTAGAAATATATTCTAACAAATCCAAAAAGCATTAATAGGTGATCCCAGAGATGGGGGTATAAAACTTCCTGAGGTTTACAATTTGCTGACAAAATAAGTTCATAATTGCCACTATATTCCTAAGCTTGCCTGACTTCAACTTTCACTGGGGACTTGAAAACCTCATAGATCTGCTGAAATTCTGCTGCCTCCTGGATGACTTCCAAGACTGCCTGATTTCTCTCTCCATGGCACCAGTTCCCTTCCTTCTCCTCAGCTGGAGGACATAACCAAATGTCCTCTCTTACCCATCCTAGTGCACACCCACGGCAGCCGACCAGACCGTCTCCTCTCCTAATAGGTCCAGTTCTTCTGCTCCTTCACTGACTCTCAGATTAGCTAATAATTATGTTTTCACCTATAAAAGCTTTTTAATACATTGCTTTTCCAAGTTGTGGCTGGTGTCCAGAGCTTTTGACAACCAGGAAATAAGAAATGGTCCCTAGTCAGTGTAAAAGAAATAAACACCTCCATTATTCAAAGACAACTTTATCAACAAGAGTACTGAAAATATGTTGTGACTTAAAGAAGCCCTTGTAAGAAGGAGCATCAGTGTAAGTTGCTAATTCCACAAAGAAACAGACCATAGAGACTTTTGGTTTTGAGAATCACATGAATCCAAGTGCGCTTCAGGCAATGCTAAAACAACACCACTTTTTTGCTAAGATTCATTTAAAGCTTTATATAATGGACTTAATCCTGTCACATTTTACTAGAACTTGAGTAGAAATGCCAGTTTTCCTTTGAGCTTTTTGCTCAGATAATTATTCAGTTTAAAGTATTTTTATCACTTGTTTGTGGCTTTTGTCTCAATATGTGCACAATCTCTTCCAAGAAGAACTGCAAGCTGGTTTGCAAGCTCTAAATATACCCACATAAAATAATCATTTTAGTGTAATCTGAGAGTCTCACAAATACATATGGATTTGTCCTCATACCATATGTGCCAACACTGATGTTTTGCACCGTGGTACAGACAGTTTATCCACACCTGTTCTGCTAGCAGAACTGCTGTGAAATATCTCACTTGTGGACAAAACTGTAAACTAGCTCTTCCATTCCTGGTATGAGACAGCAATTAGTACTGAGTAAAAAAAAAATAAGAGAGCGAATGCAGTAAAATTTACCACACTATAGTGCAGAAGACACCACAGTGATGCCCAGTTGCAGGGGATGGAGAGCAGCATGCATGTGGTATCATAGCTTCTGTAGTGTGGTTAGGTGTGAGAAAGCAGGTTTTGCTGACCTACCTAAATTGTGGTGTTTTCTTATATCTTCTCTACAGAATCTACTGAGGAAACGGTGTCTCCACCCTGTAAACAAAACCTGTTGGAGAATGATTAGGGCCAGATTCAGTATTTCTACAATACCAGGGTGTCTTCAGGCTTTTTAACTTCTTACACAGGGATTTCTCAGAGGTTGAGCTGGTTTCCCCAAACAAGGGCAGAGGAATGAAACAGAGACAAGTCCCTTCATAGATGGAAGGTAGCTGGTGATGGCTGTGCCTTTTGTATTCAACTTCTTCGAATGGCCCTGCAGGTACCCGGGAAGCAAAATCAGGGAAAACTTACATTTCAGAGTTGCCTAATTCCATTTCACAAATAATTTTAGAATCTTCAAGGTTTTCATAGGGCAAACAAAAAATCCATCACAAGATTTAGGCTGATAGGCCTGAGTTCATTCTACCTGACTTTAAGCATCTAGTTCTAGCATGTAAATTAAGTACCTTCCTATTTCACTTAATCTCATATTTGCATACATGGCCTCTGTGGTTGTGTTCCTCATGTCCCAAGACCCAAGGGGAACACCAAACATAAGAAGCACAACATGCAGCTCCCATAGATAAGAAACTTGCCCCAGCATAATATTATTTACTTTGGGAAAAAAAAAAGTTATTAAATTAGATTTCCTAAATGAATGGATGTTTGAAGATATTATCCATAATTTTGGCACTTCACTTTCTCCACTTAAAAATAGAGATAACTGATTCATCTCATAAAGCTGGTGAGAAAGCAAATATAGTAATACCTGCAATTAGTTCTATCCTTACAGAACTAGAGACATGATCAGCAGAGAAGAAGCAAAATTCTGTAATCAGAGAAGGATTTGGATAGTAGGTATGAAATACCGCCTGGACCCACACCCTACTGATGGCTCCTGCAGACTGACAGAGGCATCATGGTGCATGTACAAAAGAGGTCCATATAAAGGCCACTTTGTGCGTCTGATATTTCCTGATATCGTTCTTCCCGTGAAAAATTCACACTGTGCTGAGCTCCCAATTTACTTACTCCTCCATTGTAAAATCTTGCCCTTTCAGGGCGCTGTGATACACGCTAAAGTTGTTGGGGAGTACTGTGATTCTTGAGTGGGTGACAATGCAACTTTCATATTCCATTAATGGAAACTGGGTTTTGTTTACATGCATCTTTCTTCTAAATCGTAGTAAGAAAATGCATATGCCCCTTCAGAACACCTGCATGGCTCTGAGGATCTAGGGAAAGAGGAGGGCCTTCACAGCCCTTTCTATAGCTACAGAGAGGAACAGAGAGCCCTCCAGGTCACTCATTCCAGCCTGAAGTGGATTAACTTAAAACAGAAGCAGTTATCCTTTGCAAATATCTACCTCTGCCTATTGACTATAGAGGGAGCCCTTAACTAGCTGGCTGGCTACAGATAGCTTAAGGTGTAAGAACTGACTTCTGCTACCTACTTTTAGTTCAAAGGAGCCTGGAATAAAACAAAGAGAAAGAACTATATACAAAGAAGTTCAGGATTCTTGTTTGTTTTTCTGGGTTTTTTGTTTGTTTGTTTGTTTGTTTTGTATGTGTGAGTCAATGACAGAATTGGCAATGGGGCTCTCCAAAGATTGTTATAACCTGGGGCTACTTTAGCCGTTGGGGATCTCAAGAGAAAAAATTGTATCTCTCTGATTCATACATATCCATGTGAGATAATGCAACAGAAGTTAGGAGAATAACGTTGTACAAAGCAAGAACAGTATAGGCTTTTGATTAACAACGTAATATTAACAAGTATAAATCTGGAATAGTGGCCATTATCTGGTAAAGAACCTTGCAAAGTCCTCTATGTAGCCCTTGTTGTGCTCTGCTGAAGTTGCTTCATGTTCTGTGAGCTTGAAGAGAGTCAGTAAAATGTCCACTAAGGACTACTGGGGAGGAGTCTTGTGAGGACTCTCATGCATGAGGACTGTAAAAGATTTAATGAACTTGTTTTTCAACACGAAAAAAAACTTCTTCACTCAGTTGTATCCTAAAAAGGAAGGCTGAAGCACACCAGGGGAAAAGGGGAAGTAACTCCGTGGGTATCCACCTTCCTTTTAATAGGATGCCACTTTCAAATCCTCAAACATGTTGTGGTTCAGGGACTGAAATCTGTCTCTCTCCTTCCACATGGGAACCTTGTATATAAGATAGACAGCAAGGCCACCACTTAATCTTTGCCCTGCCTTGAGGGCTATACAAGCAAGGTCCAGTCATTTTTACGGAGGTCTGCTTGGCTATTTTACCAAAATTTTCACACACATTGAACTGTCTCTAATTCTTCCCTTCTCTCCACAGCAGAGAGAATAAAAAGACAAGAGATTTCTTCAAGAAATTAGGAAAATGGTGTCAGTGCCCTGAGCATATCCTCCTCAAGGGGTTTGGTGCCAGAGTTTAGGGCCAGCTCAGAGCCAGCTATACTAGGGGCTGCCCCATTCTCGAGGGCACCATGGGGAGAGGCTCCCAGGGTGCCTCACCATGTCACAGCCTCTGCCCCTGGATAGGGGTCCTGCCAAAACCACCTCGTGACCACCTGGCCTGGCCTCAGCCCGTCCCTGTCTTCACAGTGGCACCTGGGGCCTGGGTTTGCCTCAGCTGTCTCCAGCTGCTCTGGTCCCTTGTGGGGTGGTGGGATGGGCCCTGGTTGCAAGGCCCAGCTCTGCGACCACGGGGGGTTGTTGACTTCTATGGTACTTTAAAAATCAGTAAGAAATATGAAATTTCCCAAGCAAGAAACATACTGGGGCCCAGAGTAGTCTTGACGGAAATTATTCATGGTGTAGATTCAGGGTCCAGTCTATAGCTCAGTTAATTCTGCTGTAGAGTTCAGCTCTTTGTCACTAGGCCTTTATATACTTATGTGTGGTATTCAAAAGAGACTGGAATCCACAGAATAAACAGAGTATTTTACTCCAGAATACTTCCATGGCAGCATGATGATTATGGGCATATTGGAGGCCCATCAGAAAGGATGTGATGTCCTGCAGTACGAGAAGGATTTGCAGCTAGCTTTCCTGCTCTTGGTGACTGACTTTGTTACATCACGCGGTCAGTTAAAAGGGGAGCTGCTTTAGCTTGTTTTATGAACCCGGATCTTCATTTTGCTCTTGTGTTCTTGAGAAAAAAACAGTTTGAAGTTCTCCATTTATTTTTGACATTTCGCAAATTCTACAGTCATTTCTGTTTTAGTTAAAACTATTCTGTAAATTTCACCTGAATTTGTGAACAGCTTTGGTTGGCATGAAACTGCATTTTCCAGGAAACCTTTCCACTTCTTGAGAAACTCTAAAAACTTGTCAAGTTCTTGTTCATTCCCAAATAGCTTCCCCTGCAGCGTCTTCCGCAACAATGTCTGCTTCTCTTCAGGCAGAGGTTTTAAATATCAGACTTAAGCGCACACACTGACATGCTCAGGGAAGGAGGGAAAAAAGGCAGGAAAATCTGAGTATTTCTGCCCATAGCAGCCCAGATAGGACTGCATAGACTGAGGAGTTATGGATCCCCAAGGCTCCACAGCAGTTCCTGTCACTGCTCATCAGAGAGGGACAGATGTGACTGGCTACCCCACATCTTCTGCCGGTCTCTTGGGTATAAATCACCTTAGTTTTCCTGAGATTCATCCAGTTCTGCAGGGTCATGTATTCGTACCTCAGCATGTTTATTGTAAGGACAAAAAGTGTTCCAGCTCTATAGCAAGTAAGCTGTTGTTACTGACAGGGTTTCAGGCTGGAAGAGCTCTTTCTTACGTTGTGAGCAGTTTGCCAGCTATTACTGCAAGCATTGCTTTGCTTCAGGAAACAAAATAAATGGTTACTGTAGCTACATCCAGAGACATATTGCAATTACCTTTCAGCCATGGCTGGGTTCTCTGCAAGAACAGCACTGTTTAGGAACATTTCAAATTCATCATTTCAGCTTCTCAGCTTTATTATAGCAGTGAAGTTCATGCCTCTAAACAATCATTTAAATATGCACAATGAGTTTTGTTTGCACAGGAAAACCCAAATGAGAGGCTACTCCTCATAAGGTCTCTGCTCCAGCCCCTTCACCAGCTTAGATGCCCTTCTTTAGACATGCTCCAGCATCTCCATGTCCTTCTTGTAGTGAGGGGCCCAAAACCGAACACAGTATTGGAGGTGCAGCCTCACCAGTGCTGAGCACAGGGGGATGATCACTTCCCTGCACCTGCCGGCTATGCTGTTCCTGATACCAGCCAGGAGGCTGTTGGCTTCTTGGCCCCCTGGGCACTGCTGGCTCCTGTTCAGCTGGCTGCAACCAGCACCCCCAGATCCTTTTCTGCCACGCGGCTCTCCAGCCGCCCTGCCCCAGGCCTGTGGCGCTGCTTGGGGTTGTTGTGGCCGAAGTGCAGGACTCAGCACTTGGCCTTGTTGAACCTCATATGGTTGGTCTCAGCCCACCGATCCAGCCTGTCCAGATCCCTCTGCAGAGCCTTCCCGCCCTCAAGCAGATCAACTCTTCTTCCCAGCCTCGTGTTGTCTGTAAAATTGCGGAAGCTGCACTCAGTCCACCAGGCCACCCAGCCAGTTCTTCACCCAGTGAAGAGTCCACTGGTCTAAGCCAGCTTCTCCAGGAGAAGGCAGTGGGAGGCTGTGTCAAAGGCCTTGCTGAAGTCTAAGCAGACCACGTCCACAGCCTTTCCCTCATCCACTACACGGGTCACCTGGTCACAGAAAGAGATCAGTTTGGTGAAGCAGGACCTGCCTTTCATGAACCCATGTTGGCTGGTCCTGATTCCCTGGTTGTCCCACACATGCTGTGTGATCGCCCTCAAGATGATCTGCTCTATAACCTTCCCTGATACGGATGTCAGGCAGACAGGCCTGTAGTTCCCCAGATCCTCCGCCTGAGCCTTCTTGTAGATGGGCAACATTGGGAAGTCTCCAGTCGTCTGGAACCTTCCCTGTTCACCAGGACCCCTGATAGATGATGGGGAACGGCTTGGCGAGCACTTCCGCTGGCTCCCTCAGAACGCTGGGGTGGATCCCATCTGGATCATAGACTTGTGGATGTCCAAGTGAGATGGATAGATGCTTACACATTTGTATAGATTTTTTCCTACATATCTTTAACACATCATCCACAGAGACTCCTCTCCAAACAGCTAAGTCTTTTTTTCCTCCTGCATAGGAAAGCTTCAGCCCAAAAGTACTGCATTTGCTAAGTTTCTGAGACTGAATTCTAATGTCACTTGCATGTTTGCACTGCCAGTTTCAGCTGTAAGTGCTTTTTACTTAGGCAAACAGGTAGATAAAGCACTAAGGAGATTGGCAACCCCAGAAAGTCTCCAAAAACACAGAAGGAAACCTGGGGGTTGCAGCACAGGGAGAGAAGAGGCTTAGGCACTCTGAGATACCACCTGACGATTACACTGACCATATCCCCAGGCAATGGGCTCCAAAGCAAACATGAATGTACAAAAATCTCTCTGTCTCTACCACACTAGCAGCTTGTGCATTCAGTAATGAAAGATGTCCCCACGGTGAAAAAAAATAGTCAAATTCAGACAGCAATTCAGAATAAGAAAAAGAACATTGGGTTTGTGGCTCCCTGCCACCCACATGTCCTCGGAGGGAAGGCTTTTTCTTCTCAGGCTTCATCTCCCACACTGAAGCCTTCCAGTGGTCTGCAGTCTGTATTGCTGCAAAATCCAGCCAGTTTCTTCCAGAGCATCAGTAAAGGTTTTCTTTCAGTCATCTCAGAGACTCCTTTTTCTAATTTGTTGCTTTAATTGCCTCTTCTGCTATGGCTCAGCGCCCTGCAAGTCTCTTTTTTTACTCTCTGAAAGACACGCGGTCAGGTTGCATATTATTGGTTTTATTGAAACTCTACATAGATTTTTTTTTCCAGGAAATGACAAAACCCAGCTTAACTGTAGCAAAAGCCAGCATCACAGGTATGACAGAAATACTGCTGTGAATCACTAGCCAGCCTTACAGGAAGTTGCTAATAGTTGCAGATAAAAAAAAAGAGGAAAAAATAAAAAATATAGCCTTGCTATTACTTACTATAAAGTTTTAAAGACTCCTCAGGGAGCAGATAAATGGTAAAATTATTTGCCAGTTTTGGTTTATACTGGTAATAGGTTTAAGTAGCAATTACCTCCGCAGCAGCTGGAGGTTGCTGAAGCTGGAGTGCCAAAGGCATTGGTGAGGCAACTGTTTAAAAAGGACACAAAAGTGTGATACCAGTCTGTGCACTCAACTATTCTTCCCACCTTTCATCTCTTTCTTTCTATTGCTTTCAACCCTGCAGCATCACCACATCAAGAAGAAAATGAACTGTGGTTCCAGTCCACCTCATACAACAACTTCCTAGAACTGCAAGACCAGTTTGGCTTTGCAAAACTCATGTCTATGTTCAAGGAAGGGCTTACAGCATGCGGTAGAGTTGTGGTGGGACTGCATGAGCTGGTCTCCTAACTGTAAAGACAGCAGCTATATCAGCACGGTGCTCTACCATACCCAATTATCTCTGAAACATCTCTGTGTTAATACAGCTGGGCTTCTTCTGGGGCTTTGATTTGTCTCTCTTCACAACATCAGAGGCAAGTGTGATTCTATCTTCCATGCCATTGTTTTGCAAGGTATAAACATTTTCTAATTTTGCTTCCATCTTCTGTTTTTTACTAGTACGGATGAAACAAAGAGCCAGGATAGGCTCGGATTGTGTCAAAGTCAACCAGAAACTATGAATATGAAAAATCCTGTGCCTGGGTTATTTTCACAGTCATTTTGAAGATCTGAATTTAATTTTAAAAGTACAAATTCTGTTTGTCAAATATTTTGTGTTACTTTCTATTGAGCTATGGAAATATCCAGAGCAGTTACAAATAGTGACAGACCCAAGGATACTGTTTTATTGAAGAGAACCTAATGGTCTCAACCCTGAAGAGAAATGCACTGGTTTTGATACTGCTGGAGCAGAAGGAGTGATGCCTTCATCCCTCACTTTTGAACTCATTGTGAAAACTGAGCATTTCTGGAAAAGAAGAACCATGCCCTTGCTTCTTGTAATAGTTTAATAGTTTTGCAATAGATCACACAGGAAGTGCTATTTCCTATTTTCAAAGATTGGGTTTAACTATATGTTCAGTCACAAAGAAGACGACACAGTCGGAAAAAAACAAGCTTGATAAACCAGTGAGTAAATCATTTTTCTTTCCTTTCTTTTACATATAAATGCTTATATATGGATAGAGATTAATTAAATAGGGAAGTATGCATGCTTAATTACAGTGGTAGGAGAGCTACCATTTAAGCATAGACACTTTTCAAGAATGACTGTATTCGGTAGACAGCTTAGAACCCAGGATAAGGTAAGTGCTACAGATAAGAATTAAACTGGATAAATATTGTATAAAATTGTTGTCGTTTTTGTACTAGAAAGTTCTTGGACATTGTTTTAAAACTATTCTAAGTCAATGACTCTAAGGATATAAACTGATTAGATGTAATATTTTTCACAATCTAACTGCAGCAAATATCTGCAGCAAAGTCATATCTAGCTCTTTCAGATGAAGATGGCAGAAGTCCTCTTTCACTAACCTATCACAACCTGCTCAAGTTTCTTTGTATTATTCAAACATTTAATCTTAAAAGTGCTGATTCTTCGTGTGAAGAGTTTTTTGGGATTGGTTCCTCTTTTTTATTATTATTTTAGCCTCAGGGCCATCACACTAGAAAGCCTGAAGTCCATATCTAAACTAGAAATAACAGTTTTACGTCCATTCATGATCTGGCTTGTAATTTCATGTTAGTGAGGGTTTTACATGAATAAAATCCATCAATGCTATGCTGAAACTTTTCCATTCTTGCACAGAAGGAAAAGTGACCTCTCCTGCTTGGATAACTTGCCACTTCAGAATTACCAAAAAAAGCTGTAGTAATCTAAGAATATACATTTTATTTTGCAGTATATCAAACACGCAGCAATAACAATTGGATTTCATTGGAAAATTCCAGTGTAATGAAAAAATTAACAAAACCAAAGCAGTGGGTTCAAATTTCTCTGTGGAGACACAGCAATAACAGAAGGGCAGGATGGCCATGGCCCTATGTCGTATGTTGGGAATCTCTACTCCAGACCATTTTCCTTTTTTATTGTACACCGGTTCCTCCCTGGAACAGTTGTGAATGCAACTATTGTTTGAATTATTCTGAGTTCAACATTTTATTTGAAGCAGTTCCTTGAAAGAAAAAAGAAAAAAAGAAAGAACAGCTATGCTAGCACAGGACTTAATCTACATAAGAGAAGAGAAATTTAGTTCCTTTCCATCTCAGTTTCTCTTTCTCAGAGCACTTATTTTGAGTGCTTATGCTGATACTTCACACTACATTTTTTTAGATAGGAATACATATTACTTCTTTCATCTCATGATGAAACAGGTTGACTCTACTAAGTCCAGAAAAGCTCAGAATTTTTGCAGAACTGTTTTGTGCTTTGTATAGGAACAGAATCAGCAAGATCCAAAGAATGTAAAGAGAATTAAGTCTGTTTTTACCTTTTGAGCCCAAAACATATTTTTTCCCTGAAAGTTCTGTAACAGTGTAAAAATGAATTAGGTGGGAGGAAAGCAATTCTGAAGATGTTTCTAAAGCTCAGCAGTTATGAAAGAAGGAAGCATCTTTCCTTAAGCATATCTAGGAAAGGCTTTGTTTATACCACATGAAAAGATGTGTCTGAAAGAAAATATCCCCTCAAGGTCTTAAATACAGCATTTAGTTTTTATTTCTATTTTTTCCTTCAGCTGTTTCAGTAACTCTAGAGAAGCGTGTGCAAATATTTGTTCTCCAAGCTGACTTTGGTCCGTGCATAGTCTCCTCTATAGTTTTGCCTGTTCAGAGACTCCTTCTGGAAAAGCAAAGGCAAAGGACCAGGTTGGAAACATCTCCCTTGCAACATCTACTATCAGGGTATTATTTTTCTTCATTTAGGTTTCAGTTATACTCTGGGCTGCATTCTGCACTCTTCATAAAGTGCCCTAGATTCCACTGACACATACTTTCAAACGGATTACAAGTCATTAAGTCATTTCTTCATCATTGTCACAAATATTGCCATCTGTGAAAATGAAGAGAGCAAAGATGGGGGTTAACTTTGTGTTACTTTGTGTTACCAGGGGGGCCGGACTAAATGATCTCTAGAGATCCTTTCCAATCTCAACCGTTTTACGATTCTGTTCTGTTTCTTGTTTATACATTTCAAAAGAGAAAGGAAAAGGAAATTCTGGAGGTCATTCAGTTTTGAGATAAGTGACCGCTGTGTGAATGCCCTTCAGTCTTGTAATAATTGAATGTTCTGATTTCTGTGAGGAAACTTCTCAAGAACCCCTTCATCGCTCAGCAGGTTCATTGAGCAATGAGTTGCTCAAATCGATGGATGACTACCATCCCTTAATGCGTCAGTGTAGCACCAGTCCCTGAGATTTACAAAAATATGTAAACATCTCTTAGCCAAACCTAGACTAGCCTATGGGAAAAAAAAATGATACCCTATAGGTACTAACCAATACACAAAAGCTAACAAGGCTTCTTTCAAAGAAACCCAAATGTCCAAATGCAGAAACTAAGGAGTCACGATTTTATGCCACATCTTCAACACAAGAATCTCTGAAGTTGCAGT